>NC_138823.1:57737430-58337430 GCF_965183815.1 Platalea leucorodia | reverse complement strand
CTCATGATCAGTTATGAAACAAGTGTAGCGAGCAAATTGCCAAATCTTCTTCATTCAAGAGCATGAAGTTTTTCTCTTCCTGAAGAACATGACTAGTATTTTGTCTCATAGGTCGGGAAAACTCAAGATAAATATGCAGCTCTCTTGCAAGCTGGCTTTCAAAGTCCATATATATTTCAGTATCTTACATTATGTCTGAACACTGGATTGTTCTTGATCTTGACTTCAGACATCTGACTTTTCAGTAACATTTTATTTTCTGATAGTTGCCACATACCATTTAATAGATGAATACACACTTTTCCGCCTAGCATTTTGCTATTTCCTGGTACCAAAGCACAGCGCCCTGTGCCAGGGCCCTGCACACACCCCTCTGGCAGGGGTGGGCTCTCTGTGCCCAAGGCCTGCGCTGCTGTGGTGCAGCTATAGCCTTGGATCAGGTGGCTGTGAAAACAGCTGTGTCAGAGCTGTGAAGAGCCACGAGAAGCCTCATTGCAGGCGTTCCTCCTTTTTTCTCAAGAGCAGCATTTTGTCTCTTGAAGTACACTGCAGCTCTTCCTGTGCCCAGCCACGTCCCTCACTGGTCCTGATCTGCTGGCTTGCCTTCCTGGCCAAGCCTCAGACCTGCCTCGTCACCGTTGGGACCTCTTTGGCGATCGTGGACTGTGACTGACCCTGGTTTCTGTCACCAGACCTGCTCTGCTTTTCCTGTTTGGGTACCAGGGACTGCGTCCCTGGTCAGTGAGGGCACTGCCCCTGCCTCTGTTGTGGTCACCCTCAGCTCCTGACTCGCCTTCTCTTGCGGAGGTGGCTGCCCTTGCTGCTTCCTCACGTGGTTTTCTTTGCTCATTCAAAAACAGGGAGGCATGTTTCCTTTCTCTGATCACAGCATAAAAAACCAGTACAGAAAATAGAGACACACACGGACGCTGAACCCTGTATGTGGGGATAAACACACTTCTTTTCTCTCCCTGCAGCAGTGGCAGCCAACACCTACATGTGAGTACAGGTTTGCAGAACACAGAATACAAAGCATTTTAAGGTAAAGTTACAAATGATCTGGAAAAGTCATAGCTTTAATGCTTCATCTGTCTTGAGAGTATTGTAGTGGGATATCAAAGTAAATACCGAGGAGTTGCCCTGTGTTTGTCCTAGTGAATTACCATGCCCTAGCTGCTGACAGGAGTCAGCATGCCCTGGTGTCTGAGAAATTCATTCCAGGTTTGTTGCAGTATTTTACATCCACATCCTCTCCCCAACCAGTGGACATGGCACGATGACAGGGACAACATCCGTAGAAGAGCCACCAACCAGCCAGTGGGGTGACTGTGGCCTACCCATTTTTCCGTCTTCCCACCCTTGATGTCTGTTTTATGTGGCCATTGTGAACAAGTCACAATATAATTTTAGATTATTACTGGGATCATTGTGCCTGTTCGCTTGAAGGTCAGGGACTTGTTTGTGATTGAAATTCCTACATGGAAAAACAAGCATCTCAATTGTTTCATAGCAAATTATATTTGGAAATAAATACTCTCTCTGAACTTCTGAGAAGAGAAATTATGATGACTACTTTATGAGTCAGAAAAGAGTAGGCTTAAACTCTCAGGCCAACTAAAATAATACAATAAATACTAAATCTCGTTTAATACTGTAAGTGCCCCCCACTTGCTTTCCTTAGCAATGTTAACATCATCACACAGTTTTAAAGCAAACTAATACATTTTGTGTTCCCTCTTTCTCTGAAGAGAGGATAGTACATGCAGAGAGGGAACTTTACTGTAAACAAGAGCAGTAAAAGCCTGTCCTTTCTAAGGATACGTAACAAAGTCAATACTATGTCCTTTCTCCTCTTGCAACATCTAAACTGGAGCTGTTTTCAAGGAACGTCAGTTTTGTAACTTCCATAGTGTTAATCTATTAGTCAAAACCAGTCCTAGTTTCATACCAAAGTTAATTTTGGACTCTACAGAACACAGAAAATTGTCCTTCGCCCACTTCATAGCTCTCCAAAGAGGAATGATTATGTACTTCACGTATCTGTAGAGCTCTTAGTTTATTAGATAGCTTTGCTTATGCTATTATTGCAAACTGGCAAAGGAAAAGAGAACTTCAAAAATCTTCCTTTTCTACATTACTAAAACAATATTTCAGAAAAAGCTCAGCAGAGAAGATGACCGTTGTTATCTGAGCCGTGTGGCTGCTCTATGAATAAAAGACTCGTATGTGTTAAATGAAGAATCTGTTATTTAGTCAACTGGTTATATCTAACAAATCCTACAAGGTGAGTGTCCCATCATCATCTGATGCCACCTTTTTCACATCTTTCTGCCATTCTGGCTCCTCTAATTAGGCACTGCTATTTTACAAATATAGAAATTTCATTAAAACCAAGAACAGAAAATATCTATATATTACATGAATTTTTTTTTTTTTTTTTTTACTAAAGTATCTACAGATTGACTGCACACTGGCTGAGGCTGTGAATCAGGGAGAGTGGCTGGAGTATGAATTGGCATACAGATAGTTTTTGGTAGCTGTGTTGCAAGAGGACCACTCTGTTCAGCATGACTGAGTCATTTCCTGGTTGACGTGGAGTGGGCAGAAATTCCCCAACCAATGAGTTGTAGTCGAGATTCTTCCATCTTGAGCTGACTGATGTATTTGGGCTGCCTTCGAGGCTTAATGGAGGAGAGATTACAATGCTTTGGATTTGAGCATGCAGTTTTTCTGGAAAGGAAATACGTAGAAAAGTTTCAAAAATATATATATATATTTTAAATGAAAAATCTATGTATCTGTGATGTTGCCACCTATATAATAATATTTAATATAGAAGGTCCACCTTGGCTGGTTAAATGCCTGCTATCTCAATTGGAAATGTAACTAACTCTTGGCTCAACAATTGCCTTGCAACGTAAGAGTTTCAGTGTTTGTGCAGGAGTTGGGCCCCGAGGCCGTCTTGCTGAAAGATTATGACAGCCGCAGTTTCCAAACAGAAAATACAAAATTTAATACTTGTAACCACAGGGAATACCTGGCTCTACATTTCAGCCTGCCTGAGCTATTTCTGAATGCAGGTAACTATGGTGGCCCACAGCTCCGCGTGGGCGACACTGCTGTAAACTAGTTTGCTTGCAGCTCGTGGCTAGTACAACGGATAGTTTTCTGGCATGAGCTGTAGCTTGCTGGAAATTTCGGTGGTGTGCACAGTGTGGGCATATACTTTGTACGCTCAAAGTCAATGCAGAATAGATGCTCTACTTGCTGCTGAAAAGTGCTCTTTGGTAGCAAAACTGGATGTAGAGTCCTACATGCAACTCTTCTCTGATGTAGGGTATGATTGTTGAGTCAAACTTATTATGGTTATGGGAGAGGATATTCAAGGTATTTGGACTCTAAAGTATCAGGGAGGCAGGGAACAACTGATTTTTATTTTTCTAGCAAAATGCTTTTTTCTTTTTTTTGTCTGATGACTTTCTATGACTTTGCCTGTTGCAACAGTTCTTCAATATGAGCAAGAAAAAATGTGACGAGTTGACTCACAATTTCATTATTAAATAGTATTATTTCACTGTTACATAGTGTTGGTGGGCTACCCTATGAACATTAGTTGGAAAGCAATATCTTTATACAAACTTCATACAATTATGTAAATGTACTTTCCAAAGGAAGATTAGACAGAAGTCACTTTGCAACAGAAGTAATTATATGTGCCAACCTAACAGACGTGCCCAAAACTAACGTCATATCTTACGATAACTGAAAAATTATCATACCATGGATGACTGGTTGAAGTTTCTTTTTCTTCCGTTAGCAGCAGAATGTGAAAGTGGGAAATCTCACAAGACTGCAGGTCTTACATTAAATTCTGCAAGATAGATAAACTTCTAAGAGAATAATGCCATGGTATAAATACATTGCATCTGCCTTTTAGGAAGAATGAAAATATTTTTTAGGATACTGCCTCTCATCAGAACAATAGAAACATTCTATTTCTTAGGTCTCATGACATCTTGCATACTAAGTGTGGGAGTCTTTGGTGATTATAGCTGCCTGAAGCTGTATTAAGCACAGAATCATAAACATGTAGATGGAAGGGATTTTTAGAAATCTTGTATAATTCTCCCTTCTACGTGGAAGTAAAAAAAAAAAGTCTAAGTTATGCCATCACCTTTCACTCACTAGATGGTTTCTTCTTAGGAAAGTAGTTGATTTGCTTGTTTATTCCTGTTGATTTGCTTGTTTATTCCTGTGCTGCTCCTCTTTGTTCTTGTTCTCCCTACCAAGAAAGAAGATTAATGCCCATAGTAAAAAAAAAAAAAAAAAAAAGCTATGGAGGCATGTGAATCCTTATCTTTCGCTTTCTGGGTGGTGGCTTTCATGCCTTTGGGTTAACGTAACACAATAGATCTACCACCTGTGCTATAAATATCCTGTCCTCTTGATGATATTTCCTGATTCTTTAAATCCTTTGGATACAATAAAGGGCTGCCTGGTCTCTGAGTAAATGACAGAGTGAAAAACTAGCTAAGATTAAGTTCAGGAGAGGTTTAATGTAAGAACTGTTTCTTGAATGCTTAATGATTTTTGAAGAATGGTGCATTTCTTTTTTTCTTTGTATTCTGCTTTTATTTTGTATGCTACATTAAGTAAATTGCTTGTAAGTCTGTGAACTTACCGCATGTGATTAGAAGACAGGGTGCAGTAAGCTTGGTTTTTGTAATGTAGTGTGTTTTGGCCTTGGTTAGTTAGATACTGGGAAAGTGTCATAATGATAATGGCTAGTAATACTGCCCTTTTTGGGTAGGATTTGACTGGTGTTTAAAAATAGCTTAATGTTTGTAGAAGCAAGAATGTTGATAGTAGGATAGTGTGAGTTTGGTTTTTTCTTTTTCATTTTCCTCCCTAGCACTTATAATATTGGTGTAAAATGTATATAGAGTCTGTATATCCTAAGTGTCCCTAGAAAATCTGCAGCTGTTAAAAAGTAGAAGTTATATAATGGTTATTATGGGAATGATAAATCTGAAATGAAGCAAAGCAGTAGTATAAAATCCAAGCATTTGAAATTGGGTCGGGCTTTAGAAACCCCTTTTTTTCCTCAGAAATTCATGAGTTTGAATTCTTTCATTTCCTCCTTAAAGCCCCAAGCCTTTTAGAATTCCTGGGGTTTCATTTTTATTTTTTATTTACTTGAACTTCAAAGGCTAAAAAAAACCCCACTTTAAAATGAACACGCAAAAATCCTTAAACTGTTGCACAACTCAGGAATTGAGACTGTAAGGAACAGGCTAAATTGCATGAGTCTTTTGATGAAATCATAAGAACTGGTAACTAATATTTCAAGTGCAATTGGAAAGATGTCTCAAGACAGAACAGGTTTTAGTACAAATAAGACTAGATAGTTTTTCGTAACTGCTGCGCTACAGACCTCATGACTTGTCTTACACCAAGACCTGTGTATTTTAAGGGTTTGTCTTTACATTTTCATTAAAAAGTTTTCAAGACAAGTTTTACTGGGCTCCCAAGGAATGCCTAGAACATAAATTGTATTACTATATTCATCTGATACAACTAAAATATGCTATACCATATTACTGGAGGTAAGCATATTATTTATATAATATTTTAGAAAAAAAAAAGGGATAAGATGTAGCCTTTTTATGCTACAAAAACTGGCATCAAGAACAGCAAAATAATAAGTGTCCTTGAGTAGAGAGTTGTCTGAAGAGTTATATCTTTGTAATGAAGCCTCCTCTTCTCGGGGGGGGGAGGGTGGAAATCAAGGTATATTTTTGTGAACCACTTCTGGATATGACCCATAAATTGAACCTTCACCTGGCAACGTCAGAATACATTGGCATAATTTCTGCTTTTAACAAATAATATTTTTGTGATGCTGGTATAGCCTGGCTGTTCTGCTGGAAACATGTCATGCATTCCGTAATTACTGAGAAGAGAGAGTGACCTGGATTTTATAGTATGACTCTACATAATATTTCAGCGAGTCGGCTCTGTCAAACAGCAGCACTTCTGTGAGTCAATTGAAGTATTTAATTGTTCAGATGAGGAAAACCTTATCAAACTAGTCAATATTGATCTTTTTGATAAATTATCTACATAACTCAGGAGTTCTCCTGAATATGCCAGAATCTTCCTAGATGTGTTCCCCATTATGTCCAATCTCATCCTACTTGCTGTCCTTCAGATAGGATATGGTGCCATCCCATCTTCAGTTGAAGTTGACTGTTTTCAAGTTGGTGTTCTCCCTGTTAAGATACAGGCTTGGAAACAAGATGGATGCATTTATGTTTGGTACTGCACAGCAGGCAGCTAAATCAGATGTCGCAAAAGGAGTTACTACATCAGGAGTGGGTTCTGGCTCTTCTTAGTGACTTTTAGTTCTTTGGTATGTTTGGTTGCTTTCCCATATTGTACTTTAGCACAATGTTTGGAAGTTTGTTTGGAAGTTCTTCAGTACATTGCTATCATCTGGTCACATAAAATAATAGTAGGAAAAAATACAGGGATTCAAGTAAGGTAACTACTTATATTTGTTATTCAAAAAAAAGGGAGGGGGAGACCTTTTATAGATAATGATTTGCACTCTATTTGATATAAACTGTACTTTTAAGACTGTATAAATTACTAAATTATAAATTATCTACATAAATTATGAATTGTCATCTGCAAATTTTTAATCAGTTTGCCAGGAAAATTCTTTATTCTCTGGTAGCCAGACAAAACACCAATCTTGTAAACAGTTTTATTCCAAAATATCCATACGTAAATATGTAATGATTTTTATATTTTCATTTAAATAACACATAATGGTAGCACTTATTCCATAAAGAGATAATAATACTGTATGCATGTGCATGAACTCATGCCTATGGAAAGATGCCATCTTAAGAAAAGATAAAATCTAATAAATACTGACAGCATCCAAGACTTGGGTTTTAAGGGACAGCCCTTTTTTTTTTATCATACATAGATGATGATTGATCACTGTGTTTCTAAAAAAAGAAAATTCCTCATTTCTATATTTGCTGCTGCTCACAAGTTAGCTTATGGCAATCGATATGATGACTTTAGGCCAACTGCTCTTTCCATTGCAACCGCAACATTAAATTTTAAAGATAAATGTTTTCCTAAAAATTTCCAACCAGAACCATTAGGTTGGAAGGGGCCCCTGGTCAGCTCTCAGTTCAGAGTAGGTTGCTCGAGGCTTTTTGTGTAGTTGGGGTTTGAAAATCTCCAAGAACAGTGGTTCCACAACATCTCTGGACAGCCTGTTCCAGCCTGTCCCAGGGCTTAGTTGTCCTCCTTGTTTTTTTTTTTTTTTTTACTTACATCAAGTCCGAACCTCTCCTGTTTCAGTTTACGATCATTGTCTCTTGTTCTCACACTACGCAATTCACTGAAGGGCCTGGCTCTGTCTTCTCAATGACCACCTTGCAGGTATTGGCAGGCTATGCTTAGCTCCCTCAAAATTTTCTCGTTTCCAGCCTTGAAGAAGCCCAGGTCCATCTGCCTTTCCTCTAGTGGCAAATGCTCCAGCACCCAACCATCTATAATAAAGGAAATAAATACAGTCTCACCCAGGGATTATTTTCTTTGTCTTTTTGATTCTTGGTTTTTATGATTTTTTAAAAATATTTGTCAACAAATTATATTTTAAGAGACTGCAAAATAGCACTAAAGGGCTAATTAGAGCAGAGGAGGGGAGAGGAGCAGAGGGAAGGAACACCTCCAGAACTTTGTGAGGTCAAGCAGAAAGGAAACTCAGCTTATTCACACCCAAAGCCTGGTCTGGGGAAATCACTGCTTTGAAATGTGGTGTTAGAAAGATATAAAAACGTTATTATGATAAGGATACAGGGTATTTTAATGATTAAAAATGAAATCTTAATGAGGAGAGTTTTTAAGCTTTTGAACCATGCAGTAGAATAGGCTCTCCCATATTATCTGATTATCTGTTTCCTTGACTCTTGAATCTGTTGTAAGCACTCATGATTTTTTTTTTTTCTGGAGACTTTCTTGGATTGCTTCATCAAGGCTTTGTTTAAATGAGCTCTAAGAAGAAGTGGAGACGTATGAGATACATGAATTGTTTTGAATTAGTGCTCGTGGAAACAGTATGTCATGTTGGGAAAGCAGTCTGTCAGTGAAAGAAACATTCTGCAAAGAAGGTCTGTGTACTTTTAAAAAGAAAAGATCTTTATCATTCATTTTACTGGCACTTATTCTGATACTCTGTTCATCCTTTGTTTTGAATTCTTTAAACTGATAAAGTTCAAGATGCTCTTGGGATCTACTGTTTTTTAGTATAGAGGCAAAACAGTAGAGGTACTTGGTGTAATAAAATTGCTTCTTTATGTGAACAAAAAAAATCTTGGTGTTGATTAAAAGTTAATCAAGCTTTTCTCCAATCCCTTATTTTTTTGAAAGCAAGGAGGGGAAAAAAAAATCCTTTTGTGATGCCTTCTTTAACCTTTTTTCTTCCTGCTCATAAAAAAAGGAGCTTTGTGCTCTTGACCTTTCTGCCCTTGCAGGCACAGAGCAAAATTCGTAGTTGTGCTGCTACTCAGTGTATTTACTAACAAACTCTCTAATTAAAAGCCACCAGAAATATTCTTTGGTGCTATCTATTCTGTATGCTTGTATCATTAATGTTCAGATGATATTCTTTATTAGGTGGAATATTTGCATATATTTTCAGAATTATTTTCTTCTACTATCATGCACTATAATCTCACAAAATTCTGCAAAATTATACTGTAAATAGACCTGAATTGAACAGGACATATGTAATCACCCTTGACTTTTTTTTTCTAGCAATTGTTGGTAAAAGTGTTTGAAATTACATTGAAATGGAATTCTGCAGAATATTTTGATGTGAATGGGCACACAGTAAAAGCATGTGCAAAAAATTAAGCCATTCTCTAATTACAAAGATCTCTCATTTCAGCTTGCTGGTAATGCTTGTATTGACTGAAATGCTTATCTATCTCCTCATATATCTTTGAAGAGCTGTGGAAGTTCACGTGCTCATCCATAATCTTATGAAGAGCTGATTTAAAAATCTTTAAGTCTGTTAAATGTCTAGAAATAATTGCTCTTTTGTTCCCCGTATGGCATCATTAATTTGAAAGAGCGACAGGATTATAAAGGTTCATCTTTTTACAGGCCTTATGGCTGTTCCTTTAAAAAACCCCAACAAACAAACAAAAAAAGGAACATCAAGAACAGTGGTGTATTAGATATATTAGCTGTGAATGCCCTAATTCTGGATAGCTGTGCATTGGCTAAGGGTTTCAGTTTTAAAACGTAATTACTATGTTCTAGATGATCATTGTTTTCCCAATTAATTTCATGTAATACGTTTGCAAGTCACATTTCATAAATGGAACTTCTGTGTGTTCAAACTACGCTTGAATTTACAATTTGCTTAATCACACTATAAAACACTTGTAAACAGGACTTGCTAAAATTAAGCATTAAAAAAGCTTAAGCTGATTTTCACAAGCTTTGTGGAACTGACCTAATGCTTGAAATTTGTAGGCGGTACTAGCAGTTGATAGTTAAGAACAGCTTGCATCATTTCTTTAAATTATTAGTTTTAATTTAAAGCAAGCTGCTAACAAATGGCAATGGTTAACATCTGATACTTTTTGCTGATAGGGCTCTGAACCCCTTCCTCTTGACTGCTTCTTTGGCTGTAGTTAATTGGTCTTCTGGTGAAGGACTGAATTACGTTATCTGTAGCTCAGCATTGCATGACTAAGAGGCCACATGAAGGGAAGCAATGCTGGTTTCACCCCGTGGAGCTAAGTGATGAGAGCGCGTAGTGCCGTGCCTGTGCTCCGCGCTGCTCTCCGCCGCCAGTCGCATCCTGGGTGCGGCTCTAAATCGGGCTGCTGATGTTCAAAGCCCTAAATGGGTTCAGACAGCGTTATCTCAAAGGCTGCCTGTCTTCTCTACAGTAGCTTCTCCCACAGGAATAAAACTACTGAAGTACAGGTTTGGTCTCTACTTTGTGAAATACTCAGGCACTAGACAGAGGGTTGAACATTTTGTGGCCTGCAGAAAAAGGCAAACCTATTTTTTGTTTTGTTTTGTTTTCTTCAAGCAATCATCCCTCTAACAGTTATGGTGTAAAATTGCTCCTTCTAATAAGCTTCCAGAGTAAATAGAGTAGGTTCAAGTCTTTTAAAATAAGCAGCTTAGCTTCAAAGCCATAGCAGGGGATAGATGGGAAAATAGTTTAGTGCTGTAGGTAATGGTGTTTCTGTGTGTATGTGTGCATGTGCACTCACGTGTGTGCGTACCATATGTGCGCACGTGTTAAAACATTAGTAAAGTGGGCTGTGTACAGATGTATTTTAAAAGATCGTTTTGAAGGAAGATCTGTGTATAACACTATTTCTACACACATGCATGTTAAAAAAAGGAAAATTTAAGAATGTAAATTCAAGAGTTCACAAACTAAGAATGCCTGTAATTGATGGTGGCCTTGCAAGAGCAGTTTGGTTCCTTTCTGTGTTTGCATCATCCTACAGGTTTTCCACAGGATTTTCACAGAGTCATCCTATGTTCTAGTTGCAACATTTAAATCAATTTTCAAAGAAGGGTTGATGCTTTCAGGGGCTTTACCATTATATTAATTGCTGTAATTTCAAAAGGTTTTACAAATGTTTATTTTCATAATATGTTTTCATTTTGTTGCACAGATAATCTAATTATAGGTGCCCCATTCTGAATACCTAGAGCCTGACTTTCAGAGTACTTAATGCTATACAGCACTTCAAGCGCTGAGAGCACAGCTTTCACTGATTTCCATTTCAGCTTTGGTGGTTCAGTGCCTCTGCTGTTCAGACCTACATCGACAATTCAGGCTTATAGGAAAAGAGGGGTATAAAATTTAGTGGCTAACTGTACTAAGTATGTGCAGCTGGTCTTGTGGGTATTTGTAAAGGTCTACTGTGGCTAAATGGTGGAAGATTTTATTAAAGCTAAGAAAAGTCACTCCTGAAATCAAAGCTATGGACACCCATGTATGTTTTAAGCCAGTCTTCCAATCAGTGGAGACTAAAGTTTTACCAATAAAAGGTCCCAAGCTTATCGCAATATGTCTTCATTTTTTCCCATCAGGAAAACAAACAGGGTGAAGAATGGGTTGAAGAGCATGGGGGTGGAAGAGAGACAGGCCACACACTTTTGAAGTGTTCCTGGTCAGAAGTATCAGGGAGACCTCTTTCCTTCTGCAAATATCTGTCAAGGATAAATCAGTCCATGTGGAAGAGAGCAGCCTCATATTGCGCTTAGATTCTGGGTTAGAGGTTACAGTTTTACAGGTGCCTTGATAGTAATGCTTTGACAGAGCTCATTTTTGTTAGCCCCCCGCCCCCTTCTTACTTCTTGCTTTCACAAAATAAAACCTATGAACTCATGCATGCGAGAGTTGGGAAATGGCAAAATTAGCGTTGCCCGTTTAATCACAATAGGAAACCTCTTGTGCGCACATAACAAGATTTTCTTGTATCATGACGACGCATTCTACTGTCTCAAAATGTGATGTGGTTTTAAAGCTTATCCTTCATAACAATGACCATATATCAGTTACTAGAAGTATCCTTGCTGAGTCCTGGTCTGACTAGGCCTCTTAAAACAAAATTAATGAAATCGTCCTGCAGGGGGTTGCTTCATTACCCTTTGCATGGTTCACACTATGCCAAAGGCATAGATTACATATGTTTTTCTGTTTGGCTGGTTCTAATTATATCTGTTTGGTGTCAATAATTAACAGTAACAGCAAGAGATTCAACAAAGTTCTCTTCGGCCCTTTAAAATTTTAAGAAGCCCCCCTTTATTATTTAATTTTGTTCGGAGAAGCTATGAAAAAGATATCTGTTACCTGAAACTAAAATTAGACATCTAACAACGTCTGCAGGTTTGGGGACAGGAGAGGAAAGGAAAAAAGACAGAGCCAAGCCTTTGTTACTAACACAAACTTCCTTTCTGTTTCCCGTTGCTCTCTGTTGGAATAGGATACTCGGGAGACACTAAAGCTTTCTCTTCTCTATTTAACTGCATTTATCTGAACTCTGCCAGAGTTCAAGTTACAACCAGCTCAGGATATCTGACCTCGAGAGCCCGAAGCCCTGCAGAACAGGTGTAGACCACCTGAGATTGCATCTCACAGGCTGGGCATTGTGAAATAACTACAATAACTACTTGTAAAGTAGGTTGGTACATCAATGCTGCTTTGTGAGTCAAGTCCTCATTAGAGTCCTTTATAGTCTCCTCTAGTGTAGCTCCAGCCTGGCAAACTGTTCAGGGTGATGTTGGACAAATGCTGATCTGCTCAGAAGTTATCTCCGCTTTGGAATAAATGCTCATTTGAGAGGGATCTCTCTGGTAAAGCTCTGTGTGATGAAGTGGCTTAGAGCACTGCATCCACTTGTGTTCCCAATGGCATTTGTTTTAGGGACCATGGATGGCAATTAATGACTGTATTTTCAGGTGCATTTCACACAGGTTATCAGGTTTTGCTTGGTTTTTTTGGTTCCTTTTTTTCCCCACGGAGATTCAGCAGTGCAGTTTCACATACATGTGAGGGGTTGTATAAGGTGTAAGTTACTCTCAAGCACCCTGTTTCCTTGCAGTCCCCCTCCCCTTTCCCATGCCTGATTCTGATCCCTCAAAAGCTCCCTTACTCCTGTTTGTCTGTGATACCACCACATGTGCAGGTTTTCTGAGATGACACGTTATCTGAGGATTTACTTTCAAATACAGGTATTTCCAATAGGAAGCGGGTTATCTCAGGTGAGGGTTATCTAGATAAAAATGTGGGTTTTTTAATCAGTGTGGGGTTTTTAACCTATTGCAAAGTCTATAGTATAAAAAACAGGATTTTGGAAGAGCAGAGTGAGTTTATCAGCCACTGTAAAATGAGATTAAAAAATATTATTATATATTGTCCAAAGTCATCTGATAATATTTGTTGTCATGAAGCAAGTGCTTATTAGTGTTTGAGAGGCTCTGTAGGACAGACGAAAGAAGCCGTCTTTTCTACCCCGAGGAACTTTTTGGTGGGGAATATTTTTGCTCCACTACGTGTTTTAATCAAGCATGTCACTTCTTGTTAGTAGCTCTTGTCATATACCTCCTTCCCTGCCTTTTTAAGGTTACAAATGTAATGTTTTCATTTTGCAGAAGAGAAAGGAAAAATTTTGAGAACTTAACTTCCAGTCCCTGCTTGGCTTTCGTTGAGAAGCTGTTGTTCTCCCAATTGCTGATTGAAAAGTGTTAAGTAATTTAACCTTGGGGTGGAAAGAGGGACTAGATTTGGTGAGGGCAGAGAATCCATAATCCCTCTGGCCTTCCTGAATCCCTTGTTTTAGGTACTAGAAGATGTAACCACCTTCTGGTTGTAGAAGTGGCCAAGTCGTGGTGAATTCCTTCTGCATCACTTGCATCTCAGAGTCTTCTGCTCAGCAAGCAGGGACTCAGCAGAGGACATCCCTGAGTTGCATGCCGGGTACTACAGAGGTGAAAAGAATCCTGTATGGGAAGGGTGTGTCTTGGGAGATTATAATTACAGTGCCTTAATTATTCACAGGATGTTGTAAATGTTTAGCATATAACTAACCTTATTTCATCCATATTTCATTATCTGTAGTCCCATTGAAATTGGACCTGCAGTAAGAAAAGCAGATGTCCCAAAAGAAAACAAATGGATTGCTGAACAATGAGGATATATACACTGATATTTATTTTTTAAAAAACCCAATGTTTGTCATTAATGTTAAACTACCCATTTGTTTGTTTGTTTTTTTAACTTAAGTATCCATTGCCTAGTCTGCATATGATCTCCTTCACATAGGGTAAAGAGTGGGTAGAAGGTGCTGGTTTGAACTGCAGTATAGGTGTACCTGTATTATTTCACCTTTTAATATCCAAAGCTCCAAATTCTGTTTTAGATGTTCTGCATTATGGTGGTTCTTACATTCCTCTGGTAATTTTACATTGATCATAATTACTTGCAGTTTCACAACCTTGTAGCAGCAAGAAAATACACTGATGTTGTTAAAGGAAGAAAACCAGGCTATTTTGTTTAGAATGTCTGAATTATTGACATTTCTGGTTTTAAAAGAAACTTCAGCTCTTTCACTTGTTCTACTGGATTAAAAAATATTTTGTGATTATGATAACCATCTACTCCTCATTTTTGAAGAATTTCTGAAGTTTCCATCGGAGTAGAAACTACTGTGTAGGAGCAGAAGCAGACAGTACTCTTTGACTGAATTTAACACACTTTGTAAAAACTGGTGAAAGGCATCGTCTTGTACTATACCCATGGGAGGATAAAGGTTTGCAAAATAGGGCTGTGGTTTTTGTCTTAAAGAGAATTTTCCTGTTCTGTCAGTATTTTCACTTCTATTGCAAGGGAGTATTTTAAAGGGATTTCTGAAGTATTTTACCATACCAAATTTGTGTTCTCTTTCCAATGTACTTTGTGATTAAGGTGAAGGATATAAAATACATTTTCTTTCTTTCCCATTACCTTGCTGATTGTGTGTATTGACTCAAAGTAGAATGCTTTAACATTAATGTACTAGCTTATACATAGTGATAATATCAATACTGTTAAACTGTCTCCCCTACCATCAGCATATCCAGCCATAATGATATTCATCCTCCTTCAGCTAGGAGAAGGAACTCCAGTGGATGCTGCTAGATTTTCATCACAGGGTACAAGTGCTGGCCCAGGTATCCCAGAGGTGCAGTCAACTGCCATAAATTTCCATTTAGACATAAACTAAGTACAGACTGCATCCAAGCTGCCCAGCTAAACCCAGAGTTTTTGTATTACAAAATTTTGTCCAAGATACTGGCTGCTGTTATTCTTCCTGTATTGGCTTAATAGCTTTGTGCTTATTTTAAAACTTTTCAAGTTGTTCTTTAGTCTTGCATTAAAGTTATTTATGACGTTTCAGTCTCAACTCAGTCTGTTGCATTAACATCCAGCATGTTGCAAGTCTGTAGAGCAAGAAAGTTGGTGTTGAGGACCCAATGTCCATGGAATATGTGTCCCAGTTGCTTTATTTCAGATTAGCTCCCTTCTGAGAGTCTTAGGCTGGGCATGCCATCAGCAAAATGAGTATGTTAGGTGAGCTTCTGGATTTCATCTTCCGTTTTAGCTTAATCCAAAAGGAGCCTCATTTTGTGCAGCACTCCATGATGGAACCCAAAAGCTCAGAGAGGGATGATGGGGAGGTTCATTTCAACAGCGCTGTTGTGATCTGTTAATGTAAATACTAGTGTGAGATCCCCAAAGAGGAATCTGGTCAGTCAAAAATCTGTTCTAGCAAGGCTAACAAAAGGCCGTTTTACTTGAAAACTGAAGTGCC
Source organism: Platalea leucorodia (assembly GCF_965183815.1). NCBI lineage: Eukaryota > Metazoa > Chordata > Aves > Pelecaniformes > Threskiornithidae > Platalea > Platalea leucorodia. The sequence continues at coordinate 58,322,011 of NC_138823.1, read as the reverse complement.
GTAGTACCCTTTAGTGGCTGTGTGTGCTTTATCCAAAGCATGTGTTACCTCAGTTTAGCAATCCACAGTAGAATTCTGCAGAATGCAGAAACGGGACTGTGAATGTATTTTCTATGCGTTTATAATTCCTAAGCAGTTTACTGCTTAACTAGTGAGTTACAGAAGAGAAAGAAAATGTCTTTTACAGGTCCAGTGTTTTTTTTAATGCTGTAGCCCAAAAATGTGACTGAAGAAGAGACTTAAATATGGGCCCTCAGTAATGAATGCTGCAAAATTGGTAAATGTTCATAGCAGACCTGATAGGTCTGATAGTCATCTCAAGTTTTCTCTCCTACGTTTAATGGCTACTGTTCCTTAGAAAACAGTGACTAGTGGTCTGTTGCAAACAGCTTAATGTTAACATTTGACCAAAGTTTTTTAAACTTTGAAAAAGAGCAAAATACTCCAATAGAGAATTAACTGCAAGTTTCCTAGTAAGATGAGGTACATTTGGAGGAAGCAGCTGTACATCAGTCCAGAAAAATTTGCTGTAGTCAAATCATAGAATCACAGAATGCTTTGGGATGGAAGGGACCTTTAAAGGTCATCTAGTCCATCCCCCCTGCAATTGGCAGGGACATCTGCAACTGGATCAGGTTGCTCAGAGCCCCATCCAGCCTGGCCTTGAATGTTTCCAAGGATGGGGCATCTACCACCTCTCTGGGCAACCCGTTCCAGTGTTTCACCACCCTCATTGTAAAAAATGTCTTCCTTATACCCAGTCTGAATCTACCCTCTTTTAGTTTAAAACCATTACCCCTTGTCGTATCGCTACAGGCCCTGCTAAAAATTCTGTCCCCATCTTTCTTCTAAGCCCCCTTTAAGTACTGAAAGGCTGCAGTAAGGTCTCCCCACAGCCTTCTCTTCTCCAGGCTGAATAACCCCGGCTCTTTCAGCCTTTCCTCATAGCAGAGGTGCTCCATCCCTCTGATCATCTTCATAGCCCTCCTCTGGACCCTCTCCAACAGGTCCATGTCCTTCTTGTACTGAGGACCCCGGAGCTGGACGCAGGACTCCAGGTGGGGTCTCACCAGAGCAGAATAGAGGGGCAGAATCACCTCCCTCGACCTGCTGGCCACGCTTCTTTTGATGCAGCCCAGGATACGGTTGGCCTTCTGGGCTGCGAGAGCAGATTGCTGGCTCATGTCCAGCTTTTTGTCTACCAGTACCCCCAAGTCCTTCTCCTCAGGGCTGCTCTCAATCCCTTCATCCCCCAGCCTGTACTGATACCAGGGATTGCCCCAACCCAGGTACAGGACCTTGCACTTGGCCTTGTTGAACCTCATGACGGTCACACAGGCCCACCTCTCCAGCCTGTCCAGATCCCTCTGAATGGCATCCCGTCCCTCAGGTGCGTTGACTGCACCGCTCAGCTTGGTGTCATCTGCAAACTTGCTGAGGGTTGATCCCACCGTCTATGTCATTGTTGAAGATACTGAGCAGCACTGGCCCCAGTACGGACCCCTCAGGGACACCACTCATCACTGTTCTCCATCTGGACATCGAGCCATTGACCACTACCTTCTGGATGCAATCATCCAGCCAATTCCGTATCCACCAAAGAGTCCGTCCATCAAATCCATATCCTTCCAATTTAGAGTGGAGGATATTGTAGGGGACCGTGTCAAAGGCCTTACAGAAGTCCAGATAGATGACATCCGTAGCTCTTCCCTCGTCCACTGATGCAGTCACTCCATCACAGAAGGCCACTAGGTTGGTCAGGCAGGACTTGCCCTTGGTGAAGCCGTGCTGGCTGTCCCGAATCACCTCCCTGTCCTCCATGTGCCTTAGCACAGATTCTAGGAAGATCTGTTCCACAATCTTCCCAGGCACAGAGGTGAGGCTGACAGGTCGGTAGTTCCCAGGGTCCTCCTTTTTACCCTTTTTAAAAATGGCTGCAATATTTCCCTTTTTCCAGTCCCCAGGGACTTCACCTGACTTCCAGGACTTTTCAAGTATCATGGTGAGATACTAGATGGCTAGAGAGATTTGGGCAAATATCATGTATACTCTAAGAATATTAAGTCTTGCCTTCAGTTGAAAATTTCTCCAGAATTGTTACAGCCTGTATCTGTGGTGGCTGCTGGCCATCCTGCCTAGCATTTCATATTTCATATAGTGTTCCCACATGAGCAGCAACTACTGAAGCATCTGCTCACTGGAAGAAGTTTCTCCTCGAGGCCATGCTTTCTAGTGAGCAGTAATCCACAGTTCGAGGTATACCTTCTGCATAAGAAAAAAAAATTCTTTCTCTCTTGATTTTTTTTTTTTTTTGTACAAGTTTCTAGGTCAGACACTTACGTAGTCCCATTGGTTGGTCAATTCATAGAATAAATGTCCTGGGAGATGTGTTTAAAATGTTTATAAACATTATTCATTACCTCAATTTGACCATCTAAAAATAGAGAGCTTTCTGGGACAGAGAAAAGCTTAATTTCTTCTGGTAGAATACTTCTTATTAGCTTAATTAGATAAGGGCAATGAGCAGGGAAGGTTGCGTTTCCAGTCTGCTTGTTCCTTTGCACCTGGACTTTGTTGGAATGTCACATATTACTTCGTAAAAAACCTTTCAGTGTAATGGAAAAATCCTTAGAAATTTGATTTGAAGGGCTTTTATTTAATTAGGTTTTAAAAAAAATTAAAAGTCTAAAAGAAAACACTATATTTGGAGTATTGTGCTTCACTTTGAAATCTCTAACATTATTAGATTTCTCTTACTAATAAATATTAGTTTAAAATACTGTTGTGATTTGAGTTAGACTATTTTATTGTGTCTTGCTTTCGGTTGACTTGATTCACCTTTATATAATAATTTTAAAATAAACAAGCCTTTTTTTTTTAATCTTAACTATACAAAGCAAAACCTCCTAACATTTACCCCTCCCAGCTCTAACTGTCATAAGAAGTATTTGGTAAAAAGCAATGTTCATAGGTAAAACCGGAGATTAGGGACGATAGTGTAGTGTAAAAATGTAGAAAAATTGTCAGGGAAAGGATTATATTTACACCAAGCGTTTTATCTAAAAATATTAAATAGTTACGGCAAACAGTCACGCTGTCACTCCTTGTTAAGGCTAATTTTAGCTCTTCCAGTTAAAATAAACATTTCTTTCATCTGTAAGTATAGCTTTGAGGTTTCTGCAGTGCTATGCTTTCTTCTGGCCAAAAGCCGAAGTTGATGTATGGTAGCACAGAGAGTGCGCATGCATGTGCACAGAGGGTGCATAGGGTAGCATAGCGAGCTGGGGTTTGGGTTTGTTGGGGTTTTTTTTTCTTTTCTTTTCCTAAGCTGGTCAGGAAAGCATGACTTTTTTCAGCAAAGTCAATTTTCTGATCTGGCAGACCACACTGCAACACAAGCACTGTGATGTTAGCAGAGGGTAGGTGGAGAGGTGCGGATGACTCCCACCCGCCCCTGGTGGGTTTGGTGCGGAAGAGTTATTCCTGAAAGCCAGTGTTCTCTGAAATGGTGTCATTGCAGTTTGTCTGACGCTTACTTGTGGTCCCAGTTCTTACAAAAGACTCCCCTGCTTTGTGAGGTTTCACCTCCCTATAAGCTAACATTTACATGCCGCTGCCTGTTTGTTTCTTATGTTGAGACTACCTACTTTAATGAAGTCTAGTACGACTGGACGAAGGAGAAGAATAATCCATGCAAAAGGCTTAATGAGAAGAAAATAAAAACAAATTATGCCGTCACTCTGAGCTCTAGAATTCACACATATAAATTGTTCACTGGCATTTGAAATACTGAATGTTTGGTTCCCTGGAGGTAGTTGAGTAGATGCTCTTTCAAACTGATTTGATTGAAGATCTTTAACTCCTTCAAGAGTATTCATGACTAGTTAAAGAAATCTAGGCTTATGTTTGTAATACAATGATTTTTCTTTTATTCTTACATTTCTTAAACTTTTGGGGGGGCTACAAAATAAAAGAACAAGAAAAAAAGATTCTGTGATGGAATCAAATGGATGTCTCTCTAATTTAAGGAGATTGCTTTTGAGTAACTTGTTTGTTGGCTGGGCAGGAATGTTTTTGCTATTCCAAAGCTGCGGTTCCTATGGAAATCCAGCAGAATTTAGTGTTCCTTCTGTAATAGACCTTCTGACTGTTACATTGCCTTTTTTTTTTTTAATTTTATTTTCTATTTTTTTTACTCCCTTCAGGAAAATGATTTCACTTGTTAGAGAACTATCTGAAGAAAACAACCTTTTTTTCATTTTGTTTGGTCAAAAAATTGCCAGGCAATTTCTTTTTGAGCTATAATATGAACTGTCATGCTGTGTGTATTACAAAAGGTATTCCCAAAAGGGTGTGTGGATATGATTGAGTTTGTAAAATGTTAAAATCTTAAAGGATATTAAAAATAATTAGGGATTCTTCATTAAATTAAGGATCAAAATTTAAAGCCACAATGTTGAAAATCATTAAAACCTTGCCATTTTTCCTATTTCTGAAATTTCAAGACATTCATTCTCTAGAGGGTAGACTGGTAAGTATGATTACATTGGTATAACAAGACAAAGGGATGATGCTGTCAGAATTTATTTCCTGTGAAGTTCAGAACAATCTGATGGTCTACTCTTAGTAGCTATTTTCTCTGGCTACCTGTGCTACTTACTTTTAAATAAATCACTCTTACATCTTGCTTTATATTGTCAAAGAAAAGCAGTTTTGTGTGTTTCATTGCACCCAGCTGATAAGCCTAACCATTAGCCTCAGGCATGTATTTTTCTTCATTTTTCCTTCCCCTAGTTTATAGGAAACAAAAGTCATAGGGAAAACCGGATGATTAGAGGCACTTCCAGCTGAGTTTAAGCTTGTGTGCATGACATGCAGGAGTATAATTTAGACTTGCACAGCACTTCTCATCCAAAGCTTTGAAAATGGGTCAATATCCTCATATTTCAGGTGGTAAAACTGTTAGGGGAGAGGGGAAGTGACCAGTGTGAGGTCTCACAAGAAATGAGCCATTAGGAAAACCCCACAGGACCTTCAGCCCCATACACTTCCTACATTTGAAGTTGGCTCAAGTACTGGATGGAAGAAATAACGCCTGTGTTTTACAGTGTGGTTAGGAAGGGGTTAGTTCAGCTATTTTGCTGTAGAGTTTGGGACTGTAAAGATGAGACTGAATTTAGGATTTGAGTTCTTTGGTTGTTTTGTGTTAAGCAAATTGTGGAGGCAACTATATGCTGGCTTAGAGCTGTGACAACACTCACCTAGAACTTATAAACTCTGAATTGTAGTTGATATTTTACAAAAAAGTGTGATGTTTTCAAAACCAGGAAACTTGCCACAGTATGAACATAACGCCTTGACTTTCTTTTCCCAGGTAGGGATCCCATTCGGTCATTTAAAGGATGATAACGTGGCTAGAAAGACAGGGGAATATCGCAGCATCATTTTAATTTCCAAAGCATGAGAACTCTAAGGGGATTTATACTGCCTGTATGCCTGAGCTCAGCTCTGTTCTTTGCAACGCAGCGAGGAAGCTTTGAGGAGCTTGTTGCGAGTCCTTGATCCAGGGATGAGTTGTGTAGGACTGTGTTAGAGCTGTCCTATAGTGGTCCTATGGATGTGACAGATCACTCTGCCCTGGTGTTCCCTCCTCCCCTTGCTACCCTGTTACCTGTGATATGCATCTTTACATATCTTGGTTTTCCTTGGGCTGAGGATGGGAGAGTGGCCTGTACAGGAACTGACTTTAGCACATTCATTAACAAGGTCTCAGCACAAGAGAAACTTAAGATTGGCTCTTTTAGGCTTAAGTGTATGAGACTCTCAAGTTTCTCAAGCAGTGCAAAATGCACTGAATAGGACAGCAAATTTCACTATAGATTTTGAGGCAGTAAGTCTAGTTAATTGGTATGCATATACCTTTTTAAAAAAAAAAAAATTCAGCCTTTTTTTGTTCGCAAGTACCTGTGCAGCTTACATAGATGTAAGTGTTGGAATTAATCCCTCTCCACCAATGGTTGGATATTTAGTAACTTAGCTGCTATCTAAGCAGCTAAATGAATTATCTAGATACTGTCTCTACTGTTAGAAGACCAAGTGCTGAGCATTGTAGAAAATCTGGCTGTGATACAGGTTTTTGTAGAGAGCCAGTTAGGAATGCTTTGGTGGGTGGTGGTGGTGCTTTTTTTTTTTTTTTTTTTTTTTTAATCCAAGCATAAACTGCATATGAATTTTTTTAAATAGCATAACACTTCTGAACTGTGACTGTAAGCAAATCTTTGTTATCATTGCTGTACTAGAGTACATGGATATTATCGTTATTGGCAAAGAGCAATAACACGATGCTCAGCAATTGGTAATCCAGGAATATGACGGTCCCGTTAGGGATAATAAACTGTCGTAGTTCAGCACTTTGATGACTGGGAGATGGCAGGTGCTAGAATATCTTGTGCTTAAGGTACTTCATTCATGAGGTTATAAACTGTATATTTTAAGTATCAATAACCTTTAACTGTGATAGAGGTATATTTTAATATGGATTTCTTCTGGGGGGGATTTCACTGTTCAGAAGGCAAGTGAAGAGAATAGAAAACTGTGAGTGTAGTTTCGTAAATGGATTCTCTGGGGTTTTGCAGCCCAGAGAGCAGGTGGTAGCTTTCTGTTGAGGCTCGGCCACCCATTCTGTTGCTCTGCGGTTTAGGGTAAGTCAGCCTTCCACGCTGTGATTGTATCTGACTTTCAGACCTAAAAAATAATGTCAAGCTTATATCTTCTTATAAGTAGGTAACTTGTCAACAGTGCCTACTGGTGCTTTCTTGAATTTTTCTACCAAATGCCAGTCTTTCTGATGAGGCCATTGCGAGAGCTCGAAGGTAATTGTGCAGTAACTCCCTTTGCTCATTGCTAAAGTATTTTATGTTCACTTAGGCATTCAGTCTTGAAGGAGTATTTGTTTGAATGCCAGTGATCCAAATGCCTATATCCAGTGTTACTTCTTATGGGGAAGAGGATGTGGAAGGATATTCATAAAATCGGGAGCTTTGCAGAGGCTTTGTCAGCCTGCAGTGTTATGTTTGTATGACACAGAGATCATACATAACCTAAACGAAGAGCTGTCTAGCACGTTAGTAGCTCCTTGGACTATCATGATAGTCTATGTGAAAATTCACATATTTCATGATCAAGTTATGTCCTTAATGTAAAGCTCAAGTTTCCTTGCATGACTGACTAACAAAAAACCTCTCAGTAAGAGTCTCAGATTTTTTGGCTTTTTGTTCACAGGGCGTATGTGTGAATTCCCATTAGTTTCTTTAGGCAAGAAGTCACATATAGATATGTGCCTAGGTATGGCTGAGTGCTCTTCCACATGATAGTGGAGGTAGCTGTGCATGGTTCGTCTTGGGCGGCTATGTAATAAATGCCAACATCCCATAGACATCTTTGAAGTTTCTCCTTCAGTATGGATGAAGAGGACAACCTTCTTATTGGTGGTTATTTGACTTCCCATCAATATGCAGTACCTTTAAGACAAGCAGCATTAAATTTGTATTGCTTTGTGCGTGGTTAATGAATCCTCCAGTCACTAGAAAGCAGCAGCAGCGTATGTCAGCCTTCTTTTGTGGCACATCACTTTAAAGAGGACCTGTTGTGTGGTTACATTTGGGCTTGTTTCTTGCCATCATGGAGTTTAGGCATGAAATCTTGGCATTATGAGAGTTTGACTGACAAGAGAAGTCTGTTAGAGTCAGAAAGACATATTTTTTCAGGAATGGAAGAAGATGGATTTTAGGAAAGCTACAGTTAAACCAGAAGAGCTGTCATGTTCCCAGCTCTGTGTGAACTTGTTCAGGTGCTTCATCTGTCTCTGTGAAGTTCATCATCGGTGAAACACTTGAAATGCACGCATACCTCTGACAAATATGGTGAAACCAGCCTAACTTTTGTAAAGTCTGTTGAGAGCCACTGCTGGAAAGCTTATAAGACATACATGCAAATGTAAAACTTCAACTAATCAAGAATTTGTATTTAAAAGAATAGCTTTCATTGTACAGGTATTTTGTTTGCTTGGCTTTTGTAGTTGTTAATTTTGGGGAAAATAGGTGTGAGAAAGTTCTTGACTCACAGGAGAAGAAATGGTTTATATTGCACCAGGTGTTTACTCACTTTAATTTTTTAATTAATTAAATGGGGGCCAAGCCTGTAGCAGGCAACTCTAGTGGTTTAAATGAAATCCGTGTGGGAAGGCTGAAAAGTTAATGCAAACTGACATTTTGAGTAGATTAGTTGAACTGTGTAGATATTTTTAATAAAAGTGGCATTGATTTTGCATTGCTTCATGACTACCATAAATTGAACTGAATCAAAGCTACTGTAAGCATTTTATTATCTTTCCTCTAATAGCTTGTCTGACAGACCATAGGCAGGTATGCAATATCAGCCAAATTTAAACCAGTCGCACACGAATTCTCAGGATCAGAGCTACAAACGAGTTTCACTCTCCTTTATACCAGTTTTCCTTGAGCTGCTCACTTCTCCCTCTCGCTACAAAATCTTTTGCTGTAGTTAATCTGATACTTTTGTGTAATCTGGATAAAGCTTTATTCAAAGCTGATATGGCAAATGGCAATTTCCGTCCCTTACAAAACTTGACCCCACTGGAGTTTCTGTGGCCTGGTTATGTTTTTGGTAGTCAGCTGAACTCTTTGCTCCTTCTGTTGGCTTGCTCGGGGAGTTAGTCTGATTGTTTCTATTTCTATATAAAACTATATATAGATGTTTAACTATATTTTATCATTTAAAGAAAAAAAGACAACAAACACTTTGTTTGGACCTGACTTTATTTAGTAAAGTCAGCAATACTGAAGGGTTATGTGTGCTGAAAAGAATAATAACTTATTTGGTTGGATAGGTGTAGTATTAAATGATTCTGATGTAATAATACTACCTGTTGATTTATCACATTAATATTGCATTGAAACTTTTCTTTAAAAAAATATCTCTTATGTGTAAGAAGCATTACTCTGAACAGTAATAGCAGATTTATGGGTTTGGTGTACATGAGAAGGGAACTAGAACAGAAGTTTGTGACGTGGTCTGATTTTGTGTCTTTAAGATAAAAAACATATATTCTCCTTATATTTCAAAATAGCATTTCCATAGTCTTTGGGGCTTTCACAGACTTAATTTTGGTGTACTTAATTTCGAAGCCACTAAGATTTTGAATGAAGTTTTTGTGCAAATTATCTTTACAGACTGTGATAATAAAATGTTTCTTAAAAAATGAAGACGAGATACTGTGCCTAAAATCCTAAATAGGTAGGATATTTTAAGGCAATTTTTAGATAGTTTTAAGCCTACAGTAAGGAAAAGTAACAACATACCCATTCTGCCTATTAGTTACAGCAAATATATTCCAACCTTAGAATTCTTAATGTCATCGCCATCTCTGCCATTTACTTAAATGGGATCAGGATAACATGACCTGTATTTAAAACTGTGATATGAATAGAGGTATATTTAAGAACTTTCAAATGACTTTCACCATCTGTGTTACTTAATTATCGCACCTAATTCTTTTACTGGAGCTTCAGCTATCACTGGAGTCTCCACAGTTAAATCAGGGAATTTAATTTTGTTTTTCTCTGGGGATGAACTGTCACTTTGGTGAAATTCTTTCAGGTTGGATAAATTCCTTAATAACAGACTAACAATTTGTCTTAATCTTGGGGATTATAATGTAGGAACAAAAACTAGAAGAAAAATGAGGTTTTTGTTTCAATGTTTTAATGCGGCAGATAAAATGTAAGTTGAGACTGATGCAATGGAATAAATTCTGCTTTCATTTATGCTAATAAATGATAGTTCTCCTTAGATAATATCTATAGTGAAACTTGAACAACCAAAAACATGTTTATAATTATCAAACCTTTGAATCGGTTGGAGGGTTATATTACACTTGAGCCGTAATAAACTTACTGTTAAATTACTGCTACTTCATTAGAGGCAACTGAGTCCAACAACATTTAACTGCTTAAATTTTTACATATTCACTTTGGGGGGATCAAAGCAAAAGCTAAAACAGCAAGCATCCCCTTGGTATGTTTTAGGCTTGTTCTATGTCTTTGATCGGGAGTTCTTCCACTGAATCTCTTGAATGTATACCTGAATAGTAAAAAGAATTCAGTAAGTAGGTCTCTCTACCCACTTAGTGCATTCAAAGACTCGTGGATATAAAATAATTTTGAAAAAGATCTCCCCTGAATACGGTAGAGAAATTTTCCTAACTCTGAATGTATCTAAACCAGACTGAATCTTGTTACAAGGGAGTATTTAATTTCCTTTCATATTTATTTTCTATTAGACCCAACATACTCTGATTTTTTTTTCCTTTGCTTTTATTACTGCTTTGTCTTAAATAGCAAGGCTCATTATATTGCAGAAAGCAGTATCTCATTATTTCAGTAGCAAACCAACATCACCCAGAAGTTAAATAATCCTGTATCTTATGTCTATATCCTTTGGAAATGAGTGATTTATCTGATTCATCGGAAATATTCTGAATCCTTGCTACTTACCTGGAAGCACTTGGAAGTTTTTTCACTGTTCTCATTTGACAGTCTGTTGCAAGTTGCTCTAATTTAGTGAAGGTCATATTCAAATTTAGCAATGACCCCAGCTACTAAAACCTGGGTAATGCTAGCCTGTTTCCGCTGGGGAATGCTGTGGGTAAAAACTACATTAGTACACCCAGGGTATGTGGTGACAGCAATGCATCTCTTGTAACAACCTATTTAGACATAGTCTTCCATGAGGTACTCTTGAGAGTTATGTCGGGCATCTAAGGATGAAGTAAATAACCAAAAAGTGTACTTTGGTTTATCCTAACCCCGCTGTTTGTTCACCCTTCCTAAAAGCGTGGTCTTTTTCAGTTCCAGAATAGGATACTGAAGAAACAACAAATTACTTTGTTACAAATGGAAAGGATAACCAGAGCAATAACTTGCTCCCTCTGTCATCTAGCTGGAGAGGAATAGTTGGGTTTCAATAAAATTTTAACATGCCTATCTTTTGAACTGTATTACACATTTTTATCACAAAAACTTGTGTGTGTTTGTGTGTCTTCTCCTAATGCGCCATTAAAAATCCAAGATACGTAACTCTTGACTTCAAGGGTGCCTATGGATATGTTTATGCTGCGTGTTAGGATTCCAAAAGCACAGCGTGGAGCTCCTGGCAGGCTAATTTAAAGTCAGCAGTAGGACAGGTTAGTCTTTGCATATTGACTAAGTGCTGCCTAATACCAGGGGTGGTGGCAGAGTTGGTGGCAGAGAGGAGCTCTGCCCTAAGGAGTGCCATGGCTAACGCCAGCTCCGGTCTCTTGGCACTTTTACCGTAAGGCAGAGTGATTCTCCTTCATAAAGTGTGTTGGAGATCTGCTGGTAAGAAATGGGAGCACTTAAAAATAATAATTGTAGTATGAATTTTTAATAAAAAAATTATTAGAATTCATAAAAGGCAGTGCAGTAGTAATGCAAATATTGTTGTGACTGGTTGCCATATCTGAGGTCCCTGTGGGAAAGTTCAAAGTTAGTTGACTCACCTTAGGAGCTGGAGCTTTACAGCATCTTCAATCCCAATTTAGGGATACAAAACTTGAGTGGCTTCTGGAGGAAGGGAGAACTTTAGGGAGGGACAGGCATTTCAGCTGAAGAAAAGCCCTTTGCTGCTGTTAGTACAAGCCTGTCCTTAGGCTTTGTTGCTTTGTTTAAAAATTGAGGCAAGCCTAGGAAGGGGATGAAAGCTCAGACAGTGCCCCATTGTGTGTGTGGTGAGTGGGGGGAATGGCATGCGGATTCTGCCCGTTCTCATCTACGCTTCAACAAGAATCAGAGAGATATATATGTTGAGGGGGAAAAAGGATTCTTCGCGGGGAAAAAAAAAAGTGAAGTACTCACAGTAATTTCACTCGAGACTTTTGCAAGTCTCAAACATGTTTGGTTCCTATACAAAGGTTGCATATTTGAAGAGTTTTTGAGAATGTTAAATTGGCAGTGTTCATTGGAAAAACATAATTTGTATCATATGAAAGACCTAAAACCCTAATGAACCCCTTTCCAAGAGGCATGCCTTAATGTGCTGGAGGAAGGTATACGGAATGGAAAGTTCCATGCAGTGTTTGTGTATGAAAATAATGTGAATGGTTTGGGGTTTGGATTTGCTGCGTGTGTAAAAGGGGTGTGAGGATATTGTTTTTACATCGTGTTTGAAGTCAAAGTGTTCCAGCAACTTTATCGCAACTTGTTATAAAAGAGCAGTATGATATGAGTCCAGGCTGGTGTAGGAACTGAAAGAATACTCACTTACGGTGAGAGAAAATTCCCCTTTCACTAATGATTTAAGCACAACAGAGTACAAGTTCAATCTGTGGGAAATTTTTTTTTTTTCTTTTTGGTCTGAAGCCATGACTTTCAAAAGAACTTGGTGAGAAGGTGTAAGGCGTAATAATGCAGACTTCCTTGTTTATTTTTTTAAGCTATTTAGCCACTGATTGATTTGCAAAGATCAGGTCCTTCACCAAAATTTAAATCAATCAGGAACAAATGAGTTCTAAAATTCAAGGTGCAGAACTTGAATTTTTTTTTTTTTAAATCCAAATCGAGCAGCATCATTTATCATTAGTGCTGGCCCTTATTTCAGTGTCGTACAGTTGTTTTGGTGTGTCAGTGTACAACTCTGTGGTTTAAAAGAGCCTTGCTAAGTCCCCTCTTAGCATTGTTTTTCCTACTATACTATTATATATAGTGCTTGTCACTTGTTAGGTGCCAGAAGTATTTATTTTGTGTGAAATCAGCAAACAGTGCAGTTTAGAACCAGTGACTTCTTTGTAAATAATTGATGCTTCTAAAAAAAATAAGTGGTAGTCCCTGATTACCCAGCTCAAAAAAACCACATATTTGTCAATTCATCCATTCAACTGTGAAAAGCTTTTCCTTTTTTATTTTATTTGATTTGTATTACAGGCAAAGTGACAGCACTTATGCGTTTAAGCAGCAATGAGCTGACTGTCTAACCTTGTATGTTATGTTTCTAGTTATGTAGACATAGAAGTTTTATTTGTGTGAAGTTGCATCAGTAGTTTTGACCATGTGAAGAAGCGATGACAATTCTGTGACTTTCGTTTGATATTCATATGGCATTTGTGTGGTTTTACAAGATCCTGGGTACACCAGTATTACTGAAAGCACTGAATGTTTTCAGTTCTAATGCAAGTCAAAGCAAAGTTTCTCACTTAAGATGTTAGCTACTTTGTCTTTCAGCAAGAAGAATCCGTGATACTGACAGACACTGAATAAATACGGTTTTGATCACAACTCCTAAATAAGGAGCTGAGAGACTGAAATATAGGTCTGAATTGGTGCTGTTGCAGGCCTTCGTGTTGTGTCAGCTTTGCATGTATTATGAAATCTGTTCATAGTACGTAAAAATGCACAAGCCCTATTACTGAACTGCAGAAGCCCCACTGCTGATACATCAAAGCAAGCAGCAGCTGTCATCCAGTTTTAGCCATGGTGCTTTTGAATGCCTTAATCCTCTTCCCAAACAGAAGGAGGCAGAGAGATCGCACTTTCTTTATACCCCCCACTTCTATTTTGTTGAAGTGTTGGTGTAGCAAAATCTAGAAGCTGTGTTCAGCAGCCATCACTGCATGGCACAAGACGTTATTTTCTTTGCAGCTAATTTGGACATTTCAGTCCTCCTCATGTATGCTAAGCTCTTTCAAATTTAGTTTTTATTAAAGTTAGAAATTACTCACATTGTGTTTACTCCCAAGTGTTTAAAATATCAAAGAGATTATTCAATTGTACTTCATTTTCATTTAGGTCTACTGCAAGGAATTAACTTGGTAGTCTTTGTTCCCTTTCAGTTGCTGAAGCAGTGTATGTTGAGATTGTACTCAGAACCTGAGTTACAGGAAACACATGTCTACCAGTAGAATATATTTTATTTTGTGAAATGTTCACATTTTCAGTTTTTTTTTTTAACAAGTTTTACGAGACAGTTATTTCAAAATAGCTTCTCTAAGAAGCAAGCCAAATAGGCTGCAAATGTAGGTTTGATCTGTTACGGCTGTTTTTAAGGTCTATATGGTGCAGTGTCCTGTCTCCAAAATGGGTCATGGCAGAAGTCTGGGGAAGGGTATGAGAACTGAGCAAGCATGCCGCGATGCTTCCCTGGTATACCTTGCTGTCTCACTAGCATTTCCCAAGTCAGAAGCTGTTCTTTGAACTAAACAAGTTAAGACCATTTTTTCTTCATTAATTTGCCTAATCACTTTTCTTAACTGCATTTTAGGAATATTTTCCAAATATGTATAAACACATTTCACGAGAATAACATAGGAAAATTATTTATATTGAATTGAGTTATCAAAATTATTGGAAATAAATTATAAAAGGGTGGTTTTTATGTATTGGTTTTTATGGGTTTTGTTTGTTTATTAGCCACTGTCTTGCAAAGTGAATTTGCACTGCAAAGTAATGTCAGCAGAGGACTGAAGTGTAAATATACATGCAAGTGTACAGCTGTCAGACTACAGCTAGTTCATTAAAATGTCTGTCTAGATAAACTAATAGGATATCATTTTAAGTCTTCGCTAACCTCCAGCCTCTCAGACCAAAAATACTTTGCTGTGCTGAAATAAGTAAGCTGCTAGAGTCAAGTTTAATGTTTTAAGAATCCATTTGTGTTGTCCTATTTACCCAAATAGAATTTCAAAAATCTGCATTAAAAAAATGTGTTGACCCAGGATAGTACTGAAAGCCAGATGAGAGAAAATGGCATTTGATGACAAGGTTTGGTATGTTTAGAAATGCTCCTGTTATTAAAGTTGCTCTAGTGCCAACTACTCCTACACTGGAGTCTGCTCATTTGTGTGGCATGCTAGCCATCACAACACACAAGGAAGATCAGAGATTACATGCAATAACTCCAGTCCTACTGCTGTTGTCAGACAAGGATCTCCCAGCAGCGACATTACCTTCTTGTGGTTTACTCTTGCAAGCCCATTTTCCTTCCCTCTCCATTAATACCCGTTTCCAAACTCCTCAGTTTGAAATGCCATCTCTTTACATCTTTAAAATGCTAGAAGCTTCAATATTACTTGTAAGGAAAATAACTAATGCCAAGAAAGAAAATGTGCGTTTAGCATTTTGGAATGTTCATGGCAATTTTTTGCTAGCTTACACTGAGTAAGAGGTCATCTGTTCGCTTTGCTCTTGACAGAGCACAAAACAGAAGCCTCAAGTTCAATGAAAAATCAAAGTACTACCTCATTACTATGAAATCCAGTTGTTGGTATTTTCAGTGGAATATCTGTGCCTCCACTGGCTGTGCAACAGACAAAGGAATTCTTGTGGGCTAATGTTCCAGTGCTCAGTGAGTTAATATTGGGATGTCCACAGCTGTGTCCAGACACCTCTCAGGTCAATGAAGAGATGCAGAAACTGAAGGGCAGTTTCCAAGTGTTGTTAATTTGTGGGAGGAGGGAGGCATCTCACGTTAGTTTATTCTTTCTTTCAATTTCTTCCCACCTACCCCCCCCAAAAGGTCATATGCCTGTAATGTAGTTTTACAAAGTCTAGAGTAATGTTACTTTGAGGTTTGTCATATTAGAAGGAAAAAGGGAAAATAATCTACAAAGGTCCTGCTTTGTTTTTAAATTATGAATTTTTATTTCAAACTTTGCAATAAGAAAGCGGTAGGTATGTAGTATGACCTGCTCTTGCATGTTCTGTGCTGCATTACTGAAGTCCTACTGTAGGTATTAGAGGATCATTTTTCTCTTTAGTTTTGATGTTTATTGCCGTCTCCGTTGCTAAGTTTGTTATACAAACATCAGAAAAGGGTGTTTCTAGACTGATCTATTCATTCATGTAAATGGCATTAATAAGTATTTCTTTTTCACTTTTATAGGTTATTGAATCACTAGGGATAATTATATATAAAGCCCTGGACTATGGTTTGAAGGACAATGAAGAGCGGGAATTAAGTCCTCCACTGGAGCAGCTTATTGACTACATGACTAATACGACAGAAACAGATGGGAGTAGGGATGAAGGATATGATGCTCTGGATGAAGGAGTGGAAGATGACAATGATGATGACAAAGAGGAAGTTGAGGCCATTCATTCCTATAAAGATGTCATGAAGGTACAGTAATGGGCAGTTGTGGGGGTTTTTTATTTTTTATTTCACTGTTTTTGTCAATGAGAAGATCAACTCTATTTTCCATGTTATTGTCCAGTGTGATACTGGCTGTATCATTTTCTGTTTTCCCTGGTCATTCTGTAAGGTTTGCTTGCAAAAACAACATGCAGTACTATTTCATGTTTGACAGTAAGCAACAGAAAATCCATGATCAACTTTATCGTTGGATGTGCCATTAATATCACATTTTGATTTCATCCATGCACTGGATAGTCAGCCTTCCAGTGTAACGTCTGTTGAATTACTTTGTGTACACTTGGATACTTCATGGGCTGTTTCAATTAATTCAGCTTTTCATTACTGCAGTATTAGTTTAATTATTCCTTATCGGTTTCTTCCTTTACCACCCTCCTCTGCCGAAGCAGAGGAGTGCTTTTATAAGAGTAGTTCATTTGTATGGAGTGAGTCAGGATACAGTATTTCATTGATGATCATTATGGTTGTGATTCTTGACCTGAGTTGTGAGATTTGGAAATATAGCTTATGAATTTTAATTGCAACGGGTTCTTTAATGTTATCTGGGCTACCATGAACAATCATTTAAAAGTATTAACTTTTAAATAAGTGAGTATAACACACTGAGAGTACTACAACTGAGTAGTCTTCAGTACAAATTTTAGAGCCCAATGAGCTCTTAGTACAGACAAAGGTATTAATAAGCATGGATTTTGACAAAATTTGTATAATTGGTTTACCTCATAAATAATCTGAGAGTTTAATACAGGTTGGAAAATTGTATGTTAACTTGTACCAGGGGACTGAACCCTGTATACTGCTGCTTCGTAAATGCAAGTCATATCTAAGGACCAGAAGCTTAGTGTGTCACAGAAATTAAGAGCGTAGTGGTGAAAGCCAAGACCAGAAGAGTGTCCCAGATAGCGTATCAGGACACATTAGCACGCAGAAACAAGACCCCACTAAAACCTGCCACTTCTGATGGGTTCACAGTGAAGAGGGAAGCTCTTAGGAGACTGGAATGGGAGTAGCTTTTGTCTGAGATGCTTTTGTACCCTCCTTGCATCAGAAATAATGCTAAATGCTTAATGCCTTTGTTTTTCCTCCCTCCCTCAGAGAGGCAGGGATCAGAAGGAGAAATGAATGAAACGGCCTTTCACTCCCCTGTGATAGGGAGGGCCTGGCTGGCTGAAGTACTCTCCCCTTGAAGCCCCTGCCACTGTGCTGAGTGCTGCCCTCGCTGCAGGCAGGAGCCAAGGTTGCTTTGCTCTCTCCTCCCTCTGCTGCTCCCCGTCACCCAGTCATCTTCCCTAGAAGAGGCCAGCAGCACCCTCCTAAGCCCCCATGGGAGCTGCTCCAAACAGCACGGTGCTACATAGAGGACAGATGCAATATATCCTCTTTTCCCCCAGTTTGGCAAAAATGCTGTGAATTGGTGGGGACAATCAAAATTGGATCATTGGAGGAAGTTTCGCTTAGTGCAGAGGCAGAAGAGACATTTGTATGTGCAGAGCTGAGGGCAGCGGCTTGTAGAAGTGATTCTATTGCAAGTTCTTTACTTGATTTCTGCAAACAAGACAAGTTTGGAAAACTCTGAACTCCTTCAGTTACATTGCTACACATCCGTGAAATACAAAAAGGCTAAGAAAATGTTTGGTCAGGGTTCAACTGTTACGGCTGCTGAATGGCATCTTTCTGGTTCTGCTTTGTTAATACGTATCTCTGCTAGTCTGAGGTACCTGCTTATTCATATGTTTTAAAATCAGCATCTTACATTTTAACTTCTATCATCTTTTGCTATTAATTTTTTATCATTCTGGAAATGTACCGCTTTTTTGACTTCACCTTAGTGAACTGAAGTTTAGCTGTCATTTCTACATCATCCTAACTTTTACTCCTCCATCCCTTGGAATTCTCTTTTCTTGCTGTTGTTGCTTTTGCCTAAATTATTTGCTGCAGGCTTAACTCTGCGACTCGCCTTTATTCCCTACTCTGTCGTTACTGCATTGATGTACTAGAATGGCAGCATCGTTCTGCCACGTTTTTGACATCAGTGCAGATTTGTAAGATCCTTTTTTCTTGACTTCATACCTTTTCAGGGATAAGACCATGTTTTCTGTGTGGCTTCCCCCCCCCGGTAAACTGTGTTGCAGGCTACACCCTTATTTACCCAGTGACTGTTTCACAACAGTAGTGTGTGGTCTTGTGACCATGAGGCTTGATTATTGTGATTCCCTCTTGGCAAGACTCACTGTGAAGCTTTCTCCTTTGCAGTTTGTAGTGAATGCTGAAGCAGGTTTGCTCGTTGAATTGAGCAACTGTTGTTCTTGCCTACCCTGCATTCTCTAAATTGCAAGCTTGGAAAATGGTAGAGATGAGCTGTGTGCTACTTATATTGATTTTTAAGGTTTTTAACTATATAGTCTTCAGTATGGACATGATTTTGTCCTTGAAATGTGATTATATGTTTCGTCCTTCTCCAGAAAGTGTCACTGTCAGGTCCAAGGCCCGTCTGCCACTAAGACTGAATTTTTCACCATTAATCACTAATGTGGGTGGGCCTATTTTGTGATTAAAACATGGAGATAGGTAAGATATGTGTCAGGTTTCTCTGTAATGTGAAGTAGGCACGGTCAACCCTGAACCCTCCCCTAAGCTGGAAAATGCTGAGTAACGTGGTGGACACCTATTCCCAAGAACTGGGAAAAGGGTAAGTGCTAAATAGTACTGCCAAGATCATCACTGGCAAAGCTCCTCTTTGGAGAAGACACAGACAAGCTTTTGTGCTGCTTCTCGGTATATTTGACTGCTTTGGCTTTTGATTTTCTTGGCAGGACCAACCTGCTGCACAGATTTGATCCACTGTTTTTAAAAATGCAACTAGGAAGAGAGGAGACGTTGGTTGCCAAATGCTTAACTTTTTTAGTCTTTCATGTATTTTGGGTATGGCATCCCTAGTGCAAATGAATGGAGAAATAGAGACAGTAAGGACTGGATGTTTTCAGACAGATGCTTTCCTTGTTTGGGGCCCTCTTCCCTGCCCCCATCCGCAGTACATACACACCGTGCACATACGGTACGGGAAATTTGTACGTCTTGGGAGAGCCAGGTTCGCTGTGCCTGTACACAAGGACAGAAGTGTACATATACAGTAATCCTGAGGGGTCAGGAACGCATCAGGCTGACAGCACATGTACGGCTTGGGGAGCCTTGGGTCAACAGAGGGTATAGACAGAGCAGGCCGGCATGCTGGGTGGTGTTGGGCTTGCTAAGGGTGTGTGAAGTCCTGTCATGTGGCACCTTTATCACAGCGTGTGGCCCTCCCTGATGCTGAAACAAGATGATGGTGTTTATCAACTTCTTCCAGGGTATGCTCAAACCCGAATTCTACTCTTAATGTTATCTCACTCCTTATCCCACAGATCTCTGCAGTCAGATCGTTTAAGCCAGCACCACTTTTCATGTTAACCTGGAGGCGCTTTCTAAGCTGCAGTTTATCAGTATCTGCTGGCCTCAGCCCCAACCCTAAACCCAATTCCAGTATTATCCTTTATTCTAGGCCAGCACCCTCTTCTAATTCCAGATGTAAATAAAGACTCATAACCCTTTGATAGCAGGTTTTATTCTGTGCTGGTATTTGCTGGGCTGAACTGCCATCCTACCCCTAGCCCTGTCATTTCTTCCAGCTTTGAACATCATTGTAGCCAAATCACTACTGCCAGTACTAGGCTTTACCTCAGCTCTTCTTCAGAGCAGAGGTGTTGTCAGTAATATCTGCAAATTGTGACACTAACCTTTGTCACTGCCTCTGCTACCTTTTTCTGCAGGTCTCGTAGAAGATACATGAGGAGTCAGTGGTCTTCCTGAACCAATATCTTGCTCTTACTTATGTTCACCTTTCGTCCCAAAAGTTAACTCAACTTTAACAGGAACTTTGTCTGTAATCGAGCCACCCCTTCTTGTATCAGAGACAAATATAGGTGGATGGCCCCCGGCGCTCAGTGGCCTCTGGTCCCAGGCCTTACCTAACTAATAACTTGTAGGTAGTTCAGTAATAATGTTTGTTAATTCTGACCAAAAATTAACTGTCACGCAACTGCTGCTTCACAAAGATGAATTAGTGACCCAGGTACCATAGTAAACAAAATCTCATGCTTAGGAAATCTCCATGCTGACCTTTCAATTTGTATGAAAGTTATTTTCAGAGCAGCATATGCAGTATTGTGTTATCTTGCTATAACAAATGTAAAAAAGATTACAGTTTGTAATATTTTTATCGGTAGAAATTCACATTTGTGCTTTGCTGGTAAGCAAAGGGGAAGGATAAATTGTTTCTGTCACACACACACACCCACACACACCCATTTCAGATATTTTAATTGTCCTTTAATCATTGGCATGGTCTCTAAAATGAGAAGCTTGTAAGTCTAGGTGACTTGCATATCTTGGTAGTTCAAGTACATGACTGACTTCTTTCAGCTGGAAAGAACTGAAATTTACAGTGGTGATATTGATCTGCTTGTGTTTTGTTTTGAGTACTCTGATGGTAGTACAGATCAACTATCTGTGGCATGTGCAGAGTTACAGAGGAAAAGAAGAATATGTCCTGTCTCCATGCAATTACAGGCAGGATGAGATCATCTACATTTAGATCTAAGTATTTTGGAGGCTCCCTTCTGAGTTTGAGGACATCCATTATTATCATATAGATGGTATGACCCCATGTAAGTATAATATGGGAACTTGTCAGAGAGGAACCAGAAAATGCAGTTTAAGTTTGGGTATTTGTTTATGACAGACAGTTAAAAGAGTTCATGTTACTGGAATTCAAAGACCCATAATTTTGCCTAGTCCATGAGGTTAAAATTAGTAAGATGCAGCTTTCTGTGAGTGTAATTCTTTTTAAGGCTGGGTTGGCTTTAGTATTTTTATATGAACCTGCAGAACAGTATTTGCGCTTCATTGCAAAACAAGCAACTTGCAGCATACTCTGTAACTCTGTCTGAAGCTGGTGAAGGTTTTGGAACCTTACTGAGATGGTAACCAATGTCCCAGATGTTAATTTTATATTAAAGAGGAATGCAACAACGTTGGCCATTTGTGAAAACAATCACGCTCAAAGACAACAATTGATCAGCTCTCCTGAGTCCTGTTCGTAGTGTACTCAAATGTCACATTCTAGTCTTTATCTCGGTGGATCTTCTTTTCGAAAAAGGCGATCTGTGTCTCCACATGTTGATGGGGGAAAAAAATTGAAATGACATTGGGTTGGATATCCTCAGTTTCCTTCACTTTTGTTGTCACAGTACTTGAGCTTGATTTGCTGGCTTGACCAAAAATTAATCATCTTCTACCTGTGGATCTTCAGTTGTCCACACAGACCTGGTGTCTGAGACCCCTTTTGTAATGTTGGGGAACCTCCTGTCCCAACTCTTTGGGTCCCTGAAAGTACAACCATCTAGTTTTTGTACCTCTTAAGTTCTGAGGGGGGCAGGTTCTCCTTTGGCTATCCCTTTTTGCAGTTTAATTCTTTGGGGACTGTAAGCTAGAAAGAAACCCAAAGATCTCCCAAAATGATTTTGTGAACACACCCCTATATCATACTACTATGACAGGGCACCCCCAGGTGGATGTCCCTGGGCAGTTTGGGCCTCTGAAGGTGGACCTTCATGGTGCTGGTCTGAGCCGGTAGAAGACTTGTGTTGGCAAACTCCCTGGCGACCCTTTCTCTCTGTGATGTGTTGACAGAAGTGGGACCTCTGAGTTCAGCAGCAAAGTCCCAAGGACCAGTGCTCATCTCCTGTGCTCAGGGGCTTAAAAACATTCCCTTTTGAGCTCTTACCCTCCCAAAGCATGCTGACTGAGAGTACACCTTTTTGCATCAACTACCCAGTGTCTTCAGCCAGACCTACAAACATTGTGAAGGTCCCAGAAAAACAATTGCCGAGATTGGGTTAACAAAGGAATATATAGATCTTGACTGAGTAGGACCCATCCACAGGCATTTTCTTATTCCTTCACCATTCTTTGAGCTAACCATGGAGTTGTCTTAGAAGTGCAGTAAACCTGATATTTTTCTCTTGCCCAAGCAAGCCTGGTACATCATGGTTATTCATTCAAACCATAGTGTGTTTCTTCTGTCTGTGCTATCACCCTGGCTGGGATCCATGTCACCTGTATTTAGTCAAAGCACCCCAAAGGTTTTTTTTTGTTTGGTTTTGGTTTTTTAACTCCATCAATTCCTTCATCTGTTTTGCTGCAAGACCCCTCAAACATTTGTGCAGGCACAACTGAAGGACTGGTGGAGTAAACTGTGCTAATGGCTGAGTTGTGAAAGGAGTCAGTATTTGAAGCTCTGGTACTGTGCAGGCCGGGGCAGCTGAGCTGAGGACAAACTGCAAAATAAAGCAGAAGTGTCTCTCTGCATGTTTGAGTCTTTGTAATGTATGAGCAATATCTCCATGTTGTTGGTTTTAAAATAAAATTATTTAACAATACTAATAGGGTTTTGATATGAAGGGCTTTATAAACAGCTGCAGAGCAAGTGGATTTATGGCAACTGAGAACTCTGCAAGTGAAAGATAAGTGGAAGCGGAAGTAATTCTGGGCTGTTCACAATGTTTATTTTGAGAGGTTTTGCTTAGAACTGCATTATACGAAATGTACTTGCAAGGAAGTTGTCCCTCATGACTTTCGTCTTCCCATTAAAAAAAGAAGGGTCTTTTTTTTTTTCCCTCGCTTTAATTATTCTCAGTGGAAACATCTCTTGCATCAGCGTGGGCTTAGATGGATTGGAGTGTCTTATTCCAGGCTGGAAGACAAAATCAAATCACCTTTTCTGCGGTGATTTTTACCTTCCCATTACGGCTCATAGTAATGCATCTACACCGGTTAAAAACCATTGTACCCATAATTCACATAATTATACCGGTATAACCTGTCTAAGGTCTAAAATAGTCTGAGGAATCCAAGGAGTTGTCCAACAAAAGCAGGAAACACAGATTGGGTGTTCAGATTATTTTTATGTATGGGGAGGTTAGAATACACCTGAAATTTGTGTGTGGTCTTTATGCGTCTAAAAGAAGCAGAGTAGGGCATGGGCTTTTTTCCCATCTGTTTTATGCTGCAATTATTATAAATAATTTATACATGGGTAAAAATAAAGTTCCAGTTTTTAGTGGAGGTGAAAGGATTCTTTGGTGGTAATGGTGTCCCATAGTGCATAAAATGCAGAATTTGTCATGACAGAGCTCCAGTTTTCCTTTTAAAAATACAAATGTCTAAAATGTGCAAAGCATTCTGTTAGAAATAACACCTCTCAGTATGAGGTTTAATCTGAAGTATCAAAGAATCTGTGTTAGCCTGCGCTGCTAAAATAGACCCTGGAGACTAAAATAGATCAATGAGTGTTCGCTTTCACAAGGTACCTTTTGTTCAGATTAGTTTGAAATTCTAACTAATGACTGGAAATCAGGGTAATGATTGGTCAGTTAACACAGTAAGGCTGTAGCGACCCATAACAAAGTAAAAAAAGAGCAGAGCCGCCATTCCTTACGGAAGTGACCCATATCTTCTCTGCCCTATGGATTAACTCCAGCACTCAGCTGGGCAGTGCAGACTGACCTGTCCAAAGCTGAAGGGATCTGCCTGAGATCCTCTCTCTTCAACTCGCAACCGCCTCCCCTCTCCAGGTGTTGAAACTGATAAGTGCACAGAAGGCTGCGATGGATTTTTCAGATTCACTGTCAGCCTGGTAAAGGCAGTAGATCTGCTCAGAAAAATTAGCCAGGACAGCAGCTTGTCTTACATTAGGGTTTGGCAAAGGTTCATATTTGTCAGAATCTAGTTTCCACCCATGTAGACTTTGCAGTCTTGGATGTTCGTGGTGTTACAGCTAGCTTTTTAGCTCTACTGACGCCTTTTGCTCCTTTAAAAATGCAGGCCATTTTTATAGAGATTCATATGACATCTGCTATTGTGTCTGTAAGGCACAAGTGTTCTTTTATTTCCATGTAATGCCAACATCCCATAGGGAATATCCCATGTGCCTTATCAGCACTGCTTGTATTATTTACATTGTGTGTGTGATATATGTTTTGATAGAGAAGGAAATTAATGGTGACATACAAAATTGCTGTACAAGTTTCTCTCTCGATATAGCGTTATGTGTTGAATGTTCCCAGTAGCTGCCCTCACAGACCATATTCAAAACAGTAGATTAACTTGTTTCTGCAGTTTTCAAGTTGTGCATATACAGCTCTTGTCTGAAACGGGTGGTATAGGTGTTCTTGTAGCTGTGATGGTCTACAGGCACGATAGAAGCAGCATTTATGGGGTGGGGAAGAACTTCGTAATTAGGCCAGCTGATTCAGCCAGGGGAAAATATATTGCCCCTTCCAGGCTGAAACGAAAGGTCCAATGGCAGAGTCTCCAAGTGCTTGTCCGCTATAAATTTTGGAGTCTCTAACTTTTGCGAGGTGTTAGAGCCTCACAATCCACCACCCCATTCAGGAGAGGGGTCAAGAGGAAAAGTGGCTGTGGAAGCTTTGCCTTTTCTAGTTCTTGCCAGGACACAAATGACTAGATTTGAGGATGCTCCCAAGTTTTTCTTGCTAATAGCAGTTGTGTAAAAAACTATAGGTATTTCAGTTGTCAATATTGCTAGTTCAGAGTCACTTTAAGGATGATATAATTGCATTGCCAAAGAAAATGGAAGCAGCATAGATGCTACAAAATTACTTAATTCCTTATAGAGGCATATTGTACTGTAATAGCAACATGGGAAAAGTAAAGAAACGGAGCGAGGGCCCTTTAATTAAGCCACTGTGATCTTCTTGCTTTTGAATTATTCAAGAGGGAGCCTTGGGCTTGAGGCAAAGTTTCTTTTGGTGCATTTATTTCAGTGCTGGTAACAGTATTAAAAGAAATAAAACATTTGGAGGAAAGTTGTTTGAATTGACTTAAAAGTACCACTAATTTTCCAAAATAATAGTCTCTCTATTTTAGCTATGTGATTTTTTTAATATGTTCTTGATTACTGTGTTTTCATGATGTTACTTTCTGCTCCCCTTTGCTTAGTGTACTGTTGCATGCTGTATTTTAGAAAAATATTTAAGTGAGATAAGGCCATTTGATACAAAGAAATAAACAGTGTATATTAGATTGTGCTGTCCCCTGAAGATCTGAATCTAAAAGTCAGAATATCATATTTATCCCAAAGATTGGTCTGCAGACAGGGAATGTTTTGCATTTCTTTTAGTAAAAGCATTTTTACAGTAGGCTTTTGTTTAAAACATGTAGTTGCAACATCCTTAAATAGTGTTGTAACTGAAGCAGTCTTAAGGGGTAGCTTTCAAAAGACTATTGTTCGCAGGATGCATTGGCTGTGAGTATATTTTAAGTGATTGATTTGTAAATATTTTTGATGAAATAACACAATGGGAAAAGCAATACTCTTCTGGGTGATGGCTTCAGTGCATTTCTTAAGTAGTTTTAGCTTTGCCTTACTGCACTGCTTGGGCCATACCGTCCCAAAGCTTGTGCATCTGTGTAGATGAGTCTTGTATGCATAGTTGTGGAGAATTATTTGAACATTTTAATCTAGCAGCCTTCCTAATAACTCGCACTAATTTGTGCAACTGAAGAAAATGGTCCCAAGAGAGAAACTCCTTAAATCTACTAACTTTGGCAGAGCATTTGTTGAAGGGAAGGTATAGGCTAGCCTGGATGCTATAGGAAGACAGCAAGCATGGTAATTCAGAGATTTTGTGTGGGGAGGCGAAGTGAACTGGCAGAGCTGAGTAGCAACCATGGCTACTCGTTCTTTGGAGACCCAAACTAAATCATATAAAGAAGAAGATTTAGCTGAGGGATTGGCAAGGGCAGGGAG
This sequence comes from Platalea leucorodia, assembly GCF_965183815.1. Classification (NCBI taxonomy): domain Eukaryota; kingdom Metazoa; phylum Chordata; class Aves; order Pelecaniformes; family Threskiornithidae; genus Platalea; species Platalea leucorodia. Next base: position 58,295,901 of record NC_138823.1, on the reverse strand, counting down.
CTAAGGGATCATGCTAAAGGAAGCCAGCTGCACGCGAGGGCAACGCTTCATACGCTGCTCTGAGTTCCCTTTGTGTAAAGCCTGTAAAGAAGGCATTAGGAAGAATTTTTTTGGAAGTCTGTTGGATGGAAAACAGAGGAGTTTTTTTGCCTTTGCCCTGAAGAGAGAACAAACCCCTTTGTTTTATTGTTATTTATGTATTTGCATCTCTGAAAGAGGCTAGAAACTTGATTTTATACACCAGAAAAAACAGGCATTTGTTTTATTGTTATTGAGTTCATGATGGCAAGGAAGAACAAGATACTTCGGGTGATTTAAGCCTAAAGAGAGTTCTATGGTTTTTTGCCTGGCTTTCTCTTAGGACAAAGCAAGCTTGGAGTTGGGACAAGAAGGTCCTAATGAGCAATTGTATTTGTTTTTCCTTTTTGGCATGCCAAGATTCCTAGATGTGAGCACTAAGGCCAACACTTGCTTTAGATGAGCAAATTCTCATGAAGCCAAATCTCTTTATGAACTGGTCTCTTCTAATCAATTCATGTCGATCAGTCCACTATATCATACTGTGTGTAACAAGCCCCCGTATATGTGTTTTATACAGACACACACACTTGCACAGATAGATGTAAAATATCGCTGTCCTCAATCCACTTTTTAAACCTGAAAGATTGATGAAAGGTGATGTTTGAAAACATGACGGCATTGCAGGAAGAAAATGAGCTATAGAGTTTGTTTTTTAAAAACCTTTGACTTCTGTGGTATCATGTAATATTAAAAAACAAATGAAAAAACTGAAGTTCAGGAGAGTATTAGTCAGCATGATTTATTAAGGCTTTTCATGTCTGGACAGAGGAATTGTGTCACAGTAGAAATATTTTTAATGGCTCAGAGGTAAAAAAAAAATAGAAAAATATGTTTTCCAGGCAACACACATATTTGGAAATAAAAATATTCAGTAAGTTAATTTTGCCCTTGTGTTTGCATTTAATTTCTTATAAACCTATCCAGAAAGCAAAGGGATTCCTGTACCTTAGCTTGATCAATAAAGCTGGGGACAGTTTGTGTAAATCCCTTTAATGTAATTTTAAAGCAGCTTTGAACGTGACAAGTGTTTGAGTGAATTATGTTGATAGACAGGTTTCATTAATTAAAGTGATGTCATTTGGTGTCTTAAACAGTTGTCCTGATTTTTCATTCTGGGCAGTGTAATTGGAGGTCAACACGTGGTCTGCTTTGCTTTGAAAGTAACCACTGTGCTCGTTTTAAAAGGGTGATGTCAGTCCTTTTCACATTTGAATGTGTTAGTGAGCAAAGGAGGGGCATTTATTGCAATTTCTTGTCCTGGAAATGGTGCTTACTGCATTTGGAGCCAAGGCACTTTGCCGGGGTCTTTCCAGTGAAGAGTCTGGCTGCCAGAGGCACTTGGCCTCATGGTGTCACCTTCAGCAGAAGTGCTGAAATCTGTCCTTACGGGAAACCTTTAAAAAAAACAAACTGCAAAATAGTTGCAAAAAGTATACCTCTGAACGCTACGGGTTGTTTTTGCTTTCCTACCTGGGCCCACTTTTTGTCTCTAGTGGCTAAAGGAGAGGGGGAGAGGAGACATGCCCGCTCCTTCCAGGCACTCTCCTGGTGGCCAGGGGATGCATGGCACCCGTCTGCCCTCGGCCTGGCTCTAGGGTCAAGCGAGCAGGTAAAACAGGATGGGTGTCTCTGTCACATCCAGGGCACTTTCTGCCGTAAAGATGAAACTCAAAGAGGTTTGTAATCCCCACGGGATATTACTTCTGCCTGGGTACACGGCAGCGAACTGCTGAGGTGAGATAACTGGCGAGATAACTAGGCCACCCCCCCACTAATCCCTATTGTCTTACATGCCTACCACAATAAAATGATTAATAATTTTCTTTACCGCTCTGACAGATAAAGATAACCTCTCTTTGAGGTTAATTTGGCAGCTATCTAGGCCTTTTAATGAAGATGCTGCAAGCAGAGTGGTTTCTTGGCAGCTCCCTGCTGGTGTCACGCAGAGTTTGAGGGAGCTGAGCCCCCCTCACCTTCCCCGCCTCCCCCAGCTTCCACCTGAAGTCATCCTCCTCATGGGACCCTGATGTATACTTAAGGATACTAGCAAAAAGTCCTTTAGAAACACTTCATTTGGAGCTTTTTGACAAGAGAGTGATGTTTTCAGCTATCTTTGCTGGCAGAACAAGCTGTAAGCTTTAACACTCATCGCCTTTACAGCAGACTCTTTGTAGATGTGATGGTACATCCTAAATTCGGTTCAGAGCTGTCAACAAACTCCAGTTGAGGCACTTTGCCAGTGTCTTAGATTTGTCCCCTTATCCACTGCTATCAAGTTCTTCTATATTAAGTTGATGTTAAACCGGCTTTCATCTTGCTGAAGGTAGCAATGTTTGAAATAGATATATAGAGATATAGAGATATAGATATATATATTTGCATTTCTAGTTACCTGTACTTTGCTCTTAAGTCTTGTTTATTTTAAAAATAACTGCCCTGAGTTTCAGCCCTCAAAAGTGGCTTTATCATGAAAAATGTCAGTGCAGGAAAAAGTTACCCAAGAGTAACAATTGGTCTTTGGCTACATGCAGGAGAGTGCTCTGCCATGATCACCCCTTTGATAACCTTACTCTCCATGGACTGAGGTCACTGCAGTATTAATTACCTTCCAGAGATTTAATTCTTTTTATATTTCTGCTCTGGAAGGCATTGGTAGACGTATCATGACAAAGCATCTATTTCAACGGACATGTAGTAGATGTCTCTGCAAGCGCCAGGGGTTTTAAAGGTAGCTTTGAAGTTGAAGAACTGAGCTGGGAGTTCCTGCCTGACTTGCAGAGATATATCTTTCATGATATGTAACTGAGAACAGGTAAATAATTATCTGTGGTGCAGGTCCTTAGAATACTTGGCACGAAATAGTTTAATTATTTAAGAGCTGTGTTTGAAAACAAAGCACCCATGCAGGAGTTGACTGGAGAATTAGGAAAGTGATTTGTCTCCTCCTATTTTCTCTTTTTCCCTTCAGATAATAAGATTCTGATGAAGAGGCGGCTGGTAGCTGGGTTGTGGTGTGTGTTTCTTTATTGTTTTTCTTTGTTTTTTCCCTTAACTATTCTCTGTCAAGGACAGATCCCTTTTACTGCAGAACATGCTTGTTTCTACAAGGCTCCTTCTTAGATAAGAATGATAAGACTTATCTGATGTGGTTGAAATAACCTAAAGTGCAAAATTATTTTATGTTAATTAAAAGCAAGGTAATGAGAGTTGGGAAGACTCTTCAAATACTTTAAACGAGGTCTTTCTTTTACAATGCATTTTTTTTGAGTGTGCAAAGAAATTAATTTCAAAAAGAATGCTCAGCATTTGAAAGTGCAAGTAGCTCTTCTTGAAAATATAACAAACTTTGCTTGTTTTTGCAATCAGAGATTGGCCAAGGTGCATGGCTTTGCCTCCTTCTACAAGTGGCATATTTTGAAATAAGCAAGCTAACTGTTAGAAAGAACAGCCAAACCCTAGGGAAGAAGAAGAAGAAACGTTTCTGAATTTAGTTTATTAGCAAGAGAGGATCTCTCTTGCTCTGTATCTTTGGGTTCTCATCTTGTGTTAAGGTCTGTGTTGTTCAGCCTTTTTAGAAGCAAAGACTCATTCCTATCCCCTCCAAGGAGTCATGATGTTAAAATAAAACTAATATATTTTAAGACTGGAGCAAGAGGTCAGCCTTTAGATTGTACTAGAATCTTCACAATCTCTTAATCAGAAATAACTAAGATTACATTTCATATGTATTCCTACCAGTTCAGGACCTAAGATTTCAGGAAAACCGCCGATTACTACAAGATGCGTAATAATTCACTACAGTTATCCATTCTAAATTTTCATATGGAGACTGAAATCTTTTTAGCAGATAGGAGTGCAAATGGACGAACAAAGCAGGGACATGATGGAAAAGTATGCTGTAGCATCCTACATGATTTGGTCAGCTATGGCTTTGATCCAAAATTATTTTATTTTCTTTATCAGAAATGATTCCTGACCAGCTCAGAGGGCTTTGCATCGGCCTCAGATCTCCATTGGCAAAATAGAAGTGGTAATTCCTAGTGTCGCAAGGGTGAGAGTATACATGCAGCATGGACTGCAAGGCAACTGCTGTGATGGAGCCCCTACAGCACGATTACAGTCCCCACGGTTAAGATTCAGTGCAGTTTGGGATATATGAAGCGGCCTCGAGTGCTTTACAGAGTGGGGGTTTTACTCCTGTTGCTGCTGTTGGCAAGAAATGTGTGGAGCCAAAGCAAAGCAGTAAAGCTGTCTTTCCCTCAAGTCTCTGAGCAGTCAGGGCAGTATAAACACCATCTGCGGTCCCTACAGGTGGTTAATCCCACCTATATACAGGGCGTATGTCAAAGCCATTGACTCTAGATAATTCAATTTCTAGTAATTACCATACTGGAGACAATTTCCAGGAATGGAGTGTGCATAGAAGAAAAGGACAAAAAAGGGCACCACCACTAGAAGCAGAGGGAACTGAGGAGAAAATAACACCTTTTAAATTCTGATTTATTGGGTATCTGTTCTGCTTGAATAAGCAAGGATATGTATTTGAATCAAAATTACAGTATTTTATTTTAAATCAATTAATTTAATCAATAAATTGTGGGTTAAATAATTTATTTCGTACCTATCTTAGAGTGGCATACCTTTTAAGTATTAACATTTGGGTAACTGATATGCTTGATAAGACAATTTCAATGTAGATTCAATGGCTATAAATTTTAAGAAAAAAATGTTACGCATACTTGCCTAGAAGAAGAAGAATTGTTCTGTAGGCCTTTTTCATGCAATCAGAGTTTCAAGAACTGATTTCCAGGTACTGCAAATAAGGAGTACAACATACATGAAGGAATAGAATAGGTTTCCATACACTGGGATCTAATGAAAGCAAAATGAGACTGGTTAGAAGTCGCTTCATTTATTCACTGGGGGTGAAGTTTAAAAGCTTGTTGTGTTTAGTAATGCAGTTTGTTTGGTTATGCAGCTGGAAATCTGTTTTTTTTGATAGGAATAAAAAGTCATGCTTCAGGACAAAACATGAAAGCAAATTATTATTATGCCAACAAAGAGAAGTTTCAGCGCTTTACATAAAAACAAACAAGCTTCCCACACACATACATTTTAAAGCTCTATATGTGAACTGTAAATTGCTGCCAAGGAAAGTGCATGTTTTTATTTTAGTTGATATATTTTAATTGGATTTTAAGTGGCTCATGAATAAAATGGCCTTACGTTAATACATTGTTTCTCATTCAGTAAGTATGCAAACATCTGAACTGTTTAGTAATGAGAGTGATGGGCATCACTGAAAAATTGACAGAGAAACAACCTCCCTTCTGCATTATTTTCCCCTTCCTTTTCTATGTGTGTCAGTGAGATTTGGTTTCTGATTTGAGAGTCATTCCCCACCATTTTCTGTTGCCTTTCGATAAAATTGTTTTCTCTTTTATTCTGTTTGAAAATTTTGCTATTTTCTACTATTTTTCCAGAGATGCTTTGCTTTTTTTCAAGCAGTACCCTGAGTGTAATGGCTGCTTTACACGCTTGTATGGAGGCTTGGGGAGAGGGGAAGAAAGAAGGGCATCTATCCTCCCCTCATTCTCCGCTGCATATGCCAAGCATCCTGGTACAAAAGCAACTCTCCTCTCTTTTCTGCTGAACAGAAGTAGTAGTTCCAGTAAGAAGGCACCCTCCAGCCCTAAGGAGGGCCTGAGAAGCACGGCAGACAACCATACAAAATTACATGACAGGGGTGCAACTCTTTACTATCAGTTGTTTGGGTCTAAGTTATTTAATAATGTAAAGGGTGGTTCCACAGCTTAATGGGCTGTTAGCTAAACAGCTACGGGTAGCCCTGTGAATACGTACAGCCACTCCCCTTCTCCTTTAATCATCCATTTTTATCATGTTTCCCCATCTATGCCTTAACTCCGCTTCTGAAGCTAGTTTTCTTACCCAGTTGCCTCCATCCCGTCCTTCACGCTGCTGCTCCTGCATAAATGCAGATGCATGAGCAGTACAGATGAGAGCTGCCGAAGGTACACAGAGCTGTTACCTTGTTGTGAAGCAGAGCGCTTTAGAAAACGGTTGCTGCTGACAGGCTAACTAGTGGTTTTGCTAAATGTTGCAGGGGTTGACATTTCATGTAAAAGAATGGGAAAAATATAAATTGTAGGATTTTGCCCTTGCTCATGAATAATCCCATTGATGTTCCACTGAATAGTCAAAGAAGGAGAGCTAGCAAATTCAGATTACTGCATATTTATATTATTAATTCCTCCATTATTCTGCTAAGAAACAACAGAGCACAGTTTCTCTGAAACTAAGAGTGAATGCAGAATTGGTTTTCACTTAATTGGCTCTTTTGAAACAAGCCTCTTAGAGAAGCAGGATGTTGTTAGTCCACTGTGTAAAGACAGTGTAACAATACACCTAACACATGTTCCAGAAACATCTGTATGCGGGGGGTGTATTTGAGGGGTAAAAATAGCTTAATAGCTTTCAAGAAGAAATGAGAATTTACGCAAGCGTAGCTTTGTCACCAAGTCTGCACTAGCATGTAAAATTAGTCAGTCATTGAAAAATTAATGTCAAAATGTCCAGTGGAAATATCATCGGCTCACAAAAACATAGGTTGGCCTTCATCTGAAGTCTGTTTTGATAGTCAAGGTCTTCATTCTGTACTTAGAAAGGTAATAAAGAGTAAGAATAGGGTTTACTGAGCATGAAAAATACAGGATTGGGCTTGAAAATTGAAACGTAGTCAGTAGCATATACTGTAGTTTGCTTTCCATTTCTTAACAACTGTGTAAGTTTTAAATGCTTTCAAAAGTGTTTGTAATTGTGTTAAATATTTGTAAGACTGGTTTCCCTAAAGATAGTATCATGTAAATGTAACAGAATACACATTGTCTTCACCTTTAATTGCTTCCGTCATTGGAAAAGGTTCAAGTTTATAAGTGAGACAGTTCAGTGAGGTGTCAGTCTTGCACTTGCTGTCCGTTGAAATTTTTATCAAGATTCTCATCACTGCTTAAATTCAGTCTAATAGCAGGCAAAAGTAGTTAAGACTCTTCAAATAGATGTGAAATGCATGATTTTAAGAAAGAAAATGAATCACAGTGCTCAGCACCTCAAGGCAATCAGCACCCGGAGGAAACGGTGTCAGGACAGATATTCTGTTTAGAAGAAAATAGTGGAGGAGAGTCCTCTACTGTGCACCAGCTTCATCCTGAGCGTTGTTGCATTGCTCAGGTTTTGCTTTGTATTTCTAAAAACAACTACAGCATATGAAAGGGCACTGCAGCATTTTGCAAACACAGTCTACCCACGTGAGTCTTTCAACTTTACTTACACACTGACTTAAGTTTTGACGCAGGAGAGCATCTGCAAACATTTGTTAGTCCATTCCTGTTTGATATTTAAGCGTATATATAAATAATTTGCTCAAGGCCTTTAATCCTCAGAGTTTGCAAAGCAGAGAGTAGTTGATGAAGATTGTGTGATGTAGACAACCGGACACTTCTTTAAGGATCAAGATCTTATGCAAAGCACTGTTCTCAATCCTTGCATCATCTAATTCCCATTTGCAGTTTTGGCTTTAATTTCAGCAGCTACTTTTTTTCCTTCTTTTTACAATCCTGAAAGAGGGAACCAACCAAGGCCACTATTTCATCAAATTGTACCTGTAAATTTGCTATTGTACCTTTAAATTTTGCTGTTGCTAAATGCAGTAGATTTGCTGCTGCATTTGGGTTTTCATATTTGAAAGGAAAATCCGGAAAGAAAGAATGTATTTGTTAAGTCATTTTATGGGGAGGATCACTTAAACCATTAAATTCTGAACTCGTGTAAGTAGAGAACTACGTAGTTCTTCTCTTGTCCACCTCAAAGCGGCGAAAAACATGATCAAAACAGCAATTACCAGCATGAGGGGAAAGCCTTAACAGATTGCTGGAGAACACTGAAATAATGAGGTAGATGTGCTTGACACCAGCAAACTAGCAATTTGCCTCAATTTCCACAAAACCTACCTTTGCCAATAATCATGTAAAATATCAGTTTACAAAGTTACAAAGCTTCTGCAGGTAGCTCTCCAGGAAGAGCAACTTTCTGTGAATACTTTCTGTACTTTCTGTGAATTTGTTTTGTGAATTAGTAGCTAACTCTGCTCCCATCCCTTTTGTCTTACCGCAGTCTTACCTCACTAGTATTCCCCTAAAGTCCTTTATCAGAGGGATCAGCTAGTCCTTGGCCCACTGCAGTTACAAGTGGTGGACCCAGGAGCAAATCTCTGCCTGGAAGGTTTGAGAGAGCAGCTGTGAACTGGTAGGGAGCGGGTGAGCTGGCTCCAGGTGTCGTGAAAGCCACTTCAAAACTTGCACTGTGCCCGAGTCCCATGTGCTATGCACAGGGGTGGTCCTAGCAGGCAGAAACATCTTACAAACTCATGTCAAAACACTTTTATTCCTCTGAACGGTCCATCTCTTAACGTTATTCTGGATAATAAAGTGAAGCAAAATGCTCAGTTGAGTTTTACAAATATACAGGTATTGTCTTGGTAAGATTTTTCCGGTAAGGCAGATGGCTCCTTGAAGTTCATGTTCATAGGAATAAAAGGATATATATTTTAAAAAAAAAAAAGCCTAATCACAAGGTCTAATTTATCTGCATGGAGATAAAATCTTTCAGAAAATAACCTTGACTTGGGAAGCCATCTCAAGCTGAGTTTTATTTTTTGAACCTGTTGCAGTACCATACTGCAAAGGATGAGGCAGATACCTAGTACAGTTGCATGTTCAGTGATCTCTTGGTTAAAGTAATTTCTTCTTCAGCTTTTAACTCTATGTTAATACTCCAAGGCTTTCAAAACACTTAACAAGCCTGGCATTTGCAGGCTGGTAGTATGTTTTGCATAATATCAATAGCTTGTCTTTGTGGCCCATGGGAAAAAGAAATCCTTTTCTTCTTTGTGGTGCATTCATACAGGCCCTCTTCCCAAGATGATTGCAAGTGGAAACACTTTTTGTCCTTTGAAATCTGAATTCCAGCAGGCCAGGTGTTTTCATGAAGCTTCTAGTATCTATCTAGCCAAAAAGGTTTTGCAAAACCTACCTGAATTTTAGTGGGTGAATCAGTTGTATTTTTTGTAATTTTATGGAGCCCTTGATGGAATATATTCAAACAGATGCAAGAAATGCTGTTTGATGTCTTCGGATGGTTAAATTGTGATTTCTGTTAGCACTGCTTTGGCTTGGTGTGTACTCTGTTTCCTACTCAATTGAGGATGAATTTGGATAGAGGAGCTGGCAAGGCTACGGTATTTACATAATGCCTTTTTTTTAGTGTGAACCCTGAATGTGGATGGAAACAGTCTCTAATCTTCTTAGCGATCTAAGCAAAGATTGAATGCTTTAGGTCAAGCTGGGTTTTGGATAGGCTCAGTTAGGAAAACAAAATTTAAAAAAAATCCCAGCTCTTCACAATGATTGCAAATGGCAATACTTACAGACCGAGGTAGTTAATGTTTCAGTAGTTGGTAATATTTTTGATATTTCACCAGTTTACAAAGACCACATAATTTATTTTCAACCTTACTTTTTAAGACTTCTTGGAAACAGAACAAACAGCCCTTGTATTAAGCTCTGGGCACTGTTCGCGTCATTCCCCTTGGGATAGTTTTAAGTTGTATCATGAGGGATGAAAAGGCAAGTGTCAGAATAAGGAGCATACAGAGGCTTCCTTTCCTCGATGAACTCTGAATGGCTGGAAAAGACTGCAGACATGATCTTAGTCCTTCTTGCACCACAACCGCTATGACATGGTAAGAGGAGGAGTTCATTAGGTGGCTGTCCTTTCATATATCAATTATTAAAACATTCTGACTGTGATTTTTGTGGTGTGTTACAGTAATATAGCTTTTCAAACACTACTATCATAAAATTAAAGGTGTGATTTTTAATTTTTTTTTCAGTGGATAAATATCCTGAACTCAGGCTAGAAGTGACATTTCATACTTTATTTGCCTTGCCTGCCTAGATTTTGCAGTAATTTTTCATATAGAAGCTATAGCTTGTCAGGCGCTCTGAACAACATGCAAATACAATATATTACAATGAAGGGGAAAAAAAATCAGTCTGTCCTATTTGCATTTTGCTTTTTCTTCAGGCTTACCTTACCCAATCCAAAAATTTATGCTAAGTCTCTTGACTTAATGTTACCACGAGGGGTTTTGTATGTAATGCATCTTCACATAATATAAGATCACTCTGAGATTGATTTTTCAGAACATGAAAGTTAGCAGGAGCTGCTGGCCCTCTTTTAATATCTGCAGCCTAATGTTTACACACCAAATGGTTAACTTGTTTTGTGGTTGCTTTTGTAACTAAGTTCAGCAGCAGGCATTTAATTTTTTTCTGCTTTACTTCGTGTTCAATAATAGAATCAAGATTATATCCATCCCCTGCTTGAACTTGCCACTGCTGCATTTCATTAACTTTCTCAATATTTGATGCAAATTGTTTCTAATTAACATGCTTCTAAATAAAGAAAAAGAGCATTCTTAAAAACCTGTGTGCAATCTGTATAATAACATTTTATTCTCAGCTATGAAGACTTGTACCCTTTTATGACCTTTTTGAAACTGCTGTTGTTATTATTGTTATTCCTGTAAGTGGTGTATTTTAGAATGAAACCCTTTTTATCTGTACTATAATTAATAAACAGAAATAGCTTACTGAAAACATAGCGAGGCAGGTAAGGACATGATTAGTTATTGAGAGAAAGGAACACAAATTAACCATACTCAGAATTTAGTATTTTAAATGTTCTGATTTTCATTAAGTCAATAAAAATATTTAACAGCTTCTATCTTTGTGGTATGCGTTGTCACTGTAGCATACATTAGAGGTGCATCTGTTTCATTTTTTCTCCCTTTACCTGCAAAGATGATATGATTTGCTAAAAAGGAAAAAAAGAAAAAAAAAAACGAAGAGGGGAGGGCAAAAGAAAAAAGTAGAAAAAAGAAAGGAGAAAAAAAAGAAAAAAGTGGTTTTTTTTCTGTCACCTATGTCCTTGTGATGATCAGAAATAAATTTGAAGAGTATAAGAAAATTCTGGCCATCATCGTAAAGCAATATAAAATTTGAAAGGGAGGAATCAAGGGCAGTTTTGTGAACATGTCTGCCTTGCGTTTCCTATATATAAGGAAAGTATATAGGAAGGAAGGAAAATACACGCACACACACATATAAAAATTTTCCTTATATGTAGTCTTTTTTACCACTAAAAGGAAATACATATGTGGGTACAATAATCAGAATAGGATATTGTGGGAGTCCAAATTGTGCTCGTAAAAATTTGTCAAAGAAGTTGACCAAATCTGACCACTGAACTTTGTATTGTTATACTAATTGGAAGAAAGAAAAATAACAAGGGGCCTATGGCCTTAGAAAGCAACTTGTCAGTGAGATTGAGCCAATCTGCAAACAAAAAGCAAACAAAAGCAATTGTTCAGCCCTTCCTCCCTTTCCCCACTCTGGCACCATACTCCCCTTGCTCCTTTTTGCCTGTGCGACTACGTGTGTGTTCGTGCCATGATGAATAATTGTCTCCTGCTCCACTTCCTTCACGTTGTTAATTTTTTGTCCGGGTGAGTAATCCTATCTGAGTTCGGGCACAAACTCTGGTACCAGCATAAGGGCATCAGTGGATGCGTACAGCTGGAGGCCACAGGACCACGCCTTTTCGTGGCAGTATGGATTTAAATCAAATTGAAAGCAACATGAGAAAGCAGCCCGAGCTTTACATGCATTGTGCCCCTTGTAACCACAGTGTTCGCTGTAACAACAGGAGAGATTTAGACAAATATGCCACTAGGCTAATTAAGGGCTCTTCTCCTAAAGAAGCTTTTGTCTCAAGCTTTAGTTCTGGAGATCTGAAGTTAGCCACCTACTGCCTCACGTTTTGGGTTGTTCTTAGTTTTAGCTCTACAGCTATAAATAACAGCTATATATGTAATAAATAGCTACTATAAAACCACAGTAACAAGACAAATTTTAAGGCCTTGGTTAAGGTTTTGTTTTATTTTAATATATACACCAGTATGATATGTGATATGGGTGCTCTAGTTTCAGCTTTGGGGTTTTTTTTGATTTAAAACTGTTTAGGGAACAAATTATAGATGTTATTTTATTCTGTCCATTTCCAGCCAAGATTTCCATAACTAATACAGGTGATGGATTTAAGTTAGGGGGAAAAGATATTACAACTATTAGCGTCAGCGCTGAGCTGTTCTACAATAGTAGAAGCTGGATGTTCACGTTGATGAAGCTGCATGTTGCTTATACCATTCAGGTTCTCTCTTTGAAATATAAAGGCTGGTTTCAGTGAAACTTCTCTTGTTGGAAATGGGAGCTGCACGTTTTGCTCTAAAACCAATGCTGGACTGACTGCTTAACAGTAGTTGTGAATGATTATTAGTGATTTGAGTAGGCTTTCAGAGTTTTGCAGGTTTAGCGTATATGAAAACATCTGTCAGTGTTTCTTGACGTCAGCCCTGCCTGTGTCTGGAAATATTCATGGATGTCTGAGGTGATGCAATAAGCCTGCGCGTCCATGGCTCTTGCTGATTTTTAAAATCTTTGTACTGCTTGAAATAAATTAAATCAGAGTTTCAGCTTGATGATTACACTTTACATTTTTCCTTGTTTCACTTTCCATCCTTTCATAAATTGGTAGGGATACAGTTCTCTTCCACATTCATAGGAAGCTAAACACTGCTCACCGCTGGTTTGAATTAAGTACATTTTCCCAAAATTTGATACTGCAAGATTGGTTTTTTCCTCGTCACAATTCTGTCCCTCTCTCTCTCTCTCTCTTTTTTTTTTTTTTTAATGAAAGGCAATGTCTTGGTCTTCAGAGTTTTCCAGGATGTGGTCAACCAGTCCCCTTACCGTCCTTATAGAACTCTTCTCACAAAATAAATGGTAGCAGAAGGTTTAGAAAATACACCCCAATTTCTGGCTAAACTTAAATATCTCATGGATTTTTGTGCCCTAAATATTCCATTATATTCCCTTTCGTGTTATCTCATGCTCTGTAGTATTAATGAAAGCAATGGGGCATTGTTTTGATATTGCTGTTTATTTTTCTTTCTAGCTGTGTGCTGCTCACTTGCCAACACGATCAGAGGCACCGAACCACTATCAAGCCGTATGTCGGGCTCTGTTTGCTGAAACAATGGAACTGTACACTTTCTTGGCCAAAATCAAAAGTGCAAAAGAGGTAAGCAGTCTGAGAAGGTTTTCTGCTTTTGAGCTCATTACTGTGTGAAGTAGGCTTATAAAATCACTTCTGTACCCAGCCAGTAGTGAATATCAGGTGCTTGAGGAAATTATCTGTAGTGTTTACAGAGAGCAGTTCTACAGCTGAGTTTTTTTTTCTTTTGGACTGTGACCATTTACAGATGTCTCGTAGAAATTATTAATTGCAACTAGTCTATTTGGCAGTAAAACAGAAGTTTTTCTTCGAGGGTTACACATTGCATACATGCATCCATTTCTGCATGCGTGTATGCAGTGTATTTGAGTCTAAAAACTTCTTTGGTGTTTCGGGGATGTTGTGAAGCGTCAGAGCTTTGCCTGTTGTTCCTCAGCTCTTTCTCAGGCCTTGTCTTTGGCTGAGAATTATCTGAGATTCTTCTTGCTCGTATTTTGTCCTCGGTCAGCAGCTTCCCTTACCTTTGATGTATGGTTGGCTTGTTTGTCTGTCACATCAGCTTCACAGCAGAGCCAACTAAAAAAAAGAAAAATTTCCGCCTGTAGGTTGTGATGCTTATGTTCACTGCTTACTTGGTTGTTACTGTTGACTGAAGGGCCATCCTATGAACCGCTGCAATTAAATGGTCTGGCTGAAGAATAACTTTGAGGGTGGGCGGGTGATTTTTAATGAAGACAGTTTTAGTGATCTGGCCTGCAGAATGGGTCTATAAACAATAGTATTAACACAGTGCAGGTGTTGGTTGCATTGGAAAACTGCTGGGTGAGGGGAAGGGCAGGAAGGGAAACATGCTTCTTAAAGCTGGTTTCTTCACCGAAGCCAACCTGTCAAGTAATGACACTTCTGTAATTTTTCTTTTTAATAAATCCCTGAAGGATTTTCTTTTCTAAGTCAAGAGCTACAGTACCTTTGAAAAGCAGGATAAGATTTTACAGGCTGATCTAAAGATTTTGCTGCTGAAAGAGGCAGAGCTGTTCCACCCACGCACACAGGCTCCTGCTGCTTTCCTTCGGCTGGTTCTAGGAGACAAACACAGCAAATACCAAAAAAAAAAGGAGGAGTCATTCCTTGTTGGGTTAATGAGCTGAATCAGCTCATCAAAGGGTCAGATGAGCCTCAGAGCAGCACAAGAGAGCTTTTATCCTCCTGCTGGTGGTGGAAGACGCAAACCAGTCAGAGGCAGAAGGGACGGGTCCTGTCTTTTCTTCCTAATCAAGATGCATCCCTCCAAGGGGGAGAATCCTTCAGAGACGTTTTTCTGTTGCACAGGGTCACGTTTCACCTCCGCTTTTCCTCCAGTCCTACTCAAACGGAAAGCAATTTTTAAACTGAAGTAGTATCATATAAGGATAATTTTGACAGTGTCAGCATGGCTAAAGAGCCATCTGTCTTCTGAAGTGCCTGTGTTACAGTTCATCTGCATCCAACGCCCCTGATACAGAAAGCAGACAGGGTACAGTGTCTCTGTGCTAAATCTGACTCCTGAACCTTGATGATATTAATTTCACATCTTGGCTTTTGACTGCTCCTTAGTGTTCGGACCATTGGATATACTAATTGAGGGACCTGTGCTAGAAACACCTCAACTAACAGCTATTGCAAAGTCTACATTAAGGCTCAAAGATAAGACCCTTCGGAGTTGTTCTTTCTGCTCAGAGAAGACTTGTGCTTCCAGTAGTTCTTGAACATTTTGGCCACAGTAAGCAGTAATAAGGCATCTCTGTCATCGGTGTCAAAGTAAAATATTGTGTTTCATAACCATTTAAAATTAAGTCTTAACAATAATTTTTTATTCCATTTATTAAAAAAGTAGAGGGGTGTTTTGAATTTACAAATTATGTAATCACCTTGTAATTGGACATAAAAACCCAACTACATCTGATCACACCATAGAGCATACCATGAGTTAATCCCAAATGAAAGAAACCATTTGCCTCTCAAAGGCTATTAGGGATTGATTCAAAGCGCATTTAGGTCAAAGGAAGTAATCCTTGTAGATGGAATTTTGGCCTTGCTGAAATCAGTAAGACTTTTATTGCTGCACCTAACCAAGGCCAGAATTTTGATCTTTGGATTTCATTTTACTCTGGATCAGTGCCTCAGTAGGCATACAAGAAGTGGCCAAGGAAATTATCTTACAGGCAGCTTCTGTAATCTGAATACTTTGGTTTTATGATGCGCTTGATCCTTGCTTATAGCTTTTATCCAACTATACATTTGGAATGTATTTATTTTTTAAAATAATGCAGCATACAAAGAAAAAAATAGGTATGAACAAAATACGAGGTGGAATGCTGTAAATCTTGTTACAATATTTTAAAATGACCTCTATAGTTTGTACTTGAGGCAAGCAGGAATCATATGATCACACTAGGCTTGTGCCAGTAAAAGCTGTGCTATTGTTTATATGCTCTTCTCTCTTGCAAACACATAGAAGAATCTTAATTCATGAGGAATACGATTAAATACTATTCAAGTCAATAAATTCCTCTTTCTTTTCCTTTTGTTATTCTCATATGAGTGTTGGGTATAAAGGAGAGAAACACTTCATACTTCAGTAAGGATGTTTTGTTATCTTGAATTTGTGGTGTTTGCATTGGCAGATAACTGGGGAAAAAAACCCCAAGTTACATACATCAGCTCCAATTAAAAAAACCCATATACTGTATAATATTGTGTTTGTGACAGTGAAGGTGCCAGGAATTTTAAACTGTTAGTTTATTTCAAAAACTGACAGCTTTATTCGGAGATCTTCCTTTAGAATCCCTCAGACTTAGACACAGTTGTGGACATGAGAGCAAAATGAAATTAAAAACACTAAAAAGGGGGAGAAATCCTCTAAAATTACTTAAAATAACTTTCCTATAAGTAAAAATTATTTTGAAATTCCTTGGATTCCTTCTAGGGCCATTGGATGACATCTGGGTATCTGTTTTCCAGATATATGAAGTACGTAGTTTTTGCTCAGTAGGCGCTTAAACAGCCAACTTCACTGTAGTGGAAGGGGGAGAATTTTTATCTGCAGAAGTTCACTTGCCAGGAGTGGACCAAATCTGACCTATCTTATGCTACAGCCCAGGACAAGTTTAGAAGGGAAGTACACTGTGAAAGAGGCAGAAGAAATATTGCTGTGATGCTGTTTTCAATTTGGCACTATAAAAACTGGTCAGGATTTTGAAAGTTACAGGATTTCGTGAGGGATAGGTCAGGAGGCAGGAGGGATAGGCCTACAGGGTTGTAATATGTTTTGTTGCTAATATATATACTGAGTAGTCACGTGCTCTTCAGTCTGTCATGTAAACATCACTGTCATATAACAAATGGAGTGTAGTTTCAGAAAGGGTTTTACTGGCATGCATTTGGGTGAGTGCATTAATCAGAAATGATGAAGCAATGAGTGAGCTGTTCAGGTCATCTCAATGGATGTCACATAAAATGTTTTAGGCGCTTTGTCACATACTTGATGCCATGTGGATTTTATTGCCAGTCTGATTCCCTGTGTATGAAAGGTCAGCAGTAAAGCTGACTTGCAGACAGGGAGGTGGTACTTCCATTCTTAAAGAGAATGAAATGTTTAATGTAGTGGATGCACAGGACAGGACTCAAGCCAGAGTTGAGAAAGGTGTGATACTACTGTTGCAATAGTAAAAAAACAAACAAACAAAAAAAACCCCAATAAGAGTAGTAAAAATACATATTCCTGTGGAATAGCAGCAGCAACTCCAAAGGTAGGGTTGAAATTAAGTTAACTAATCTGATCTAACTTTGCATCTTTTTGCAAGGTGAAGTTTTTCTAGCAGGTTTACTGGGGCGTTTTTCCAGCTTGCTGGCAGCATCTGTGTGCTGCTCAGGCTCTGTGAAAGGTGCCCTTGTTGCAGATCCACCCTGGGTACCATCTGCTGCCATCCAGAAGTGGTCTTTTGATGGGCCAAGACCTCCTAACTCTGTGTCCTGCTGTTTAAGCATTTACAGCTGATGACAAAAATTGAGTACAGCTTGTTTCTCATCTCAAGCAGTGAGCTTTTGAAGTTGCAATTGGAAATTTCCACAAAAAGGGGACCTGTCTTTTTTTTTTTTTGTTGTGTGTCGGGAAAAATGGTCAACAGGTGGAGCATGCATGTGTGGCGAGGGGGAAGATAGTTTGAATATCTGCTACAAATGGGCCTTATGTAAAAGAAACAATTAATCTTTTTCAGGATCATCTAAAAGTCATTGATATCACCTTTGTTGGCACCTAGCCATAGACAGAACTGTAGGACAAATAAGCAATGTCCATGAGATAAAGCAAACGTTCCTGCTGTGGAGTATCTGAAAAGGTCACACACGTTGCTCAGAAATGGCATCAAGCGTGACTGAGAGATACAGGGAGAGACTACGCAAGTATGGGAATGCAGAAATTGCTGCTCTGGATCAGACTGGGGATCCACCTGGTCTGCTACATACATTGTGAACCTGCTTTATTGAGGGCATATCTGCCCTTGTCCTCCTTCAGCTCCCTGTTACTGCCCAGTCTTGCCTTCTACTGGAGTTAACGCTCCACGTGCACTTAACGGCTGAGTGAGCCAGCAATGTGCCCTTGTCGCAAAGAAGCCTTACGCTGTCCTAGGCTGATAGGGAGAAATATTGCCAGCAGGTCGAGAGGGGTGATCCTTCCCCTGGTGAGGCCACAGCTGGAGTGCTGTGTCCAGTTCTGGGCTCCCCAGTACAAGGGAGAGATGGACATACTGGAGAGAGTCCAATGAAGGGCCACGAAGATGATGAAGGAGCATCTCACATATGAAGAGAGGCTGAGAGAGCTGGGGCTGTTCAGCCTGGAGAAGTGAAGTCTCAGGGGGACCTTATCAATGTGTACAAACACCTGACGGGAGGGTGCAAAGAGGACAGAGCCAGGCTCTTTTCAGTGGTGCCCAGTGACAGGGCCAGAGGCAGTGGGCACAACCTGAAACACAGGAGGCTCCCTCTGAACATCAGGAAACACTTTTTCACTGTGAGGGTGACCGAGCACTGGCACAGGTTGCCCAGGGAGGCTGTTGTGGAGTCTCCATCCTTGGAGATATTCAGAAGCCGCCTGGACATGGTGCTGGGCAACTGGCTCTGGGTGGCCCGGCTTGAGCAGGGCAGCTGGAGCAGCTGACCTCCAGAGGTGCCTTCCGACCTCAGACGCTCTGTGAGTGGTACCAGTAAATGCCAATGCCAGCCTGTAGCAGAGCTAAGCATTTGTGAGTGGGCAGTGGGTGATAAAGTCCACAACTGGTGCAGCTGCTGCTAAAAGACACCATGTAATGCTGGCCAGCATAAAATGCAAGAAGTGGCCAGTAGGCAGATGTGTCTTAATCTGCTGCAGTAAGTTTGAATCATATCTCAACAATTTTTAGAGATTGATGTACTCCCTAAAGCATCAAGATTGATATTCCTTCCAAACTAATTAAGACTTTGTGTATTTTTATAATTGCGTACATCTTCGATTGCAGCGAAAGTCCATGTTCATCAAAAACTCATCCATAATTTCATTATCCACAGTATGCCTTGTAATTAAGTTTTTGGTAGAATACAGATAAAGCTCCCAATCTGTCATCTTTGTACTGTTCTTTTAAATCATGTTGCCTTTCATTTCTGTCCTTTCTGATGTAAAAACATAATTCTTTCAGTCTGCCCGGATATATTTCAATCTGATCTGTATGAAAACGTAAACATACAAATTCTAATTAAGTACCTGAGTAGAAATGAAATGGTTCCTTTCCTTTTTTCCTAGTTTCATGCCATGTAAAGACTCAATTGGAAAAAAGTTAATTAAAAAAGTTGAGTGTTACTTTCCATTTAATGTGGCTATACTGGTGTATTACTTGTACAAAATATGATAATAGAGGTAGTTAATAGGTATCTAAACAATGTTAATGGCTAACTTATTTTGGAAATACGGTCATTAGCCAAGTTATTCTTAATAGTCTTGTGACCATAAAAGCTGTTGAATACCCTGCTGCTTGGATTTTCAGAAAGCACAGCTGGAGAAAGAAATTGATTCACAACCTTTTCTGCTTGTGACTTCACTTTTGCTTACACTTCCAGGCTTCTAGTGAAGCTACACTTCCAGGCTTTTGCAACTGTGTTGTCGTCAGGCTTACAGCCCCATCATGATTTGTTTGATCCCTCAGTTTAGGAGGTTTAATAAGGGAAATGGCTGCTGTTTTGGTTTTGTGGTTTGTTTTGGTTTTGATTTTTTTTTTCCTTAAGTGATGCAGGCACCATCACTCAGTAAGTGTTACATGCGCTTGGTTTGGGGTTTTTTTGCCTCTTCTTAAACAGTTATGTTGAGCAGCGTGGTGACGATTGCCCTTTCCAGAGCTGAGCAAAGTGCGTCAACCCATACCACCATCTGTGAAGACCTTCGTCTGATATCCACTCGAGAGGTTTTCAGGGACTGATTTAACTGATCCTATTCCCACAATTGAATTAAATGGGGTTTGGGTCTTTTCAAAAAACTAGAGTAATGCTGCTGGCCAAGTCCTTGGACTTTAAACCCAAGTTGGATAGCTGAATATATAAAACCAGTTTTTCTCCTAGGTGCAGGTTATATATTTTTAAATTGAGCATAGAGGTGCAAGAATATTTTATTAGTTTCACAGATAGCAGTGTAAGAATTACTTGCATCAGCAAACAAATGTTTCCTAATTAAGAATATAAACTGGAAACTGCAGTAGACTGTTCTGCAATTGGTGAAAGACAAAGTCCAGATCTGGATTCCCGAGAATACCATCTTCCTTAAAACGTTGCGTTTTAGAGAGCATTTTGTGGAAGGGAGTCTTTGATGCTGTGCTGACAAGTGTCTTATATAAACTCCCATCTGTCACCGAGCACAGGAGAGCGCATCTCAAATGTGGGACATGCAGCAGCAGCAGCAAATCAACTGCCTGCTTTTAATAGTGCAGCAAGACATTTGAAGACATTTGGTATTTTTTTTACTAGCTTTTGTCACAAAATGCATTTTTTTTTTTTTTAAAAAAAAGGCCAAATGCTGTAATGGTTTAAAAAAAGCCAAAGCTGTTGAAACACTTGCTTCCTACACATCCAGCCCTTATTTCCTGAATGAATGCCCAGGCCATAACAGGTGAATCAGGTCTGTGGTATGGGTCTGAGGTTCTGAGATTGTTTTGAAAAACCCTTTTAAGATGTTTCTGCTTTCTAAAATGGAAACCCATTTAGGCCATGTATTTATTGTACTGTAATAGCTCTTCTTAACCCATTGTCCCAAGGGTAAGTACAAGTGGCTACAGCAGCTGAGGTTACTCGCAGGTTTTGGATCACAGTTAAGTTCTGACAAATGGTCTCTTGTATTGTAAATGTGTTGGTTTCCATAATTTACGATTGAAACAGATGCCGAAACCCACTGATGCTGGCTGGGGGTGCTGGAGGGAAATGATAATATTTCATTTAGTCTAGAAGTCTGAACATAATCATTTGTCACAGTGAATTTATTCCTTCCTAACCAGCACCTGACAGGTGCAGAAGACTTCAAGAAACCTTCCTAAGCACCAGCTGCAAGGATAGAGCACTTGCCATTTCTTCTCCCCAATCTTCCAAAGCTTTCTAGCTCCTATAATGATGGAAATTCCTTTCCTTTCTACTGTTCTCCACTAATTGCATGGTGAGCCGTGTTTAGGGGTCTGAACCAGGTGCCGGTGAGGGGAATGAGCTATCCCTACAAAGTGGATGTCTGTGCCAGTATGAAGGAAGCAGCTGGAGCATTTGGCCAGGATGGGGAAGAGTAGGAGCTCAGCTTTGGCAGTAGCCTCTGCTTGTATCAGTGTATTTGGATCATAAAACTGCACTTTGAGAGACTTACTTCTCGGCTGGCAGGTTTTGCTCTTGCAGCTCTGCAGTGCGTGGTAGCCAGCATCACTTACACCTGTACTTTCTCAGGTAGAAACTCCCCCTCTAGCTATGTTCCAGAGAAACTAATTAGATGGTTGCCTTATTTGGAAGATCTTTCAGCTGTTCAGGGTTATTTTTTCTCCCCTTCTTATTTTCTGCTGTTAAAACAGGTTGTAATCTTTTTAGCTTCATGGAATATTTATGTCAGTCAAAGGCATGCACCTTTGGGCATAAACAAGCCTAGTAAACCGTATGGTAGGGAACATGGTCGCTGAGATGGGTAATTGCCACAAATCTTGTTGAACAGTCGAAGTGAAGGACAGCAGCTGGGACATGTTAATTTTTAAAAAATTAATGGGTACCTTCCAGTATGGAAAGGAGGAGCAAATCTGACAGTTGTGAGCTCATTTACTGGAGTTAGCTTTTTGATTACAAAGAGGAAAAGGAGAAAGTATCAGAATGATTTTATATTTTGCAGTTTATCAATAAATGTTAGCCATTTGCAAGAAGGCAAGTAATTTACAGTTCACAGATACTGTATTTGAAATGATTACTGCAACTGTATGATACAGAAAAGAAGAAACCCTGGACAGCAAAGTAGACATAAGCAAGGCCTTTACGTTACTCGTTCCTTCCATTTTTCTTTTTTTTTTTCCCCTTGGAAAAGGGTGATTGCCTGTAAGTGTCAGACTGACTGCTGACCGCAGCGACAGGACCAACACAAGTTTCCATAAAGACATTCTTTCCCAATTGGGTATCCTGTGGTGATACTGCAAGTCGTGCCAAAACGTTCCCACATTGTCCCATGATATATTTGCTTCTGTGGTGTAGGTGATTTATGGGTTTTTTTAGAGTCTTCCTGTAAATAATGTATTTTATTTTTATAGGGCAATGGTAGTATTTCTTATTTGATATGAAAGCAAGTGTGTTACTTACTTAAATAAGACAATAAATAATCCATCTGCTCTCTTTCCAAAATTTCTGTGGTGGCTGACTCACATGTGCTATCTTTGTAACCGGGTTTGGTAGATACTTGCACTCTGTTAAATGTGCAAGTTAAGCACTCTTCCAGTGCTTCCATCTCTCCCACTGAAATGCTGGCAGTTTTGGAACTAGTTCCAGGAAAAAAATTTTTTACAAAACGTGCTTATTTTCAATTTTTCTGGGAAGCTCAAAAGCTAAATTGAGACTGATTGTTCAGTTCCATTAAAGGAAGAGCTTGAGTGCTCAAAAGTGAGAAAAAGATTTTTGATAAAGAAATACATCTATCAGACCTCCGACCTGTTGCTTTAGTCTCATGAAATAAACAAGTAGTTAGCAGGGGATTTAACTACCTATTTTGAATACATTAGAGAGTACTTAGAAAACAGATCAAATTAAACATTGTTAAAGATGTCCTGGAAAACTCTCTGTAAAAGTGGAATGGAGTACTGAGAATTTGTTTGTACTGCTGATTCCAGAACATTTCAATACAGAAGTAAACAAAAAAATAGCATTTTGAATATGTAGTTGTTTATGTGTATAAGATCATTTCCGTAAAGCCACAGCCTTTTAAATCTTTCGCTTGCATTTGTCTGTGTGCAGGCTTGCCTGTTCTTTGGTCTGCTGTAACTTTTAATCATTTTTCATATTGTTGTTAGTATGAAAGCTTTTTTTTGCCCCTTTGCAGACAACTTTTCCATATTTGCATGATCTGACCTTGTTCATAAATAGCGGTTTTTAACTTTGAAAGATCTGTTTCTCTTCCTTACATGATTTTATTGCTCAGATTTCAGAATCTATAACCATGTTATACAGACTACTTAATATATATGCAAGTCTGTCACTATTCAGTTTAAAGGATTTTTCATAGTTTACTTCTCCTCACAACTTACTTTCTGGGAATTTCTCCTTCTACAAAAATGAGGTGTCTCAAATTCAACAAATAACAGTAATTTTGATATGAATGGGATCTTTACCAAGTCGATGTTTTCTGTGTTGTAGCTTAACAGACCTGCTAGGT
Organism: Platalea leucorodia; assembly: GCF_965183815.1. Taxonomy (NCBI): domain Eukaryota; kingdom Metazoa; phylum Chordata; class Aves; order Pelecaniformes; family Threskiornithidae; genus Platalea; species Platalea leucorodia. Next base: position 58,272,677 of record NC_138823.1, on the reverse strand, counting down.
GGTTGGGTTTTTTTCTGTGCATAGCCCAATTTTAGGAATATTAAAATTTCTATGTATAGTTTTTCCTCTGGCATGCTATTATCTGAAGTACTTTCATACTCAAAACTTAAGATTTTTTTTCCAGCATTTAAGGTCCACTTGTCAATTAAGAGAAATATATTAAAATAGTATTTCAAGTTACTTTTACAGTATTACTATTCAAGTCATAAAACATTCAGTAGAATACCCAAACAACATAATTCAACAGATATAAAAAATTAAGCTTCAGTTTTACTTGAGAGTAATGCCACCATTCATTTATTGGCTCATTTTCTTTTCATTGGCAGAATCTGAAGAAGATTCAAGAAATGGACAAAGAGGCAAGTGATGAATCCAGCACAGATCTTGATGACTTAAAAAATGCTGACTGGGTAAGACAACAATTGAATAGTGATTCAGCAGCATTACTAGTAGTTTATATTTCTTTGTAATGCTTACCTCAAGTTGTTTGGTTTATGTTAAAATCAATGTCTGGGTTTTTTTAACGTATGAATTAATAGTGACTCATGACAAGTTAGAACCAAACGGAGCCTCAACCTTCCTTTGCAGACAGATGAAACAATACAAGTATTCAAGCATTACATTTTTTCTTTAGACTGTTTTTATGGAGAAGCTTTTGCAATTCAAAAAGACTGGACATTTAGATAGGTATCATGCTGACTGCCCTTCAAAGGGGCAGCCAGGCCATAGGCAGAGCCGTCAGCTGAGTTTCTCCAATGGTGAAAGAAAAATGTTACAGAGAAACTCTTAACAGAAAGTAGCTTGTTTTATTTTCTAGTTACTATTTGTGCTAGTTCATAGAGGAATATTATGAGGTTCTTAAAAGTACTTGATTTCAATCTCCCAATCTTCTATCCACCACCTAGTCTTCCTCCTCTCCAGCCATTCTCGCTGCCCAAAAAATGAGAGGGAGGTGTTAGTGTGTGGTGTTCTTACAGGCAGAGCAAAAGGAAATTGAGTACTGAGAGGATATTGCTAGACCTTAGGATTTGGAGTCCATGCCAAAATTTCTATTTGAAGAACAACTGCTGGGAAATCTTGCAAGAAAGTTCTGGCCCTAAGGGAAACAAAGTTTCAGATTCAATCATTGTTTTAATTCACATAGTATTAGCTATAAGTCTAGAAACTTTTCTGACGTGCTTGCAGTATACTTGAAATGGAAATATAGATGTGTGATATGAGAATTTCAAATCTTTTTTCTGTATTATCTTAGAGATGAACATCACTTGAGGTGAGACTGCGGTCCTGCTGAGTTACAACAAAGTTTTGTTACACTCATGAGGGTTAAAAATAGGCTTATATAAAATAACTGCAGATAAAATGGGGTTTGGTTGATGTGTTAAAAATAAAATAGTACAGCTGTACGTATTCGGTGGTGTCCTGAAAGGGGAATGAACAACTTTGGTTTAATCTGAGGTGTTATTCAAGGGTAAGGTATCAAATAAAACTTCTCTCTCTTTTCTCTTCAGGCGCGTTTTTGGGTACAAGTGATGCGAGATTTACGAAATGGAGTTAAACTTAAGAAAGTTCAAGAGCGTCAGTACAACCCACTCCCAATAGAATATCAGCTCACACCATACGAAATGCTGATGGATGATATTAGATCCAAACGCTATACCTTAAGGAAGGTCATGGTAAGTCAAGAGAATTACTAGAATTTGTCAAATCTGAAATGTTATTTTTCTTTTTTATCATCTTCTTCTCTTTTTTTTCTGAGAACCTTGAAATTATGATTTCATGTAGATAGTAATGTTTATGGTTTTTATATGACATCTTAAATTTATGTAGTACATTGAGGGGAAAAACATGAAACCAACAAATGTTGTATATTTTGTTTTCCATATGGCAGGCATTTAAAATTCTGGAAGACATACCTACATATCATCTGCTTGAACAAATGACTTGTATTGGTTTTATGATAACCTTAAGAGTCATATCAAAAGTCCTGTCACGCTTTCCACTGAGAGATTGTTTTAGGCTTTTCTTAATGGGGAGAACATTTATCTTGAGTTACAGCATGGTTTTTGGAATTCCAGAATGTAAAGTGCTACCACGGTGTTACATGAGTGATACTGTGACAGGAAAGGAAAACCTACAGTGGTTGAAAACTTATATTATCTACTACCTATATTAGAGTGTTTGAAAACTTATGTTACCATGATCTGTTATAAAATGTCAAGTAATACTCTATGTAAAAAATTTTAAATCTTCAATTTGTAGAAGTTGAGCTTAATTATTTTCAGCATATCCTATTGCTGCTTTCAAGTCAAGACAATATGCCAAAGCAAGGTGAAGAGTGTTGATGGGTCTCCTCCTAGATACTCATAAAGGTGCATGTAAGATTGACTTCAGGCACTCTTTTTATCAGAACCCATTTGATATTTACTGGTGTCTCCCTGTTCTTTCTTTCCTTTTGGTTTATATTGTGTTCAACATTAAGATGTTCCTGATAAGCTAGCAACTGATCTAAAGGGCTCCTTATCCCTAGTAGGACATTTTAAACCCCTTTGTCAGAGGAAGCATTGTCTTAGAATATTCAGTGTTCAAATGTATTTGCTTTCCTGACAAAACCTTTGTTAGTGAGAAAGCCATGATTCCACCAGAAAAATTCAGAGATGGGGCGGGGGAGGGATGGAGAGACAGAAAGTGTGTAGTTTGTTCTATCAGAGATCATTAGAAAAAAAAATAAAGGAGGAAAAATTGGAACAACTACATGGGGAGCAAATAAATGAGTTCTGTTATATATGTAAGTCTTTTTATGTATGCGCTGAAAGTACTTTCCTAATCAAGATCTGGATTTAGACCATCAGATTGTATTTATTTTCTGCAGCAGATGTCGCTTAAATGTTAGATCAAGAGGGTAAAATACGTACCCAGGTAATGATGTTATCTGTCTTTCCGCTAACAGTTCAGAGAACTGTGCTAAGTGTTCATACTACCCACTGCAAAAGAGGAGCAGTCCCCTCAGGACCTTGATTACTGTATGCAATCAGGATAGTAGTTTTGTTTGAATGGGAACCCCTGGGTCATCTAATTTTGCTTTTGTCAGACTAGCCTTTAATTCGTCTTCTGCTGAGCAAGCTCCTGCCTCTTCAGAAGAGATTTTCTTCATTATGTGGTAGGTCTTGGAGGCACAGCTGCTCCTCTGCTGTATACAAAATCCCTGCAAGCATCTATTTTTGTCCTACTATCTTGTCTGCCAGGTAGATTGTCCAAAGTGACCTCTGGCCATAAACATGAATTGGGATTACAGTCAGCTGCAGGTACAGTACCTGTAGTGCTGTCTGTGATGCAATCGCTGGCTTAGTCTGACAACTGCTAATGACATTGTGTTAGAAAAATAACTTCTTTCTTATTAGAAACCTTAAATTCAGTAACTTGGATTCTGCTGCAGGGTCTGCTTGAAGAATGCGCAAAGCATGCACAATAATAAGAGTGCAGCTCAACGTGAAATGTGTGGAGCCTAGAAGGATTCAGACAGAATTACAAGTTTAGTTAGATTGCATAAATACAGCATCTTTTAGCTGGCCATCATGGGTCAAAGCTGATTATATGTATTCCCATCAGAGAAAACTGTCGTGGTTCTTGAGAAGAGGAGAAAAGGACAAGAATCCTAAATCTGTATTTCAAGGCACCCTGGGAAAGATGGATTATGTTCCTTTCTATCAGTGAAAACGGATGTTTGGCAAAATTTTTACTAAAAGCAATTTTTGCTTTAAATTTATAGGTAGTATTTTTAGACTTGGGAGCTTGTGAAAATGCATATGCTACTAATGATAACAAGAGATTAAGTAAATTTTTTAAGTAAATGAGATGCAGCATGAAGTCTTTACTATTCTTTTTATTAATGTAATGCTCTGTTTAAAAGAGGTGCTTGATCTGTCCCTGACTGCTCAGTAGTCTGAGTAGAAATTAGGAAAGGAACAGATGTTCTTATTAGATATATTACTTAGGAACTATTTTGGTGTTTCAGGCTATACAAAGTGTTGAGTTAGCAGATGCCAATAACTGGAGCTGTCTGTTCTCACCCATATTCTGTCATAGTGCAAATATTCAAAATGTTTTGAAGATGTAAAATGTCAAATTCTAGGCTTTTTGTAAATAACTGGTTTCATTAGTTTCAGTGACGTTGGCTCTTCTATTTCAGTACATATGAAAATAGTTTCAAATTTGTCATCTCTCTATCCCTCCGATGCAAGAATCCTTGTTTCTATCGTTGTTGTGGGGAAAAAGATAACTTTTCATCCTGGCATTTTGTAATCTTTGCATGTCTAACTGGAGAGATTTAATGGTGTTTTTCTCCTATGGAACACTCACTCCCAAAAAGTTAAAAATTGTGAACACTGGTAGAGTCAACACGTGGAAATGGGGAAATTTAAGAACTAAATTACTCTTACAGGCTTCTTTTTTCTTTATTATGCATTTGTGTTAAGCTACAGCTTTTAATTCCACATTGATTCACAATTAGCTCTTTCCTGCCCCCCCCCCCCCCATGCACCATTCACTGTATTTCTTGAGCAGTGCTTATTGAACAAGTAGCTGATAACTCTTACGTTACTTATTCAATGCATGGCTGTCAGGTACCTTTTATGTAGTATCCCAACTCAGCATCACATTGCATAACAGTTAAATTCTTCATAGGTAACGGTGCTCTCTTCTTCATATTCGAGCTTTTCACAAATACCTGTGATGCAGTGGTATTCGCTTGGCCATGCTGCAAAAGGGGAATTTAGGCATATAGGTTGAAGCTATTATAAAAAATATCCAATAATTTGAATGTCTAATCTGAGAATCCTGTGGCATGACCGGGTATTTTTAACAAAAATTATGTATTTATTTACAGTATTTAGCATCTTACAGTACTTACATTAATTGCAATAGCAGCTGTGCGTGGACAGTATTTTCATAAGCGAGATTTCAGATGTTTCAAGCTGGATATAGAGAATGTGAGGAAAAGACTTTGACCAGTTTGTCCAGCTGAGCATCATAGAGTCTCTCTTTCTCTTATGCACAGGTCTGATTTAGTTTTACTGAGTGTTACTCAGCTGCTTTAAGCAGGGAACTAGCCTTTTTTTCATTTTCTGCCTTCGTCACACGTTCCTGCAGAAGTTTAGGAGTCATCCTGTGTAGAGCAGTGAGCTTTACAGTTCCTAATCATGCTTTAGAGGTATTCAAAGGAGGAGTGACTCTGTGTAAGTACTGTGGTTATCATGTGGTATCATAAACTTGTATCTATAATAGATGTGCAGGAACAGCAGTGTGAATACAGTGGCTTACGATGTGAAGTACCAAAGCACTTCATTCTTGGATGCTGCTGCTTGAGCTTGCTGCGTGGTGTCAAATATGCACTGTATGACAACTGTGTTAACAAAGGCACTATACTGTCTGCATAATGAAAGATGGCAAATATATATCCACTTATGATACTTCAATTCACAACAGAACTGTATCATGAGCTGTTCTGGAAATGATGTAGCATGCCCCCTCTGTCTGTTTCGGTGTCCATGCAATCTCATTTTAAATGAAAATTTCTAGATAGCACAAAAGAGTATCAGTTTCATGTTACTTATTATTTAGAAATAGCACTCTCCTACTTAATGCTGTCACCTTTTATAGTGAGACAAGTAAATGGCTGAGATTATTGAATGTCAATGATAAGTGATATAGTTTTTGTGAGTCAGGTGCTATGTACTTCTTGTTTGGGATCACCATTTTCAAAGCTCGCATTTCAGCCGAAGGTTACTAAGTACCGTTTGCAGTTATTTCTTTAACTGCAAATCCATATTTATATATGAAAATGTGATGGTAGCAGGTTGTGAGTGAGTAGATGATTACATGGTAGTTTTTCTGTGCTTTAGCTGTTCAAATCTCTAAATTTCCGGTTGATTTTTATAATCATTGGTTATGCTTTCCCCACACTGCCAGTTTCAATTCATACTGCTGTACAAAAGCTGTTTTACACACATGAAGACTTAGGATAGTTTTACAGTGTTTTGAGGCATTTATTTAAATACTAGTTTGCAGTGGGGGCCAATCTGGTATGTGGAAAAAAAAAAGATAATTTTGTTGGTTGTTTTTTTTCCCCTGCATGTATCATGGCTGCATTTCTGCAATATATCTCTGATTTAGACTTTAATCAAGAGCCATGAATTTTAAGTAATTAAAAGGAAAAGATGCATGTGCAATTGCTCATTACAGAGAGAGTTAATTTGAGTAAAGAAATAGATCTAGTGTGGACGGAGAGGATGTCTTTTCTGTCAGCATCTTGTTTGGGCACCGAGTATGAGACGGTCGGTTCTGCCACCGGTGCTCCTGCTCTTGGCTTATTGGCTGCAAAACATCCACTTGCTTTGTCACCAGCTCCCCGTGTATCCTGTGGAAAATCACTTAAGCAAATCTTACATTTCTCCTTTTCCAATCAAATGGGAATCCTGATACTAATTATACCCTGGTGGCATTAAGTCAGGGCGTAGAGTGCCCTGAGGTGAAAGGCTCAGAGCCATGTATTATTTATTTCCTATTGTCATGCAGAGGGTTGTTCCCCAAGGCTGGAACGGAGATTATCAGTTTACAAAATGGCTGTTCTGATGGTAATAACTCTCAACTTCAGCTATCAACTTTGACATCTGATGAACAGTAACCCAGGGAAGAAAGGCTTCTCGTTTCATTAATAATCCCGCAAAGCCTGCTGGCCTCAAAAAATTGCTTAGTCTTTAAACAGAATAAATCAGTCACACCACTTAAAATAATATTCTCCTCATCACAAAATGTCAAATCACTGTTAAATATAAACCTTTTCAATTTTAATTTTTCGGCACTATTTTTAGGAAGGTGATGCATGTTGCAGAGTTTAGCAGCTTGGTATTCTCTGCCAAGCTATATGAAATTCACTCTAAGGAAGCTAAGGGGGAGGGGGGAAGAAATAGAATTTGGACCATGTCTGGGGTAGGATACCTCCAGAAAGAGTCCCCCGGCGGGACTCTGCATCCTCTTCCTTGTCGGGGAAGCGATGAATCTTCTCTGGGAGGCTGTCGCTCTGCCTCAGCCTGGCATCAGGGCACGTCTGAGGTGACCAGAGCGTATATGGAAGCTGCGTGGCGTTACTGAAGTTCAATTGCGGATCATATTCAGGTGACCTTATGGGCATTTAAACCCATTTTTCTGACTGCAGCATTCCTTCTGGTTAGGAAAAGTGCATGTGATTTGACAAACCAGAGCTGTGTCTTTACATGTATTTTCTTGCTACTGAGCTTGTAGGAATAGAGTCTCCGAAAGAAAAATGAGCCAAGTGACCCTTAAAAAAGAAAAAGAAAAAAAAAAAAAAAAAGTGCTGAAATTTGGGATGCTAGGTCTAAGAAATATAGTGTCACGGGAAGTTCTGTCAAATTGGAGGAAAGGGCTGATAGCCAGCTACTGTGTAGTAATAGAAGGTACCAGAAGGACATATGGCATAGGATGCTCTCTCATCCCTGACAGTGTGCTTGGGCACCGTGCTGTATGAAGACTGAAGCTGACAGGTGGATTTTTTAAGCAAATCTATACACTTATTCCCAGCTTACAATTTATAAATTCTTCATATGATAGGAAAACTTCCGTCACCTTCTTTTATATCCTGTACCTACAGTGAATTGCTGACTCTTTCCCGTGATGTCTTGTACATGGTCTTACGTCTAAATGAGGTATCAGAGAAAGAAATACCTGTCTTTCTGGAGAAGACCAAACAAACAAGCAAACAACCCTTACTCGGCCCCTTTCCTACAGAAATATATGATCTACAAGGAGGAAACGCGCTTCTACTTCCAATGACATGCCGCGGCATTCTAGTGATTTACTTTCTAGATGTATTAACAAACTTCGTTTTACACTTGAGTAATCTTTAAAGTGCAGGTGAAGAGGTGCTATGAAATCACGCTCAGGGCTTCCCTCTCCTTCTGCTGGAATTTACAAACAAGGGCATCTTTTCATGGCCAGAGCAACAGAGACAGGTGGTAAAGACAAAAAACCAAGGGGAACATATTTTTCATCCATTGCTACAAGCAAATCATTGGTGATTGTGCCAGCTGTAGCTTTGCTTTCTCATCAGTGCTTGGGGGATGGTAAGGAGATCAAGAAAACTGGGGCCTTAAAGAGCATCCCTATTTTCTCAGAGGCTAAGAACAGAATATTAGAGACTGTGTGTAATGGTTGGCAATGAGGCATGGTTCAAATAGTTGTTCTTAAAAACAGTTCTTAAAGTTGTTCTTAAAAAAGCTTTTCCTTCAAGTAAGATGCAGTCTTCATCTGCATTCTCCCATAGACATGATTGCAGCCTTGATATCTGATTTCATCATTTCAAAATCCTGAGTGCTGCTGATTAAAGCTGATGCAGTTGTGGTTATTCTGCAGCTATCTGCAAAGCTGAAAAGCTGTTACCTATGTTTTTGCTTGCCTGTGCTCTGCATATGTATTATTGCTCTGCTCAAGACTGGTGGGGTTTTATGCCTAGTGCAGGTGTCAGAACACTACAAGCTCTGTCAGGGTTGTTGTGAATTATCAATTGATCTCATCATCTGCATGAATACGAATGCAAAACACGGAAATATATATTTCACTTTCTCCTTTCCAGGTCAACGGTGACATTCCACCTCGATTAAAAAAGAGTGCCCATGAAATAATCCTGGATTTCATCCGATCGCGACCTCCATTAAATCCTGTATGTAATCCAGTGGGCTTCATTCCTAACAAAAATGTGGCTTTTTAAAGCACGTTTGTGTCCCAGGAATATGTTAAATATTATGTTTTCTGACATGGGCTTTCAAAAATATTCTCTTCTGTGTATAGAACGTGGTTTCTTAAAGAACGCTGTGTAATATCTTGCACCTACCAATTAATAACTGTTATTACCAGCAGCCCTTTATCTCTCTGGGAAATCATAATGAATTGGGGAAAAATACAACCCTCTCTCCTATTTCTGTGAGTTTTACAATTTAGTGCATGTAAAATCATATCACAGCATTCCACATTTTTCTCCAAAAGAAGTGTGAAATCTGCTTTCAAGGAAGCACTGGTTTATGTAAATATGGTTATCTTTATATCCCGAGGCCTCGGCAAGAAAACTGAAACCAACCCCACCACGGCCACGCAGCCTTCATGAAAGGATACTGGAGGAAATCAAGGCAGAGAGGAAGTTACGTCCAGTCTCACCTGATGAAATAAGGCGTAGCAGGCTGGGTAAGCACATTGCTAGTTTTTACCTGCAGCATCCACAGAAAACTTCCCACATAAGAAGCAGCAATATTAGCGATGCCTGTGCAGATGTCACAGAAGGTAAAATTATTCTCATCCCTTCAGAAAAAGAAAGAACCTACAGTCTTTGCTAGGGCTATGCAGTCTTTGTGCTAAGTTATATTTAAAAATAAGATACTGTATGGCTCAGCTTGATTCCCTTCAAGTTTTTAATGTAAGTATTAGATAAATTTAATGGCATTATATTGCTTGTTGCACATGACGGTTAATATTAGCTTTGCTCAGAATGGAATGGATATTGCTTCTCCCTGGTGCGATATTCCTTACATATCTGCAAGTATTCTTTACATGTCTGTTTTCAATTAATTTTATTCTCTTTGTTTCCTGTTATTAGCATCATCAATTTCCTTATTTTAATTTAAAATCTGCTTTTATTTTGTTTGCTGAATCTATTGCTTCTATTTTGAATGTAAATCTTCACTTCATTTTCTAAGTTATGGAACATGTGTTTGTATATATTTTCAGTGGGCAAATAATTTAGACTTGCACTTCAAAGCATTTAATTTCTGCAGTGTATATTCAACAACCCACTATGAAATTATACAAATACTATGCTTTCCAACAATCACCAATTTGCGTTAGTTCAATGGTTCTGATGACAAAAGCATGACAAATATAGTCTTACATTGTGACCTACATTTCTTTAAGAGCACGGTATTTATCTATATCAGAAAAACTGAGCTAGCTGGATTTTTGAAGAACAAAAGTGGCATCTTATGGCTAAAAAGCATGAAATAATCCATGTATGTACTCCCTGTCACTGCTTTTTGCAAAATATTTGTGCTTGCCACGTGCTTAAAGGCACTGGTCCAGATTCAAGTAGGTTGTGACAACCTATTGTCTCCAGAGAAAAACAATTTCATCAGTCTTGCTTTGTTGCATTGTTTTTGAAGTGCTCGGTACAGTTTGGTGAATGCTTGCGTGCATTTTTAGAAGCATGATGTTTTGGATATTGTTTCTTTGGGCCTTCCAGTTTCTGGTTTGCATTCAGTTTATGCTTGCTGTTATCAATTAATGTTTCTAATAGGCCTAGACATTTTTCCAAATGTGGGAAACTTGTAAAAACATGGTACGCTTCTTTTCTTTTAAACATTCAATATCAGTATTTTAGATTTTCTCCATCTGGGAACTATCATGTCCTCTCAGGGGCAGCAAATTTGATCTAATAGATCTTTAAAATTTCTAACTGATATAATGACATCAAACCCATTTAGTAAACCGTTTCTAAAAACAATGTTAAATTTTGGAGTATTACTGTTTAGGACTTCCTGAGCTGATTTCAGGGCATGGCCTCCAATGAGGGATACCTGTCTTCCACCAATTCTTCATTTTTTGTTAAAGAATTAAATTTTTGAGTTTTGGAACTGTGGTAATTCCCCTTCAGTCCAGTGAACTGTTTGGATTAAAAGCCATATTACTGGAGATGTAGGAGGGGATGCATGCAAGTTTTATTGCCCAAGTGTTAATTTGCTGCTGGCATGAAGAAGAAAAAAGAGCAAAGGCCTTGAAGATATTTTTTTAATGTTGAAATATGAGGTTTTGTTCTTTCTCACATTGAAATTATTGTTATGTCCAAAGTTCCTTTTAGAACAAAATGTGTTTATGCAGAATTGGGAATGGAGTAATGCTAGTGACATTCAGTATGGCACAATAGATCTGCCATATAGTTTAGATGACCACTGAATGTAATTTAGTGTAACAACATGTAACGTAATGAGGTTTAAGGATTATAAATCTAAGTAGAAACACCATGTGGGACACTTGCACCATCTGGACAGAAATATTTGTTGCTATTAAAAAGAAAAAAAAAAAAAAGAGCGTTAGAGTGAAATACTTGGGAGTATAAGGTACATTGCACATGTCCCAGAGTTATTCCTTGTTGCTCGGTTTATAGCAGTCAGGAGCACAACTACCCTTGACTCTTGGGGCGAGGGGGGCTGTACTCTTGCAGTTCCTCCTCTGCGATATGGGTGGACCTATGGCATGTGTTTCCCAGCAGCCACAGGCTGTGTCCCTCTGCTCTGCACAACACATGCGTACAGGTAAGATCTTCTCTACCCTGACCTGCCACTGAAAAAAGCCAGCCTGTGGCTGGCCGCTCTCAATCTAAAACTTCTGTGGAAATAGTAATTTAATATTGGTAGCTCTGCTCACAAAGGGAGAGGTTTGAGTAGAGGAATTGGAGTGAGCTTTCAAATGACGTCATAAAATCATCAGAGTAAGCCATCGAGACAAACACAACCTTGAGGTACATGTCCTTTTAATTAAAAGCATGAATTTGTGACTCAAACAAGTTGAGCTAATGGAGCTTGGAGAAAACTTTGTTTCAGGTACATGTTTTATCAGCCTTCAGTTAGGATTCAGCATTAGGTGATAAACGCCCATATGCTTTAAAATGTATTTGCCTTTATGCTATGTTTGGACAGGGATTTAGATACTGTTTCTGTAGCCGTTACCTGTGGCTAATGTTGTTTAGTTAATGAACTACAGGAAAAATACCCTGAGTCCCAAATTTGGCTCTGAGTCAGCCACCTACTGCGTTCACCACATAGATTTGTTCTCGTGAGCAAAACTTGTCCCAGCACAACCTTTTTTTAAACATCTTTTAATGCAGTGGTGTGTGTGGCTGACAGGCCCTTTCATACCAACTTGCGTGTTAGTCACCTGTCAAGTAAGACAGATAAGCTGTTGTCAGTTTTGATGTGTTCTTGTACATTCTTGTGGCTGGGCTTGGCCTCCTTATTTGGATTAGTGCATTGAAATTTTGTTTTCAGTTGAGAAATATTTTGAGTGTCTACTCCCTGAATTATACTGTTTAATTGGAAATATAGATAGGTCTTTCCAGAAATCTGAAGAACATCTGACCACTTTCTTATCTAGGAATAAAATGGTTATAGGCCCAGAAAGAAGAGGATAATATTATGGCTACATTTTAAAGGCTAAGTCCACCTAGGTTTTTAAAAAGAACAACAATCAGCACAAATCATACTGCGTTCGGCCTTTTTTCCCATCCTCTTCAAGGAAACTACTGCTCAAGCTTAGCTTGAGTGTCTCTCTTTATTAGTTTAATTATAATCATTGGAGATTATGCTTAAACAAATTAGAAATATCTTTATTTCAGGTCACTGAAACTTGTGTGAAATGTGGCTTTGTACTTTCAGATTTTTTTCTGCTCTTTCTCTCTCTTTCTCCCCACCCTCTTTTCCCTGTCCCCTCTCTTTCATTTTAATTGAAAATACTCCATTTTTAAGATACTTGCCTCTTGTTCTGATATTTGATTTATTGAATTCCAAAAATGTCATTCTACAACTATACAAATATATTTATAATTGCTCTGTTTGCAAATCCCAGTTATGCTACTGTAGTTTTCAGACTTTGAGCTTTACTATAGTAAAGCAATAGTATGTCTGACACATTTTGGATTTAGGCAACAGAATCCAAAATGTCTCAAGTGGAGTTAATATTTTGTTTTCATTACCCTTCTGCTTTTCTAATAGCTGAATCGTTTTCTTTTTGTTGTTTTTGTTTCTTTTTTACAGCAATGCGGCCACTTAGCATGTCTTACAGTTTTGACTTGTCAGGTAAAAGGTGCAACAACACCTGACGTGGTTATTGTGCTTATTGTGAAATTTGTTCCATCTGTTTGTTGAATTCCCATTTAAGAAAGAAACTTGAAGGGATTCTTCCAAGATATATGGTCAATGAAAATAAAAATTAAGATAAATTACTTATTAATACCTACATTTCCCTTGTCACAAAAGGATGCCTAGGCGTAGGAAACAACTGTATTTCACCTGAAATAGAGTGCTGGAATTCTGTTTAAATAAATAACCAAAAGAAGGTGGCCCAGAGCTATTCCAGACTCTAAAAAGGATTGCACAATACAGTGTCACCTTCAAGTCTGATTTACTTATTTATTAATCTGACCTTTGTGTCTTTATACTCACTTGTTGACTAGACCATCTTTTGCAGTACTTCATTTCTCATGAGAATCCAAAAACTAGTTTTGAACTCATCTACCTTTCTAGATTTCATGAAATACACCTATGAATACTAATCCAGAGAGGAACCGTCAATTCTACTGAGTGTCTTTACAGTAAATGCTTTGTGAGTCGTGAAATCAAAGACGTTCACTCAGAAGAGGCCAAACCTTCCTTCTTTACTGGGCAGCAAAATAAGTTGCTAAGGTTTGCTGGTAGTAGCTGATACAAAGGATTCGATAGCTGATCAGCTATCTAATATCAAATTTAAAGGTTCCTCTTGGTGGGCCATTAGTTAAGATGTGCAGTAACTGTATGAACATGTTCTGCTTCAGGGACAGCAATGTCAGAGAGTTTGTGTCTACTAGCCAGAAAATAAATTCATTCCTCCGTCATTGTGCACTAACTTTCCAGGATGCTCAGGCCCAAAGACTCCATCACTGAGGTTGGAAATATTCTACATTACCCTCAAAGGTTTGTCCACTGAGGAGAGCTCCTACGTTAGCTCTTACCTCATTTCCCCTAAGTGACTCCCAAGAAAAACAGTCTCCAAATAAATCCATGCTCTCATTTTGTGAAGAAGCAACAGCAGCTGTACCCTCCTCCTTTCCTTCCAGTTGCATGTAGAAACATCTCATCTGGGACTTCTGCGGAGTTTTCGTCCTCTGTTTCTCCATACACCCTTTAACTTCATGTAGTTATTTTCCCCATAGAAAGGCATAATCTGGCTGAAATGCTAGCATATTGTGAACTAGAAAGACCATAGAGAAGTTAAATGGTTACCGTAATATAAAAAATACAATAGTTTTATAATATGGGAGCGAAGTTCACAAGCAGCCTATCTATGAACGTGGCTTCATGTTCTGGCTGAGCCAAGTAAACAGCTTGCCACTGTCAAGAGGCGAGGAGGGGCTCCTGCTGCTCCTGCTCCTCCCCAAGCTCCCCTCCAAGCATGCGATTCCCCCTCCTCCTCTGTACCAGTCCTGCTCATTTATTCAAAGATGACCTGGTTAAACTCATGTAGCCCAGGAAGAAATACTTTTCTTTTTTTACCAGGTTGGTTTTCTGCTCTTTTAGTGATTTAAACCTGCTTACTATCTGATCAGATGATCAGAGAGCTGGCTGAGGGCAGATGATGAGTATGGGTAGATGGGAGGAAGGAACAGGCTCTCCCCGTCAGAGGCGGTGGCAAGCTGTTAATCCCGCTCAAGCCCTTTTGTGAAACCTTACACTCATGGCGTATTGTACAGCTACTACAGCTGTCTGGTGGGATTCAAATTATGTATGTATTTGGTATCGTGTTTTACTCCACTGAAAGCTGAAGGGTCCTCAGGGGGTCAGATAATAGCATAAACAGGCAAACTTCAGTTTCCAAGAAATATTGCTGCTTTCAGATATGCCAGAAGTCCCTTCAGTTTTAAGACTATAAAACTGAACGTGCCAGTGACCAACAAAAGTGAAATGTTTGGATCTGTCCTTCTACATGTGTCTGTTTGCTTCTTCTTTTGCCTTTTATTTCTAAGAATCCTGAGACATGCTCATTTGTTTAAATCCAAACAATATTTTGTAAAAGCTCCCTTCAAAATCCATTAATTCACTACCATAATGTTTTTATTTTAAAGAAGTAGCTTCATAGCAATCTCTACTGTACTTCGATTTGCCCTTTTTGACTGACCACCGAAGAACTCTTCCTGTTTTCTTTATCCATCTTCCAAATGTGATTGTTTTGTTTTTTTCAAGTAATGTGGTTCTCAGCAAGTAATCTCATATGGCGCGACTGAATGATCTGATAAATTGTCTTTAGAAGTAAATTCAGGATGATTAAAACATTCCAGTTAGGTAGATGTGAGATACCAGATGAGCAGTACGAATGAATTAGATGGGTTGAGATGTCGATAGTAAGCAGATAAGCAGTAGTTTTGAATGTTGTTGCTTTGCGTGCTTTTACTTTTTTCTTTATTTTGGGGGCAGGGAAGCTATCCTGTGCTTTCATTCTGTGATCACTGTTTCCACACACTTGCTTTTTCACTGCTTTCATTGCTCTCTGCTTGATGGAATTGCTGTCATGAAAAAAACACAAACCAGCTGAAAAACAGAAGTGTTTCCTACTAAGTGCTAAAGGACAGCTGCAGGCTTTTATTATGCTTGCTGTCTGTGACTGGGATGATGCAGACCAATTCTGAGAAGACTTTTGCTGGCACCAAGACGATGTAGTTGGTATGTCACACTGCCCGGCTCCACGCATCTCCCTGCTGTTGTCATCCTGAAGAGGAGAGGAGGGTCGCCTGGGACCTCCTTGTTACCCTTCTGTTTCCTACTGGTAGAATAGAAGGAGCAAGCGGTAGCCACCTGTAATGAGAGTAATCTGAGAGGTACTCAGATATTGATTAGGGACCAGAGCAGTCATTGCCTGCTTCCTCTAATAGAAAAATAGCTTAAAAGCAGCTTCACTTCTATGCACTGCGTTGGCGTTGAATGCAGCTCAGAAGACCAGTCATTCCCACTCTTGACACTCAAGGTCTTACCTCAAAGCTGTATGCATAGCTGCTTTGAAGTTGTTACTTCAGAAACAGTTTTTACATTGGTGGGGGGGGGACAACATGACACAACAGGGAGAGAAGAAAAAGGAAACTGAAGAATTTAAACCCAAACTTCACGGAGATTGTTCCTGTTGCTCCAAACCCCGTGAGGTGATGTGTCTCACTGTTGGCTTTGCATGATCTGTGCCTCAGACCAGTGTAAGGAAGGAACTCCACCAGGTCCTGGTAATCTCTTGATTTAGATAACACAATAATGTGATGCAAGCACCAGCGAAAGACTGGCAGTGTGGTATACTGATTTGTTAGTTCTCAGGTTTGACTTCAACATCTAAGTCCATTGAAAGGAGCAGCACATCTCTGTTACCATTTTTCATTATATAATCTTTCCCGGTATATTGTCATCGTCATAACTAGCAGAAGGTAAACCTGTATTAATTCTGCAAATCCATTTCAGCCTTCTTTTAAAGCGAGTGTAAAAGTGATAGGGTTGAGGAGTACATTTGCTGTATAGAACAAAATTCAGGTTTCTGTTGTCATTATTTGCCAAGGAGAGCTGGCTAGGAGGCAGACAGCATATGGTTACATGACTGCTGTGGTTTGCATGTAATCTGTGGTGTGCTTAATTCCTTGTTTCATAAGAGACGTAATCTTACATGTAAATAAAGGCGCATTTCATATTATCCTAGGGTGGAGGTTTTTTGTCTCCCCCTTCTTAAGGCTAGTCAGGGAAGGCCAGCACAAAGATCAAGTAATCAAATCAAGACCTTCTCTTCTTTCATTTGCCTGTTGTAATGATAGCTTAGAAGAAACTCAAAAGAAACCAAACATATTCATCCAATTTGCAGGTACTGTTCATTGTACTTGCTGCCTGAAAACACAGAAAAATTACACTCTCCCAGTGTGTCTGACTCTCTAATAAAATCTTAACCCCAGGCTGTTACTCACACAAGCCTTTTTTTAATATCATTTGAATCATCTTCAAAACATCTAGATGTTCTATGAAACTAGATATGGTAAAACTACTGTCCATTTAAAAAAAAAAAATAATTTTTTTGTTTCAAAGAATTATCCATTAATTTCTTCTGTCATATTCATTTTTATAAGCGTTGGTCTATTGGTTGTTTCTGACTTGTTTATCCTGATTAATTTTATCTTGTTTATGATGATGTACCATTATTTGCCACACGGTAATGTTTCTGTTGCCTGAGTACATCACTAAAATAGCTTAAGCAAAGTAATATTTTTTTTGGTCTGTATCTGCTAACAAATTCTGGTTTTAATTTTGGAACATTTTTTTTTGTTGAAATCTGTTTGCTGAAACTGTAAAATTTCATGATCCTTTCCTTAAATTATGATAATCCATTTATTCATGTATATCCAGTACTTGTAAGTGCAGGAATGATAAATTGAACTTGAGCACTATTGACAAAACAGATTTTATAAATTGGATGGGTTTCTAATTTTACTTTTTTGGGGGTTTTTTATTCTTTAGTGCTTGCAAGTTGTAAAAACATTCCCTGTTGTTTTTTTTTTTTTTTTCTTTAGAGGAAAGAATGGTGATAAATGACATTTCCTACTGAGGAGTCCTTCAAAACAAATGCTATGTTGGATTGTCTTCTTGATTCACCTAAAACTTCTCTGCTATTTCAAGAAGACTTATAAACCAACATATGAACAATTTAACGATATGTATGAACAACTCATACATGTGTGAATTTAAATAACAACTGGTTTAGGCTTTGTAGATAGTGATTGGCTACATAAATTAGCTCCAAAATGGATCAGAAATTTCCCTTTCTGGGGCCTAAAGAAATTGGGCCTAAATTCTTAGAAAACAAAACAAAACAAACCCCAAAACAAACAAAAACAACAACAAAACCTACCACCACCACCAAAACACCAACAGAAAACAAGTTATGATGTACCCTGGATACCCGTTCCATCGCCTCCCCTAGTGCTAGGGGATGTCTGGCAGATGTTCCCTCCTCTTTCCTTTCCCCAGACCTAGCGTGTGTTTTATTTTTTTGGAAGGTGGGCAATACTGTTGGCCTTCCCATCATTTATTCTCCCAGTGCGTCCAACAGTACTTACAGACCATTCTTCACCCTCCCTACCATCAGGCAGGGGAGTCACCACCCAGGAAGTTTTTGGGAGAAGGGACACCACCTTTGGCTGTTGTGTTGGTGGTGCTGGGGCTGCTCCATTGGACAGTCTGTGCAGGAACCGCCCTGTGCAATCAACAGACAAATCAAAGATTTTTCTCTTACTCATTTGGGAAACCCTGAGCTTCTTCAATCAACTGCATGCCAGCTAATTATGAGGTCTCAAGAAGTGGTATGGGCAGCAGGGAGGTGAGGCCATTTGGTTTGTTTTCCTGCTGTCGCTTTCTGGGATTGTGTTGAGCGGCTGTTAGAGCAGGAATGCATTTGATGTGGAGGACGCCCATGCTGTACTCGCAGAAATCTAGGAGGAAAAAAAAACCATGACCTATAAGCCATGGTGCTAGTCAGGACACCCATTAGCAAAGCCTTTGAAGATAGGAACTAAGGGTTAGAGAGTCCAAGTCTTTGATTGCAACTCTTTGTAGGGAGGACCTGAAGGCAGTAATAACACTGTACTACACAGATTCATAGGCTTGGAATGTCACCATGACTTTAATAGTCCAAATAATCTCCTTTTTTATACTCCCAGTTGAAGGTATGATTTCTAGAGGAACTATAATACATCCCTTGTCCTTTCTAGCTCACTTTCCAGCATTTAACAATAACGTAATTAATTCTTTAAAATATATATCGATTTAACTTAGTCCTCTTCTTATTCCTTTTCAATAGCTGCTCTAGTGAGAAAGTTGTAAAACAGACCTACTACTGCAACTAAGGCTTTGTCTAGACTGTGTAGTTTTAACTTACCTAGTGCAAGAACAGCTTTTATCATTGCAAATTGTATTGTAGCAGCAGTGACCGTGTCTGTTTATACCAGGGCAACTATGCAAGTAACTCCAAATGATGTGTGAGTACTTACATTGTTGGCACTGGGAATATCTGGGTGATATCATTTCTCTGTCATAGTCCTCCTGGTAACCTAAGGTATGAATCATTTGACCTTCTGTGCCTCTTTTCGCCATGTATAAAAATGGGAATAATAACTTGTCATTACTGTAGCCTTAAAATACCTGGAGGTACTTTGTTATTACAAGACTGGGGAAGGAGTCCTATAATTACATGGGTAGAAAAACACACTTGTAGAAAGACCAGATGCTTAGGCATACATGCAAATGGGAGATTAAAAGCTTCTCTTCCTTCTCCCTCCGACATAATTTTCTTCAGATTGGAATACTGCACTTTGTACTTTTGCAGGGATAAACCTGATTTATCAGACCAAACTCTAAGCTCTCCTAAAATATCAAAGCCTAGGTCATTATCTTAATGTCTAAGCTAAGCTAGGCTAAGCACAGCAGACCCAATGCTTACGTTATCCGAGATGCATCTTCATTGCACACTGGCAGAAATCCTGAGTAATTTACTCAGTGGCGTTACATCCTTGTAAAACTCATGTAGATTAAAATAGAGCTGGAGCCTCATGTTTCTGCTGTTACATGAAGATTTGACATCACAGACATATTTTTAATACAAATGACCATGCAAGCCTAAGAATTGTGCATATTTTTGATGAATGCTAGTTATTTAGCTCATTTTCATTCCTTTTCTGTATACTGCAGAATAAAGTGTAATTCTGTCCTCACAGGAAAAACTAGGTTTACTCCATGCTAAACCTCCTAATTTCTGTGTGGCGTTGTCTTCAAATTCACTGGAAACCCACTTGTCCAGATACGGTTGTGCATTCTTCTGATACTTGCTATATAGTTAATTATAGACTGTAAGTTGAAGGAAGAATATTTTGGGGTTTAACACAGGATTTTTTTTTTTAAGTTGATTGGTGTTGGTCTGAGGTTGGTTTTTAGTATTGTGCACTGCTGCTTTTTCCACTGCTTTCATTCTTTCGTATTGCTTCTATACCACAAGCCATTGCCTGTAGTTCTCTGAGCAATGTATTGCTAAAGTAAAATAATTGCACACATATAACTATCACAATAATTTTTTTTCCTTTTGTGTATATTGCCTTGACAGTAAGATTTGAGAAGGCAAAATAAAAATTAGGTCCAAACACCAATTGTTCTGTTTCTTTTGCTAGATGTATCTACGCCAGAGGCTGGAAGAAAATTAGTGGATGCCTCTGTAGTGAACGGTGGCCTGGCACCACAAGGAAAGCAGAATGGGGCCACACAAGTGACAGTGCAACGAAAGAGACTCCTTAAGGCTCCCACGTTGGCTGAACTTGACAGCTCAGATTCAGAGGTAAAAAATCAGGACACAACTTGCTTCTCAATTTGTCAGAATTGAGTCTTATTCTGTAATTTGCTGAACTGATCAGCTGAGAAGTGACTTTGCAGATTATCATCTGAGTTTTCCATGATTGCTTTGTCAGCCCACAGAATTTGAAAAATACTAGATCAGACCTCAAAAATGAGAATATTCCTTTAAGGTTAAATGCTACTTGTGGCCTTAAACGCAGTATTTACTTATTTTTCTAAATGCCCAGTATCTGTCCACAGTGTATATGTAGCAATTATGCTTTTGGGACGCAGGCAAATGTGTTGCACCCTTCTGGCATCCATGCAGGAGCTGTCACTAAAGGACTCAGATGTGAGGCCAGCCTCACCGTACGAGCTCTCAAATAAAGAACATCAGCTGTACCAGAGGGGTTGCAGTTTGGTGCAAATGTCAACGCACCAGTTTGCTGTATAGGCTTGGGAACTAACACCCAACAAATGTTTCACAGATAGGGACAAGCAAATACTACTTCAATGAAGAAACAACTTTGAATCCATCCTCTCTCAAATGGAGAATTAAAGATTTAAAAAAGCATAAAAAGGAGAAAAGCTTAAAAAAGCTCTCTAGCTTAAAAGCTGCATTATATATGATCCTCAAGAAGTACCAACATTACATCCTCAAGAATGAGCTTTGTCTTCTGGACCAGTAGTATTATTAATTGAGTTTGGACCTTTCTGAAAGTTAAGCTGTCTGGAAAGCGCATGCAGGCAGAGTTTATTCACAGAGGCTAATTTTAGCCTGGGGAAGGCAGTCTTCCCTGACTTTCTTTCTCTCTAGTAAATGGGGAAGGAGGGGTTTCCTGACAGGGTGCTTACAAAGGCGTCTAAGCTGAAAGATAGGAGGCTGGGGAGAAATATATGTGGGGAGAAATTTATCTCTTTGCATACTTTCTTGATCTATGAAAGGTTGGCCCTCTTTGTATTAGAGGTTATCCTATGGGTGACTTGTTTGGGTGCATAATTTGGTGCATCTGTTTTGAAAGCAGAAGAAATTTGCATTCTGAAATCTCTCAGCAGTCTTTCAAATTACAATAGAGGCTATATGAGATTTTGTTAATATGAATGAAGCTGGGCAGGATGCAGGAATATTAAGACCTGTCAATGAGAGTTGGATCTTGAACTTAACAGCTTCCCAGCTTGTAGCTGCATGCATCCTGAAGCTAATGCAGCATATTTCACAGGGAAAAATGAGCAGAAGTCAGTAAAGGAAAATTCTGTAAAGGGAAACGTGAAGTGATTCTTGTAGGAGGGAAAAATAAGATGTCTGACTGTGACTATTGATTAGGGAATACTGTGTAGGCAAGCAAAGTTGTATAGAATAAGCTCTGGAACATACAGCAAAAGGTAAATTGAAAATAAATCAGCCACATCGAGCTGTCACAGAGAACAGCTGCTGTACTGGTTTGAGTCAACAGAAGTAGCTGGTGAAGCAATTAAGACGATTAAGATGCTCGGCAGAATACTGGTTGGGGCTCAGGAACAGTGCTAAAGAAGTGTAAATAAACAAACTGAAGGGAGTTTGGGTGAAATTTTCTGAGCTGATGAATGGGGTGGGACATAGAACATTTGAAGAAAGTGAAGATCGCTCTGTCAAAATATCTTATTTCTTTCCTGACTTTTACTTTGTATGTAACACACAGAAGAGCGTATGTGTTGTCCTGATTGCCTATAAATGATTCGGCCACCTCTTTGCCTGCAATTTGAATTGGGTTTAACCTATTTAGAGTTACTCACTGGGACTTAAATTATGACTATGTTATGCCCTAAATTACAGGCTGCACATCTCTGCACTGCTGAGCTGTGGACCTCCAAATGAGCTATGATGCAGACACATTTTCTTCCCCCTGCATCCCCTTTGTTCTTCTCCCAGCTGTGTTGTGATGCAGACTATGCCCCAACACTCAGTGTTGCCAGCCAGAGGTGAAAGGGAAGGTCTGATACAGCCCTATGCCCATTTGCTGGCAAGGATGAATATTGTACAAACTATTCCGGCTTTTTCTGTCCTTGCTTTTTTCTGCATCACCACTAGAATCACAGTTTCAGAGGAGGAGCAGGAAGTGCCATTTTGCTTTGTGTGGCTAAGAGAAGTAGCAATCTAATAGTGATTTTTGATACAGATATAAAAATGGTATCTTCCTAATGTAGCTACAGCTATCTGGACAAAAATCATGTCAGTAACATATTCACATGTTTTAAGGTGATGCCTTTAAAGCTGCAGCTTTCTCAGTATGTGTAAAATTCTAATTGTTTCACACTCTGTGGAGAAGTGCACAGTCCTGGATGTTGGGTTGATCTGACCTCAAATGTAAAATGTCAGATAGTCTACCATAATAGTCAACAGTTACTGTATTGATATGAAGAAATTCATATGATGGTTCATCAGTACTTCCTACACAAGCCCGCCATGTTTGAGAAATCGTAGGGCAGTAATAGCATTTTCAGTGCATGTGTTTGTGCACAGAAAAAGTAATTTGAAATGACAAACCAGGAATACCAGTTCTCGAAGCAGGATGATATGTCAAATTTAACATACTCCTGGTTTCCATTCTCCCTGGGTTGGTTGTTTATACTTACTATTTTTTATACTTAGCCATTGTCTCTGACAGTTCATTCCCTCTCATTCTTTAGAATAAGAAGTGCGGCTCCTGGAATCTTTCTTGTAGGTCTTTACCATACCCTTGCTCTCTGTTTTTGTCCATTTCTTTCACTCTGTTTTTTTCGAGGCTCCTAGGCCACTGGAATAGCCAGTGTTCATCCATTACTAATGAAGTAACTAAAAATCTTTCACAGAAATGGGAGCAAGATGGAGACATCTGTGTGCTACCTAGTTTTGCAACATGCGATTGAGACATCATGTCCATCTCGAGTTCAGAAGTGGAATGAAGAATGGTCAATACCTATTTCTTTCCATTGAAAGGTGGCAATTAGCAAAATTAGATGGACATGTAAAACATTTCTGTAATCCCTATTTTACAGTTTAATGTTAAGATTATATAGGCTTTTGATATGTTCAGTTGTGCACCTTGTTTTGTCTCTCTTCTCTCTGTGCTAGTGTTTCAGACACAGGAAAAAAGGAAGAAAAAGGAGAGCAAAAAAACCCAGAAAAGCGTGTAAATAAACTCAATGCACAGACTGTTGCTTGAATCATGATTCAGTCTTTTGTAAAACTCTACAGCATAAGATGCCGACAACTGAAGCACTTGTAATTTTTGGTCAGGACTAGGTAGGGTCCCACAGAACGAGACTTCTCTCAAGCAAGGATTGCTTGGATTGTGCTCCAGAGAAAGCTGTTCCCCCCCTGCTCCTCAGAAAGCCCTCTCTGAAGCCCTGGCTGCTCTTCATTCATAAAAATGAGCAGCACAGCACCATGGTTATGTTTTTTTAGTTGACAGCTTACTTAGTTCTTCGTCTTAGCTTGTTAGCTCCTCTGGCAATGGGAAAGAAATCTTACACTCAGACGAATCTGACTTCTACAAAGTGAAAAGTTTAGTAGTTCCCTTTGTACAGGGGTTATTCTCCTTCACAAAACTGAAATGTTTTACTCTAGACTTGTGAACACTGTTGCACCCCTTCTAAAGAACAGTGCATCCAAGTGTCTTGCAAGTTCTCCAAGTGGTCTTTTAAGGCAACCACGTGGCATGAAGCAGTGATATGCAAAGCTATCTGAGCTAGCTCTGTAGCTAAACTCTACTGGTTTTTGGGAGTAAACCAGCTGCTGTAGCTAAATGGGCTGCTCAAATTTCCCTACAAGCTTCCCATCACAACTGGTTTGCAGGGTCACACTTGATATGTTAAAGTGAATATATTGTTTTGGAATCTGGACTGGTTTGAGTCCCTTTGCAGAATATTGTGTTGTGGCATATACGTGGGAACAGTATACATCACAGTGTCCTCACATGCAGTGCATACCCTTGGGCTCAGCATAAAGTACAGATCACCTGATGGGAATTTGTAGAGGCCTCTGTCCCGTGATGCATGGTGCTCATTGAGGTGATCTGCCAGCTTTTCTTTTCTGACTTGCTGTTACCAAAGAAGGCAATCTTTCAGCCAGTAGAGGTTTTCCTGCTTGCTATTCACGTAACTAAGGAAATCTGTGAGAGAGAAGCTCAGCCACTTTCTGGGTTTTAGAGCAGGTCACTTGTTTGATCTGTAAATCTTGACAACTTAAATGATGTAAGTCTCCTTGGTTGAAAGCATTCACATTAGAGCTAAAGAGCATTCACACTCAGTCCTTCAACTCTGTTCCTTTGGGAGGCTCCTGTGATGATCTGTATCTTGCTGGTATCCAGTGGCTGAAGACAGAGGTTTTAAGTGAAAGCAAAGGATTTAATAATTTGGGTGGCATAATGCTTTAGATAGCTGAAAGGTGTTAGTCAAAGCCCCTTTCACTTTCATTCATCTTACAGGAATTGCTCTTGGCTGTTGTGATGAAACATGCTTACATAATGAGTGAGATTCCTTTTAAATACAGAAGAAAGGAGAAACGCACCAGGATTAGGGAACAGTGCAGTGGAGATCAGATTAATTTCTCTTTACCTGAGTCACTTGTATGAGTGGCTCTCATTCCTTTGGAGACCAGAGAAATCCAAGTGCTGATTCCTTGCTAGTGTGAGATATAAAGTTGAGTTAACGTATCTGCTGTAGCTGCAAATCCTTAGAAGTCCTTGAATACAATGAGGAAAATTGACAGGTTACAATGGATTCATGCACCTCTCTCTGATCTTGTTCTTTCATGCGATAGTTAAATATACTGAATTCCAACCACGTACCATTTATTTCAATTTCTAAAAAAATTTAGCATTGAAAATTCCATTTACTCAGTGCTGTGTAGAGTCAATGTGTCTCTCAGGACTTCTTCTAGGGCTTTGAGTGATTGAATGGTGCCAAATACTTTTGATCGCTTCTGATTTCTGTGTGCTAAGAAGCAGTAAGAGAAGAAAAAACAATCCCTGAGGAATTCTGTTTCTTTTCCTCTTACCACACAGGAGGAATCAGTGCACAAATCAGCAAGCAGCAGCAGCATCTCACCCTCACAAGTGGAAGACCCGTCTCAAGAAGGCACCAGCAGCAGAAAGAGTGAGTTTTGATGAAAGAGCCCAGTGGCTGCTTTTACACTCTTCTGTTGTCTTCTGTTCTATGAACATTGTCTGAAACTTTTATAGAAAGCTGAAGCTGAGTGTTGTTAATGAAATAACTCTCTAAAGCTGAACCCTAGAACCTGCTGAATAGGTCAAATGTGATTAACAATTGGAAGGCATTAGCCTACACTGTATGTGGATAACTTTGTGAAACAGAAGGTGGTTTCATACTTTAATTTGATGTGGATCTGTAGAGGAAGTCAGAAGTGAATGGGGGGTAGTTCAGCTATGTTCATCTCATAAAAGGATTTGTTGCTGCAGAAACACATTCTAACCTAAGACGAATTTAAATGTTTCCTGCATCTCTGTCACTGTGGCAGTGAATGTACTTGTTTGAAAGACTCATAGCAATCACCAGTATTTCTCATAAGAACTTACTGGGAAGAGGGGAGGATCTGTTCTTTTTTTTTTCAGGCACAGTTATTGTAGGCTTTACTGTGTAACAATATTTTTCATTTTTTTCAAAGTGTTTCAGTTTCACTGGAAAGGTTTTGTAATGAAACATGTAATCTCTGAATGTATTTTCTGTGCACAGTGGTGAAATAAGTAGAATAAGCCAATAATACCCCGAAACACTAAATTTATATACAATGGTAACTGGACAGTAGCATGCCTATATTTGCTGGTTTTTTGAGTATTCCTACTCTCTCAGTCTGGAAAATGTGATACCTGTCTTGAAGATGCTCTGAGTATGGATGTGTAACTTCAGCAACCAATAGTGGGAATTCTAGCAAATCAGTGGCTGGTTTAAGTACTGAGCAATGTTATCCAACAGTGTATCTTACAGGAACTAATTTTATTATACTGATTGAATCTTTAGTGCCTCCAAAGTTCTTGCCCATATCATCTACACCACAGCCTGAGAGACGGCAGCCACCTCAGAGACGACACTCCATTGAAAAGGAAACACCAACCAATGTGAGACAGTTCCTACCACCTTCAAAACAGAGCTCCAGATCACTTGTAAGTGGAGTGGGTGATAGGAGAGAGAAAAAGAGGCATGCTAAGAGTATAATGAAAATTAAAACTTGGCTTCAGTGTGATTAGAACTTGACTCAAAGAAAACTCCTCAATTCAGAAACAGCCCTTGGCTATTACAGACGTTTTGAAATCAAGATTTGAACTTTGTCTCTCTAGCGTATTTATCCAAAATCCCAGGTACAGGTGCCTCAAAAAACATTTGCACTTTGATTAGGACTCTGAGTAAAGCCACGTGCCTTGATTTTATTTCAGAACATTGCCAAAACAGATGAACTTCACCTTACTGATTTTCCATTTGAATAGAGACAATTCCAAAGCAGTGGATCTATTTTGGGATTTGGGGCAAATTTTTAGTTGTTGGAAGTATTTTAGTTAATGGCTGAATGAATGGAATGGTTTCTTTTCTTCCCACCTCAAGAACTTGTGTGGTAATGTTTATACATGGGAAAGCTCTTTCAGTAATCCAAATCAAGGTTTGTCTTTATGTTGCTTTGTTGAAGTTACTGAGGCAAAAACCTGTATTACTGCTTGAAAAGAAAGTACAGTACATTTGATCAATTAGCTTTAATTGAGAGCTGTTTTCCAACAGAGTATAAACAGCAAAGGGTATGAAATCCTGGTTCTTTTATGTTGACATACTGATTAGTGCTTTGTAATGTCATGCAGGATATATTCTTCGCCTCTTTTCCTACCAGCAGGGTTTCGAAGTATGCCCCATGAGGTGCTCGTGAATAGAGAAATCGATAAACACATCCTAGTTTTGAAAGGAAGGGAATATTCACTCATCTTGTAGTGCAGTGGTAGTAATGGGCTTTGAAGAGTGTTTCTGTTGGCCCAAGAGATGGTAGCCAGGATCCAAACCTATTAGATGATGAAGTTGAATGGTAACAAGAAAATAATCTCCAAATATTCCCACAACATGCGTCCTCCTCTTCTTTTCAGAGGGTCTGATGGATTTTGGTTATTATATCCTTCCAAGTAGCATGTAGTTTCTCATTCCAAGTGAAGGTCAGGTAGTAGCGTGATGATAAACACACAACGCAAGTAGACTACTTCTGCCAAAGTGAACTTGGAGCAGAACATACTGCATCAGAACCAAGCTGGAGAGTTCCTTCAGCATGCATTTGAAGACACTGTCATATAAAATGGACTGTCATGTCATCGCCTGCTGCACTCACTATATGTGGAAGCACAAGCTTTATTTTCTGATAGGCCCAGAGTCATTCACAGACATATTGTTTAAAGGGAGAAGGGGAGAAAGCATTATATGTTATACTGAGGCATTTGCTCCATCACACTTTTAGTCTATCTAAATATGTTACATCATAATACTGATCTCATATCATGTATTTGAGGGCATCATGCAACTTAAAAATCTTATATATGAAGCCATTATTTTAAATAGGTCAACCAAGTTCTTAAGAGGACCTTTTGACCACATGTGTATTTTCCTTCTGTCAGTCTGTTCACTGACATATGCCTAGAAAGATATATACAAAATAAAACCATTGCAAAAAACCTAATTCAATTACTCCACTCCCCCTTAAAAATACTAAAGGAAAAGGGAGAAAAAGACATTAGATAAGTCAGGCTAATGTGGGAACATACGAGAGAGGTTTTACTAGTTTCTTTTGTGCTTGGGAGGTTTTGGGATTATTTTTTTTAATCTTCAGAGCACCGTCACCTAGCTTGGTTTTGGCTATGAAGTGAGAAAGAAGGAAAATCAGTAGTGAAATGATGTTCTGTTAATAAGAACCTATTTTATTTGATGCCTAGAGAGCTAATTCTTTAACTTGGCAATAGTGCCCTCTAGGGTGCGACAGACAACTCCCACAATACTTTTGTTTTTAGTTTTGGTAGATGGTTTCTGATATGCTGGCACTGGCCCAGGTCCACAGTTTGGCTTGCTGCAAGTCTTTCCTTCCCCGGAGAGATGCCAGGTTCTTTCAGCGGCTGCGCCAGATGCTGCACATGTAACATTGCCATTCCTGGAGTGAATGCTTCTCAATAAGTGTAGAATATTATTTACTTTTTATTTGACTTCACACTTCTTCATCCCTTCCTCCAGGACTGATGGAGTTTCATTTCTTATCACCTGTTCCTGCGACCGCAGTTTCTCTTCAAGGTGAAAGAGACCTCGTCAATAAATAGCCCTCAAAGCCAGTGAAAACAGGCAGGGGTTTGCTACAGTCTCTTAGCAGGATTAGCAAGAAACTAGTCTGTCTTGCATACTAACGACAGTTTTATGAACTGGCGTCTCATCAGAGTTAGGCCTAAGTAGGTGGGGAGGGGAAACAAACTTGGAAAAATGCCAAACGTAGTCCTTTTGATACGTCACCCTACCAGCGCTACAGGGAAAGGCAGGGCAGCTCGTTGATTGGGGGCGGGGGGGGGGGGGGGGGTCAGCCCTGGTGGTGCGCTTGCTGTAGTGAGCTGAGTTGGTGCTTAATCAGCGAGATGAAGCCAGTGTCCTGAGATGTACATATGGATGCCTTTGTAGTCTGTTTGCTTTTTTAATAATTATTATTCTTATCATTATTTTTTTTCATGACCCAGAGGACCAAAGCTAATGGTTTCATTTATACACAGCATTCGCTTCTCTGCTTCCTATCTATTGTTCAGGTTCCTAGGATAACCAGTTTATTTCCAAGGATGACTTTCAGACCACTTTTTTCAACTATGCAAACAGCTTCTCTGCTCAGCTCTCATCCCATTGAAGCAGCCATGTGTGGGGTGGCAGGGGCTATGTACTATCTCTGTGAGAGAGCTTTTGCCAGCAGGTGGAAATCCACAAAGGTTTGCCTCTTTTTGCTGGCTTTGGAAATCACCTTCACCAGCATGTTCCCTCCTAGGGGAGCACTTCCTAAGCTGTGGCAAGAATTAAAGCTTAGGCTTGGACATTGCACCTGATTGTCGTTGATTTCAATGTATGTAGGATATTTCTGTGTCTTCAATCACCTCACGGGGAAAAGAAATCAGTTCTGAAAGGACAGCAAACTAAAAATGCAACATCACAAGATTATCAATGGGACAGACCTTAAATGTTACAGCACGTGAAGATCCTGCAGCAAAAATCCAGCAAAACTATTGTAATCCTTGGACTATGTTGAAAAGAATAAGGTTTTATGTTTCTAGCAAGGTACATTATGTAGAATGGAAGGGCATTTGCAATCTGTTTTACTTGAAAACCTACATATGGTTTCGGTCCTCAGCACACTTACGTATCAGAACTTGCAGAATAACTAATAGCTATGTACCACGGAAGGCAAATCCACTGAAAAGAAAAACTGATTCATTTACTCCTAGGTAGAATTTAACATGAATAATTTAATTTTTTCCTTCTTTTTCTTGTCCCAACCAATAAGTGAAAGTGTGAAACCTGTTGCAGGAGAGTTTATAGTTGAGATATCCAGCTGATTTCTTAGAAACTTCTAGTCTGCAAAAGCAACCAGAACCAGAGTGCTTGACTAATCGTGAATTGCAGAATTTAGAGACCAATCCGGCACTTGTTCATATTGCAGTTTACTACGGCAGCTCATTTGAATGCCTAGTGACATCCTTTAATGAGAATTTTTACAAGGAATGTATTAGTGTAAAAATGTGTTAGTCATAAGGACCTATTAGGTGTGTGTATGCTGAGAATGACCTACAAAGCACTTTATTTCACGTTATGGATATGTAATTCTTACTACCTGCTTTTCCTGAGTAAAAAAAAATTACACGTATACACCTTAAGCTATTACAGTGTATATAATAAGATTGCACAGTCAAAGTGTTAAGCCAGTTCTCATGAGGATCATGGAAACTTCAAGTTCAAAATAGTATTTTTAAGTAAAATTTTTTTTCCCTTTAAAAATAAGAATACTGACTTGTCTTTAATATTAAAATGAGTATCGAGTACAATTCCAGAAAATCAAGACCATTCAAACCACATTTAGTCTTTAGTATGTTCTGTTGTATGCAAGTGTTGCAGAGAGCTGAAGTTCTCTCACTTGGAGCTGCCTAACTTGGGTGCAGATTATTGTTGGAAGTTTGAGCAATAACTCCAAAGCATCATTGTTTAATGAAGTTTAGTCAGTGCTTAGCCTAATTTGAATTAGTTTCAATGCCTTAGAGCTAATGTTGAAACAAAAGATTTTCTCATGTACTTACTTCTATTCCAAAAAGGGAAAAAAAAATCAAGCTGTTTTCTGAAATCAGCATAATATTTATCTTTCATTTAATGTTGCATTAACATTTTGTTGTCCTTGTGTAACCTCTGGAATTAAAACATTAGCATTTAAACATGTGAACATTTTCTATGTTTCCCCTGTTGCCTGCTAGCTATTTCTATTTGCTTTAGTGATAATCATTTTTGATTGGTACAACGACAGGCCCACACTATTCCCCTAGTACCCGCTCTACACCTATAGCAGATCTGCAGACTTTCTTCAAAGGAGCAATATTCCCTGACGTCATCGTTCTGTAAATTAAAGGAATGGGCGTTCATGAGGGGGAAGGAAGAGTTTCAAGTAAGAAACGTATTTCTAAAGGACTTAAAGCTCTGATTGATTGCAAGCATTCAGTCAGCCTCATTCACCTTGGACAGTTTCTCTCAGCCTCCCACGATGCAGAATCGAGGGTTTCGCTGGCATTGTGTGCATCCCGCTTTCCCACCCACTTCCTCTCCCGTCTCGCCCCAGCCTTCAGCCGTGCTTTCTCCATAGCAAGGCAGTTGCTATGGGAAGAACCCAGAATGAAATGCTGAGAGCCGCTGCTTAGCTGTAAAGTTGCTCATAAGGAACAGAAGTTATTTTGTTCGGGCTGTGCCGTTTTACACCTCAGAGCAAATTGCAGTTGCTTTTGACGTAGTTTGTTCTTTCCAGAAAAGTAGTGACTCTATACCCCCAAGGTTTAGCTGGCAAATCTAACAAAGTTAACTCAATTCTAGTCTTTTGTGGGGTACCTTAAACAGAGTGAAGTTTCTTTGTGTTCCCTTTCTAGATAGGTAAGACAACAGTTTTTAAAAATGTGGTGGTTCCTAAATGCTAATGTTTGCCAGGTCTGCAACGTAGAAAGATTTTCCTTTTATCTAATGGAAAGACAGAACAGACCTCTGAGTACATGGAAATGGAGCATTTCACTACTAATCCGATTCATCACTTCAATTTGTAAACGAGAGCTCCAAACTGTCAGCCACGTCTTTGTATTTGCAGGAGAAATTTCCTTCGTTCATTCAGAGAGCGTTACATGTCATTGTCATTCCCGCACAGTAGCCCCTCTGGGTTGGCTGAAAAGGTTCACTAAGCATAAAGCGATGGGAGTTCCCACAGAGGTTTCTGTCTTTCTGTTGGAAATGTATAATCAACTACAGGGCTGGATTACAAATTGGGTTGGTGCTTTTTATTCTCTGGTACCAAATTCAGGAGTTCTCTACTCAATATTCTCCTAAATGCTGTACTACAGGACAGACGCAAAATTTTCTAAGTGGGAAGTTGCGTTGTTAGTCTCTATTTGAGTCTCTGCCGTTAATAATGCAACACTGGGTAACCAGTTCTTCTGATTTCTATTTGAAGATCATTCTATAAGGCTTAAATTGCTGCTTTACTTTCTTGGGGCAGAAAGGAGAACTTTTCTGCCTGAACTGCCATAGCTTTTTGTAGTCTTGGTGGGATTCTGATCATATAGGCACCAAGATGTGGTACCACTGAATAAAAATTTCTGCTAGAATGGGCTACTAACAACTTTCCTTGGCCACTCTGGGCACCACAAAGTCTCAGAGAACTTGCGTGTCTTCAAACAATATACTTACTAGTAATACCATCTGCCAAATTACCTTTTCCCTCTCAAATTATAAACCTGAGCGTTGATTGGTTTGAAACAGATCTTTGTAGTAAAAGACAAACGGAGAGAAGGGCCAAGTGGTTTGAGGAGGAAAGGTGAAGAAAACTGTCATTCTTGTGAAGGCTGAAGATCAGACCATTTAGATCACGCTTACGCAGTCTCCGATGGTTTGAAACTCATGTGATGCCCATGAATGAGCCAGTGCTATTCCAGTTTGAAGGGAGAAACCCTCTGTTTCTGGAGTTACTAACCAGGTGGCTGGTCGCCTAGGTTGAAGTCTGGAAGAAGCCATTGGGCTTTCAAATAATACGGGTTTTTTGGCTTCCAGGAGGAGTTCTGTTACCCGGTGGAATGTCTGGCTCTGACGGTGGAGGAAGTCATGCACATCCGTCAGGTGCTGGTGAAGGCGGAGCTGGAAAAGTACCAGCAATATAAAGATGTCTACACTGCTCTCAAGAAAGGAAAGGTAGGGCTGGGTCTGTGGAGGCTCCGAAGCTTATTGAGGGAGGCCAGTTGCACAAGCCTCCCATTTACAGATTTGTTTCTTACCCTGTATTGGAGAAAAAGAAGGAATATACACCTAACTCCCCCTAAATGTATAACATATGGGTCAGCTTCCTTGAATTATGCGCAGAACCATCAGAACTTTTCATGGAAATACCTTATTTGTTTAGATTGTCTGTAAAAATGAAGTAGCGTTTGCAATTATCAGAGTGTATCTGTATGTGTATGTTTTAATCTTCATTGACTAAAGTGATTTCTGTCCCCATGCCTTCTGCAGTATTGCTTAGCATTTCTATTCCAGAAAATAGAATTACAGCTAGCAGTAGGAAATTACAACAGGTTTTTCAAATTAATCCTCACTATCAAGCAAAGAGGGAATGAAAGCCTTCAGAGAAGTCAGATAACACATGACCCCAGAAGGAGGTTTAATATTGAAGAACCCATTAACATTTTTTTCTGTAAACTGTAGATTGTGAATTGGTATTTACCAGTAGAACCAGTGTCCTTTTCTCCCACTTTTGACTTGTGCTTGAACACCGCCAGCAAGTTTATTTTGACTTCACAGTGTATTTTACCTACAGGCCTACCCGTGTCTAGCATGCAGATTTAATTTAAAGATTTAATATGTTTAAGGCAGAGGGACAAGAATCTTAAAATGTCATTCAGTAGATTCAGCTGTTGCATATTGTCAGGATATATAAAGCTTAGTAATGAGCTTTTATCAAATGTCAAAGTGAATTGATGCTTTAACTAATTTACCCCACTATTAAAATTGTTCACTTTTATTTCTAACCAAATTTATCTAGCATCACCTGAGCCTTTGGATCTCAGTATGTCATCTTTTGTTTGACTGCAGAACTTTTCATTGTTCAATGCCTTTCCTTCCTAGAAATGTTCTTAAGCTGTGACCCCTACCTCCTTTGAATAAACTGAATAGATGAGATTTATTATCCCACTATAAAGCAAGTTTTCCTCAAGTAAGACTGTTATAATAGCTCTTTTCTGCACCTCCCCTAGTTTTCAAGAACATAGGATTGGAAGAAAATCATCAAATGTTATCACAGGCAAAAACTTTGTAGCCCAGAACCCGACCCAGATGGCTAGGAACAATTTCCAGCCTAAATGTATTCATGGCTGAATTTATGCCCATTTGTTCTTGTGGTTTTCCGTTGTAACAGTTACCCTTCCTTACTGCTGTCACTCTTACTTTCCCATTGCTTTTTTGTGTATTAATGATAAAAGCATCAGTGAGGGGGAAGTAAAAATAAGTTAATAATGAACTGGCAAGTATTTAATTTAGGTAAAAAATTTAAGGTGTATTTCTAAATATATGAAGATACAATTCTGGACCATTCTTTTCAATATCATCTTAGAAGTACGGGCCGCAGAACTGGATGTAGTGCTGCACCTGTGGTCTCACTGATGGCAACTGATAGAGGAAGCCATTATTGTGCGGGACTTTGCCTAACGTTGTGGACTCCTCTGTTCTTCTTTTAGCTCTGCTTTTGCTGTCGAACAAGAAGGTTTTCTTTCTTTACCTGGTCTTACACTTGTCAGTTCTGTAAAAGGTAAATACTTAATATCTGTTAATAAATGAGTACTGTTTCAGAGGGAAAAACACTGATTTATATGTTAGAAACCCCCAAATGTTTCAGCTGCATACTGTTGATTTTTGTTTCTGTAACAGTTGAGGTTAAAAAAAAAGATGCAAACCGAGATCCTTCCTAAGTGACAGAATTGCTTCCTTGGACTGAAACTCTAGGCTAAAAGTGAGAGAAACACCCATTTGTTCTGTTATGCTTATGGGAGAGCGAGATGGAATTTATTTGGACTCCCCAATTAACACGTCCATCTCTCTGTTGTTGCGGAAAACATTTCAAGGCAATTTACCTTTTGGATTATTTTTGGAGTATTGGTGGGTGGAGAAGGGAAAAGGAATAATTTGCAGGCAAAATGAAAAATTTTAAGTTGAACAGTGAGACAATAAGTCTGGGGATGTATGGAATCACTACTTTATTGTGTCACTTACCAAAGGAGGTTTCTTTAGAGGAAAAACAGCTATTTCTTTTTTTTTTTTTTCCTATTTTTTTAATTTAGCTGTAGTTCTTGTTTAGCATTTCTCCTTGCTTTTGGCTTCATGTTCTGGTTGAAGTTATTACATTGAAGGTTTAAAAATAAAAATGTTTGTTTAAGGGGAGGATGGGGGAGGATTCTAACGTTTATCCCTTATTCTTGATTTGAATGTAATTTTGCCCAATGAAATGATTCATGCTCTTGCTTGCTTACACAGGCCTGTATGCTCACAGTGTTGCAAAAAAGTAAGTAAATAAACTTATGGTTAGACCTTTCTAAAAAGCTATAATCTTTGTAATGATGCATGTTCCTTCTGCTGTTCTCGTAACAGATGCGGTTGCCATCAAAGCCATATTCTACTCTCCCCATCTTCTCACTGGGACCTTCAACCTTGCAAAGAGGAGAAAGTTTTATGAGGCCAGAGAAACCCTCTACCAGTCACCACCGATCGCTGCGGAGCATGTCCAGGTGAAAAATAACCCTTGCTCACGTGTGTCTATTGGAAATGCTTCCTAAATGTTTCCCCTTGAGTTAGCAGTCATTAATTACTGCTCCACCTGTTTTGTAGTTGTCAATGTTTCTAATGCCTGTAGTAACCTTTCTGAAGCCTGAAAATCCATGTCTCTTCCACTCATTGCTTTGATTTACAGAAATAGCAATGCTAACAGCATGTCTTAAACCTTTTTCACATTACAGGTGAAAAATAATATGAGTCTGGGACAACTGTATTTCTGTAGCACCTCTGCAAATATATCTTTAGCATGTCTTTTTCTGGTGTGAATAGACTCTCCGGAGATGAATCTTGCGGGCTAGAATCACTCACTGAATGGGAATTCAATGATATCTTGCACAGATTTATCTTTTTTTCCCCCTAATTTTTCTAATTTTCACATTTTTTTTTCACTTTGGTATTATGAAGTTATCTGCTGTTTTTTTGTCTTATACGCAGATGGTTGTCAAAGCTAATCTGAGAAATTAAATACAAAAGAAATGCTCCTTTTTGAGGGGATCTACAGTATAGACCCTCTGCATAAATCACTAGTGCTATGATGCTGTGTCAAATTAGCCAAACACATAATCTGTTTATAGTTATTAGTAAGGTTGTTTTTGTCAAGGTAAATGTTACACGTGCCCTTCAGTTAGTGACCCTGCAATCTTGCTGAACTGGGCAGAAGCTGTCTGCTCCAGTGTTCGGTCTCCTGGTGTCATTTTTGGGACAGGAGAAAGGAGGATTTGAATCAAGACCATTCTCGTGCTGTTTCCTGAAGGTGTCCCTTGGGGCCCACTGCTGCTAAATAATGTGACAGGTCCTGCTCTTTTGCCTTTCAGGTTGACCTCAAGGTCCAAATCTGTGGATAAGTCACATGAAGAATTTCCCAAAGAATTAATGGAGGACTGGAGCACGATGGAGGTGTGCGTGGACTGCAAGAAGTTTATTTCAGAAATCATCAATTCAAGCCGGCGCAGCCTGTCTCTGGCCAACAAGCGAGCCAGGTTAAAAAGGAAAACGCAGTCCTTCTACATGTCGTCGCCGGGAACCTCTGAATACTGCCCCTCTGAAAGGACTATCAATGAGATCTGAGCCTTGTGCCTTTTTCTTTGCTTTTGTCTTCATGAGGTCATCATCCATGAGCAAGGTCACTGAAACTGGATTATCATTCCGTTGCTTCGTTTCACTTGACTGGCTTGAATTTGCATTAGATCACAGGACTTCCTACTCCAATGGTTCCCAGAGATGCAGAACGTTACGTTTAGATCTGTGCCGAATGACACGCAACGGGTCAGCTGCTTGCACTGGAAGAAAATCAATAGTTTGAAATTGTTGCCTCTTTTGTATGTGTGCGTTGGAACTAGAAAGCCTTTTCTTGCTTTCAGTCTCTTTTTTTAACCATGCTTTGAATCATCTTTCAGGAGATGAGCTGAAAACATATGTTTAATGGAGAACCAAATCTAACAAAGCATCAGCGTTAGCACAGTAGCAGTCAGTCATATTGGCGTTACCACCCTAGTAATGCTCACGTCCTAGTTGAAACAGCTAAGGGTCGTATCACACACCAGGCACCGCGTGTGAGCGACTGTGGTCAAAACCATCTTTCTTTGAACTGTTTCGGTTGCTCCGAGATCAGGGTTCAGGACGGGACTTGACAACGCCTGTGTCCTAGGGCAAAATACACGACGAAGCTGTTTGCCCGTGTGGTCGGCTGTTCCCCTGAGCTGCTGTACTTTTTAAGCCTTAGTGTACTTCTAAGTGTCTCCTGAGCAGGTTTTAGTAGTTTATTTTCTATCTTGAATGTATGATGATGACTACTAGTAGCAGTGAATTTTAGTAGTAGACAGAGTTGTACAGTTTATGGGGAGGATGGGAAATAAGGGAGGCTTCTAATTTTAACTGAATACCTGTAAAGTTGTTCTCACGGTTACTCAGAGAAAACGGTGGGTAAGGTGTACATTTGTATTATAATGGAGCACGCAAATACTGCTATAGTTATGTCTGACAGCATATCCACTGATAACCCCATTTTTTCTGGGGCTTATAACTTGGCTGTAAAAATTCGTGTTCTGCTGAAATTTGGGACAGTGCTGTCCCAGATTGGGAGCAATCTCTCTTTTTTTTTTCTTTTACCTTTTTTCATTCTTTTTCCTTTTTTTAATTCGCTCACAAAAGAGTGATAGACTGGTTGTTTAGAAGTTCCAACAATGTTACTACGTTAACTGACATCTCATGCTTTTTTGCACTTTTTTTTATATTCAAAATACTTTTTTTAAATTCAAGCATAGCCAGAGTTTAGTCAATAATTTGGGGCCAGATCATTTTGGTATTTAAAAACAAGCTAACATAGCCAATTTATTAATACTTGAAAATCAACTACTGTAACTTTTTCATAAATTTTTTAATACCCTGAGGCATATTTAATATCTATATAGCAGTGTATTATAGAATGACATAGCAGAAAAGTTTCAGATCTATTTATTAACATTTCTATACTTCGGATTAATGAGAGATACCTCAGAACTGCTCCAAAGTAGCTGGGACTGGGTTTCTGTAACATGATTTTAAAGATATATTAATCAAAACAGATTCTCCTGTCCAAATCTCGTGCATCGAAAAGCCCAGGAGAAGGCAGACTGCCCCGCCAGCCCCGGTGGGGCAAGGTGCGGAGGCCGTGGGGCACCAGGGGTGGTCGGCTCCCGTGTGGTAGCCGGGCTCCAGTCCCGCTGCAGGCTGTATCCTGCTGCCCAGGGGGACAAGGCTTCCCCTTCCAAGTGTATTTGCATGTTACACTGCAGCCTTCGGAGCAGCCACTCATACCATACCTTTTAAGTTGATTCGAAAAGCACATGCAAGTCTCCTTAAACTTTCCCAGGGACTCATCCATCCTTATTTTTCTTTAAACGCCCCCTTGGAAAATGAGAATTTTTGCAGATGCAGGGCTTACTGAAATGTTTTTAATTTTTTCTGAACCGATGCAAACAGGAAAAGCGGGGCTCAAGGCTAACTCTCCTTCTTAGCTGTCCCGTGTAAGGTCAGCTGTCATGGCCCTCTCCTCGGGTACCGCTGGAAGAGTGTCGTGCATGTTAAAGCACCTGGAGTACTGGCGTGAGGTAAGGATGTAGGATTGCAGGAGGTGAGCGGCGCAGACAGGCTGATTTGAAAGATCTGCTGTTGCTGGAAGGGTCGCCTGATCTCAGTCACATCAGCACTTTTTCTTGTTTCTGTGCCAAAACCAGGCCGTGTGTTTGCTGCACGGTGCATCAGGAAAACTAGTCTGAAAGAAATGCAGGAAATC
The DNA here is from genome assembly GCF_965183815.1 of Platalea leucorodia. Lineage (NCBI taxonomy): Eukaryota > Metazoa > Chordata > Aves > Pelecaniformes > Threskiornithidae > Platalea > Platalea leucorodia. The sequence continues at coordinate 58,234,136 of NC_138823.1, read as the reverse complement.
TCACTTTGCATCTCCCCTGTTGTTGTTCTTACCATTTTCTCCTGGAAGTGCCCCAGCCACATGCTACAATCGCTCAGTCCTCTGCTGGCAGTCCTCTTCCCTGGTATCCTCAAGCCACTGAGGCGCAGAGTATCCAGCACGTGTATTTTCCCTTTTGAGAGGGATTTAGGACATTGCAGAGCAGGCAGGATCAAGGACTAAGTAAATCCTGAGTGTGCAAAGGAAAATGAGTCCCTCACGGCCCCCCTCCATCTTGGCAGTGTCCGGGGCAGCTCTGGGGAAGCAGCAGAGCCTTGAGATCCAGCCTTTGCCTTCCCGGGATGCCCGGCAGCCCTTGGCTCGGGCTGGGCTTCGCTGCGCTGGGCAGGGCACAAACAGCAAACAACAACACGGTGGTTGTACAGACCGCTCCGTGTTGCTCACGCAGAGCAGGGCCTGGAAAACCTCCCTTTTTCCCTGGAAAAAAAAAAAACAAACCCTCCGGGCTGCTGAGACACGCTGCGGCAGGCTCCAGAAAACACGGTGCGGAGGGCTGCCCCCCCCCTTCCCTCCCGTCCCTTCCTCTCTGCCACAGCTGCTCCGCGTTATCCTGGCGTTTCATTCCGCAAAAGAGAAGGCGGCGGGTTGGTTTGTCGCGCGGAGCCTGGAGGAGCCCGGCTCGCCGGTTGCCTGGGTCTCTGCGGAGTGGGCTATTTTTAGCTTCCCGTCGCGCTGCTTGCGCTAGCATCCCCAATCCACTGCAGCCGCTGGCCTGCGCTCCCCGCGGCGCTGCCCAGCGCGTCCTGTTTGCGCTCTGAACTTCACGTTGGCGTCAGAGGATGAAATCGGAAGCTTGTAAATACATGTAATATATTTATTAATATTTAGGAAGTCTCCATCAATCATGCAATGGGAATTGAGTTTCCCTTGATGTTTTAAAAAGGAAATGAGTCTTATTTATATGTGTGTTGGCTATTATCTTTATTAGAGTTAATGCTTTCAGCCCCCTAATACAGTTTGCACTCCATAGGCATTTTAGAGTGAATTACTGCTGAAAAGACTGCGGGACTAGCACAGTGAGCTCCCTTCCATGAATTTTTAAAATCTTGTAATTTTTTTTAGCTTTATTAATATGCCCAAGGTCTGTTTACGTATCTCACAGGAGACCCAAGGAGTTAAAAATGCCACTGGCAGCATCGGCCTTGTTGTTTTGTATGTGAACCTGGTTGTGGAGAATTCAAAGCGGCTCTGCCCGACGGCGGCGATGGAGGCAGCGAGCGGGCCTTCGCTGCCGCTCTCAAGCCGGGCCTTGCCAACGTTCACGGTGACAATAGTGCTTGGGGGGCTGGTTGGTTTTTCCCCCTTCCCCATTACTTTATACAGGGAGGGGCATTACCTGGCGAAAATAAAATGCCTTTCCGTTATAGCCCTTGTCTGTGGTGATTATTCATGTGGAAGCAGATGTAAAGGTCCCATCTCTCTCCTTTTTCATGCTTTTATAGTTTTGTAAGATCAGTCAGACGTTTCTTATGGCAAAGAATTGTTAATGAAAATGATCGAATAACAGCTGAACAGTGGGCTGGGCTGCACGAAGGGACGGGAACCTGTGGAAGTACTCTTAGAATAGCAATAAAACTGCTTGTGTAACCCCGGTGATGTGATCAGCACCCACTCATCGTGTCCAGCCAACTCCCTCTGCTACCCAGTGTCGCTGCTTCCGAGGCTGCTGGTCCGCAGCTGAGGCGCGCTTGTCCTGCACGTGGTACAGGCCTTCGGCAATCTCCGTCCCTCATCCTTGGGAGAGAAATGCCGGCAGGCTTTTGGAGAGGTTTTTGAATGATCAGAAGCAGAGAGAGCATTTTTATCACAACTGTTACGTTGTTCTCGCTCCTCTTTCAAGCTCCCCTTTTTCCCCAGGCAAGTTCAGCATCAGCTTCCATGGTTAGTTACTGGCTGCATGCTGTATAGTTTAAAACTAATTTAAAAGCTCCAACTTTAGACTCCTGATTGCTACTTTCACGCTTTACCTCATCCAGCAGCTCTGTACATCTTTTAGGAACGTCTTTCTTACGAGCTCAGTCTCATCTGTGAAACAGTGACAGCACACAGGCATGAGGGAAAGGTGCTGCGACCGTACGCTCTGGTGCTACAGCATATGGATTACGTTAATGTTACCATAAAATTTTATAGTATTTCCATGTCGATAACTTGGAGCTGCTCTGGTTTATTTCTTCTTCTTTTGTATGTATGTATCTTAAGGCCAATCTGAGAATGTTTATGAATATTGATTCCAGCTATAAAGATCTGTTTTGTTGTTTCTGTCTGATTTTTACTACCGTGTTTCAAATTTTTTGGGTACCTGAAATTACCGTTCACCAAAATTTCCTGGTAGGAAAACAACCAGAGAGGGGCATTAGTCCGACGCGATACACAGAGACACAGAACCCCTTCCCTGACACGGAAGCCTAAGTTCACGAGCGTCGTCCTCGTGGCAGCTCGATCGGGTCCGGGGCCGCAGCCCCCTCCCGCTGGGAGAGCTGGTGCGACCCTGTACGAGGGGCGGGCGCTGAGCGGCACCCACAAGCTCCAGCAACCCCGAGCAGGGGGAGCCCGCGGCCCTCCCTGCGTTCTCAGCTCGACCTTGAAAAATCCCGGAGCCGCTCTCGTTGCTCCGTTTACCTGGCGCGAGCTGTCAGCCTTGCCGTGCCCCAGGGTCCCCGTCTGCAAAAACAGGGACCGCAGAGCGGTTACAGCTGCTGAAAGAATTTTGAGAGGTGCTGATAGAGAGAGGAGCGCTCGGTGCCGGCGCTAACAGGATCCGGCACTGTAAGTTTCCGCCAGCTTTCGGGACTTGAAAGCAATTGGCACTGCTTCCAGGTGCACCGAATTCCAGAGAGTTGAAACTTTACAACGGTTTTGACAAGCAAAGATTTGTGAATGAATTTTACCATGGTAGCCCGCACTCAACGGATGAAACGGGGCATAATCGGGAGATGGAGCTAAATAGTTACCAAATGGACACAGCAAATTTTATCTGGCGGTAGCTTTGCTCGCTTGTTTGCACCAAACTGCAATTCGGCAACTTTTCGGTTTCTCCTCTGGTCGGGCTGTTTTGCACGGCAGTGCCTGGCTGACCCGAGTGTCAGAGACGCGGGTGGCCGGGGCGCTGTGTCCTGACGCGACAACAGGAGCCGCTGCAGTCTGCAAAGGCCGTCCAGATGGTTTTTGTAGAGCAGTTCTAGAGGAAGCCATTTGGAATAGGCCTTTCTATAGCCAATAAAAAAAATACATTTTTAAGCAGGTAGTCTTTCGAGGTGCCAGGCTACTTAATGTGCAGTCACAGCTGGAAAAGACCGGTTTGATGATTAACCCATTTGATTAAAAAAAAACACCTTGCAAGTGCGAAAAGGGGAGCGTCCAGTATCAACAAATACGTTCTTGGTGCCTCCCATGCAGTTGTAGCGTTTATATTAAGCTACGGGTCCTCCCTGCGTTTCTCTGACGGGAGTCACGTCAGGGCTGAACCGCGGGAGCCAGCAATGCCTCGGCTTTCGCCGGACAGGCTGTACGCCAAATGTCACCGTGTGGGATTGTTAAATTGGATTTCGGGGGCTGCTAAATCTAGAATTAAGGGACACGGGCATGAGATGGTGCAGCTTCTGCGGGAGGTGGAAAGAGGCACCAGTGAAGCTGAGGTGTGTATGCGGAGAGGCTGCGTTCTCGTGGCCCAGCCTCCAGGACGGGCAGAGGCCGGGGCCCAGCTTTGGCTCAGCCCCTGAAGATGGGCGCATTTCTGTTGAAGGGGCTGGTGGTTACGTTACCTGCGAATCAGAGAGCAAAACGAAGACACGAGGAGTGTGTGTGTGTGTGTGTGTGAGCTGTATTTCTGTTAAAGCTGCTTCCCCCTCCTTGAATAAAGGACAGAAAGAAAATCCCGAACAGGAGATGACGCACTTCTTTTTGGACATGAACAGGCCCAAAGCACAAACTCTTCCCCTTCGAACTCCTCCTGCTTCTGTGCTGTCACCGCGCACCTACCCTCTGTGCGGCTTCGGGTACACCCGGGGCATCAGCTCTAAGGGAGAAAGGCAACAGAACTGTCTCCTGCTTGTTTTCATGTTACGTGGTACTGAAATGCAATTTCTTGTTTATGTGTTACTAATAAAAAGTCCTGTAAAATGACATTGCATCGCTCTCGCTTTCTTGAGCTAACTGTAAAGGCGGCGAGCGCCATTTCTTACACAGCACAGCTGGTAAGGGCACGCTCCGCATCGCTTTGGTCAGGTACAGCCCCGAACCTTAGCTGCGGCAGATTTTAGCTACGTTAGAAACAAAATCGTACAAGAATAAGAAGGGGAAGTATTGTACCAGCAGGCCCCCAACTTAGGAGCCCTTACTGGTGATTTTACTTGCAGGTGCCGTCCAATACAATGAGAATCGTACCTCCCTCACCTCAGCTGTGGGAAAATTAAGAGGACAGGACTTGGGCTTCACAAAAATGCCTTTTCCTTGAACAAATCCATAGCGAAAGCACAACCTGCTCCCTGGCGCTGCGATTAAAAGGTTGGCCCATAACCTGCATGGTTCTGACCGGTGGCCAGTAGTGTTGGTGGGGTAAGAAGGTAGTTTATTAGATAAATAAGGTCTTATTTACAAGTCAGGGCTAATGGTTTTAGATGACTCTCTCCTGTTTTACTGCAAGAGGAAGCAGCTGGCAGACCCAACCGGAGTCGCCAGTTGAGGCGGGGGGACCCCTGCAGAGCTGTTGAGCAGCGGGATGCATGGCTTACAGCGAGCTCCGGGAGCCTGCCGCTGGCTCCTGCCGCTCGCCCAGCGCAGGCCGACGCAAAGAATTTTTCTGCGGCCTTCTCTGAAAACCAACAGCCTGTTTTAAATTACAGCAGTTACACCCAGAAGTGGTTTTTTTAAACCAAGGATGTCATTTATTTAAGATAGCACCATAGTGTACATAGACACTTTACAGAGTCCTGCCCTTCACAGCTTACAATCTAGGAAGATACAAGAATAGGAAAGGTGTTACCCGCTGCTCCACCTGGAGATGTAAATGAAAAGCGTCACATCAAGGAATGTCACTGGTCACCTCACTCAGCGCTACTTTATTACATCGTCACATACATCAATGCCTAATATGTGCTATACATCAATTCCTGATACATGCCGAGTGCTGCAGGTCAGTGCCTTTACTTGCATGAAGTAAATCTTTCAAGAATACTGCAACTTAAACTGGGATTGCCCGTTTTCCCAACAAATATGGCCCTTCCCACACCGTGCCTGCTGACTTGATGGGGGAAAAGAAGCAAGGAGTACGGGGGGGCACAAGGACAAGTCAGGGGAAAAAAAAAAAAAGAAAAAAAAAAGATAGTTACACAAAACCGATTACACAACAGACCATTTGATTGCACTGTTTTAAGTTCATGCCTTTTGTTGCTAACATGAGCCTGTCCGCACGAGCATGAAAAATAGACATCAACCAGAAACCAGAGTTTTCCTCAGGTTTGGTATCTTCAACATCTTAAAATCCTTCAGGGCCAAGAGCCAGCGTGCCCAGTTTGCCAAGCTCTGGGAACCACCGCTGCCGTCTTCCCCCGCAGCCAGGAACCAGCCATCCCCAGCCTCACCCGTCCACAGCAGGCGTGTGCGACCCAGCTGTCGCTGCTGGGCAGGGTGAGCAGCCACACACCTAACCAACCCGGAGAGCAAAATCGCCCGCACTAAACTCTTAAAACCAACCACCTCCCTCCACACACCCCCCTCCCCACGCCCTTGTCCTTGAATAGCAACCTAACGGCTGAGAAACACTGAACTGCAAGCCTCCGTGGCTTGAACAACAGCAGCAACCAACCTCCCTCCCTCAACACACAAAACTCTACTTTATGTCTATTTTCAGCTCGCAAAGTGCAGAATTCTTATTCAAAATGGCACCTGCTACCCATTAATCAGCATGGCTGCAAGTGCTGAGCTTGCTTCTGCTTGGTCCCCAGCACTTCAAGATCCTTCCAACTTAACGAGTGTTGACTTAACGCCATTTCTGCTTTATAAATTTTTTTTCTCCTATGTACCCGGCTGTTTCTGCACCAATCCAAAAAGCTACACTCCACCTTGCTCCCGCAAGCAGCCTAGCACTTTCCCTCACATGCGGCTTTCTGTCTTTGACAGACACCTCAGTCAATGCACATGACATAAAACTGACTTCAGAAATATTTTTTAGCCATTTCCAGTAACTCAAGAAAAGATGGGGGAGTTTCCCTAGGGAAGGACCAAGACAAGCAATTCCAACAGTAGGGTTTTTTGCCCCAAGGGTGAACTCAGAGTGCAACGGTGACAGAACTGGAGTGGGAAATGGAGTGCTTCAAAACCAGCGTCACACACAGCAGGGCTGAGCATGCAGCTACGGATCCCATCAGCTCCCACGGAGAAGAGTCACGTGGTCAAGGGAGAAGAAGGGTGGCAGCCCCGTATGCAAACCCGATGGGCAGAAAGCAGAAGATGAAAGCGTCCAGGAAAGCTTATGGGCAATTAAGAATCGCTTCATCTGCTAAACACTGGAGCCCACTTGGTCCCAGTGTGACTGCTGCCTGCAAGGTCCTTTGTACACGCTGGGAAAACGAGCAACCACAGGAAGACCAATGAGCCCAGAGGTGCAGGAGCGTCACCTCCAAAGACAAGGTGAGAAGCAGCAGCACTGCCCGGCAGCGGAGAGAGGCAGCTGGGTGACAGAACTGGCCTCTGGAAGAAATTAGCCTTTTTCCTCCCCAAAGCTTCCCCACTCCCATTTAGCCTAGAGAAAAGCAGAAGAGGACTGAGCGCAAGCGGGCAAGGTGCTGATCCACGGCAAGGGGAGCCGCAGACAGACTGGAAAACCAAGCATCCAGCCATGTAGCTCCCAAGCAGCATGAACCGGAGAGGAAGCAGCCCAGAACCAGTGGGGAATGAAACAGAAATGAGATGCTGCAACACAAGCAGATAAGGATTCGTTTCTGGAAGAAGGAAACAAAGTGCAAAGAAAGTAATCCAGAAAGCTGACGCACAACTGGCGCTGACCCTGAGGAGTGGCAGAGGAGTTCGGCCCTAGAGAGAATACAGGAGCCCGTGGCGACTTCTCTGGGACACCAGCTGCTGCCGGCAGGTGCTACACACATCAGTCGGCTTTAAGACACCACTACATCATTGTGTCAAATCTGATGCAAGAAGCAGCTTTAGACAATCCTTCCAAACCAAAGCAATACATGAACCTCTCCAAAGACTCTTCTACCCCCCTCCCCCAGCAGCTATGTTTTCATCATCTCCAGTAGGCACGTATGGAAATGCTGTAGTACAGGTTTCCACGTGCACGCACACTTACTCATCTTTTCGTTTGCAGAGCTCTGCCTTAGCTGCGCTCCCCTTCCTAGCAGGACGCTACCAGGAGCTAGAACATCTTCTGCATTCTTTATCCGGGAAGTGGCACCGCTCCTCTGAGAAGCGCAACTGACCTGCACCAAAGCTATCCAGCGTATCTTCCAGAAGGGAGCTGCTATCAGCCTCTAAGCTCTAAGTTTCTGGTCCAAAATAAGAAAGGCTTGAGATCCATATAAAAAGAGCAATGTAAGTATTAGCTACTTATTTAATTGCTTTTGACTAATATATACATATTTTTAAATTAAGTTTATTCATTAGGATCATGTAATTTAGCGAGACTATAGTTACACCCAAATTAATGTTCATTTTCAAACTAACCAGAATATGAACGCTGAAATTTCCCTTAAGCTAGAGACACTTTAAAATTACCAGATCAAAACAGCGACCAACACTTTACTCTTCTAGTTTTTTAGAAGTTACACATGCTCTTTAACAGCTTCCTAAACACATGCTTGCCACTTGAACGAGTAAACATTCTTGCAACATTTATTTCACTTTGTGTGCACATCAAAAAATAAGTTAAAATGCCCTAACGGAGGGCTGTCTAAGAAACGTATACTACACCTGGACCAAATATATGAAAATTTTGTGAAAATATGAAAATTTTGTGAACGTCAGACAAGGCTAGGACTGTTACCAATATATATTTATGCACGTTTTACAGAAAGCAGTTTCTGGAGTATTTTTCCAGATAATGAGAAGCATTTAAAATGATCCTAAAACCATTTTGTACCAATGTGGAAAAGTGTTGAAAAAATTCAGTTACACTGGTAGTCGGTAGTTAGTAGAAAGCACTCAAAAAGGGGAGTCCATTTGTTTTTCTTGTATTCTTGTTTTCTCCATTCAGGGCATGAAAAGTACGTGTTTGTGAAACCTTACCATTTGGATTTCAAATGTCCTGCTGATTTCTCATCTCAGCTCTTCTGGTTATTGCATCAGTCTCTCCCTCAGTTAAGACATGCTGTGAAGAGCAAGGACCAGTGGAACAGCACAGTCTCTTCATTCAAGCAGCCTACAAGTACCCTTCTTAGAGAGAAATAAGAGAAGTCTTTTCCAGCACCTTCCAGGAATTACTACTCCTCTCCTCATAGGGAGGGGAGGAACTAGGGCAAGTTAATAAATATGAAAATAAATTATACCCTTCTCCCCACCAAAAAACTGGTTTAGGCTATTAACATCAGTAGAAACTTTATCTTTGTTTGGATACAAACATCTAAGAGGTAAAGTGTCTGTGTGTCATGTTCAGGCAGCACATTGAAACAACGTAAGAAAAGTTAGTACCCCACAAGTTTTAGCTTTTCGGGATGATCCTCTAGATAGATATCTAATTCTACAGTATCATGTTCTGACTCATGTAGTTCCCTTTAAATGGTCATAAGACGCTACCAGATTACAAAACAGACAAAATTCAGTGCTCTAGTACCTATCAGCCCTTCACAGAGCAAATGTTCACATGGAAAACCCTTAATACCACAGATGCATTCTTGTCAAGTTTGAGTACGACAAACCGAGATGGTGTAAATATAACATACTCTCTATCTTTGTTATAAAAGGCACATTTAGGCAGTTTTAAATGTGCTAAGTGGTTTGTTTCCAGTGTTAAAAAGAAACTGTTTAAATGGAAGGAGCATCTGCAGGAGGTCAATTTAATCTTCAGTAGGCAACAGGAGGTGCTGTGGAGATGATGGATGAGGTTACTTTTCTGCTGATCCAATATTCTTATAAATGTATAAAACCTCTGCAGATCAGCCTTGGAAGGGAGATCTACAAAGCAGTCTGCAGAATACAACTTTTCTGTTGGTCACTTGGTATTTTTGGTTTTATTTGTCTGTTGATGCTGCTGCCATGGCTGGTTTCATGCCCTCGCGCGTTGACTTCAGCTCCTCCAATTCTGTGTTTAGTTTGCTGATCACCCACTCCAGGGCATCCCGACCCTGCCAGGAAAATACTGGAATTTAGGATCAGAACAGATACACCACCACGGCTCATGTTTCTATAGTTTTTCCTCTGTCAGACATGAGACTTGTTTTAAAATTAATTTCATGCCCTGCATATTTTGAGCTCCCAGTAGCGCACCTAGGCAAAAAGCCTAATTCAGGAGTTAAGTTCCCTTATGTAAGAGTATTCCTGTTTTTACTGTTTGCTGCTCCCACCACCTAGAGAATATCAGCAAATTTATAGCAAAGTCTAGATAGTGTTCTCAGATTCATTAACCAAGTTATATGGACAGTTTTTGAGCAGATCCAGGACAAAGAAAGAGTCTCCCAAGGGCTCTTTGAAGTAGCAACTAATTGATTTGATATCTAGAAAGAGTTCAGAGATGGACTCGCACTGAATTCTATATTCATGCACAGCAACTTTTCAGCATATAAAACAGACTAACTGAGAGACTACAGCTGCACATTTTATATCAAGGTATGGTCTTTCTCTGTTCAATTCTCAGAATGGGGGTGCCTCAAAGCTAGGCATTGACAGCCAATGCTTTAGTAAGAGCTGGGGAACCCAGCAAAATAAGCATGTCAAAACCCTTTTACCTTAAGAAGACCCTGTAGCAGCTGCACCCCAATGACCACAAGATGAGCACGCAGCGAGGCGCCCAATGAATCCAAGAAAATAAAGCGAAGCGCTTTAACTAAACAAAAGTGCGAGATTTTAGAGCTCCACCATCTCAGAATGACAGCTTTTGCCAAAATGAGCAGATGGGATCAGACCAGGAAAACACCTGGCCTTTTTTCACTTAAAGAGAAGCCAAGAGACATGCACCTCTATTGCCCTACTAAGAATAAGGAGTACAAACAGTGGAGAGCAGTAACTGGGAGCCACATGGCTCTGGTCAAGTCTAGAGGAGTTCTGGAGATAAAGGGTCTGAGCCCCAAAAGTCCCAAGTCTTCAGGAGAGCCAGTGTCAGCGTTCAAGCCCTCTGCAGAGATGGAGGGAAAGGGGGGGAACAGCCCTCCACACACACAGAGAGTTGTTCTGAACTCTGATGTACTATTTTTGGTGCATGCATTATAAGTGATAAAGTGAACAAAAACCTCTTCAGGTGTCCAGAACCTGCTGTTGTCCTTTATAAACCACTAAGCATGAACAAGAATCTGCATAAACAACTTTGAAAACCTTAAAAAAAAAAAGGTCAAAACAAACCCCACAAATACTCTTGAAGAATTTTTTTGGAGGCTAGAAACATTATTCTGGAATAATATTAAAAGCCCAGTTCCAGGCTGCAAAGTGTAACCTATTAAAAGAAACGAAGTTTTACTATGAATAAGAGCATATTTATCTCAAGACCCTCACTAAGCTCAGTGAAGGGCTGACTCTGTTTCTCTTCAGGTTTTTCATATTACAGGGACTCACAGAATAAACACTAATCGCTATGTCTGCACTGGCAGTCAATCCTTAACCTGAGAAAAATTATCCACATATACCACAACAAAGCGTTCCATTCTTGGCCAGAGCTCAGAAAGGGGGATTCAGCCCTACCCAGAATTACCTCAAGAACTAGTATCTTTACATTAACTTAGTTCAAGATAGGCCTTTAAAAAATACCAACAATAATCAAGAAAACAAGATTTAAATTGTCCAGTTTAAGTATGGGTTGCTGAAAAAAGTCCGTAGAGAAGTATGATTTAACTTGTGCATTCCTTCCATGTGAGCACCAAATCGGCCATGGCTCAGCAGGTGATAACTTCCACCGTCTCTACATCCTGCAAAGACCCGGGAACACCAGCAAAGCATGGATAAAAGCACCCAGACGGGAGTAGGCTACTGCATAGCAACAAGTTGTAACTAGCTATGAATTAGCTGAGAAGGGTGCTCCGTAAGGAACAAAGCGGGGGGAGAGAGGGGGAATCATCTTTCAGTAAGCATGCATTTGGATATTTAAAAGTCAGGTTAAAATGTCCTCTCTTAGGTGACACAGGCACAGAGGACTGAGTAAGACAGCAACAGCTTAGATGTTATATTTGTCTAATTGCACAAAGACGACTTGTCAGAAAGTCAAACACCTTTGCCGTAGAAAATCCGCTGTAGAGAAATACTGAGATTCTTTTCAGGCCCTGACTATGAAACAACCAGGTCATAGTGTTTTAGTTGATATATTTGTTGATAAGAGAAAATAAAGAAAAAAAAAATCCATGACATTCAACTGGAGCACCAAGATATTTCCTTCAGCTTTTCAGACTACATAGGTCTGCACATTCCCTTAGACCTGCATAGACTATATGCTGTCCTTTGCAGCTAAGAATAAACCCGTGATGTTGGCAAGGAAGATTTCAGGAATATTCTGCACAGGAAATTAAGTTACAAAACCTTAACCAGATGCAAAGCCTCCAAGTACTGTAGAACTACCCAGTTACAAAAAAAAAATAAATCTGACAGAGGATTGGTCTATAAAGTTTCCTACTGTACAACAAATTCTGTAGTAAGTCATTAAGCAAGCACATTCATAACCAAGCATGCATATTATATTAGTCTTTATTGCATATGTTAGCAGTATGACGTGTTTGGCAGACCAAACACTGCATATGAAGATTTGTTTGTAGAGCTTAAGTGACTGATAAATGCTGAGCCTTTGTAGTTGACATTTTCCAGAAAAAGCCATAAAAGCTTAGTGGAATGAGAACATAAAAGCAAACACTCATTGCATACGCTGATCTCAAAGTAAGCAGTGTAAAAAAACCCTACATTCTTAACTAGGAGAAGCAGCGTAATGGCATTTTTTCTTTTTTTTAAGGAATCTTATTAGTTGAAGCATAAGCCAATACAGGAATGACAGAGACAGGCTACAGTGGAAGCGAAACAATCTGCACAGAGGTATCACAGAGGCAAGTACACTCAGTTCTCTCAACCTTGAAGTCAGATTTTTTCACAGTCACATCGCTTAAGGGACACGTCACTAACGAAATGAATATAACTACAAGACCAATGAAAAACATGAGCAATCTGATGTTCTGACAGCTTCAAGCTTTGTACAGATTTCCACAGAAGTTCACAGAAGGGCAACAATATTCCTCAGGCATAAGAAAGGCAAATACAATTTCACTATGCAAAAGATTGCCCGTTAGGCAATCTGTTTCAAGAAATCAATTTTATAACCTAAGAGTACAATTCTGTTTCATTTTTATAATGCCAATTCCAGTCATTAACCAATTTATTAATTTCTTCAGGTACCAGTTTTACATACTGAAATCAGAGAAACCGGGACCGGATCAAACACTTGCTGGAGGGACTCATTCACGTGCCTAGTTATCTGCAGTCATCATTCCACTGTCAAACCACAAGCAATAACGTCTGGCACAAGACGTGGCTGCAGCAAGCTGGTTGTCCAGCGGCATAAGCATGGGTTAATTGATCCAGTTTAGATCTGACCTACTCTCACTCTCTACAACTGCAGTGTAATGAACATGTTTGCCATTCCTGTATGCAATGTATATAAAACATACATGCAGGTTAATTTATGAAGTTCACATGACAACAATCCATGCACATATTTGCTAGAAAGCTGAAATGCTGTACCAAGAAGAAGAATGCTGGCATTACCACTAGTTAGTACAAACTGTAGATGTGGAGAACTGCTAGCTTAGAGCACTTTCAGAATTTTGAATTATCCACTCAATAGCATCCCACCCCTGGAGTAACACAAAAAAGGTTTACAACATATGGCAAATAATTACTTTTCCATCGTCATTAAAAATAATAATGTGTCATCTGCCACCTCTACCTCAGAGCAAAGTCTCCATACTTACTTCCTATTTCTTCAGAACAACAAAATATTTTTCAGCAACTTTCATGAAGTTTAAGAGGGGTGCTAAGAGCACAGAGGCACAGCACAGCATGTGAGAAGAGCTCGTAATAGCAGAGTAGGTTACTGGCTAGCAAAGAAAGGGCTAGTAACAGCAAGTACAAATTCCTGCCAACTTCAAAATCTCTAAAGAGACTCTTCAGTGAAACACACAGGACAAAAAGGTCTTTTTGATTTGCAAGAAGCTTGTGAGCCAGTGTGCTCCTTGAAAATCGCAGAACAGAAGAACAACCTTTAAAAGGAATCAAGCTCTCACACAGGCAGCACCTAAACAGGTACCAAGAAATACTTAGACTCTTTCTCTGAGTTTAGTAGAGACATGCAAATGTGACAGATGCCACGAAAGGAATTCAGCCAGCACTTTTAAGTGTGCCTAGTTGATCTGGCCATTCCAACTAGCTACTGCTCTGCTACCTTCGAGTCAGCCTGAAGTTTGGTTGCGAGCCAGGGTTTGGACTTCTCTTTCAAGAATATATGCCCCCCACAGACTTCTAAATGGAAACTGGATCAGAATAGAATTGTAATTTGTCTGAAATACATTCCATTTATGACTTTCAAGCAAACACAGAGAGCACTCAACTAGTGTCTAGAAATTACCCATCGCTCCTTCCCCATCCCCTGATTTTCACCTGTTTTCCTCTCATTTTTGGAGAAGCACGCAAAAGGGAGGAAAAGGAGGCTCTCTCCTCTCTGATCTAGTTGGTCAGTACCTCCTATCAAGTTGGCTTACACTGCCTTGGTCAAGCAACATCTCTCACAAGGACAAAAGGCTGGCCAAAGGACGGGCTCTCTGGCATAGTAGGAGTTACCTGGGTCACATTCCCACTGTGCTGAACCTCTCCAGCAATGCAGAGCACAAACTCAAATTTCAGGTGTACTCATCCTGCTGTTAGGCAGCGATGCCTATGCTTTTATAGCAACCCCATTTCTTTCCCACCTTCCCTGAAGAAGGATAGGACAACGTGCCCAAGAATAAGCACTCCCATAGCTCTGCCTGTGCTGAAGTACAGATCAATGGCTGCAAGCCAAGTAGAAAAGGCAAGCACAAGACAGAGGAGTCAGTGTAGTGTTACCTACAAAAGCCAGCATAGTTTCATCTCTTCAAAGAATATGGCTCTGCTTACACTACCTTACTTTCAGCCAAAGGCAAGGAGACAGCTCAATAATGGATAGGAACTGAACAACTGACAAAGCAGCACAGAAAATATGCTAGCATTAACTGCTAAATCCAAATTATAAAGGCTGAAAAGGAAGTTATATTCACTACTAGCACTAACTCCTGGAAATATGAGGTTGGTGTTTAAAAAGGTACTTTGGGAAAAAAAAAACCACAACAAAAACCAGTAATATGTGTATGCTAGGTGTAACTGTAGCATACACATAGAAGTTTGTTTGTTCTCATGTGCAATTCTCGTTGAAAAACAAAGATTTAGTAGTGAAACCTTTTCATACTTTGGGAAATTATATTCTACTTGCTGAGGTCCTACAAAAAAAAAATCAGTTGAAACTCTGCACAAAGTTTAGAGAAATTAAATATACTATTCAACACACATGACTGACAATTACTATTTCAACAAAATGAAAGGTAGGGGTGGGGGGAGAGAGGTAGAAAACAGAATAAATATGTACCTTTCTGGCATTAGAAGATATTGTGTTTGCCATTAAGCTTTCCAGATAACTGCTCAAGCTAATGCCTTTAACAGTAATAATTGCTTCTTGAGTTAGCACAGTTCTGCAAGAGAATAAAGAAAAGTTAATACCTAAACTGAATTGGACTAACATAATGTCTCCTATACACAAAGAGGCACACAAATTTCCTTACTTACTTTTCAGGGTTTTCAGGATGAGGCGTGTAAACCAGTCTCTCATCAACAGACACCAAGTTCGTGAGAGTAATCTTAAAAAGAAAAAAGAGCTGAAACCCTCACTTGCCGCCTTTCATTTTTCTGTTATCAGCAGCACTACTCAATAGCAGAGCACTCAATTTAATGTCAGAGCCAAAGCAGTGTATGCAGAATATAAAACCCAGAACACAGTCAATAAAAAGACCTATAAAGGGTGATGCATCTTCTCCTATCCTGGATCTAATTGTATCAGTCTAAATTCCTATTCACAGTACAAACCACAAACAGCTTTCCGTTTGTTTTCTCTGAATGTTGAGTCTTAGCTGATTTATGGCATGCAATTCAGAGAGGCTCTTCAAGACCAAGACCACCATAACACTATTTGGAGTTACAGAAAATTAATATTCAGGAGAGACAATGCCTCTCGTACAGAGACAAGGCTCTCCTACAGACAGCTTCCCTTTAAATCTGATAGTTACAAGTTCCCAGGACACCAAAATACAGCATAATACTTCATTTACATTTTGTGAAAAAAGGCATTTCAAATTAAAACTTTTGCTGTAAACGGCAGTGTAATGTATAACAAGTTATTCATCTAAAAGTCAGACTACTTTACATCCACTCTGAGAAATAATCTTACATTAAAAACAGAATCACAAATGTTTGATCCCAAAGTATTTAAAGTTTCGGATTTGTGGGAAGAAGGAGGAGGGAAAAGAAAGAGCCAACTAAGATGCCAACTCAGACGTGGAAATTGCCACCTCCTGATGAAAGACGCAAACACATTTCTAATTTAAATGTTAAGAGCAAAAAGTCTCATCTCCAGAACTAATTACCAGAAACTTCTTAAGCTACCACTCACATTAGTTGAGCAAAGCTCCATCTTTTTTTCCACTGGATCTACCACAGAATGTTCCTCAATGTAAGTCAGAGTTCTACTTGTTCCTAAAATCTGAAAGTGAAGAAATAAAAAAATTAAAAAATAGAAAAGTATTAAAATTAAAAAAAAAAAAAAAACCAAACAAACTGAAATGCAGAAATGTCAAGTTCTTAGTGACCCCAAATAAATACAAAGTAATTCATGGATACCAGAACACCGTGATCAGTGGCAAGACTAGTCTGGTAGGTTGTATCAGACATATAGCATGACACAGACCAGTCTGGAAGGCTTGTATAGACATACACACACTATAGGCATAAGAAAGCCTACAATGTATTCTCATTACAAAGTACACTAATTACAGCTCATGTGATATTTGTGACATAAAACCACACCACGCCCTAAATAAACCATTACGACTGGAAAAGCGTACCGCTTTGACAATACTTGGTAATCCCCACTCTGTGCTGAGAAGACGGTGACTATGCAACCTCCCCTGGTTATCCAGGCTTCTGTCAAGGACATCTACTCCTACCACACATGGATTCATTGGGTTGGGGTACTTTCTCATGGCAGCTTTGATCACTGTATCCCAGGGGTGTCTGTAAAAAGAAGAGGAGACAATATTTGTAACTATTGTGTATTTAATTGCAAGTATTCAGACAACACAAAATCAGGGATCTAGCTTGCATAATACGGCACATGCTGTACAACTTCATAGTTCTCAAAAGTCCCTTCAGAATACAGTGATGCTTGGAAAGGCAATAAGAAAGTACTGACACACAAACAGAAGAAAAAAAAATTCCTTTCTATAGAGTGAAGAAAGGAATTATTAACCCAAGACTAACAGAAATGAGGGCAAGGGGCAACAGTCCCAAATTGCTACAAGTGACATTCCAACCAGCTGTGCAAAAAACCCACAGTGACAGGGTGGCTGTCCAGAGAGGCTGTTGAATCTCGATTCATTTCAGAACTCAACCGGAAAAGCAACCTGACCTAACATTTAAGTTAGCCCTGCTTTGAGAAGGAGGCTGGACTAGATGACCTCCAGAAGTCCACTCCAACATAAATTCTTCTATAATTCTAAGCACACCAAATAAACTAAAGAAGAAATCATTAGCTTCTGTTTCTTCCTATAGCAAAAAAAGCAAAGTGAAATTTAATTCAACTAACAATAATCAGGAAGTTCAAAATAAATAAACAGATTTTCAGAAACCGTTATCAGCTCACTGCCTTAAGTCAGCACCTATGCTACTGCTTCCAGCAGCTTGTTAGCATGAATTACATTTATGGATACTCTTCTCAATACAGAACTGTTTTTATGAAACAAGTTTTGTTAATCTTACACTCCTAGGATCAGAGCAGCCCCACTACTGGAGGCCAGGCTGTCCACACGGCTCTTGTTGCGGGATTTCATATATCTTCTACTGAAATAGAGGAGGCTAGATAAATCATGGACTTGACCCAATACAGAAATTTTGTCCCTAAGCAATGATTTCTAAATTCAGAATAACTGATAGATCTGGAATGAAAGGTTTATAACCTTTAAAGGTACCTTTAAAAATTCAACTATTGATATCTAACTTAAGAAGGCTTAGGGGTGCCAACTTGTATGTCAGAGTTGCACTTAGGGCCCTAAATGGATTTGATTTTTAAGAACACTACTTTTAGTCTTAAAATAGACCAGGACAGAAGGGCATCAACAGTACACCACCGCCAGAACAAACAGAAGCTTGGAAAAATAAGTTCTCTTTCCAACAAGAAGAGTAAGAAAAGGTCTTTCAGCTTTATTGGTGCAAGCAGGAAAAATAGAGCCTTCAATTCCTACGTCAGAAGGAGAGCTGGAGGACCATTCCTTATCTTCAGTGACTATATCATAATCAACAGAAGATACACAAACTGAAAAGGTCAAATTTCTGTTAAGTGTCCTTGAGGGATTTTAAGAGTCAGAGATCTGATAAGGCACAACAATATTTTATTAACCCCAGGCTGAACAATCTACACCCAAACACATTACACCATAAGATGGGGGTGTTCCAATACAGATGTCGATTAGAAAATGCCAAATAAAAATCAAGTTTGTGTCTCCCAGATGACAGATATTAATCTCAGACTCAGAAATCATGCCATACACAAGCAGCCTTTACTAGCCTCTGCCTGTCATTTCATACTAGAAGCCATCGTGTACTTGTACCAGACTCATGTTAAAGCTACCTAACACCTATGTCAGCGTAATGAATTCAGTTGTGTTAATGTAACTAAAGAAGTTTAAAACTGCACATCTGGGACATTTTGTAAATATTTTAAGAACTATCACCCCTGGTGCTCTTCAAGTTTCATGATTTTTAAGAGACCTGCAGCAGATGAGTTATCGGCAGCGTTTTAAGAGCTGCACTGGAACTGCCGTGTCCTCCCCGGCAGCTCCCTGGCATAGCTTGAGCAAGTGTTACATACCTGTTGATACTTTTGCCGATCGTTCTCTCGTTATACAAAACCAGAATTGGATGACCAGAGCCATGTTTAAAATACGTTTAAAGCAGAACAGGACTGACAGTAAGAAAATTTACTCAGCTATTGCTTAATGGCTGTCTGCTAGGCATCTCTGTGGGAGTATCTGACGGCTGAGGTACAATGCACCGTCGCTCTGTCCGTATCTTGGAATATATCATCAAGTGCGTCAGTAGTTTGGGATTTTTTTTTTTTTGGATAGCGTGAAAGTTATTTTTCCTGTAATGCCCACACCTTTATCAAGCATTACGCTGCCGGGCCAGCTCTCCCGCTGCCCCGTTGGAATGGCGTCGCCCGCCGCAAGCGGCAGGAGGTGGGAGAGACCCTCCGCCGGGCTCCGGCCAGGCAGGGAGACGCTGAAGGCGAGGAAGGGCGGGCGGCGGGGCAGGGCTGACGGACCGCCGGGGACCCTCCCCAGCCGCCCCCGCCACCGGAGGATTTACCGCCAACAGAGGCCGGTACCCCCCCCCCGCCAGCCCTCGTGCCGGCATAACCGGTCAGGAGCCACCGCCGCTGTCCGCCTCCCCCCTCCGGCCGCGCCCGCGGCACTTCCTAGTTCCGCCCTCACCCCGACCGGGCCCGGCTTCCCCCGCACAGCCCAGCCCGCCCCGGCGAGGCGCGGCGGAAGGAGCCCGCCCGCCGGTGGCAGGAGCGGCGGCGGCGGCGGGGGTGAGGGGGTGCCCCCCGCCCCGCCGCCCTCCCCGCCCGGCCCCTCACCCGAACACGTGCTCCGAGCTCCAGATCTTCATGGCCGCCCTCCGTCTCTCCTCAGCGCCGGCGGGGGAAGGCGGGCGGCGGCCCGAGCTCGGCGGCGCCTGACAGCCACACGCCGGCCGGCCGGCGAGCCGCGGCTGGGGGCGGGGGGGCGGAGCTCCGCCTGCCGGCGCTGGACGTACCCAGCCGGCTCCTGCGTCACGCGCCTCCGTCACCGCCTGGCCCCGCCCTGCGTCACCTGGAGGCGTTGCTCGGCGTCAGCTCGCTCGGGAAAGGCGCCGCCTGAAAGAGCAGGGAGGGGGTGGCCAGCCAGCCTTTCCCAAATAAACGAGCTTCGCGAGCTGCTGACGCGGGAGCGCGGCTCTAAGCGCGCCAGATGTTCTCTGTAACGCACAGTCACGTGCCGAGCGCACGTTGCTACGCCTAGGAGTGAAACGATGAGCGCCTTAACTGACCTAAAGCTTTGCACAAAGGAATTCTATAGTGAACACCTCGATATAAAATGCATTACGTAGGGCAAAAAAAAGGGGGGGGGGCCAGTTTTCCACCAGGCTCCGCTGAACGTTACCGCAGGATAAACCGTCACCACGCGCGTTACTCGGCAACGCCGCGGCAGACGCGTCCCCCTCGGCAGCGGCGAGGAGGAGAGGTGGGCCGCCGAGGCCCTCCCGCCGCCCCAGCCTCGCAGCCTGCCCTGCCGGCGGCACCGGGGACGCCCGCCCTTCTCAGCGGCGTCGCCCGGGCCCGGGCCCAGGCCCCGCCGCGCCGCCCGCACGCCTTGACTCAGCAAACGCACCTGGGCCGCCGCCCGCCGTAACGGCCACGCCCCTCAGCGCGGGGCGGCCCCGCCCGGAGGGCGTGGCTCTGGGGCGGAGGGCGTGGTCAGGCGAAGGGATTCGGCCGCCGCCGGGGGGGGGGAATCTCCGGGAGGGGGCGGGGCTCCGCGGGGTCCTTCGGACGTAGAGGAAGTGCACGCGACGGCGCGATGAGGTCAGACGTCGCAGGCGGGGCGACGGCAGCGGCGGCGGAGGCGGTGGGCCGAGGCGGCCGCTTGGGCCATGGCGCACCGTTACCTGCTGCTGGCGCGGGGCAGCTGCCGGCGCCGGGGGCTCCCCGGGGCCCTGCTGCAGCAGCTGCTCTGCGGGAGGGGCCTGCCGGGGGCAAGGCCCTGCCTGGCGCAGGTGAGGGGCGGGGCGCGGGCCCAGCCGGCCGCTCCCCCGCCCGGTGGCCCCGTAAGCGCGGGGGGTGGGGGAGGCGGGAGGGTCTCAGTCGCCACGGTGACGCGCGGGGCGGCCCCGCCGCCGACCGCGACCCCGGGGCGGGGAGAGGCGCCCCGGGGCCGGGGGCTCCGCGCTGCTCCCCGCGGCCTTCCCCGGCTCGTCCGCGCCCGCTTCGGCGGAGGCGGCTCCCTGCCTGCTCGGTACCTGCCCTTCCGGGCGGCGGGGAGCGAGGGCCGGTGGAGGGGCGTGAGTGCGGCGCGGCCTGGCCCGGAAAGGGCAGCCAGGCTCCGTGCGGGAGCGCCCCCGGGCGCTGCGGGCTTCTTCGGCTGCCGGAGCGGCCGAAGGGGAGCCTGCCTTGCCCAAGGGGGATGAGGCAGCACCTGAGGGGTGCTGCTGCCGCCGCCGCACCCCGCGGGTTTTCCAGGGATGCGTTCCCCCTGACTCAGAAGTGCCTCCCTTGCTTTTTCAGGGTGACGATTCGCGGTAGGTGGGTTTGTGGCTGTCTGCACGCAGCATCTGAGCTGGGGGCCGGGCGGTTTGCTTGGGAGTTTGGGTTGTCAGTGAGTGCAGCGGTAACGTGCTGAAAAAGAGAAGGCGAGCGGTCGGTTGTTTGCATTCTGGGATTGCGTGATGCAATAGTAGTGTGGATTTGAACCTACTGTTCTAGTATTGACTGGTAAGTCGTGATGGTTGGGTGTTCATTCTCAGTAAAATGGTTTAGGCTGTCAGCTATTATGTGTATTACCCTTGTTGTCAAGCCTAACATATCAGAGAAATGGCAAGCCTATGCTGGGGAAAAGGGAGATGCTTAATTCCTGCATCTTTCAATGGCATCTTGGGCAGGTTGCTTCAGTTTTCTGTAGTGTATAGTGGAGAACAATTGCACCTTTGTAGGTATGAAGGTTATCACAAGGATAGTGATAATTGTGAGATGAATACACATAAGGGTGCTAGTAACTTAGTTCCAAGTATAAACTTGTGTTTTGATTTTAATGTTGGATTTGTATTTTTGTTTAGTCAGAGCTGAACATCATTACAATGATAAATAAAATGCTGTCAGCAGTACTGCTCATTGTCAGGAAGCTAATTCTTGTTTCTGTCAATAAAATTTAACGAGTTCTTATTTGGGATGGAGCATAGGAACTATGAAGGGAACTTTGTATTCATCCTAGCATCTGGGTGTGTGTATAGGTAGCAAAACAAGGAACTTTTGTTTTCATAAAAGCCATTACTTTTTTTTATTTAAAAAAAAAAAAAGTAACTAGCATTAAGTTAGATTTCTTTACCAGCTTTCTGTGCCCCCGCCCCCCAACATGCTCTTATGTAATATTTTGGTGACTGTTAGATAATTCAGACTTTTAGCTTGATTTTATTTTGTTTGATTCGGAACTTGTTTATGGATATTGCTGTAAACTTGTAACTTTCTAGAATTAATGGATTCTTGGTTTTTTGCTTGCATAACTAAGCAAGTGGATTTTCTGTTCTTGCTTTATGTAGCCCTAGTGTTTAAAAAATGGATTACAGTTACAAAGGTTTTGTAAAGTCAGTAGTTGTGCTTATGTAAAACTACCTATTTTATTTAATATTGGCATTGTGAAGAAGGCCCTTCTTTCGTGTTACAGATCTTGGGTTTATGTTATACTCTGGAGCAGTACCATTTTCTGGGTTATTTAAACTGTGAAACTGACCTTTGTGTACTTTTCTTATTTTGAACTTATATTAAAAAAAAGTCTTGAGAATTTTTTTTTTTTTAGGAAGGTGTCACAAGGTTTGCTTGAAGAAAAATATTAGATAGGTTATTTTGCTTTATGTGCTGTGACAGTTCTTTCATTTCTGACTGAGAGAAGCTGGGCAGAGTTTCCTGGTAGCCCAAAACAGCATCCAGTCAAAATGCGCTTTGTTTGCTTTCCTTCTGCTTAGGCAGTGGGCGTGCTTATATCAGCTAAGCTTGCTGTGGTGTTCCTGTTGCCAGCCAAGCCAGGGACAGGTCCTGTATCAGGATCAGTATGATCAGTTTTCATGCTGATGATTTACAGAGTCACCAAAAAAAAAAAAACCCAAAAAACCAAAAAACCAAAACAACCACCAAAAAAACCCCCACAAAACAAACAAACAAAAAAACCACCAACCAACCCCAAGCAGTTGTTACCAGTGTAGCGTGGTTCTAACAACTTTTGCATTTGTGGAATGCTATGGTGAAAGGAAACTGCATGTTTCAGTAGACTGACTCACCTAGATCTGTCGGTAGCATAAAAGCATGCCTCACAGACTCGGTTACTGAATGTGCCACGGTCAGTTCTTCCCTTTTCTCACAAAATGGCTTTAAAACGCTCAGCTCTCTGCATATTAACTTGACCGGTGACTATGCATTTATTCATGGAATTTAGGATCTGTAGAGACAATCCAGCAACAAACCAGTTCCATTATTCAGGTCTGCCCCAAAGCTCTATCTGCTTACCCTTCTCTCTCTCCTTTTATTCCTCCTTCTCTCCCCACCAACCCCCACCCCCCCAACCCGATGAAACTATAACTTAATTCTGTAATAAACCCATGCTGGTCTAGCTGAGGCAGGCAATTGGATTTGGCTTACTTAAACTTTTCTTCTAAACGTGAGCAGTTGCTTTATTTTAGTTGGAGTAAAGGTTTCTGAATATTCCTGTCTCTTTACAAATAAAGTCATCTGAGCTTGCAGAATAAATAACTCCCAGATTTTTTGGTGTTGTAGGAGACCGGTGGCATAGAAGAGAAGCCAGTATTACTGGACATGTCTTTGAGTTTCATCTGCTGCTGCAACATTCACTACCTGTTTGTATTTGAACTACAGATGGGTTGGTCTGTGGCAAGCTCTTTCTATTTTATTGCCCACACAGATGCATCCCACTTGTCCTAAAGCTTCTTCTAGGAGCACAGATGCAGTTGCTCATGTTGGAGGTCATGGTGTATTGGACCTAGTAGCTATTCTGTAGATTAGCTGCTCTCCAGACTGTCTGCACTGCACATGCTTTTCATGATCAGTAAAATACCCTCTTGGATTTTCAGTATCAGACTTTATTCGAAGGCATATGCAGTGGCACAAAATAATGGCTGGATCAAGCAGCCTAAAAATTCTTAGCTTGGTCTACAGCAAAAGCAAGCAACAAGGACGTTTTGGTATTCCTCTTGGTTCCAGCAGGTGGAACTAGATGGCTGCTCAGAATAAGTCTAATGTATTCATCATTTAATAAGGTGTGGAGGGGGAAACTCACAGACAGAAGGCTTCAGGAGAGTTAGAATTCAATTAATGATATGTCAGCATTCCTAGGGTTGTCTTAGCATGTAATCTAGTATCCTACCGGTTTGTTTAATATGCAAAAATAGGTTTTGTAACTTGACTGTAGCAAAGTTGCTATGGAGATGCTAACATTGAGCTTTCCTTCACAAATGTAGTCCTAGAAGTGTCAGTCCTAGGTGGATGTTTGCTGTCTTGCATGGATACCTTGAGTCATGTTTCCAGGACCTGTTGTTTTCTGTTTTTTGGGGGGAGGGTTTTTTGTTTGGTTTTGTTTTTTTGGTTGGTGGTTTGTTTGTTGTTTTTTTGGTTTGTTTTTTTTTTTTTACTATTTCTCTGGCTCTTAAGGTAAATAACTTCTAATCAAAAAGAACAGAAGGAGACTGAGCACCTCGATGGGGCAGAAGGGAATGGAGGCAGAAAGAAAGTTAGCCTGTGGGGAAATCTTTATATGAATAATTCTTTTTTTTCTTAGAAGTGCTAGGAAAACTTAGGAAGGGGATAAGTTGGGATTTTATCTAAAATATGTCCTTCTTGAAGAAAGGGGGTTTGATTTCTCTGTAATAACATTGCAGTTTACTCTGTTTTTAAGTATTCTGTTATGGTATTGAAAGCTTTCTTAAGAATTAGTCATTTTAAGTATTTATATTTCCTTCACTGCACTTAAATGGCGAATAACAGTAAACAATTAGTTTTAGAACAAGGTGTGACAGACTTGGGTTTGTTGTGTTTTTATAACTGGATCTTTACCTACGTAGGGGTTTAGGTCTGCTTTTTGAACTAGCATTCCTCCTCTGTGTTGGTTTCTTAGCTGGACGTAAGCATTGTCTGCCATATCCCTTTCTTTCGGATTCAAGCAGATCTTTCATATTCAGAAGTTACAGGTTCTTAACTATTTGGAAAAAGTTGCAGTTCTTTAACAAAACATAATGCAGTACTGTGTGGATCATGCTTGTGCAATCGCAGTTAGTGTCGCCCTTAAGTGTCATTCAGCTGGTATTATGAAATATTTCGTATAGGATCAGCGTGTAGGTATTTAATGTTCATACCTTGTAGTGTTTCCTGCTTGATTTTTTTTCTCTTTTAATAAAGAATGTTATGTTTGTATGTAAGATGAAACTCTGCTCTTACCAAATAGATTAAAAATTTTCTTGCTGTAGAAATTACCCATCTGATTGACTTTTCCTTTTCCATTGTTGTCTTATGCTCTGGCCCGCAGCAGTTACTACGAAGTCTGTTGTAAAGTTCCTGTTGTAAAGTAATATCTGACTCGTTGCAGTTCAGGACTACTAGAGAGCTTGAAGATCTTTTGTAGCACCTTCTTGTTGCTTTATATTTATTTTTCATCTTTCAGCTCCGTGAAGAAGTTACCACTGGAGTTACTGCTGACAGAAGTACTGTCTTGGCAAATGTAATTGCTGCTTGCAGAAGGCTTTTCTCTCAACCTCCCAAAGGTGATTATAACTTTGATCAGTGAAGTGAAGCAGACTGCATTCCTTGCTGAGGACTGTACTTGTGTGCCATTTAGGTTTATTGTCTGTGGGGAAGTAAGTTCTTGTACTAACCAGCCATTAGTCTTGAGATGGAACATTGATTTATGGGATTTTTAGGAGCTATTAAAGAATGACTGCAGTTTGCTCAACTTCACTGTATGCAATGCAATTTTCTGTTGAACTAAGCTTGTCTGTCTCTGGTTTAAAGGATAGCTTTCCTTTAGGTTATTAAATACATTTGATATTTTCTCATCAACAGTAGTAGATTTATTTATGGGAACCTGGTAGAGCTCTTCAACAAAAAGACAAGAACAAAACCATTTTTGCAGTCTGTATGTCGCTAGCTTCTTTGCTGTTGTATACATTCAGCTTGTGACTACTGAAATGTAATGACAGAATTATAGACTAAAAAACAATTACGAGCTCTTTAACTCTTTCTTAACAGGATTTGAAAAATATTTTCCCAATGGGAAGAAAGCTAATGGAACTAAAGGTACAGCTGGAGAAACAAAAGGTACAAGAAGCTCCTTCATTTCAGTTCTTTTTGTGGAATGTGTATGCATTAGACTAGATTTTAGCATAACGTTGTGGGTTTGGGTTTTTTTGTTTATTTTTCAGGGAAGATGTTTCTGTACCAGATCAGTTTAAAAGTGCGAATTTATATATTTTTATTAAAAGTTATTTTGCTTTCGTATCATGTGTATCTGGAATAACATTTACTTTCTCTTACGCTTCTGTTGAAATGCTGCTCTTAGTAGCAAACAGTAAAACAAGAATTTAGTTGACGTTAGTCATGCATTCAGAGATTCTCTGTGTGTATAGTTCCCAGCTTTTCCTAGAGCAAGCTAAAATACCCATTTTGTTGTATGGAATAACCAGAATTGTCATTCTGGGTGAGGATCCAGAACCAGCTCTTTAGCCAGGGCCAACCACGTAGCCTGCTGCTTGAAAGAGGAGTTGGTAGTGGCACTGTTAGAAAGAGCCCTATCTTACAAGAAAGGGCGTGAGTCTGGAGATTATTAGCAGTAACAGCCACTCCGTTGTATCAGAAATGTCTATAACACATCTTCCAAAGAAGAGAGGCAGCAACCCTGCGAGTCTCTTACGAAAGCAGTAATAGGAGCAGCAGTTTTCCTTCCACTGGGCCTTGAATGGTAAAATCTAGTGTCATGCCTAGATGCCCAAACTACCAAGCTCTTGAAAGAGCTGGCGTTGGAAGGAGTGTGTGTTAGTGTCGTGCTCCTTCTCACCTGCTTGAGTATGTTGACATACGACATTATGCTGTGCTGTGCAGGCACCTTGTGAATTGGATGAGTAGAAGAACGATTAAGACTAATTCCTCAGCTGTAGTTGGCTGTTACTGTGCCATGCTTGTGTCTGGAATATTAAAAAGGATGCCAACCTGTGATATCGATAAACCCTGAGCTTTAAGAGGACCATAGTGTGACTGGAGGGATGAATTATGGGAGAAGGAGATGTTACTTAGATCTTGTGGTGCTTTTTTAAAACAAAAAACAGCTCACCTCACCCAACCCCAACGAAAAACCCCACCAATCCCCGCCTCCCAACCCCTAGTAAAACGCTAAGAATAATCTTGCACGTGCCTTGGATTAGTGCAGTAGAAATAAGTTTTGTGCGGTCTCCGTAACAGGTTTCTTCTATATTTGGGACATTCTTCAGTTCTTGGTGCCCGAGTGTCATCAGTTATACAATAAACAGACCCATCTTCTAATCATAACTGTGAGATAGATGTGTGTCTGCCAGTTAATAGGCTATATATCTGCTATTTTCTATGGAAAACGCAGTTTCTCACATTCTCTAATTATTGTAGCATTGCAAACTAGTTCATTTTTCAGAACAACTCTTTAATTTTAAAACTAATAAAAAATAGTGTGAGATTGGTATAAGATGTAAAGATGTAATTTTTGTTATGTTTTATTTTTGTTAGAAGCAAAGCAAGCTAGTGCCCGACAGCCTAGTGGGACTAGTAGTGGAGGAGGTGGCAGTGGTGGAAAAAAAGGTGGCAAGAAAGAAGAAACTAACTGGTGGACCAGATTACAGAAGGTTTTGACTTTAAAATATCTTTATGGTACTAACTGTCTTGTTCCCATGAAATAACCCTGCGTGTGTTTTGCTTTTTAGGGCCATATTCTGATTGCCTAAATCCTCCTTAAGCCTCCTGTGCCTAGTGTTTCATAGTAATTGGCTCTAGGTGGCTCCCCACTCAATTCCTTTCATAAATAACCATTTTGTATATACCTTCAGAGATATCTAACTCTGGTTCAGGAACGTTAATGGAGTTTTAAGCTGTATGAATATGGTTTCTAGTAGTCAGTATTCCTATAGTGGAGCCTCAGGCCTTTAAAGGCTTTGTATTTTGTTTCAGAATGTCAATTTGTAAAACTTGCTGACCACACAATGCTAGTTAAATGTAGTTTACTGTTAGCCGTTCTGACCTTAACGGAGTACTTACCTAAGTTTCTCTTCAAAATTTATATTTATTGTCATTAGCTGTAGCACAAAGATGATAGCATCTGGCAGTACAAGAATATAAAGAATATTTTTCTGATTTCACTTAGTGGGCATAATTTTTTTTACTCATTCCTGCGTTTTTCCTGTTACTTTTTTTCCTTTATTTTTTTGTAGGTCTTGCAGGTAGTCCTGGAAGGCAGGGAAAATTGTAGAATGGAGAGAGAGAGAAAGGTCATATAACAGATGGCAAAACTTTTTTTTTTAATATAAGTAGTTCATAGATCAAAACTGTTCAATTACTATTTGTATAACACTTAAAAGATTTTCTGCTAATGTTGTAATTCCTCAGAAGTTACCAAAGTGTGTTCGTGCAACAAAATACAGCTTTGTTTGACATTCTCTGTGGTAACCTTGAGGGCAGGGAATAGAAGCCACAAATAGATACTAGAACCTGTGTGCTAGGTTCTTACTGTATTACAGACTCTTAAAACCTCTTTTTCTCTTTTTCCTAGGGTGACATTCCATGGGATGTCAGGGAGTTTCGGATGTACGTAGTGGGAAGTTCTTTTTTCTGGACGATGGTTGTATATTACTTCTTCTTCAGGGTCCCTGGGAGAGAAATCACCTGGAAAGACTTTGTCAATAACTACCTTTCTAAAGGAGTGGTGAGTGTGAAGGGAATCGAAATGGAAAATCAGTGTGCTGAAGATGCTCATTTCTGCCCCCCTGCTTATGCTTGTATTCATGTGTCTGTGGAGCGAGAACTGGCTCAAGAGTAACTTTTGAGGGAGAAAGGGATCAGCTTTCATCTTAATCAGTTCCTTGATCTGATGTTCTGGATGGCTGTATGAAGATTCGTGTCAGTTCAAGAGAGGAGAGGGAATGGGCAGCTCGGGACAGAACTTTTTTGTTGGATAGCTCATGCCGATGCTGGTTTGAAGAGGCAGTGCAACCACAGTCTCTCAGCATATGGTCTTATAGTACAGGTAAGCTGACCTAATGGCTTAAGCAGACACGCGGGCTGCCCTCAGAAGAAACTTACTTCTAACCTTAAACGCTTCCACGATCCCACCCCCCTGAAAAAAAAGTGTCCTACTTGTGTCATGCCTTAAATCAGTTCTTCAGGGAATCTGAGGAGCAGCAGTGCAAACAGAAAGGTCGGGGTGGGGAATTGAAGAATCCCTTCCAAGGACAGGAAATGGGCATAACTGTGTTGTAAAATAGCCTCCTTTGTTTTCTCCCCTCTTACTTCTTCTTTCCTTCCTACCTGGAGCCACTCCTGGAGCAATCAATTTTATCATCAGTGTCCTATCTCTCTATAGAACTTGGCAGCTTTCCACACTTGGAGTAATAGGTTGGTGATGTCCTGAAGTTCAGGAGATTGAGTGTCTTGCCCAGGCCTTTGCCACTTCAGGAGCCGCTACTTCTTGGCTCTGGTACTTCCCTGTTTGTAGCTTCACCTGCAGGTTAGGAAAACATTGGCTTACTTCCCCCTCTAGGTTTCAGACCTGGGGTTTTGTGTTAATAGCATGCTTCCTACCCCTTCATTACTTTGGTAAAGTGCTGAACAGGTTGTTTCCTACCTTTCGTTGTCTTACTGATCTGTGCAGAGCTGCTCTGTACGCTTCTCCCCTTCTGCCTAAACTGTGTCTTACAGTCCTGTTCTTAATTGACACTTACATGTACATCTTGTGAAAAAACCTTACTGATTATATTTGTTGTGAAGCAGTAAGACACTAGCTCAGTGAAAAAGATTAGTTTAGCTGTTAGTGAACGAAGCCTGAACCCTTGTTGCAGAAAAGCATTATGAAAGTGGGTTGTTGCACAAAACCAAGTCTCTTGGGCCCTTGTAAGATGTAGTCTGGATATTCAGATAAGCTAAATATGTAGCTATCAAATGCTGTTTGTTGCCATAGTGGTGGCCAGTTAATGGGGAGAAGATGCCAGTGCTACTGGGGATGCGTGCTTTTCAGAATAAAGATGTTCCGGTAGTTTTGCATGAAGTCAGGCTAGATCTAGAGTGGCTTCTTAGCTCGTGAGTGAGTTCAGGGAAGCAACCTTACTAGCCTGTGTACAGTTCAGGCCCAACTTGTAGAACCATTGCTAGTTTTAAATTCTTTAAAGGTGCTGAAACCAGTTATTTTATGGAAAGAGGAAAAAATTGAAAGAAACTTCAGTTGCTTTCTGAAGAGACTCTGTCCTGTCAAATTCAAGAAACTAACCATTTGAGGCTTCTTCTATCAAAAAAACATGCTTAATAGTATATATCTGCGAACCTGCAGCTCATTCTTGATTTTAGTTTATATGGTGTCTGTTACCTCAACTAAATCCTTCTTTATCTAATTGATGTTATTGTGTTTAATATGGTAGCACAGGAAGTCTTTTATGTTAGCGAGAACAATTGTAAGAGCAACCTTAAGTTTTGCCTCATTCTGTTTGTTTGGTTTGTTTTGTTTTGGAAGCTGCTACAAGAGTTTGGAGTTATGTGGTCTATTGCTTTTGGTGTTTGACTGTTGAAATAGTTAAGTATTGTTTAACAGTTTCACTGTACCTGTGATTTGAGCTGAGGTGTGCATTGGGTTTTTTCCTTGAAAAAGGATATGAGGTCATCCTTTCAACCTAAATTTTAGTGTGCCAATATTCCTTGCTTACTGATTACATACATGATTCTTCATGCCATTCCTAATGGCAAACTGTAGATCGTGGAACCATCCTGATCTACAACGTGAATTTTATTCTCCTTACTGGAAAACGGGTATTTGTAGCTCTTAGCTGTGATGGAAGTGCAGGGACTGTACACTCTAACATATCACAAGTTTTGTTGTTTCCTCCTACAGGTGGACAGACTTGAAGTGGTGAACAAGCGCTTTGTCAGAGTGATCTTTGTTTCAGGAAAGTCTCCTCATGAATGGGTAAATGCTTTTAATACATATACATGAGACATTAGAAACAGCAAAGCAATCTTTTTAGGTAAAGTTTGATGCAGAAAACTTGGTCTGGAGCATTAATAATCTCTTAATCTAAAACATGTTTTCTGCCATACTGTTACATTATCCTACATTGTGTGTTTTTCACTGCTCTGTGGCAAAACAATTGATACAGTAATCTTAAAGCTATGGCAAGTAGTTTCTTTCCAGCACCATGCTCTTCATACGGATACACAAACAGGAAGAGTGAGAAATTGCTAAAGGTTCTGTATTGCTCACTGCTGTTTTCCATCTGCTCGAGAAAACCCCAGACTTAACCATGCATGCTTTTGGATCTTTTCTGTTCCAGACTGCTTTTAGCCAGTTATTTGAAAGACAAAAGAGAAGCTTTGTCAGGTTACCTCTTCCTGGGTGGTAGAATTTTTTTAACTGACTTTCTGAAACAAGGTCTGCAAGTCCCTCTGGGGTAAAGTGAAATCTGCAGCAATTACTTCATCAGTGGGTTTCAGTGAGACTTATTTATACACCTACTCTTTAGCCCACATACTACCAGTTGCCTTAGTTTCTCAATCAATTAATACTTAGGACTATTCTTTTTTTTTTTCCTTTTTTTTTTTCTTTTTTTTTTTTCTTCTTTTTCAATGTTAGCGTAAGTAGGGGCAAGTCAGGCAGGTCATGGTGCAAAAAGGGAGATTTTCTTGAAAAACTGAACCTCAACACTGTCTGAAAGTAATGCCTGGAATTTTTTTTTTAGTGTATGATATAAGTTTATGCTGTCTTTTGTGAAGACAGCTGACTTTAAAGCTAGTATGAACTCCAAAAGTAGAGAATTGTCTTTCTTAACCAGAAAAGCTGAGACCTTCAGGTGAAACAGTAAGTTGTATGGCTGCTGTGTTTGCTGGTTCAGTGCTTTGTATTATTCTGACTGCATAGCTCCCTCCTAAACATTTGTTTACCTACTCTCTTTCTGTTTGTTCCTGGAGAAAATGCCAGGATTTCAGTCTATTTGAAGTGCCCCAAAATTATTTGGTGTGTGATTTCTGTAGAAGCAATGACAGATACAGTATATTTAGGTTGGTAGGCCTTAGATGCATCTTACATCAGTTGCACACTTTACAAGGCAACTTAACACTCTGTTTTAGTCTGAATCTGTTCTGAGAATTGCTTGTGTATGTGTTAGAAGAAGTTGGCTTGTAATGAAGCTGAAATAAGATAGGGCGCTTTGTGGTGATCTCTGCTTTTTTTTATAGCAGTACGTCTGGTTTAATATTGGTAGTGTGGACACTTTTGAACGGAATCTTGAAACTGTGCAGCAAGATCTGGGAATAGAGGTGGAGAACAGATTGCCTGTAGTCTACTCAACAGAGAGTGATGGGTAAGAAGTTGCTTTAAAAAAAGTCTCTTGATAAAAATCGTTGTCTTTACAGTAGAACAGTAGAGTGATAAGATGTGCACCTTATGCTTCGCTAGGTGGCAGTATTATCAGAATAACAATTATCTGGGTTTTATTTATGAACGTTAACTGTAAGAGGAGCTGTTCAGAACTTTGTCTATGTAGAATCTATATCCTCTTACCCTAAATATAGCTTCTTATTACATAAATGTTTCTGTTTACAATTAGTCCTTCCTTCACTTAAGCCCTTTTGCCAAGTGACTTGGACTAGAGCAGGAGTCAGCCAGGCACAGCTGTAAAGCTCCAGAGGTGGCACTCATGCAGATTTTTGGACAGACAAAATCTGGCATAGAACTACAGCCTATTGACTGAGATAGAACAGGCACCAGTTTCTGCCCATAAATTCAGCAGAAGTCAAATTCTGTGGCCTTGCAAAAAAGGCAAGAAATTGGTGATTAAGTAAATTGCACTATTCTGCCCGTTAGCAGGAGCTGGAAGATACATCATGCTTTTAATCTCTAAATTGGTTAAGAAAAATAGTACTGACGTTGGATTTACGGCATTGTTGATTCCCCAGTAGGGAATAATGGCTCCAATACTAGATTTGTATTCTTTGTATTAGTCTTATATAGCTGAGTTAATAAAACTCAGTTAGCTGAGTCTTATAAGTTAATCTTGAGTTAATAAAACCTGGACTTTAGAAGAGACTAGATGTGTTTTTTGGAATGACTTAGAAGACAGATGTAATCTTTTATCCCAAGAACTGATTTCTTTTTGATCCAAGTCAGCAATTTGAAAATGACTCCTGCTGGTGTCTGTGAAATAGGGTTTGTACCATCAGGAAATTCAATTTTGGGAGTAGTAGCTTGTATTACTAATGAAAAAGGCTCATTTTCTGCCTCCCTTGTGTTTGCACTCTTCATACTGTGGTGTGTGTTTCAGTTTTTGGGGATGGAGGGGAGAGTTTTGTTTATTTCTGCCATGTGTTTTACCAAGCTGCTGCTGCCTGTTTGTTTTGGTGGCAACAGAAAAATGGTAGCCTTAACTCTGGACCATCCTGTGACTTCAGATAGTGGTTTTCTGTTCCCTGTTCTACAAACTGTCTCTGCATAATTTCTTTATTTCTGTCGAATGAGGCATATTCTTAAGGATGGTCCATAAATAAACCTGTTGAGCCCTTATTTAAACTAATCTGGAAAAAAATGAGTGGACAGGGCAATGTGGTGCTTGTGCGAAGAGGTTGCATGTCAGCCTGAGGCTTCTCACAACAGACTGGGAAAAGCATGTCAGTTCCTGTGTCCTCTTCAACCTCACACAGGTCTCTTACTTGCTGAACCCCTCTTTCTGACCACAATCTCCCTGGCCCTTTCCTCCTCAGTGTCTGTTCTTCATAGAATACGTTGCCTGTAACTTCTTGCTCTGCCCCAGAAATGCCACAGGAAACAGGAGAGAGCAGCAGCTATATGATCAGAGCACTGCTGTTCCCTGACGGATCAGAATCTGCTGAATACCATAGGATAGGGAAAATCCTTCTCTTTCTCTTCATCTCAGAGACGTGGGATATCAGTAAAGCCTGGAAGTCCTGTGCTCATGTATGGTAGCGCTTCTTTTCAGCATTTTGTTTTTGCTGAGCAACAGAACCTCTTGTGAGCTGTTCCTTGAAGGTCTTACAACAAAAAAATCTGTGTGGTGCTCAGATACTGTGATAATGAGGACTGTTAGTATTAGGATTTTTGGCCTGTGTAGAGCTATGCTGGAAAGCTGGAGGACAGACAGTGAAGGATAATGGGCAATGAGTAATCAATCAAAAAACAAACAAACAAACAAAAAAACACCAAAAAAAACCCAAAACCTGTAGCCATCAGGAAGGGAAATAGAGACATTGAAAGAAGAAGAAAATGGAGAAAAACCTAAGGGAATAAGAGCAAAATTATATTTTGGAGAGAAATTTCTGCCTGAAGTTATAGTGTACGCCAATTACATGCTACCTAATACAAATCACTTTGACAGTATAACTGTTTGAATAAACTAGTCCTGTGAATTTACCTTTGAAGGGCACAGAAAATGAGCTACTTCTGTTTACTAGGTAATGCAGTTCTCCTCTTTAAAACTCATCAATGTCACTTGCTGATGTGTGTGGTTTAAAAATAAACAAAAAAATAACAAAACAAACCCCCAAACTGTCACTTGTTAAACCTCAAGTGTAGAAATGTGTTACCCACTAAGATTACTAATTTACATTTTCCCAGGGTCGTGAGGGAAGGAGGATGCACAATGAAAAATTAATTCCAACTCTTCCTTTAATTATAGTTATAAGAGGCTTTTTGGCCTGTTTGACTTCTGTAATTTAGAGTCTTTTGTTTTGTTTTCAAATTTATTTTGGTTATTTCCCAATCTGAACAACTTGTAAACATTATGAGTTAAGAGAGTGTTCATCCTGAATTTGTTCAGGGTTGCTTATGATGGAACCGACATTTTGTACATGTTATATGCAGTAATGGATTTTTGTGATATATGTGGGTTTCTGCTTTGTTGGTTTTTCTCCACAGGTCATTTCTCCTGAGTTTGCTGCCTACAATCCTGATTATTGGTTCTTTACTGTACACATTAAGAAGAGGTCCTGCAGGCTTAGGTCGAGCAGGGCGTGGAATGGGTGGACTCTTCAGTGTGGGTGAAACCACAGCCAAAGTCCTTAAGGATGAAATAGATGTTAAATTCAAAGATGTAGCTGGCTGTGAGGAGGCCAAATTAGAGATAATGGAGTTTGTTAACTTTCTGAAAAATCCCAAACAATATGAGGATCTGGGAGCAAAAATTCCAAAGGTAAGGAAATGATGACTTAGCAGATAAAGACTTTATTCTTTTGGTAGTCCTCGGTATTTGTTGTGGTTTAACCCCAGTCAGTAACTAAGCAGCACACAGACGCTCGCTCATGCTCCCCACCCCCAGTGGGACGGGGGAGAGAATCGGGGGAAAAAAAAAAGTAAAACCCATGGGTTGAGATAGACAGTTTAATAAGAGAGCAAAGGAAGAGAAAATAATAACAATAATGGTAAAAGATATACAAAACAAGTGATGCACAGTGCAGTTGCTCACCTCCTGCTGACCAATGCCCAGCCTATCTCCAGGCAGTAATTGCTGCCCCCCAGCCAAGTCCCCCCAGTTTATATACTAAGCATGAGGTCATATGGTATGGAATAGGCCCCCAGCTATGCTCCCTCCCAGCCTCCTGTGCACCTGGCGGAGCATGGGAAGCTGAAAAGTCCCTGATCAGTATAAACACTGCTCAGCAACAACAAAAACATCAGTGCATTATCAATGTTATTGTCACACCAAATCCAAAACATAGCACCACGCCAGCCACCAGGAAGAAAATCAACTCTATGCCAACCGAAACCAGAACAGTATTCTAAATTGGACTAGGAATGTTTACAGATGCAGTGCTTTCCAGCTTCTTTCTTCTCACAGTCAGAAAAAAAATAACACTGTTGGCACTTAATGCCTATTTAACTGTGATGCCAGAAGATTTGCCTGGTGGAATACTTCATCTGTTCACGTGGGTCAGAAATGATACATAGCATGCATGTGTACTATCGTTGTATACAATTGTTATAGAATTGTCATTTGGCTATGTTGTCGTGGGAGCCTATCTGATGACATACTTTTTTTTTTTTTTTTTAATGTCAGTCAAAGAAAACACTGTTCCTGTAAATCCAAGCATGGCAATGCTGTAGCTAATTGGGGTTTTTTGCTGGTTTAAATGAGAGATGAATCTTCAGTTTGTTTCCGTGCACAATTTTGACTGTGGTGGAAGAAGAGCTAGTGGACTCAAGATCGTGACATAGATCTTTTAAGTAAAATATTTCATAGGCTTCTATTATGTTTTCTTCATGAGGAAAATATACCTGTTTCTCTTGCAGGGGGCAATTCTGACAGGTCCTCCAGGTACTGGAAAAACACTTCTAGCTAAAGCTACAGCTGGAGAAGCTAATGTACCATTTATCACAGTCAACGGCTCTGAGTTCTTAGAGATGTTTGTTGGTGTGGGTCCAGCTCGAGTAAGTCTTTGGCCTTGCTCTTTTGTTTTAGTATTGGTTGTTGAAAGGACGTTATCAAGTTTAGGAGGCAAATGGTTTGATGATAGCTGCAGTTCTTTCATCTATGCAGGTTACTTGAGTGATGCCAGATGCTTGTCTAAACACAAGAATCATAGATGTGCCTTTCATAAAAGGAATTAATGCAGTTCAGTATGTGGTTGCGGGCCGTCAGGACCTTAAGGGTTTACCTCTTTGCATGACCTTAAGAAAACAGAACTGAACTCTCCAAGCCCTGCTCTGAAGTAAATTTACTAGCCGGGTCAGAAATATGTAGCTCATTTGACTACTGCTATGGGAATGTCATCTCCTGCTCTAAATCATTCCTCTTTCTTTGAGGAACGTTATTCTCTTTGTGGTGTCAAAGTATTAGATATAAAAATAGGAGTCTGAGGGTCATGGAGCTAATGATTGATTTCTGGAGATCAGGTGATTTAAATAAGCAAATATCTAACTTTTTTTTTGTGCTCTTTTGCTGTAACTCTCTTAAAATAGCTCATTAAAAACATATTAAGTGGAGGGAGTTAGCTCTGTTCCAGTACATCCTTTTTTTTTTTTTTTTTTTTAATTTATTTATTTATTACAACTACATTTCAAACATGCAGTTTTAAATCTATCTTCTCTTGTCTAGGAAGGAAGGACACTTAAATCTGCTGAAAAATATTCTATAGACAAGTTACTGATAACATTTTACAAATGAGGCAGGTAACACAAAAAGCAAGGTTCCTCATAATGTCCAAAAATTATATTCCATTTCCCACAGCTCATACCTTCACCAAACTCCAACCATCGTGTCTTAAGCCTTAAAAAGTATACTGCAAGGTGACATACTTTTGGAAAACTAAGATTTGTTTGCTGCAAATTCTGCGAACAGACTTAAGGAAGCGTACCATGGTTTTTACTCATGTTTAAAAACTAATTCTGCTAGCATAAAATGGAAATCCTTTAGGGTCTTGATTTGAATTTGATAGGGAGTGGCTCTTACCAGATATATGTGGGTTTATGTCCTGTGAAAATTCACAGGAAAACTCATTTTGAGTAAGTTCTGTAAAGCCCTGAAAAACTGCAGTTTTCACACGTCTAGATGTGTTAGAGGTTAGCAGATAAACTTTCCAAGATTCGGTCCTTAGTTTGTCCCAGCTGTGCATGCACACGCCTCTTGCAAGCTTACATCTTTTTCGATGGTCTTTTGCTGGACTTCTTCCAGTAATATAGGTGGGAAAAGATAAGTGAAGCCAGGTAATTTTGGGTCTTGAGAAAAGGGGAGCGGGGGGGACATGCAGGTAGGCACAGAGCTTGGAACTGAGAATAACCGGAGCTGTTCAGAAAGTTAAACGCAGAAGCTAGTTGGGAACGGAGGCTTCAGTGAGGATGCAGAGAGAGACTGGAAACGTGTAAGAAAATTGGCGAAAGGAGCCCCTATGGAGGGGAGAGGGTACAGACAGAGTGGGGAAATAGATACAGATACGGATAACGGTAAAAAACACGGGTGGTGACTGGAAAAAGTGTTTGCAAGCCAGGGGGCATGGAGATAGTAATCATGTGTGTAAGATGAGTGGGATTTGAAAAAGGGAGCATGCAGTGTAGAAGGGGCCTTACCGAGAAACAGTAAGAAAAGAAACTGATCCATATCCTCTGGGAAAGTATTTGATATCCTGAAATAATAACGGTACTCAGAAACTACATTGTCATTAGTTGTCAATACATACCTGAAATGCCCCAAAGCCAAGTGGCTTAACCTTTCTCTGCTGGCCTATGCAGATGATTATCAGCTTTTACTACCGAGTGAAATCTGTTGACATAACAGTTGCTGCTTTGGCTATGAATCGAGGTTTCAACACAGTCGATAATTTCTGATGCCTGTAGAAAACAATGCGAGAGAGTGTTTTAGTTTCATTTCCTATGAATTTAGTAAATAAGACAGTTGTTAATGATGCTAAATTGATTATTTGTAAATTGGGATATGCTAGAATTAAAGGTGCTTACACAGTCTTGGTTCTGATGGTGGGTTTTTTTAGTGTATGTGCATTGTGGTAATTTTGAGTTCTGTTCCTTCTGAAAAAGAGTTGCATATTTCTGGGTGTCTGTCTCTTTCCAATCAAAAGATAGTTCACTTTGAGCGTCTGACACTTTTTCCTCATTTATCATGTTCCTTTATGCTTTGTTCATTGTACTTTTTGCAAATTCTGTTTACAAATCAGAGTGACTTTCTGTAGTAGAGCATACTGTCCAAAATTCGCATCTGCTGTACATTGTTTGTCATCAGAGAAGCCTTCTCTAATTGCATCTCTTTACGAAGTAGTAAAGCTGTGAGCTGCATCTAATTCTCACTCGGGTCAAAATTCTTCCATAATTTTTCATTTCCTGTTTGCTCCCGTTCGATTCCTCAGTTGTAGATCTGTTAACTGGCTGAACTGGTTTTAATGAGGACCTTCGGATACATTTGCAAGCAGA
The DNA here is from genome assembly GCF_965183815.1 of Platalea leucorodia. Lineage (NCBI taxonomy): Eukaryota > Metazoa > Chordata > Aves > Pelecaniformes > Threskiornithidae > Platalea > Platalea leucorodia. The sequence goes on along the minus strand of NC_138823.1, from coordinate 58,195,671 downwards.
CTAACATTGTAATGTTGCATCTTAAAGCCAGTCACATTGTGCTATAATTGCTACGGTAGAATTTGATAGGTAATACCTTATTTAAAATCTGAAAGTCCAAAAAGATTTTCAGCTATTTGTTCATGTCTTGGCCATTTTTTCCAGACTTCTAGAAGTCAATTTAACTTCCGAATAAATATTTGGAGGGGAGTTCAGTTTTCCTAGCCCAGGTAGTGGGGAGACAGGAGGGCTAAGAGTCAATATTTATAACAGCATATTTTTAGAGTACAAGCGCTTGTAAGTAAGCCTTAAGTTCACTGTAGGAGCTACATCACCGCGTTCTAACTGCAGAAAAACGGAAAAGATTGTATTGGTATTCTGTGAGGTAGCATGCCCGTTCACATTCCAGTTCTGCTTGTAACACTGTACATTGAAGAAGAGCTTAAATGAGAAATCTTGCTTTAAATCTCTGACGTTTGGAGGCTTTTAGAGCTGAAGTTGAAGATCTATTTCAGTTATTCAGGAGAAGTGGCTATTTCTTAAGGCTTTCAAGTTGTTTAACGTTCTTAATTTATGGATTGAGAAAGGATTTGTCAACCAGTGGGCCTCCACCTTAGGGATTCTTGCTGAGCAGCAGCTGCAGTGTAACTTAGCGCCTCGAGAGCCGGGTGGAGGCTTTGGAATGGTTATTAACACCAATGCTCAATAAGAGTGATACTGTTACTGATGTACCTCTTCCCCTCCTACCCACCCCCCAACTCTGAACAGTGACAAACCAATCTGATACAACTCTGTTCTCCTGTTAAGGTTAGAGACTTATTTGCTCTTGCTCGTAAAAATGCCCCGTGCATTCTCTTCATTGATGAAATAGATGCAGTAGGAAGGAAGAGAGGAAGGGGCAACTTTGGAGGACAAAGTGAACAAGAGAACACACTCAATCAGCTTCTAGTAGAAATGGATGGTAAGTACTTAACGTCTAATATTACATTATAATAACAAGGATAAGGGAAAGAACTAATACACTTGTTCAGACCTGTTAACCAAGATTTAGGTTCTAGCTTAAATATAAATTGAGTGTTTCCTTGCTTCCTAAAATGAAGAATGGTGACTCATTTTGCTGCAGCCTGATGTTTTGCTGAAATTTGTTCAGAAAAAAGAACCAGCATTCTGCATCTGATACCTCTTTGTCATAGCTGAATAGGCCAAAAAAAATTCTTTGCATGAGACCAGCCTGTCTGTAAAAAATACAGCTAGCCATGCTGGTTCTGCAATTTCCTGAGCAGTTAATCTATTATTGCATTTTGAAGATAAAGCAGGATTTGATATAGTACTTTACAAAGCAGAGCCCAAGGCCATTTTTTTGCTTGTTATGAAAAGCTGGACAATGCTCCAATAAATGGAAGTATTTTCAGCTTTAAGATCATTTGTTTAAACTGTCAGTTCTTATGTGGCCCTGTAAAGCAGACAGCCTTTTTATTTCTATTTTATTTTTTTCATGGAAATTGTATTCACACATATTTTCTCTTTATTACATTTCTTCAACAGGATTTAATACAACCACAAATGTAGTAATTTTGGCAGGTACTAACAGGCCAGATATTTTAGACCCTGCTCTAATGAGACCAGGACGCTTTGACAGGCAGATTTACATTGGTAAGTTTTATGTGCATCGCTGAATACCACTGAAATCACTGCAGCTATTTACATGTGTAACTTCCTTGCCCACATTCAATTAGAATATATATATATGTGTGTGTGAAAAGTAAAAGCATACTTCTTTCATCTTAAAGGACCCCCAGATATAAAAGGAAGAGCATCTATTTTCAAAGTTCACCTTAGACCTCTGAAATTAGACACTGTCTTAAATAAAGATAACCTAGCAAGAAAACTCGCATCACTAACACCTGGTTTTTCTGGTAAGTGACTCCTAATGCCACTATTCTTCTCCATTTACTATACAACCTGTAGATATTTTAGCTCCCTTCTTCTGGTTTTGTTGGACCTGATCTTCTGGATGGCACTCTGTTTTATTGTATTTACTGGTACAGCATGAAATTCTCTTTGCCTGTTTGAGCAAGTAGGAGATTTCTGAGGGTCTTTAAGTTTTGTTTGCCTCAATCAGGGTGACGTACTAAATGGCAGTTTCTTCTGTCTTCAGCAAAAGCAATCCGGAGATTGCTCATTGCTATCACTTATGTGTGTATTCTTCCTTCTAATGTGTTTGTTGGATTCTTTGAACACTGCTAGAGAAGACCTGGGTTTTGTGGAGTTTGTGTGCGTATTCTGCAGGGGGATTTCTTTTTCTGGATGTAAAAACTTCTCCCTGGAAAATGTACTGTAACCTTGTGTTGAATTAGGAATGGATGTGAGAACTTTCATTACTGGCTTGTAATTTAATTCATTTAAAATCTGTGTTGACGAGTAGTTGAATTCTTCACTGTTTTTGTGGTCTATATAAAACTGGTTTTCTGAGGTCCGATTGTCAACATTTCTGGCAGCTACAGTGATGATGTTTAAACTAAGTTATCTCAATAGCATTACTGCAGATACTGTTAACAAGAAGTGGATGGCTTGAGACCATACGAGAATCTGTAGAAAACTAATTCTAGATAAGGTTATCTTTGCTAGACTGAGAGAAAATTGTTGAAAATTATCAGTAATTCATGCCTTCTCTGCTTTTAGGTGCTGATATAGCTAATGTTTGTAATGAAGCTGCTTTAATTGCTGCAAGGCATCTCTCTGATGCTATAAACCAAAAGCATTTTGAGCAAGCAATTGAAAGAGTTATTGGAGGTAGGTGAATCACATCAATTGTTTCTCAAAAAATGTAATATGACAGGCAACTTCCTTTTGTGTGTGTGTGTATATTTTTTTTATATATATAAAGCCATGCTTTGAATCTTTCTCCTGTGCTTCAAGGTTGTATTTTTTTCTCTCCTAAACACACCTGAGATTTAGAAAAAAAAAGTATCCTGTCTATATTGCTGACTTCTGTAATGGAGAAAGGGGTATGGAGAGAAATTTAATCAGGACACTTAATTTCTTCAAAATGGCAAGAGGAATAGCTGTTTGGATTTAGCAATGCTTTTAATTGCTGTTAGCCTGGAATAGTCTAGAAAACAATTTGATTTTTAAAGTGCAAATGTTTTATTTAAATGTTTGAATATTCTTAAGAACTTATACTTTGAACTAGAAAATCTAACCAAGGACAAGGTTACAGTAAAACCTGGAAGATACAAATTTCTAAAATTTGCAAGTTTTGGTTTTTGTTGGTTTTGGGGTTTTTTTTTAAACTTTTTCAATAGATTGTATACGTGGCATCTAAGTATTTTTCTAAATGAGATAAGGGATTTCAGTGGAGAAAGGTATGTCTGAAACTATTAATCATATTTATTTTATGAAGGTTTGGAAAAGAAAACTCAAGTACTGCAACCAGAGGAGAAAAAGACAGTAGCATATCATGAGGCAGGGCATGCAGTTGCAGGATGGTTTTTGGAACATGCTGACCCACTCTTAAAGGTAAAGGAAACTAATTTGAACTAGTAGTCTAATAGTAGCATGGACAGCTTTTTTTTTTTTTTTTTTTTCTTTCTTGACACCCCTGTCTTCTCCCCCACCCCCAGTGCTGAGAGGGTATTAAAATATGTAATCTCACAAAAGATAGTGTAAGCGGGTAAATTTTAGAGTACTTTTTTGATTCACTTCTTGTAGCTTTCTTAACTGTTTCTGATTTAGCTGTTACAGGGTTTGTACTATAAATGTCCTTGGACAGTGAAAGGGATGTCATCTTCCCATGAGTCTGCCTGCCTTGATAGTTGCTTTTTCTCTGAGGCTTTTAGCACAGATCAGTGGTTTAAGCTAATCTTACCAGGTTATGTAGGTAGATGCCTTTTCAGAAATATAACTATGAAAATGATCATCTAGAGGCTGATTTTAGTTTTAATTTGCTTTTCGGATGGACAGCTTGACAAGTTGAAGATAAAGGAAAAAGCACCCCAATCTCCAAAACTTGCTTTAACGTTCATAGTTTTGCTTGGCTGTGTTCTTACCTCGTCTGACTTTCAAGCTTAAAATTCATCTTGTACCATTTACTGCTGGAAGGAAGGATATTGGTAAACATGGCAACTCCTCCAACTATTCAGAATACTAAAGATGCAGAAATGCTATGTCTGTTACAGAATACTTAAAGCCCAATACATAATTCTAAAAGAATTGTAGATTTTCGTTAAAAGATTTTTAAAATACAATACAGTCTTTGGAAAAGATATGACAGTGGTCTTACCTTTCTTTTCCAGATATTCTAGTAGTTGTTATCCCAGTTTAGAGCTAGCCAGGGCTTTTAAGGATAAATGACAATGAGGGCAAAACTGTAAACGGAAATAATGTCTGAATTAAACTTCAAGGGTGAGTATGGTGTAGGTTGCGAAACTAAAAATTAAGACAAACTGAAGAATGCTTTATGTTTTTTAACACTATTTAGTTCTAGCATTCTGTTAATTTTGATTGTAGGTATCTATTATCCCACGTGGTAAAGGACTGGGTTACGCTCAGTACTTACCCAAAGAACAGTATCTTTATACCAAAGAGCAGCTACTTGACAGAATGTGCATGACTCTGGGAGGACGTGTATCTGAGCAAATCTTCTTTGGAAGAATTACAACTGGTGCCCAAGATGACTTGAAGAAGGTGACCCAGAGTGCATATGCTCAGGTATGTGCTTAAGTGAGACTTTTGTTTCCTTACGGTTTTCTTTACCTACTACCTAACACTAATATTTTGAAAGGATGAAATTTGATCAGGTATGTCCCTCAAAAGCCTAGTTTCAAAAAATATTATATGAATAAACATTATGCAATTGCTGCATAGACACGCTGCTGACTCAAGTATTTTATTGTAGTCTTACAACATGAGTCCAGGCTTTGATTACTATCCTGCATCTGCCCACAGGAACATATATGCTGCAGTTGCATTCAAAGATATATGGAAATTGTATACTTTTAGAGTGGAATTTAGTGCACAGATTTGATCATCTGATCCTACTTTTACAGTTGCCCAGTACGAAGACCCAATTTGGATTCACATGTGTAACTAAATCAAGAAACCCTTGTATTTAAGCACTATTTGCTGTCAATGAAGGCTGCTGAAATTAAGACATTAGTTTGTGTTTGTATCATATTAACTACCGTAGATGAGTAATTTGAAATCTTATCAATGTAATGACTCACCTAAGTATAGCTATGTGCTACATTATGTGGGTGCTTTGTTCCTTTTCCTGCATCAACACAAAAGATGTCATTTTAGAAGACGCTTGCAACGTGAGCAAGAGAGACGCTTTAGAGTTTGCTTCTCTTCCCCTGCACAACACTTACCCCCCACCCCCAAACCAGACGCGCTTCCTAGTCTCTGGTGTCCCTCTTGTTGCCCTAGTTCTGGAAGTGAATGTGTAATGAAATCTTGTTAATGTTAATTTTATGGAATCTTCCTTGACTCTTGTTCAACTTTAAATTAAAAAATGTTTAACTACAAACTTTGGTTCACGTTAACCAGACATATTGTCTCCAGAGAGAACTGGGGGCTTAAATAAAAGTATTGAACTTTTCTTAAGGAAGCAGGTTAAGATGCTTCATTCTAATGCTGAGATCTCTTTGAATTCTGAATATTCTTTGTCATACCTGTATTCATTGTGCAAGGCCAAGCAGAGAAATGCTGCTTTAGTAACCACCAAATTGATAGTGGCCATGGAGTGAGTACATAAATTGCAGTTTGAGCTTACTTCTGCCTCTGCTGGAGTAAAATGCAACTTAAAACATCCATATTTAGCAACCAGAGGAGTCAATATTTAGTAATTAGTCAAGCAAGATAAGAATAATTTTCACCTTTGTAGGGCAGTGTCTTGGGGTGAAGTGTAGCACATGATAGGACAAAATCTTCAAGACCCTCTACTTTAACCCTTAAGTCAGCTTAATTTATCTATATGGGTGAGTGGAACATGCTAGACTTCAGAAGCATTTTAAATTGGAAAAATGCTTATATTTCTGGTAAAGGAAGGGTTTTACTACTTAATGAAGGCTGAAGTGTTTTTCTGTAATATCTTAGTATTTCAACAGCAAAGCATCATGTACATCACAAGTAACCACCTTTAAATGGTGGTATTTGTGTCCTTCAATTTAATCATTAAAAAGAAATAAGTGAAAGCCAACTAAGGTACTTTAGCTTAGGTAGACTTGAGTTTTCAGGGGAGGGTTGGTTTTAGAGGAAAAGATTGGGTCATAGCAAAATGACTTCCTCCTTTCAGTTTTGTCTACCATATTTTACATCAACATACCCTAAAACCTTACTATCTCTCCTTTGTTTGATATTTTTTTCTTTTTTTTTTTTCTTTTTTCTTCAGATTGTTCAGTTTGGTATGAATGAAAAAGTAGGGCAGATTTCCTTTGATCTCCCTCGTCAAGGAGACATGGTATTAGAGAAGCCTTACAGTGAGGCAACGGCCAGATTGATAGATGAAGAAGTACGGTCGCTAATTAACATTGCTTATGATAGGACATTAAGTCTTCTGACTGAGAAGAAAGCAGAAGTGGAGAAGGTGAGCATTACAGTATTTTTAGCCACCAAGTTCCCGCTGGTAAGCCAGAATCTGAATTGAACTGAATAGACTAAAAATAGTGACTGTGTAAGTACATGAGGAAGTTTGCTCAAAAACTATTCGACGTAATCTTGAGAGTGTGTAACAAGACTTATTTAAATAAACAGAAGTCTCCTTTTGTGTTGGAACACCTCTGAGGTTCTTGTGAACATGATTTAACATCCCTCCCCCCTTATTTGGCCAATATTAATTTGGAAAGTTGGAGGGAAGAATCCAACTACTAAAGTAGGCTTTAGTAGATGTACTAGACAAGTATGAAACTTAAAAAAACCCAAACACAAAATACCAAGATTCCAATTCATCAGGCTAAAAGAAGGTCTCCAAGAAGGGGAAGTATGTATACCTTCCTTTCTCTGAATTCCTTTTGAACATTAAATAAAAAGAATCTTTCTACCATCTTCCTTCCCTGCCCCCTGGCTGCTTGTGATCTGCCTCACTGCACACCCATGTGCATATTCTCTTCCTGTTCAATATCTTCATCAATGACATAGGCAGTGGGATCGAGTGCACCCTCAGCAAGTTTGCAGATGACACCAAGCTGAGCGGTGCAGTTGACACACCTGAGGGACGGGATGCCATCCAGAGGGACCTGGACAGGCTGGAGAGGTGGGCCTGTGTGAACCTCATGAGGTTCAACAAGGCCAAGTGCAGGGTCGAGGCAATTCCTGGTATCAGTACAGGCTGGGGGATGAAGGGATTGAGAGCAGCCCTGAGGAGAAGGACTTGGGGGTACTGGTGGATGAAAAGCTGGACATGAGCCAGCAATGTGCTATTGCAGCCCAGAAAGCCAGTCGTATCCTGGGCTGCATCAAAAGAAGCGTGGCCAGCAGGTCGAGGGAGGTGATTCTGCCCCTCTATTCTGCTCTGGTGAGACCCCACCTGGAGCACTGCGTCCAGCTCTGGGGTCCTCAGCACAGGAACGACATGGACCTGTTGGAGCGGGTCCAGAGGAGGGCCACGAAATGATTAGAGGGATGAAGCACCTCTGCTATGAAGAAAGGCGGAAAGAGCCGGGGTTGTTCAGCCTGGAGACGAGAAGGCTGCAGGGAGACCTTACTGCGGCCTTTCAGTACTTAAAGGGGGCTTATAAGAAAGATGGAGACAGGCTTTTTAGCAGGGCCAGTAGCAATAGGACAAGGGGTAATGGTTTTAAACTAAAAGAGGGTAGATTCAGACTGGGTATAAAGGAAGAAATTTTTTACAATCAGGGTAGTGAAACACTGGAACGGGTTGCCCAGAGAGGTGGTAGATGCCCCATCCTTGGAAACATTCAAGGCCAGGCTGGATGGGGCTCTGAGCAACCTGATCCAGTTGAAGATGTCCCTGCCAATTGCAGGGGGGATGGACTAGATGACCTTCAAAGGTCCCTTCCATCCCAAAGCATTCAGTGATTCCTCCAGGCCAGAAAGCCTGATATAGCAAAGAGATAATTTTCCAGGATAGGCATTTGATAGGCTTACTGACAAGAAGACAAGTTTGTATGGATTCAGTCAATGGTGGTGTAGTAGGTCACCATCGCAGAAAAGATCACTGAATATGGTTTGTGCTGAACAATGTGCTCACTGACCCACAAAGGTTACAGAGTGCACTTGTACAGTATTGTACGCATTGTAATTTTGTGGTGCTCTTTAGTTTGTAACGTAACAGCAGCCTTATTGAACAATCTGGTTTGGTAGGAAGGGAACGCTTGTTTTCATCTATAGCTGAATGTCTTGCATCAGGAGCCTTTTGGCAGCAGCGAAGACTGCTGTTCTGAAGCAACAATAACGGCAACAGTGGCCTGTAGAGAGGGTACTTTGCCAAATCTTAACAGCAGGATTAAAAAAAAAAAAAAAGGTATTTTTCTCCCTTGTGAGCATTTAGGTAGTAAAAATCATGTATTAAGTGAACCCTGAGCAACTTGTTTTTTCTATCAAAATTAATCAGTGCTGAATTTCATCCCAAACTGCCTTAAACTCCTCCAAGGAAGAGAGCCAACTTGGGTATTTTGTGTGTGACCTGACTTATTGCTATTCCAGGTTGCCCTACGACTACTGGAGAAGGAAGTGCTTGATAAAAGTGATATGCTAGACCTGCTGGGCCCAAGACCATTTGCAGAAAAGTCTACTTACGAAGAATTTGTTGAAGGTACAGGAAGTTTGGATGAGGATACTTCACTACCAGAAGGCCTTAAAGACTGGAACAAAGAGCGTGAAAAAGAGAAAGAGGAGACGATAGATGAACAGGTTGCTAGGCAGATCAGAGGAGGGATGCCATTTTAACTGCAAAGTGTGTGGTGGTGTTGACTTGCACTCTGGAAGAGAAACAAACTCACCTAGTTTGTACTTCAAAACAAAAAAATATTTATTCAACCAAACTGTATTAGGGATGGGTCGAAGTGTGATCTCTTGTGATGAGAGAAGGATATTCTGCTCCCAATTTACATATGTGATATCATCAGTTCACTGGTAAAAGATGATCATCTTTCATTTGTCAGCTGAAGAAACATACATTGGATTTGAGCTGCAGTGGAATGCCAGAACCGAGCCTCTCAAACTTGGAAACACTTCAGATTCATGCACAAACTTTGTGGCACGGGTCTGTCTGTTTTTTAAAAATGTACGTAAGATTAAAAAAAAAATTAGTTTTTTGATTATTCATCTAAAGTATACCCGTATGTGACCTGTTTCCAAAAAAAAAAACCCTACAAAATGCATTGTTGAATGCTTAGCCAACAGTCTGGTCTTACAAAGTACTAGCTTTGCAAAACTATCAGCTCTTTCATCTGACCCTTTTCCCTTCCACCTTTCATTTTGATTTTAAAGAGTTTGTTTACAGAGAACTGCCATGTAAGTTGACAGTGAAACTGGACACCCACTTAAATATCTTAAAACGTACTCATGGTTCAGTGTCTTTAAGTCTGAAACTCAGTTTGGCTCCTGCAGTTTTATTAGTCAGTTTTTTACAGAGTTCTGTAAGATATTGAACATATGAATGTGTTGTGTAAATACAGTTTGAGTCAATAAAATCAGTACTTTTCTGAACAAAGCTTGTCTTTTTTTTTTTTTTTTTCTGGTTTCTTGGTATAGAATTCAGACAAAAGACAAAAATTCCTTTAAGCATAAGATTTTGTTAAATTAGGGTAGCAAGATTCTGCTTGCAAATACCAAAACCAGCAGCCAAGTCCAAAGGTGCTAAATCAGATTGCCCAGAGTTTCATCCTTTGAGGCTTATGACTGAGGGCAGGTTGAGGGAATGACTGGTGAGTGATTCCATCTGGAAGGCAGAAGGATGACAAAGGGAAAAGTTGTCTCTGAAAGGTCAGACGCGAGCTCTTTGCTTGGGCTATTGGAAGTAAATTGTTTATGGAAATTATTCTTTTGGGATTTTTTTTTTTTTTTTCCCTCTGTGATGAAGCTGTTGCCATCTCTGATGTTGCCTGGCTTTACAGTGAAAAGGAACAAGGGAAATGGAGCAACACAGCAATTTAGGGCATATTTACTGGGCATCTTTAGTTGTTAAACACCACTTCTGTGTGTCCCTATTGGATTCATTGTTGTAGAATGAGCGATAAACAGGAAAGCATCCTGAGTAAAGCTAAACTTCAGTTCCTTTATTATTGGAGTCAACATTCAGACTGATTTATTGCAATAGTAAACTGGTTTTATGAAACTTAAATCTTGCACGCGTGGTAAAGTAGTAGTGACTGATTTCTGTGCACATGCTATAGTGCTGTACCTTACGTGTGTCCTGTGTGATCGCCTTGTTTGTTCTATTTTTTTCCCCCTCCCATTTAGCTGAACACTTCTGGTTGGAATAGGCAATTTGTAGCCAGCACTGAGGACTAAATGTGCTTATGTCATGAAGGTCAGAATTTTGCGTTTCCTCATTCTGTAGTTAAAAAAACCAACAAAAACACAACCCGAACTTAACTCTTCACAGTGGCACTACCAGACTGTAAAAGAATTTTCTCCTCTCTAGGAAACGTTTTCTCTTATTCCCTGTTTGTGCTGTCTACTTTTAAATTTCACTCTTGCTGAGTTGCAGCATGCAATTAATAAGCCTATGATAATGTAAAGGAGAGGCAAGTCCCTTTTCCCCTATTTTAGAGCATTAACTTGCTTTGTGTAGTCTTACCTCAGTAAGTCTTAATATTTTGCACCAAAAGTGGCAGAATTTGACTGTGTTGGGATTTTGGAATAAAAACAAAGATACAGGGTGGGGGGAGCAGTTTACCCAGCCTGCTTCTTCCAAGAGGACTGTTAGCCTTCTCCTGCTCACAAACTGAAGACTTCAGGTGGTTTAACATAAATCAAGACCAGGTTTAGTCTGTGCTGTGGCTGCCAATAAGGCCAGATTCATTTTTGTTGCAAACACACTGAGCAGTGCTCCTCCAAACAGGCGTGCCTACAGCACGGCGCCAGCCACCCAGTTCCCTGCGCCTCCCAATGCTGGGAGAAGGAGCAGGTCTCAACCCTCTTTCCCAGCCTGACCCCGTTTCCCAGGAGGTGGCCACCTTTTCCTAAGGAGCTACAAGTGCAAGAGAAGAAATGGAGAGCCGTAATCTCGGGATGCACAGATATCAAGAGCCTACGGTGGCTGGGCTAAGGTAGCCGGTGCAGGGACTGCTGTGTCTGTCAGCTGAGGGTCTGCCCGATTCCTCGCCGGCTTTGACCAGAGCGACTTTGCAAAGTTGCTGGCCCGTCAGGTTAGATTCCTGTTTCTGTCCTGACACCGCACCTTCTCCCCATGGCGTGCCTCACCCACTCCCTGTTTTCAAGTGGTGTCAGTGGTGTAAGTAGCTGGGTTGGTTTTTTTCCCCGCTCCCATCCTAGCGTTGGCAGAGGTGTTTGTGTCTGGGGGGTGCTGGGAGCTGCGCTTCTGGGCCTCCTTCGGTCTGGCTTGTCCTGGCAGCCTGCTTCTGTGTGTTTCTCTGTGGTCACGTGCAAAGCGGCAAAAAGGAGAGAAAAACGAAGGTGGGCTAGGCAGAGAACGAAAAGGTGGAAGAGACTAGGTTGAAAAAGTAGGGGGAAAATGAAAAACACATAGGTGAGGCATGTGAAAAGAAGAGGAACAAAGATAGGTGGGACTCAGCAGGTAGACTTCAAAAGAAAAGAGAAGTTTCCAAGGAAAAAAAAGCAGGTAGTTATTTGAAAAGACGTGCAACTGAAGGAATTGTTCACCCAACCTGTTATTAAAACGATTTTCAGTTTTATGATGTCAGGAAAGGAAGACAATTGGCCTTGGTTGACTGAAGAGGAACAGGAAGCATTTGTGCTTTCTTACTGCTTATGCGCAAGCTGGTCCTCTGGTGATGTTCCTGGGTTTGTTTCGGTGGGTTGGGTTTTTCCCCCCCAAGCTCAGATGGAAGATCTGTCTCCTTTTTTTTCTCTAAGGAGGGCATTAGTTTGCCTCCCCCACCTCCACGCATTCTAGAAATTCACATCAAACAGCTGGAAGTAAACACACACGCACGAAAGAATGGCTAAGAGTCAAAGCAGGATCAGAGGACATTCTTAGGTCTGGATTGCACAGGATCTATATGCTGGATTTTTGAGTCAGTGTATGAAAAGCGATAAAGAACAGGCTGGTTCACCAAGTGAATAGCTCAGTTAGTTATTTAGGAATGGCAAGATTCCTGGCACTTTTTTTTAAGTATTAACTTTTTTCCCTCGCACTAATATCAGAACTTACGGCTGGGACCTAGTCATGAATTCTGTGTTACAGCAAAACGCAGTTCCACAAGCTGTACAATGCTTGGTTCTACTTCACAGAGAAGCAGCTACGCTAGTGCTTCAATTGAGACGTCTGCGCCACAGCTGCACGATGGCAGGCGCTCAGCCTGTAACAGAGTCTTGAAGCCAATAGCCTCCCATTTACAAAGCATCCACTCAATTTCTAAGTTTAACGGCTTTATTCCCCATGGCTTTTGCTTTGCATCACTCTGTTCATTTCTCTTTAACACATATTGTGTTTTAGCTTCATCTCATGCCATGATAAATACATAGCCGCGACATATTGCAACATTTATAAAATGCATATTTAAAGGTGCTCTGCTGCTATGCATAAATTATTTAGGCATCACCAGCCGTTGCAAAGAACGCGGCCCCTGTGAATTTGCAGACTCCACCATGACCCTTCAAAAGCTAACCAGCCTCTGCCGATACACCCGTGCCGCAGCCACTTTGGGTAGTACGTTCCGACTGGCTGTCTCGACCCATGACGTCACTTTGTATGAAAAATTTGTACTTGATTAAAACCAGTTTAGGTCCATTCCTGGGTAGAATAAAATTGGGCAGACAGCTTCAGCTTATGTGATTGATTAACAGTTGCCGGGTTCACACACTTTATAAAATACTGTCTCATTCCCCGAATCCCAAACTAACTAAATGTATCAATCATCTTGTTAGGAGCAGCAGACCTTTGCAAATTACACTGTATTTGTAAAGTGCCTTTTTAAGTATTGAGCAACAATCTTGCTTAGAAAGTGCTTCTGAAGGCAAGAAGAAAAAGAGCAAAGAGTTCCCGAAACATTTTGAGTTTGGATTTCCAGACGGTTTCTCCTTTATTTGCTTGTTTTGTTGCCTAGAAACTGACCTAAATAAGAGACTCCATCTAGACAGAGTGTTCTCTGGTAGAGGCTCTCTAACGGAGAAGGGCCGTTTAACTGATAGGAGCAGAAACATAAAGCATGCACGAAGAGCGAGTGCCCAACAGTCACTGTGTGAGGGCAGCAAGTCAGCTGGGCAGGACAGAGACCTTTCTGTTTCAGCTTCAGCGTAAGCCGATAAACTGTTGCTCATCTTTCATTTTGCCAGCTGTTTTGACTATTGAGGATAAATACTTTTATTTGTACTTTAACCTTAACCTGTCCAGTGATTTTAACCTGTCTTGGTAACAAGACATCCACAGCATCTGTAGGTGTGGTGAACTTATAAACCTCGGCAGTGAGATGTATCGACCCATAGCCCACGTCCCCTCTCCCACCACGTTTGGTGGAGTATCTGAATTTCAGCTATAGGGGCTAGGTGGGATGGAAACAGGAATAGCACCAGTAACTGGCGACAGCCAGAAAAACAGGGGACCAGCAAGATATTGGAGTGCCACATTAAACCCCAGGGGTCCTCAAAGAACATATCCCAGATGGACAGAATTCATGTATATAATCCATGATCTTTCAGCAGCAAGCGATGAAGTCACATAGCGTAAATCCAGCCTCTGGCCTGCAGCTCACTGGGTACTTACATAGCATTGACTGCCCAAAACACTTTTGGTTGAGAGGATACTAATCTTTTTTTATTTTGGTTTTAGAGGACCGGAGTCAAATATCACTGTTAACACTTACTGTACAGAACAGCCAAAAACTTTTCTTCTTTTTATTATGAATAAATTTTGTTCCTGGCAGTTCAGTATTGTACATTCAGTACAGAATGAATACTTCAAACCCACAAGATTTTCTTACTCATAATTGGATGAAAATAGTGCAGCTCTATTTTGTAGATTTTTGTGCCCATTTTATGTCTTCTCTTGTACAACTTTAGGGTCGACAAACTTTGTTTGGAAAAAAAAGATGCCAAACTAGCAATCTCTGTGTTCAGACTCTTAGGCCAAAGTCTTAACCGAATGCCTTACGTTTGTCTCATGAATAGAAATGGCCTGACTTCCAGAAATGCTGAATGTCCTCAGTTCTCAGTGACCTCAATGGACTCTGAAGAGCACCTCTAACATCTGAGACTCATGCTCCTTTGTCTTTTTTTTTTTTTTTTTGAAGCCTAAATACAGATTTATAAGCCTAATTATTAGAAATCCAGATTTTACGACTTGGCCTGGAAAACAGTGCACCTAATTTCTTTATTCGTTGATTTCTTCTTCGTCATCTTCAAACGCTTCCTCTCCATCATTTGCTGTTGCTTCTTGGTATTGCTGATACTCTGAAACCAGATCATTCATATTGCTTTCTGCTTCTGTAAACTCCATTTCATCCATTCCTTCTCCTGTGAACCAGTGGAGGAAGGCCTTTCGCCTGAACATGGCTGAAAACTGCTCCGAGATCCTTTTGAAGAGCTCTTGAATAGCAGTGCTGTTGCCAATGAACGTGGAAGCCATCTTGAGGCCACGAGGAGGTATGTCACACACCGCCACCTTGACATTGTTTGGGATCCACTCCACAAAGTAACTGCTGTTCTTGTTCTGGATGGCCAACATCTGCTCATCAACCTCCTTCATGGACATGGGACCGCGGAAGACGGTAGCCACTGTCAAATATCGGCCGTGTCTTGGGTCACAGGCTGCCATCATATTTTTGGCATCAAACATCTGCTGGGTGAGCTCTGGAACGGTGAGTGCTCGGTATTGTTGGCTGCCTCGGGCTGTCAAAGGAGCGAAGCCTGGCATGAAAAAGTGAAGGCGTGGGAAAGGGACCATATTTACTGCCAGCTTCCGGAGGTCAGCATTTAGTTGGCCTGGAAAACGCAGGGATGTAGTTACCCCACTCATGGTAGCAGAAACCAAGTGGTTTAAATCACCATATGTTGGAGTGGTGAGCTTCAGGGTACGGAAGCAAATGTCATACAAAGCTTCATTGTCAATGCAGTAGGTTTCATCTGTATTTTCAACCAGTTGGTGGACCGAGAGTGTAGCGTTATAAGGCTCCACCACTGTATCAGAAACCTTTGGAGAGGGCATGACACTGAAGGTATTCATTATCCTGTCCGGATATTCTTCTCGTATCTTGCTGATGAGTAGGGTTCCCATGCCAGACCCTGTCCCTCCTCCCAGGGAATGAGTGAGCTGAAATCCTTGCAAGCAATCGCAGTGTTCGCACTCTTTTCTTACTACATCAAGTACAGAGTCAACCAACTCTGCCCCTTCTGTATAGTGTCCTTTAGCCCAGTTGTTTCCTGCACCAGTTTGTCCTAAAATAACATACAATAGGAAAAGAAAATACACAAAATTATTGGTACTGTCCGGTGTTTGCATGCTAAACGGATTCACCTCCGTAACAAAAGCTGCTATAAATCTGTCAGGTAGATAACTGTGCTCTTCAGTTTTGCCTACAAATATCTTTGGAAGTATCAACATAATTTTTTTATATAGTCTCCTTTTGCCTCAAATCCCTGGTAGTTTTCGTTTATGCCTTTGGGTGGTTTTTGGGTTGTGTTGTGTTTTGTTTTTTTTCTTTTTGGTATTTAACCTTCCATAAATGCAAAGATGGCCTTGACTCCTTGTTTTGAAAAGTTTTCACACTCCCAATCCTGCTTGTTCCATAAACACCAGACAACTGTTTAATATTTAAATACTTTCTGTTTATAAGGACCATGATGTATACAAAGCTAAATCACAGATACACATTTCTAAATGAAAGGTTCTTGGACTGTTCCCGTGAGACACAGAGGCATTGTTGTCATTCAGGGATAAGGCTGGGCTTCAGAAGTCCTATTTAACTTGTTGTAAGAAGTATAGCTTTTTTAATTCATGGTCACCTAGCCTGAATGAAAATACCGATTGACAGAAGCTTCAAGAACATTATTTCAAAAACTTGGAAGTTATTAATTAAGTGCCTTTTAGCTTTTACTGGTTTCCCTACAAACTCACTATTTTTCAGGATCTGCAAAGCAACTTGCAAAATTGGATTACTGATGTTTCATGAGCCCCTTATTTTCTCCCCAAGGCTTCCATTTTCCTTTTATGTGCCACTCAGTTTATTAAGAAGGACAGTCTGGATCCTTTGCTATGTCACTATTTTGTTATTACTTAGATAACACGGAGGATTAAATGGGGGACCAGTTTTTTAATACTCCTGTTCCTCACAGTGACTACTACATACATACATTATGCCACTGAACTCACTTAGTGGTACTCTTGTGAGTGGTATTCAGAAAGAGCAATAGTTTCAGAATGAGGCATAGGGCTGTCAGCTTCTGCGTTGTTCTCCAAGACCTTCCCCTTCCTTCCTATTACCATGTCTCATTTCAATTCCCAGTGCACTGTGTTAGTGCCAAACATATGAATCAGGGAAACTGCTTGCTGGGATATTGTTTAAATATGATGCACTTTATTTTCACTGAATAAATGCTTGGTTTCCTCATGATGTATTTGGGTAGTTAATGCATTGTTCTATATGTTGCTATATTTTTCTCTTTGAACCTAGGGAGCTCAGCACTTCCTGTCCAGCTGGGCAAAGCACAAAGTAATATCCTTCCAGAATTGAATGTCTGTAACCATCTGCAGTCTGCTGGAGCAGATACCCTGCTTCAGATAGGGCAGCACATCAGGATGTACACTAACGAGCAGATGACACTCCAAGATGCAGAAGGATCCTAACAAACCTAAATTCTGAGTTTACGACTTTATTTTATAGATTGCCCCTTGTGTAAACATCGTATTGTCCTTCAGTGGGCAGTGAGATAAGGAAAGAATGGAGAAAAGGAGAGAATGGAGAAGAGGAACAAAGAACAAGGTAAGAGGAGAACAGCAATTACTCTCACAAATGTGGAACTGATATTTTCATGGGGGAAAAAAAGAATCAATAGAGACTGATTTTACTTGCTTTTGCTTAGTTTGCAAATTAAGTAAGGAGGTAAAATGCCTAACACAGAGGAAGACCTGTCCTCCTTCAGGCCCTCCACTGCACTAGACTCCCTCAGTCTTAATCTGAGCCACACGAACTCCTGGATGCCCACATGACTACTACCACCTCTCTCTATCGCACTAATACGACCTTTGTATTTAAACTGCTGAGTGGAACCGAAGCAGCGGCTGCCTACACCAATAGTAATGGCTTCCCTCCCCCCCACAACTATCGGCTACTCCCGTGGTAACACTGCACTTCATCCACTAGTCAGCCACCTGCCGAGGCTCTCTGACATTTTCGTTTGGGATTCCCTGCTGTGCACATGTATATGCCCAGTAATCTGATGCTTCCAGACCCACTGGCTTGATAGCACCGTAAGACCACCACCACCACCACCCAGAAGACGTACAATCAGCCCTGGCAGCTGCAAACGTCTTACCCGTGACAATACAGTACAGTCTGAAGGTGCCATGGCTCTGACAAGGCTGCCACACACCTGGGAATCTCAATCATGATCCTGTGAAACCTTACTGGATGCCCCCCACTTCTCAGGTACTGACCAGACCTCTGAAAATCTTAGACAAACACATAAAATGATCAAATTTTGCCGTGACTAAATCTCTAGGTGGAAAATGAGCCTGCATCCACAAAAATCAGGACTTGGCAGATCTTTTGCCAATCCTGGAAGCTCTGCGTTGTATGCAGCCCATCTCTAGCATCCTGCCTCTGCCTTTTCTCACTGTGCATTTACCAAGATCTAAAGGAAGGCTACACGAAGCAATCCCACGACTTATCTGCACTCTTGGTACCTCCAGATCCTCCTACCACTATTTCTTTCTCTAATGCATTGCAGCATTATCACATGTGTTCAGGTTGAGCTGCACATGCATAGAAGCCATTTGTCTAATGGTCAATTTATTTTTTCATCCCTAAAATGGCAACTATTTCCTGCAATCTTCTTTCACTCCTTTCCTCTCTTCACTGCTTGAAATAAAAGACAAACCTGGGAAGAGAGATCAGTAGCTTACACACTTATGCTCAGAAGCCCAGTATGCACAGCCTTGGTGCAGAACTCACAGGATGGGACAGAGAGGGAAGGACAGCTCCTTTGACTGGCTAACAGCCATTTTGTGGCTGCCCCTACCAGTTCAGACCACTTAAATTGGGGTGGTATCCATGCAGCAAAGCTAGCAAGGGTGTACACAAGAAAAGAATGGCAAATGCAAAAATGTACAAATGAAAACTGGTTGAAAAGAGGAGGTACCTCAGAGTTCACAGCAGTTCCTGGTGGGCAGTTGCATGCTGTTAGAAGGCCAGGAGACCTGCCGCTCTCATACAGCAAGATCATTCCACCTGCACTTCTTCACCTTTTAGACCACTACCTTGTCAACAGAAGGACTGTTTTGTGTCTCAGTCTCCTGCTGGTCTGAGCTAAAATTACTGTATCTGGAGTGTGTGATCATGTACTCAATATACCTGAATGAAATTCTGATTTATGGTCCATGGTTATTTGCTATGGAGACATGGGCACATGCAGGTATACACAAGCAGAGGTGGAAAACATCTCTGTCGGAATGACCTCTAACAGACCGGGGTACAGCAAGTATGGAACTGCCAGCTTCTGCCACAAAACCCTTTCTGGGCCCAGGCCAGATTTTTAAAAGAGAAAACAAAATGCTTTGTTGGCTTTTGACACAGAAGATCATTACTTCAGCACTCAGGCAGCCATTCTGCATTATTCAGCAGGTTGGGAGGACAGTGCCTGATGCTGGCAGGGGCCTCTGTCAGATACAAGCTGATCACATGCTGTTAGTCCATTGTTAGTTTGGCAGGAAGGGAGTACAGTGAACTGGACTATTGTTGAAGACACTCTGAATTGATTTTGCTCTGGTTTTACTGGTGATATGCCAAACTGTAAAGCTCCAGTTCAGGTATTTCCATAGGTCAGATGAATTCACTTTCAGAGGGCTTGTGTGGCCCATACAGGAGAAAGGGAGTGAAAGGAGAAACGTGAATATAGAAACATACTTCATAAAACTGCCTATGTCTATGGCTTTTCTCCCCAAGCTTACTACTACATGTTGTAACTTAAAATTCCTTTGAAAGAAACCCTTAACATCGCTGCCATGGAGTATACAGGAAAGAACAGGGACAGCATTGAAAGTTTTAAGTCAGTTAAAGGGTTAAAGTAACTCCGTATGGCTTCTTACTCCCCACCTCAACAGTAACAGTCCAGACTTAAGTTTGTTTTATACCACCCAAACAATGTTTATCTTTTCTCTGTCTGTCCCTGGCATTGTTCCTTCCTTATGTTAACACAATATACCAAACTAAGTTGCAACCTAAGCTTGCCTTGGCAGGAAGAAATGTGTTTTGTGGCTAGTGCAGACTTGGAAACCAAAAGGACATGAGAGTTCTCATGGTAGCTTTCATTCAGACTTCCTGTTTCAGCAAGTGGATCACTTAACTTTCACACAGTTTCTCCTTTAGCGCAAAGGGACCGATAACGCTTCTGTACTTTGTAAGGATGCTATGAAATTTAACCCTGGTAATATGCATTTTTAAGCTTAGATAGAAAGTACTACAGAAGTCCAAAGTGAAACAGTAAAGGCTAGAACAACCCTCTGCAAGAACACTGCAAAACCAGAAGTTCCCCACTTGTTCTCCAGACTGTTCCTCATTATGTTGGAAAATAACCCAGTAACTGGCTATATATTACAATGTTTTCCATATTACAGTTGGTCTTCCTGCACTTACTATACTGTAAGGATCTGCTGAAAAAGTTGAATTACACAGCCTATAAACAATTTAATGCTTAAGCATTTAATGTGAATTCAAGTGAAGAGCGGTCTGGTTGGTTTGTGGTTGAGGTTCCTCCCCCCCCCTCCATTTTCTGCAGAATTTCCATGCATTCTGTTGTAAAGAAGTAGTCTCAGGATTTCTCTGGAATTCGTATATATGGAAAGCAAAGGTACTTTCTCTGAATACCATAGGAAACTTTCAGTAGCTTGCTAATTGAAGGAATGACTTTTTCAGTTAATGGGATTTTTTTAGCTGACTTACAGATAATTAGAATTGTATTGTTAAACTATTAGGATTTCTCAGTACTAACGATCACTTTGGAACGGGGAGCTTAAATGCTGTTTGACCATTCACTTGGTAATCAAACACCTGCTGGCTAGTTTTGTTTTTTAAAAAGTGACATTGACATACCAAAGATGAAATTATCAGGCCGAAAGAGCTGACCAAAAGGACCCGATCGCACACTATCCATGGTTCCCGGCTCCAAGTCCACCAAGACTGCTCTTGGTACGAATTTCTGGGCTACAATAAAAAGCAAGCACGCCCTTAATGTTCTGAAATAAGTTAACACAGTTATAGCTCTCAATACACAAATACATTATGTCTTATATTATTAGTCTAATATAGATTGTACATATATAAATATTTCCCATACAGGAAGTCATGGTGGTGAAAAACCCCAGTACCATAGGAACAAATCAATTCTGCTTGAAAAACAGACCTGGGTCCTACAGATGGCATATTACATTTTGTAAGCTCTTTTTTAGCAATAGGTATGAGGGAGGGAAGTTTCTGGTTAGAAAAAATGGTTGACATATTCTTTATAAGAAAGTAGACAATCTTTTCTGTGAATAATGGGGTGAGTGAAGGGTTTGTCATCAAATGATCCTAACAGATCTTACAAGCTTTCATGCTCGAAGGATTCACCTCTACTGAAAGAGCTACCTGGTGTAGGTGGCAAACAGTAGTATTTAACACACCTACCACAAAGCACAAAATAAAGAATCTGTATCTAGTTGAAACTGTTGAAGGAAACTCAGGTAAATAATACAAATTAACCCGAGCTGGACAAAAGATGAAACATTTGCACTTGCAGGTTCATGTCAATAGACCAAAGGACTCACAATCCCCATTTTACACTGTTAACATCCCTCAGCACCAGACTCAGAGGATTTGGATGCCTTTGGCATCTTATTAACGGATCACCGCTGAGTTCTCCTTTACCTGTGGCCCAGCCCTCTCAGTCATGAAATCAGAGACAGCGTACTACAGATGCAGGCTCATATAGCCAACAGTTTAATTTGGGGCAATTAATAAGACACATCTGACAAAATAATCATCCCTTAAAAGAGCAAATGCCTAGCATAGTGTTAAATAATAAACAAACCTCCACCTCCAGACCCTTGTGTCATTTCTCTCTGCCTGGGGAGGTAACACCCAGTTATCAGTTTATAAGAAAGCAGATAAACTTTCCTGTGTATAACAGAGTGAGCTGGGATCAGCTGAGGGGCTGACAGCAGGCGGGGAGCGCGACCAGATGAGTAATACGGCTTCGCAAACCCGTTCACTCCCAGATTTCTGTGCCCCTTGCCACGGAGTCCCCTCTCCCGCACCCCTCCCCGCCCCACACTTACACGATGATTCATTATAGTAGACATTGATCCTTTCCAGCTGCAGCGCTGAGTCACCGATATAGCCTCCGGCTGGGTCAATGCCATGCTCATCGCTTATCACTTCCCAAAACTAAAGGAGGAAAAGGAGAAGTGGGTTGGGAGCTCCCCTGCGGAGCCCCGGGGGCCCTGCCCAGCGCCCCGGCCCCACGGCGGGCAGGAGCGGGGCGGGGGGGGGGCGGCCCGGCCGCAGCTGCCGGATTCCTGGCGTGCCCGCCGCCGCCGCTCCCTGCCGGGACGGGACGGGACGGGGCAGCGGGCAGAGCCGGGCAGGCACCGGGGTTTAAGCCCGACGGAGAGACGACTGCCGCCCCGCTCCTCGCCCGGACGGGCGGCGGCGTTTCACTGTTTGCAGGGGCCTGCTCGGACTTCTGCCGCCCTTGCCCGCTTCTGAGCCACGGCTTGGCCAGTTTAAACATAGAAATAATTAAAATAATAATAATAACAAAAAAGAGTCCCGCTCGGTTTCGGTACTTCCCAAAGCCTTTTATGGTCACGGGGAAAAGCGAGATGCGCGGTGCCGGGCGGCCCGGGCGCGCCCGGCGCCCCCCGGCAGCGGGTCGCCGGGGGCACGGGAGGGCGGCGGGGGGCGGCTGGCACAGCCCGGCCCCGCGGGACGGCACCAGCCCGGAGAAGCGGCCGGGCGCGTCCCCCGGGCGCTCGGAGGCTCCGCACGCGGCGGGCGGGCAGCGGCGGCGGCGGCTCCCCTCAGGCTCACCTTGGTCCCGATCTGGTTTCCACACTGGCCCGCCTGGATGTGCACGATCTCCCTCATGGCGATGCCCCCCACGCCCCGCTCCCGTCCCGCTCTGCCGCCGCCCGCCCCGGCAATGCGCGCGGCCCGCCCCCCGGGCGGCGCTTTATGGGCTCCGAGGAGGCGCGCGCCCCCCGCCCCGCCGCTGGGGCTCGCCCAACGGCCGGCGCCCCGCGCGCGCTCCGCTAACGGCCGCCCCCGCCGGAGCCCGCCCTCGCCCTCGCCCCGTCGGCGGCTCGGCCCCGGCTTCGGAAGGCGGCCCTCTCCCGTTCTCCCGGTCGGTAGTGAGGGTCCCGGGGGGTTCTCCTGCCCCAGAGGCGGCTCCCGTCCCCGCTGTGCCTCTCACCCAGACCGCGCCGGGCGAACGCGTGTATGTCGTCCTCACCCGCCCAGCAGCCCTGGCCCGGCGGCGAGCAGGCCGACACCCTCGCCTTCTCCCGCTGCTCCGGCGGCCGCGCGCGCTGCAACCTTCGCTGAAGTGGCAGCATCCAAAGAAATGGGTGGACCTTCTCGATGCCTTGCCAACGGCCATCTTCTTTGCATCACTTGTTTTCTGCTGAGGTCGTGCCAGCAGATAACAAGCCGCTGCCTGAAAACTGTAGCTGGGAAGGCAAGCAGACTCTATGGAGCAGCTTTCCTGAAAGCTCGTGTCACCGCCATACGGAGCATGCCCTGGAATATGTAGAGTTTGGATAGCTTGATTTTTAATGAAAAGGGAGGTTTTCTTTCTCCTCCAAAGAGGAAACAAGTTCCCACACCTGCTCTGTCTCCTTTATGATCCCTTTAGGTAGCCGTTGCATGGTTTCCCAGGTAGAGAAAAGCTGCCTACCTTGGCCGCCTGTTTTAATGCCAGTGTAACTTTTCTGTGGGATGCCATTGTCTATGTAGCGTATTCTGATATGTAGCCCTGGTGGGAGGCATTCATCTGTCTATGCACAGCTTTACTGCCTGACCACATCTCTGCTGTCCTGCAAGAGCAGCCCTGAGGCCAGAGATACAGAACTTCATTATCTGCTTGATCAAAGGTGACCCAGCTGGCACTCTCCAGGAGAAGACTCTTGGCTGCTCTCTCCAGCTTGAACACAGTTAAGATAACCCCCATCAATCAACAAATAACCCCCAAATAACCCAAAATCCGTACCTAGGCTGGGAGGTCACCTCCTTCTTGCCCACCCTCGTGTTGCTGTCACATGACCGATGTCAGCTAGACTGTGTGCTCTGGGCTCCAGCCTTGCCTTTTCATAAATGTTTTCCAGCAGGGCTAGCAGCTTCCTGCAAACGACCTCCGAGTAGCCCCCCCCCCCCCATGCTAGGCTGAGCCAAATGTCCCTCTGACATCAGCGAAGCAGCTGGAGGATCAGTGTGTTTGCCTTGCAAGCAGCCACCAGCGCAGGATTGGATGCTATGTGCCTTTTTCTCTGCTGAAGGACTCGAATAAACGTCCTTCTGTGTGTGATCTGCATTTTTGGAAGAGATCCACGAACAAGTCATTTGTTTAGCAGCCTGATTAGTGAGGTCGTCTTGGACTTTGCTTGAATCTGTATGTCCTTGAATATGCCTTCCAGGCCTGGCTTTCCCCACACTTTGCAGATCCTTCTGTATACTGTCGTGTGGCTCATACTTGCCATCAACTTGCCATCATTTCTGCTGGTATGCCACCTTTTGAAATTCAGTTAGTTCCCAGGTCCAGCTAGTGGTAACGCTGAGTGTGTGTTCCCAATAGGTACACGCAAGCACACGCATACACACGCACGCGCACATGTATGCATGCACGCATGGCTGGCCACGCTGATTGACACAGGCAGAAAACAGCACTCATGCAAACACAAGCAGCTCTAACGGCCTCATCCTGTTCTCCTCTCTGGCTGATCAGGACAGAAGCCCATTAATGGAAAATAAATATGTATTTGTATACGTCTATACAATATGGATCCCTCCAGTAGCTGGTCTTAGACACTCATCCTATTCAGTAGCTGACCCCTGGATCCAAAGCTTTCCCAGTTGCTGCTACCTGGAAATGTTATCCCCAGAGGCCCACAGCTCCACTCCAGTTGCTGGTATTCAGACCTGCAGACACAGAGACACAGACACACAAACTGCAGCTCCCTCCTCCAGGAGCTGGTCTTAGGACATTCAGCCTATTCGGTACCTGGCCCCTGGATCCCCGACTGCCTCACACAGAGACACAAAGACACAAGTCTCTCTGGTAGCCAGGCCAGGGTTGTGACCTTACCAGTAGCTGACCCCCAGACCCCACCATAGTCCCCCCAGTAGCTGGCTTAGACCCCCTGGTCCCTCCAGTAGCCACCTCACAGATCCTCTGGTCTCTTCACTATCTTACCTGGACTTACGGCTCCTCCAAAACTTGACTCCCTAGCTTCTTACCCTACTCTCCAGCTAGCCTGGTTTGGTGTTTACTAGTGACCTCGCTCGGACACACAGACCCTCATAACGTGCATGCACTCTGGTCTCTCCAGTTGCTCCATCACAGACACACAGGACCCTATGACTTGTGGCCTCCACCTGTAATTGCTGGCACGCAGACCACCATACACACACATACACATGGAATATAGACCTCCTCTCACCCAGGAAAATAATTAAAATAGAGTTTAATAAGACAAGACAGACTGAGATGATCCAGTGCAAGGCACAGCCAGATAGATGTACTGACCAGCAACCTGTTTATACCCAACCAGGCCATTTTAGCCCTGTATCCTTTTATTTTTCCATACCAAACCACCTTTATCCCCGCTTTTCCCCACCTTTGATTCCTCCCCTAAACATCCCATAAGTCGTCTTGTAGACTCCCAAAGATGCCCTTCCCCTCCATCCCCTAAAGAGTCCCATACCCCTGCAGGCAGTAGCCCCTCTCTGTACAGTCATCCACGAAGCCTCTCCCATAGACGGGTGGTGATGGGTGTCACGGCCGGCCCACGGGCTGATCCCTCTTTGGGAGGAGCCACGGCAGAGGCTCCTTTTCTCTGGGTGTGTTATTGGGGCTTCCCCCCTTGCCGCTGATCCTCTGTGCTCCTTCGTGTTGGTGGAGATAAGCCTTGAATCACATAACCCAGCAGGCGATCAAACCCATTTGATCATCTGAATCAAATGATATTTTGAGAATAAAAGTAAGAGGGAAAAAATAGACATAGGTAGGCCAGCGAGGGGGTAAATAAGCGATGAGAGGGTATTGTAGTAGAGCCCTTAGTTCACGTGCCTCCTGAAAAGCTGTATAGGTTGCACTGCCAGTATCTGTCATCTTTGCAAGGTTTGCCTACATTTCGGGAGCAGCAGTTGGGCAAACACCGTTTAGAGGCCAAAACTTCAGCCAGTTTCCCACACATACAAAGTAACCCGCTGAAGTACGTGTTAAGACTGTAGAACCGTGTGCTTGATGAAGGTGAGCAACAGTTTACCCAACGAATTTGCATCTCACTGGTACACATGTTATAGCTATGTAAATATGTTCTAATATTCAGCCAGACCTGAATCAACCTGCAGCTTCTCCGTGTTTTATTGCCAGTAACCTGAAAGAAGCAACACCCGTTTGTTGGTCATTGAGTGTGCGTTCAAACCCTTTTCATCCATGCTTGTGTTTACTTAGTAGTTCAGCTGACTTAGGAGGTGGAGGTGCCATTATAACCCGTGTCTACAAAAGCCTACACATTCTCTTTAAGCCTTCGCAGGCTTGGCCCAGGATTTTAGAGGCGCTTAGGTGTTTCAAAATCCTACTATGTACTTAACTGCTACGGATTACTTCTGGATGTATTTTAAACCCCCACTAAACACCTCTTGGAAATTTAAGGCACCTAAATGTCTTTAAAGATTTCTCTCTAGGTGCTTCATCCGACTGAGTCCATGAGATCCATTCTATAAATAGATCAACATAGGAACACACTGTAAATTCTGTACAATAGATTTTCACTTGTTGTGTTTGGCTCTGTAGACTCTTTCTCAGATACCTATGATATATACTGACTTCTAGCCTTCATAACTCATGGTCTTTTTTTCTTCCCATTCACTTCATAGGCTAATTTAATATTTAGAGTATGCCTTTTTTCACCACACGTACAACAGGAAGAAAGCTTTCTTAAGATTTCACTTGCAGATTTCTGAATCTGAATCTGAATTCTCTCAGTGCCAGGAGACACACAAGGCGCGAACATCGTTCTTCCACTTCGATCGGTCTGCGGCTGCGTGCTCTGGAGTCCCAAGGGCCACAGCGCAGTCTTCTGTTGGTTTTTTCCTCAAGACATGACCGATCCAGTTCCATCTCCTCCTCCTCACTTCATTACTGATTTTCTCCATCTCCAAGTTGATGCTCGTCGTTTCTGCAACTTTTTATTTTTTTTTTCCCGGGAGGAGGTAGTTGGCCTCCTGCCCAACCCCCATGACTTGGAGGGCCAGTGGTTTTTCTGTCAGGGTGGCCTTCCCTTAGGCTGCGTTGGTTCGCAGCACCTTCTTCAATTTTATCCGGTGCACCCTCCAGAGAGGGATCCCCTATCCACCACCCAGGGGACGCGCCTTCTAGCCGTGCAGCCCCAGCCGAAGGCACTTGCAGGTTTACTGCATTGTTTTTCCTTTTTGCCTTCCCTTTACAATTTTAACTTCACTTCCATTGTTTAAAGAAAAATCAGTTAATATATTCAACCTGAAAAATCAGTGAGATGTCGTGATAGCTACAAAGTATCAGCCCAACTTTGCAAATTCATGCTCCAGACAGCCTCTTGAACAGTTTACACAACTGACTGACATTCTCAAAGTATCTTCTGCTCCCAGGCATGGAAGCAAATGATTAAACATCAAAAGAGGTCCATGCTTGGATTTTAGGGAGTGGCATGACCCTTTATGATAGACAGGATGGGGATTAAGGAACATCTGACTGCTAGGCCAAGCCTCGGTTAGTCTGAGGTTTCTAGGTGGTGAAAGCCTAGAACAGTTCGTTTCCACTGGAGAGCTCTTTGGTGCTCCAATGTGATGGGCAGAGCCCATGTGGTTCTTTATTCCCGTTAGTCAGCACGGACAAGGATCTTGGCTGTCAGTCTTAGCAGTGCTATCGGAGAGTATCAGCAAACGAAATACTCATATTGCTCCTGCGCGAGATCCAACTGCCTTGAAAAAGCTGTATGTGTTCGGGGTCAAGACAAGAGCCTCCGGTGTTCTTGTCTTCAGCCTTTCTCACATGCTCCTCGCTCTTGCAAAGGCTGAAATAGAAATGGATACCTACAAGATGATGAATTTCACAAGGCAGGACAAAATGTGGAAGATGCTGATGCTACAGAGCAGAAGGATTTTCCAGTAATAGCAGCCTAGGCAATAGTCATCTCCCACAAAGTCACGTGGAAATTTGCTTTAATGCCCTGGAAAAACCCCAGCAAAGTTCTTCTGTATTTAGCTGGTCATATGATACGATTGTTAAGCTGCTTCCTGCTTTTCAGGAAACACATTTGTGTTTATATCAGGGTTGTTGCTAGGACTATTTCTATTTACCAGAGTTTTTAAGGACTAGGGAGAAATTAATGTCATAGCAGAACAGTTAACATGATAACTACTGTTTTCTTTTTCAGAACGATAAATTTGCTGTGTTTTGATACACAAGAATATCAACAAGGGTCTATCCAGTGTTATGAAGCTCGTTAGCCCTTACATTAACTACCAAAGCAATAAATATAATCCACATGGTGGATTCACTCTGACAGCTTGTAGAAGGCTACTAAATACCGCTAACCCCACGGTCCCCTTTAGGAGGAAGGTCCCAGGGCAAGTGTTGTTCCTTTCTCTCCTCTTTAGTCTGCAAGTTTTTCATGTAAGTTAAAATAAAGGAAAAAAAAATAATCTTAAAATAGTTTGGCTTTGGGTTTTTTTTGCCTGGCTTCCTGAGGAAACAAAGCATGGGAAGCCATGCTCTGTGCAAGCGTGGGCCCATGCATCTCCACCACCACCTCTTCAATCTGTCAACCTCTCGTGACAAAATCTGCGAGAGGCACGTGAGTCCCAGAGCTAGTGCAGCTGCAGAAGAGTCTAGAAACAGCCCAAGAACCCGACCGCACGGTCAAACCTCTCAAAAGGGGAAAGGAGACAGCAAGACACACAGAAGCCTACAATCTCGTAAGGCTAACGCCAGCATGCACATTTCTCACAGGCGCTTTGCAGCTGATATATTTTGCCTAGAAGAGCCACTATATTTCATACGGTCCTCAAAAAGTTTCGTGCTTTGTTCCCCCCCCCCCCCTTAAGGTTGTTGCTGCGGAAGCTGTAGTATCACTAATTGCCACCTATGCTCAAACACAGCACCCGGGGGGTTGTTTTAATGCTGCTCACCTGTCTGCTTTATAACTGGGGCTGTCAGTGGAGGTCGTGCTGCTGTTTGTGTCTCAGCCCGCAAGATGTGGTCTGAACTTTGTAATGTTAAAGCAGGGGTCACTACATCAGGTCGGGGTAAATGTGTTTATGGATGAAATGTCTGAGAAAGTGTGAAGCAGCACTGGAGGAATTCCACCATCTCGTCGAAAGGAGTTTCTAGCTGCATTTTCACATGCCTTTCTCACTGTTTGACAAGATGAATGGAAAACCCACTAAAAATCCAACCCTGTGTTTGAGTTCAGTCGCCTTCGCACTTTCTAGCACTTACTGTCTTTTCATTCGTAACACATTTTCTGTCCTTTGGAAATGAGTATTTTTTTTGGCCCTTTGTTTCTCCCTGTGCTTAGCCTCAATGCTCACAGTAACTCATCCAGGACTTTTTGCAGAGTTGGTCGTAGTGATTTTTATGCAGCAGCTGTAGCAGCTGGAGAAGAGGGAGGCATGTACCTGCCTGTTTTGTCAGGCAGAATGTGTGTTTGGTGTGGCTATGTTTTTAACTTCCATTTTAATAGGTCACTTAGCTACATAAACAAACAGAGCCAGAGACTGGGCTGCACTGTGTGTTCAGCAAAGTCAGTAAAATATCCAGGTTAGTGTTTTCTTACAGCTTCAACCAAGAGTATGGGAATAAAAAATGAAGTCAGGAATTTGTCTACGTTCAACTCTCCAGCCTCCCTGCACATCGGAGATTTTGGAGAACTGAGTTGTTTGAAGGACAGAGTGAAAACAAATTTTAGCTGGAATGTGTACTCTCCATTATCTGTGTGACACAGTGAGTGAGTGGTACAGCTGTAAGAGGATGATGAATCTGAGATACTGCTGACTTGCTTTTCGAGTTTAGTCAGCTCTGAATAGATGCCAACACAATGCAGAGCTTATCAGCAAAGTCCTAGTGTTTTGAGTGTGGGAGATGTCAGAATGAGGACAAAGTGGTCTTTTTACCAGAAGTCATGCTAAAGATTATCAGGAGAAAAAGCATGTTCTGACCAGATGAGTACACTGACAGCAGCTGGTCTTGATCAGATAGAAGATCTATCATCTAATCTAGAATTACATTTCTGACAGTAGCCAGTGGTGGGTGGCAGGGAAAGGGTATGGTAACACTTCCCCCCAAATACCCTTCTACGTCCTGGCAATCAGTGGTTAAGGATTTGTTGAACCAAAGACTGGATCCAGACCACCACATTTAATGGTCCTTTTGAAGCATCCATTAAGTTATGCAACTGGTTTTTTAACCCAGTTCACTTTCAGCTTCCAAAGTCTCCTGTGGCTTTACCTGCCACACACAACTGGATTCCATTCTGTGAAGAAGTGCTTCTTTCTGATGCAAAGCCGATGCCTTAATTTGGTGCCCCGTAATTCTTCTATTCTGAGAAACAGTGACAAACAGTTCCTAATGACCATTGTAGCTGTGTGTAAGGTGAAGGGTTTAGTATTGGTTCACTCTTTTTTTCCCTGTCTGTCCAACATTTTCTGAGCTGCAAGTGTTAGCCTAATTAATCTCCCCGTGACTGAGGGGGACATTCCGCTCCTGCGACGATCCTTGCTTATCACCCTTCTCTATGTCTACTGGCTCTGCTGCAGCCTCCGGGGAATGGGAGCGACAGTATTCAAATCATGGCCATTGATTTATGCAGTGGTCTAGGATGCTTCCTGCTCTGGTCTTTATTTTCTAACAAGTCTTAACATTGTGTTTGCCCTCTTGACTGCTGCTGAGCTTTTTTTTTTCCATTGAACTAGCCACATTACCTCCAAGATGTCTTTTGAGAGTGGTGACAGCTAAATTTTAGATCCCTTCACTGCAAACACAGAGTTGTTTTCCCCCGTGTTATGCAGTTACGGATATTGAATTTCATCAAGTATTGTTTTATTCAAATCAGTATCATGAAATACTTCTGAAAATCATTCCAACTGATAGCAGTTTTGACTACCCTGAAAATTCTTATACAATTAAAAAGCTTCACCAGTTCATTATTTTTTGCCCCAGATCATTTAGAGTTAAGCTGATCAGGTCCAAGCACAGCCAATGGATCTGTTCTAGACTTTATTTCTCGTCTTTTGTTGCTAAAGCAGAAGAGCACCTGCATCTTATCCCATCCAGCTAAGGCTCCTTAAGACTCTTGAGTAGAACACCTTGCAACACTTGACAGTGGAGATCTGTACTGCAGTGTGTGGGAGGGGAAGGGGGGAAAGGGGAGGGGTAGGTTGCATTACACCAAATAATTTGTCATGGTTTTATTCTCTGAGAAAAAAGAAAAAGCCATAGCCCTCTGAGACAAAGGGTTGGCGTCCTGTCTAGACTGTCACTTATTTAACACTTACTAAGCCAAGGATATATTTGAGATGAAATGCGTAGTTTTCCAAGTGATTCATCTCACTGTGAGAAACACTGATTGTATAAAAGCAGTTTTGCAGCTAAAATTCATTGTAAATTGCTCTGGTCAGGTCTTGGGTTTCACAGGTGAGTCACAGTTTTCTGCCTTACCCCTTTTCCTGGGTGATGAGTGGCTACTGCTTGCCACCCTTCCCTCACCGGTATGGATCCTACTCATCTGTCACGCATGCCCAAACCAAATCAGCATACCGCTTCTACCCTCTTTGACAAATGATTCTCTCAGATTACATTTGCAAGGAGAAGAGCACCATTCCTCGCGAGTCCATCCGTCCCAGTACAAACAGCGCAGCAGAAGCTACGACCGGACAAAGCCCGGCTTATTTTTAACAGTGCAATCCGCAGCACTGTCAAGGGTGGGTGGGTACAGCCGCTGAAGGAATGTGGTCTGGTACGGGCTGCACAGAAGCAGCTGAAGCATCCCCCTCTGAGCAGGACACTCCGATAGCTGCCGATCAGGAATTAGGAGGGGAAGACAGCATTTACACGCAGAGAACCGATCATTTTTCTTTTAGGAAACCACTCTGCGGCAGTGAGACCGAGAGCGTATGCCCATCGCCTCGGACTGCGGCCCATTAGCAGCATTACCATATTAATGATTTAAAGGCTTATGAATGCTAAGAATGTAAGAGGTCAGTCTGGTCTGTGGCCAGGACTCAACCCACTGCCCGCCCACGGTGCATAATCTGTGTCACTGTTTGTCAAACAGCGTACCCGCGTCCAGGAGGATATGGGGTTACAATACATGTTGGCTGCACAGTCGAATGCCATTGCTTTGCGGGAAGGGTGTGGAGATGCAGTTGTTGCCTGTGCACAGAAGATTTGCCCAGAAATACATCTCTGTTGTGTAAAACGATTTCATTGTGGTGTCCCGTCTCTGTACTGAATAGGGACTTTATATTGCGGGTGGCCTGTATGATCTGCCAGGAATAGGGCGCAGCTCTAAGTAGTCAAAAAGTTTTTATCTCAGGACAGCAGCTTGGTTAGTATGGAAGGCAGTTATGCTAAAAATGCTACCTAAACAAGGAGGCTGACCAGTTCACTACAAAAAGACTTAATATGAACTACAGATAGAGCAAGACAGATACAGATGTCTTTTTTTAAAGTTACATTTGCTTAAACACCGGCCTCCACCACTTCCTCAGTCAATAAGTATTTTTAGTTTGAATGCGGCCAAAGGGAACCTGGAAAAGGCGATGGAAGGCCACAAGAGGAACAATATAACAGGTCGCGTGTGCAAAGGGGTCACCAGAGCAAGGCATAGAAAAATAGCAGAAGGAATTGAGTGCTTGAAGCTGGTGACATCTAGGGAACAGCATCAGACACAGAGAAAGGTTTAGATGAACGAACACAAGAGCGGTGCAAAAAGTGCTGGGAGCTTCCAAATGAAAACCTGAATGTCGCACTTGGAATTTTCTGGGGAAACAAAACCAAAACACAAATGCCAAAACCAAACCAAACCAAAACCCCAACCCTTTGGAGAGGTAGAAGTCATGGAAACACAAGTGACTTTCATCCATTAGATTGCTTCTGCCTTTAGTCATTGCTGGTGCTGCTAGTGACAAAACCTGCTCTCTTTCCACTGACCACAGCTCCAGTGAAAAGGGAGCACGGTACCGTGTCAGGGCCAGGTAAGGCTAGGAGGAACTGAGAGAATTGTTTACTGAATTCAGTGGTCACAGAGGTGAAACTAGTAGAGACTGTACTTTTCCTATCTAGATGAAATTGTGATCGTAATGTAGTTTGCAGGCAATGCTTATAATGATGAGGAAAACCAGCTTGACCATCCCATCCAAAGATAAAATGGCTTTTCTGGGAGACTGGAATAGCTAGCTACTTGCAGCAACTCTTTAGTGATTTCTGATTTCAGATAAAATGGGTTTATTGTTGAATAATCATCTCTGAAAACACATCAGTTATTCTGGAAGACAGTGACTTCTGTTTGGACAGCATGATCGCTCAGGGAGGTGAATGCAGACCAGAACAATATTCTGCAACCGTCCTAGGCAGCTTTTCTACGCAACATCCCGAAGCAGGCAAAAAGGGGGAAATCTGCAACTGGGAAAGCACCTAAATTAAGCACATTTGGTACAGGAATCGCTGAAATAATGCCATTTGCACTTTAGCTTTTCAGGAATAAAATAGAGAGTATTGTAGACTTCAGTTTGTCTAGTTTGGTAATAAATCAGTAGTCCTTCTTATACTTTAATAAGATTATTTATTGTTTTCTTGCTTATTCTTTCCCAATTTTTGAGGTGGGGGAAGAGCATTTGAAACCACTACTTAATAAAGAGCACCAGCAAAGACAGACACGTACTTATGCAGTGGAAGATGCTTTGTAATTAGAAGTGCTTTTAACACAAAGGATTATGGACTTCACAGTGTAATTACAAAATGTGTCAGAAATAATTACACCTATACCTATATACCTATAACTTTAAGACTTTAAAGGACTTCTTAGATGTCTGAGGTTTCTCTGGGTCTATAATAGACTGACTACCCACATCATTAAGCTACTATTTTCTTAAATACAGTTGTTGTCTGAGGATCTAAGTTTTCTTTTTTTTCTTAACGCACAACAGACTCACAACCAACCAATGACAATAGTTATATTACTTAAAAAAACCCCAAACCTAATCTATACATAATGTATGCTAATTATTAAAGCAGGCTTTTTAGAAAACTGATGATCAATCAACTTTTTATGTTGGTACTGCACAGAATGCATTATCCTGATTCTGGAGTCTATTAAGACATACTGTATTTTTAGTGTTACATTTCATTAGCTGTTTTATAAAATAACTAATAGTACTATTGCAATGTTCTCTTTCAAGTGATAATTAATATTTATTAATAAATATTCCTAACCAAGAATACATTAGACATGGAGCCTACTATGAATGATTCAGATCAATGGGTGACCTTAGAAAAACCACGCTTGAGACTGATGTCAGTAAATAGTTTGTATCATGACAGCTGGAACTATTAATCCTGTCCTGTGGATGACTGGAGTTTGTCTCTGCAAACAGAGAACTCTGAAAAGCCACTCAGAAAACACTCCAAAAGATTTGCTTCCAATTTTACCAGCCACCTATAGCACAGGCAGCTTGTTTTTTGCTTATTCTTACTTTTAGTGCTTTGTGCTTGTAGTGGGTTAACCTTGGCTGCCTGCCAGGTGCCCACGGAGTGATTCTCTCACTCCATCTCAGCAGGCCATGGGGAAAAAAATAAGATGAAAAAGCTCATCGATTGAGATAAAGACAGGGAGATCACTCACCAATTACTGTCACAGGCAAAACAGACTCAACTCAGGGAAGATTAATTTAATTTATTGTCAATTAAAGAGAGAGTAGAATGGTAAGAAATGAAGACAAAACTCAAACCACCTTCCCCCCTCCCCTGCTTCTTGCCAAGCTCAATTTCACTCCTTCATTCCCAACTCTTCCACCTCCTCTCCCTGACCCCAAATGGCGCAGGGGGATAGGGGTCACGGTCAGTCCGCAGCAGCTCCTCTCCTTCCTTCTCACACTTTTCCCCTGCTCCAGCATGGGCCCTTCCCACAGGATACAGTCCTTCAGGAACTGTTCAAGTGTGTGTCCTCTCCGCAGGGTGCAGTCTTTCAGGAACAGACTGCTCCAGTGTGGGTCCCCCATGGGTCACAGGTCCTGCCAGCAAACCTGCTTTTGCTTGGGTTCCCCTCCGCAGGCCATGGCTCTTGCCAGGAGCCTGCTCCTGCACGGACTTCCCACGGGCTGCAGCTTCCTTCACGGCATGTCCACCTGCTGCGGCATGGGGGCCTCCATGGGCTGCAGGGAGACAACTTTCTTCACCATGGTCTTTGCCAGGGGCTGCAGGGGAAGCTCTGCTCCAGCACCTAGAGCACCTCCTCCCCCTCCTTCTTTTGTGACCTTGGTGTCTGCAGGGTTGTTTCTCTCACATTTTTATCAGTCCTCTCACAGCTGCTGCACAGCGTTTTTTACCCTTTCTTAAATATGTTTGCATAGAGGTGCCACCAAGTTGGCCGAAGGGCTCAGCTTTGGCCAATGGTGGGTTCATTTTGGAGGCAGCTGGAAGCAGCTCTGTGCAACGCAGGGGCAGCCCCTGGTCTCTACTCGCAGAGGTCACCCCTACAGCACCCCTCCACCATCACCACCGTGCCACTAAACCCAATACAGGGCTATTTTGTGCTTTTCCACAGCAAGAAATCAGACCTTGGTTCTCCCACACGAGGGGAATTGCTGAATAGTCAAGCTCTGCAAAACTGTCCCTTAAGCTGAGTACAGGATGTACTTATTAGATAAAAGTGTGCTAAATTGATCACACTCGCATGCTATTCCTCCTGAAGACTAAGTTAATCCTGAACCAGACAAATCTAATATTTCACTAAACTGAATTCACATTTCCCTGCAATCAAATGCATACTACTGTATCTGTAGGTAAATGACTACAGAGAGTTTTCATGAGGCATTATAAGAAGAGGTCATTCATCCTTACAGCATTTGGTGAAAACCAGAGATTGCTGAAGCCTTCTGTCTCCCGTACTCAGCAGTCTGTAGTCTTTTGCAGCTTTGGTAAAAGATGGAGGAAGGCATTCCCGTTTGTATGAAAGGAAACAGTTTCATGGCTTCTCTGAGGCCAGAAAGTGAGTCAGCAGTAAGGAGTTAAGAGTTCAGAGCCACATAATAGTATCCAGTTACTTCACTGCTGCAGTCCAGCATTTGGAAACTGTCTGTAGCACACCATAGATCCATTAACATTCATGATTATTCCAGGAAATTAATAGAGCCGACATCCAAAGCCACTATTTGAATTTATTTATTCACAGACAGTGTTCCTTCAAACTGACACCACCATCAGAAAATACTCCCATCACTGACACATAATTCTCACCCATCTCAGCTTTCATAGCAAGTTAAACTACTGAGCTTGAAAGTTGTGAAGTGGTAAAATACTATCTTTTCCCTTACCAAAACAGTAATGCTTGTGTTTATAAATATCTTAACTGCATATATGACAAGGTAAGGTACAGAAAGCAGTGATAAATACTAAACCCCACAAGGATACTTACTAATACACAACTGAAGTGGTATGTTAATCACATTAGTATCTCCAGTAAAACTTGAGGGATCGAGTAAAAAAAATGTACTTTGGTTTTAAACTTTCTTTTGTTTTTAATTAAAGAATTAAAGTTAGTTCAAGTGCTATCTCAGGAAAAGCATGCTGAAATGATTTAGAGTTATAATTCTAGTCAGTTACAAATGATCATATGTAGTTATCTTCACAGTTAATATTCAGAATTACCAACATTTCCTAAATTGTGAACACCTACCTCTCTACTCACTGTACTGAAAAAAACTTCCAGCCCAAAGTCCTATTTTCCTTTCTTTACCTTTCCCTTCTCTGTAGGGAAGGGATTCAGGATGTTTCCTAGAGCATATTCCAAATGGTCTGAGGAATTTAGACCCTGCCTTTTCCTCTCTCCCCGGACAGAAGAGCTTGTAATCCTATTTCTCCTGAAAGAACAGGAAGGTGCAAGAAAGCAACAGCTTCATGGGTTTATGAAAGGAAGGAAATGAAGTAATGATAAATTACACACACAAAAAAGCTACTAGATCCTTCATTCTAGTCATGAAGAGAGCAACTTTGTTTTGTCTGCAGAACATGAACAGTGCCTGAGTCAACAAGATCGAGTACTTCAGTGAAAATTCCTTTTTTGGTAACTAGAGAGTATGACTTGGTGCATTGTTAGCAAGTGATGCAAAGCAACAGGCAAAAAGGGCCAGTGCAAGCAAGGAGGCAGTAAACATGTTTCACACCTTCCACATGTCAGTGCTACCAGCCTTGACTGCAACACTGACAAGTGCAGATTAACTGAGCTTATGGAAAGAAAAATTAAAGCTGAAAACATCACTAGAAAAGCTACTTTCTTCTCTACATACCTGCAGTTAAGAGCCTGTGCTTTTAGTTTTTCTGTCTCTTCCTACATATTGTACGCCACTTGCATATAATTTTCTGAAAGCTAGATAATGCCGAAGTTGTTCTTTGCTGTGTACCACATGCAGCTGAAGTAAAAGCTATGCTTCCTAAGCAGTCTGCAAAACAAAAGAAAACAAAAAAATCAAACTGGCTCCAACTCAGAGAATTACAAACTCCTCCAGTTTGGCCCAAAGCCAAAACTTTACCTCTGGAAAGAAGCTGGTACAGTAGCACATATCATTCCCCAAATACTGAATCTGGGTTTTGCCACAGGCTTAGAAGCAATGAAAATTTCAGACACTTGAAACATTCCAAGACACTTCTCCCATTTTGAGAAAATATCAAAGCTGAGTTACTTTGTTCAGCTGTTTGCATTTTGAATTAGAGGAGGGAGATGCTCTCAGATGTAGACTTTGCAGCTCACATGACCTTCAGCAACTCAAGTTTTAAGCATTAAGCTGCCAAAGCAGCAGCTGCCTAAAAACATTGCAAATTCATACTGAGTTAGCCTTTTAGATCACATTAGGTTCTAAGATAGTACCACTGGAAACCATGGAGTGTTACTTCTGTAACAATTGCCTCCGGCTACAGGAGGCTGGAATTTGAGACCTGCACAGTTCAGACTTGCAAAAGCTTTCCTATTAGAGATACAGATGAAGAGGCATTTCACACAAATTAATGCAATATTGAACTATGCAAGTTGGGGTTTTGTTTGGTTTTTGTTTATTTTTTTTTTTAATGTTGGTGCTCCCACCATTAGCAACATAAATATTCTTAGGAGCATTACATAGAGTTTGCTTTCTAGAGATGTTCTTGTTTTAATAGAATAAATGGTCCTTAAGACTTGAAAGAATTAATGACAAAGTCCTTGCACTGCATTAGTTAAATGCAATTCCTTGATAGGGGTAGAAAGACTTTAGCCAACAGTTATCATGGCAACAATCAGTCAGGGCAGGGGGTGGAGTGGTAAAAACAACATAGATGAAGTATAAAGCTTCCATTTTAACATAACCTCTTTCTCATTACTCAGAATAGTTTGTTTTCTTCTGAAGGAAACTTGACAGTGCTGCAAGTTACAGACATTCTTCCCTGGGAGAAATTAGGAAAGAACCAGTCCTTCCCTTGCCCAGAGCTGTGTGCCCTCCCCCCTCTTCAGCAAACACTCAGAAGTAGATGGGAAACCACAGAAATCAGGAAAAAACCCAAGGTTTTTCTTGGCTATCTACTTATTTGTAATACCTGTACTGAAGAGACAGGCAGAGACCTAGTAAACTTGTGCCCACCAGTCCCTTGGTGGATTTAGGCTGCTTTTCATCACAACAGTGATTTGAAAGACGCAGCTCCAGCTGGCTAAGTCACATCCATAAAGGGAAGGCAAAAATAAGCATATGAAGGTGAAATTTGCAGATAAAAGCAAGAGCAATATTCTCACATATTAGTGACATTTGAAGTGAACAGATCCAGCTGACTACAATGCTTGGTCTTTTCAGTCCACCTGCTCCTCTTTTAACAATTAGGTTTTCCTCCAACTAATCAGTGCAGTTGATGCACATAGTTATGGATTCCTGTCTCAGCAGAGGCATGGCAAGCACTGTGGGGTCCACACCCGTCCTTTTCCCTTTCGCTCCCGCTGCTTTCTTCCCCTGCCCCACTTGCTCGCTCTGTCACCAGAGCTTCTCTTCCTAGGTGGCACCCGCCATCAGGCCAGACACATTACCTGTATCTGCTGTCTCCTTAACAGCTTTCAGTCTTAAGCAAGAATGTAACAACTTACTAAAATTCTTCATGAGCAAGCAAGTGCTCAAAAGCTACACCTATGAACAACCAAAGCTGGGCTTTTTCCCTTCAGCAACGGGAGTTTGTATTTTGACACAAGATGCCTAACACTGCTCGTTTTCCAGTTTTCTACACTGTTGAGGAAAAGCTTGCTGGAAGCTGGTCATACTAGCAGTTCATTAAACTGCAGAAAACATTCTGGACAATTCTACCTAAGGATTAAAAACTTTGCCCTTTAATACAGCTTGTCTTGGGAGACTATAAAACCACAAATATCCAGTTTAGAGCATATGTATGTTACACAAGACCAGATAGTGTCCTGCTGCTCTCCCCTGAGCACAGGGGCATCAAAATCCAGTGTCTCTTACAGATCCATGCTACGTGTACCTCAAGTACAGCTTGAGATGTAGAGTCATCTTGCAACTGAACAGTAAAAACATTAGTGATTGTTTAACCCTTGAAGGAAGCTTCAGCAGGTTGCCTGTAAGCCACGTTCATGAAGCTATAGCAAATTATTCAATACTTCAGGCAGAACTGGACATCAGACCCATTAAAGAAATGTATCAGTTTCTTCAACTGGTATGAGCTACATTAACCTGAACTTTCTGTTGATTTGAAGAAAAATGTAAAGAGTTAAAATGAAACATTTTTACTTGTTTTAAGGGAAGTAAGGCTAAATTTTAAGCTTCTGCTTAGTAGTTGCACTTTCTCCAATTAGACTTCATGAGAGTGGTCAGTCTGAACCAGGATTCAGCTGTACTGTGTATTTCCATTGGTAGCAGAAGTAAATAAGTACACTTCACCCTTTTGTACCTCAATGCCAGTTGGACACTAATACCAGCACTGTTAAGGATTAAAAACAAACAAAAAAAACCTCACAGCTCCCTCGCCCCTGCCTTATAGCCCAGTCTGTTCAGAAGGCAAGTAGACAGCCATGAAAAATCACAACCAAACTATGTTTTGATCAGTGCAAGAAATACCCCACTGGATACAAAGCATGCAAATTTCCAAGTACGCTTATTCTCCATTTTGAGTTGCTGGGGCAAAAACCTGCCCTCTCTCCTTTTGCCAGATTCTCAGATATTAGGCAGCCATCCTTTTGCTGCGTTAAGAGCCTGCAAACACCAAACACTTATTTTATGACTAAGGCCTACAAGCATTCCCAAACAGGAAAAATGTTAGTTCACATCAGTGGACATCCTCCTGCTATAACATCATTACAATGAAAACTGGGCAGGAGAATGTCTTTAAGCAGAAGGATCCGATATCAGAAGTGCAGCTGTGTTCACTGCTCCCGCCTTGGTCTTGTACATGTGCCACCTTCATCATATTCATCCATCAACTGCAACATATATGTTCCAGTATAGAGAAGAAACTGTCCAGTTATTTGTGCTGCATGGGACATTAGCTGAAGCACTTTCCTGGAAGAAAAGCCGTTTGTTTAGAAAAGATTTCACCAACAGGGTGACATTGCCCCACCCCCCCCAACACCTTTAGGACGAGTCAGGTAGATATATTTAAGAACTGTCTTTCTTCCTTACTTCTGAGAAGCTGGTCATT
This sequence comes from Platalea leucorodia, assembly GCF_965183815.1. Taxonomy (NCBI): domain Eukaryota; kingdom Metazoa; phylum Chordata; class Aves; order Pelecaniformes; family Threskiornithidae; genus Platalea; species Platalea leucorodia. Next base: position 58,155,201 of record NC_138823.1, on the reverse strand, counting down.
TTTGTACCTTCTTTAGAGCAAATACTTCTGTGGCCATTGATTGACAGAAAACTATTGACATGTTGGCAGAACCAGAAAACACATTTAACAAAGCAGGCTGTCATCCTGTTAGACATTTACAGGCCTTCTGCAAAGCCATCACTCAAACTACCAGAGCACCACTGAAGACTTCACTTTGCCTGGGAGCCCAGCAACATTCCTGCAGCATGAATCCACCTTGCATCTCACCTTTAGGCCACTCGCTAATACAACACTGCATATATCCCCAAGCTACAGATCAAACTTCATTAGATCTGAAGCTGAGCAATCACATTACAGTGGATGCTCAACAGCAAAACAAGTGAAGCCAGACGAATTAATACTGTCCAAGCTGCAAGCCTTAAGAACTCTCAGTTCACAACTACTCTGTTTTTTAAAGTTTTAATAAGTATCAGCATTCAAATATATAATATGGTGTGAGAATCAGTACAGATCCATAAACTAAGATCAGGCAAGCATCAGAGGTCTACAATATAGACTGTGGATCACCACAGGATCACAGGGGAATAGAGATCATCATATTTGAGTGGTCATTTATTCAACTTCTTCCTTCCGTTCTCCAAGAAACAATTGGGACATCAGTGCTGACAGCTATATTCAAGTCTCGTGCTCAAAAAATTAAGCAGGCCCCCACAAGTATGAAGCTGAGGCATTGGGGCAGTGGTACACAATAACTGGAACCATTCCAAAACTGGAAAGGGATCAGTTTCTGAAGATGCAGAACCCAGACCAGCCTTCCCCTTCTGCAAAAAAAGAGGGAAGATTTTCTGAATTCCTGTCTGAGAAAACATGCATCTGTGAACCCTCTACTGCTATTCACTTCTCCTTTGAGCTCTAGCAGAGAAGGCAAATTCTTCTTTCTACAAATTCAGTTTTTTCCATTGTGATGAAAGAAGGTTTGCAGTCAAAATCCAGTGTTTCAAAAGAGTAGAATACCCTGTCCTTAGAGCCTGGGAAGCCTTTAAAAAAAACACTGTACCTTTATTCATGTTTTCCACACATATGCCATTTCAGTATGTCCTTCCCTCCACCAGATAGTACAGGCCAAGGAGCTTTACAGTTACAAAGCAAGCTGCACCTGGTACCGAGCTTTTGAGCAGCTGCAGTGTGTCACTTGCACACGAGAGCAGTTGTCACTGAAGCCATGGAGGAAGTTATTTGTTGAACTGGACATTTGATCCTTCAGTTGGACACTACAGGGAGAAACTGTTAGGGGGAAATGCACTAATCAGATCTGGCAGGCTTTGAGCCCCTCCCACCAATGAACAACTGCAGCATTTTAAAGTCCTTTCCCTTCACACTGCACAGGTGGGCTCAGGGAGAGGGCATCAGAGTTAGCAATTTGGAACTCGTTAGCAGAGGGACTACACCAGGAACCTAACATCATCTGTCTTCAATTTCAGTAGCAAGTTGAGACAGGCCATCTCACTGTTGTGTTCAAGAGTACCCAAGGTTATCTCTTCTGTCACCCTTGTTCTCTGCCAGCAGGCTATTACCCCACCCTGGCACTGACACATCCCTTACAGCTCAACTCTGTAACATAACAGTGCTTCTAGAAGAACTCCACAGCTACTTCAGCTGTTTGCCAGTACCCTTTCTTTCTCACCAGCTGCCCTGTGTTGGCAGGGAGGCAGAACTGTCACTTCAAATTCCCCTTAACAGTGCAACTTCCAGTGCTGATACTCATCTCCATAGCAGATAGCCAGAAATCACAGCTTGTTCTGACTCAAGAGACTTGACAAACAGCAACTGGAGGAATGCAGCTGCTTAAGGGTAAGTCTTTGCTTTGAAGAAATCCTAATGAAGCCAGTGCTACAGGTGGGCAGAGCATATAGCTGGATAATCACTGCAGCATGACCAGAGATGAGTCTCATCTACACTCACACCAGCCGTAGCCTGAAAGATTAAGCAAGGGACCACCTAAGTAGAGTGGGAGAGGTCAGTCAGACAGAAAGACACGGACCAAGATTAGCATTACAATGCTTAATACCTACGTCCTGAGAGGAGGGACTATTTGAAGACTTCAAAGTAAGGACTACACATTGCTCAGGAGAAGTGAAAACCTCACTTACAGGCATTTACATCTGTCTGTTCTGTACAGAGCAGATCTGGTCCTGAAGTAATAAAATGCAGGAACACTATACCGCTGTGTCTCAACCAGAATTTGAAAGGTAGAGAAATTCAGGGCTGCAGCTTAAACAGCTGTCTAAGCATGGCACCTCTGTGAAGGAGTCTGAACTCAGACGAAGTTTTCTTCAACCACAGCAGGACGCAGCTGGTTTTGACACAGGCTTTCAACACGCTGTTGAAAGCGGCGGACAGGACAGGTATTATTTTGCCCCTACATAAGACAGCATTTCCCAACAGCCAGTTCTACCAAACTCGCAAACCACCACAGATTGGTCCTGCAGGAGACAGCAGTCCTTGTTAGGCTCCATTAGTTTGCTTAGAAACCAGTTGGCTTAAAAATAGCGACGTCACACAGTCCTATGACAGATGACAAATTCACATGAAGACAGTGGAGACTGTCATATATCTTCCATTTTCCTTTGCCTCTTTGTAGCTCAGGTGGTAAATTTGGCAGCCAGGTATTGCAAAGTCTGAGCCAGCTTTAAGAACTCCGCCATTAGATCTCAAATTCCTCTCTCATTTCACCCCCTTAAAGTCCCCCTTCAAAGAGTCCAGATGCTTCTTCCTCAGCCTCCTGCATTCTTCAAACAAGTCAAAGGAATCTGGGGAAATTCCCTCAGGAAAACAAAGAGGCTGCTGCACCTACACCCTTGCAGTAAATACAAGCTGATAAGATTTTGCCTTGGGGGAAATTTCAGATTCCACCATAAAAAGTTATAGCAAGTTTCTACAAGTCAGCTATCTACTTTACACAGGAAGAGTCAGCATATTGGCCAGTATGTAAGAATTAATAAAATACTAAGTTTATAAATACACCTGCTTCACAGAACCAATAAGCAAACACAGATTTTACAATAACATATACACGCCTGGTCAGTAGTGGAAACATACTTACCGCAATACGCTTTTTGCTCCCATACATTTGATGTCATATGAGACAGAGTAGATCTCATAGAAGGTCGCCTTGATGTTTAAGCAGCCAATAAAATCCTTAGGGTTCAGCTTGTACAGATCAAATGTGATGTTAGCTACTCCCATTTTCTTCTTTTGTCTCACAGCAGCAACTCCATTTCTTGTCTAATTTAAAAAGAGGGAGAGAGACAGTTTGTACCATGAGCCAGGAAACTACAGCAAGACAATCGTTAACAGTGTAGCTCTTTAGAAGCAGCTTGCTTATTCCAGTCTTTGGGCTAGTTCTCAATCAATTCTAAACTAGAATTAAAAGCATTAGCACAGAGAAAAGCAAGTCTGCAGCTTACACAATTTCGTTCAAGTCCTGAACAGGCTTCTGAAGCTATTCCAGACACAGAAGTTCCAGAGTGACACAGCACCTCCTGAATATTTTTTTCTGTAATACAGCTTCTTCTTCATGGTATACTGAAGCCACAGGTAATTCCACTGGAGAGTGTTCCTGCCATTTAATTATCCTGGTATGTTCCAGCTGCTAGCTGAGGCAGCACAGTTAGTCCACACTGAAACAGGCCACCAAATTACCAGGATGACATTAGGCCCTTCCGTTTAGGAAGGAACACAATACTGATGAGCACTCAGAGATGGCTGCAAAGATGACATCTGTGAAAAGTCAGGTCTTCATTTCAAATCCTGGCTCATAACACCTCTTCCTTTCTACTAAAAAAGCAACATGGGGAGGGAACCACTACTGATTAGGCCTAGGGTTTAATACTGAGTTTTTAAGAGAAAAAGCAAAGGAAGAGGAGTGTGGAAAGTCACCTTCCACCTTAAATCCAGCCTCCTATACTGAAAGCAGCCCTTATCTGCTTCAGGGCTGACAGTGATGCTTTCAGGATGCTTGTTTCAAGAAAAAAAGAAAATAGTAAAGACGACCCGTATTTACAGAGACATCTAGTGGATACATGGGATACTCTGCTCAGCACATTCCACTCAAGGTTAATGGTTTGGCAGCTCCCAAGCTGTTTTTTGCATGCTAAATGAAGCAATAAAGTTGTGTAAGACTGGGCCTTTTTATATTTGTCACCCCAGCGCTCGGACAGTGCCATGGTAAGTCAGACCAAGTTAAACACTGCAGTATATCATTAACCAGCAATTTTATGCCTGTTTTACTTCGATGGCCTCTGAGCTCCAGGAACAGGGCCCCCTATCAACAACAGTTTTGGACATGTACAAGTAGCCGGCATGCTTGGTAGTGTATCCCTCCCCATTAACACCCAGAATATTTGGATAAAGCATGAGAGAGCTTGTGCTACACTCCAGATGATCTGTGAAGCTGTGGCAGTCCTTCTGCTGTCATTGAGCACATCCTGAAGAGGGGCAGCGTTCAAACTTGTTCTGCTGCCATACCATAGGGCAGAGGGAGAAGGAGCAAAACGGAGTCATAACCCTGGCTGCAACTTCTTTTCTGCTCTTGGAGCTCATGGCCCAGATGCAGCAGGCTGATAAGCCAGTGAGGTATCTTGGGGAAAAAAACCGTACAAACTGCCCACACTGCAACAGGAGACTGGGAAAATGGTGCCACACGATTGAGCTATCCGTGTACAAACAGAAAAATGGTAGGCCTGCTCACAGCTCCTCTGCTAGCTCTGCACCTGGTAGAAGAAATTTTGATGCTAGCGTTCTAGCAACAAGCATTTCATGGAAAGACAATTAGGAGTTTGACTATCTTGTCAACATAGAGATGACTATTCCCCCACAAAACCACAAATTGGACACTGAGTTGACATGACTAGAAGGCTAAAGCTAGCCGATCATAATAGTTCTTAAAATACCTTGAAGCATGAAGACTAACATTAGGTTTTGATGACAACTTTTAGCTGTTTGCAAGATTAAACACAGGCATTTTTTTAACCTTCACTAAACCATTACTGCATTCATGAGGCAAAACTTATTTTACATTGCTTAATTTGGGCATTTTTCCCCCCTCTAAAAGGTAACCTTTAAAGACATTGTATTTTTAACTTCATGCAACCAAAGTCCTAATTTTCTTTATGTTACAAAAAGGCTCAAGAACAAAATCATTTCAGAGGCTCTCCAAAAGCAGGGGATTTCCCCTGTAATTCTTTTCAGTTGTAATGTTTCATTTCAGTTTTTGGCAGATCTTTGCCAACAGTTCTATGTTCAAGCCAGGGATGAAAAAGGCCCCAAACAAACGAAAAAACAAAAACTTGATTTGTCATCCAGGAAGGCTCAACAAGGAGTTGATACCTTGCCTTCTTTAGGGCAAGTTTTCTTCCTCTTCTCCTCTCTTTCCAACAATTTTAGCAGCCACAGACATTCTTCCATCCACTTCTATTCAAGTGAGAGAGAGGCAGTCAACACTTACTTGTGTCCATTTCTGTCCTTTTTCTAGAACCATGAAGTGTGTATTATCATCCAGGGACTTGAAGAACTCTTCCGTGTCCACAACTGTGCCATCTTCCTCCAAAACCAGAGTAACTATTCCAGCAGATATAAGGAAGGCATCTAAAGTCTGCGAAAAACAAGTAGATTTTAGCATTCAAAAGAGGGCCCATCATTTCATATTAAGACTTGCTTATCTGACATATTCTCCTAAACTTCCCCAGCAATGATTTTTAGAAGAACAAGAGTCTGTGGGTTACCTTTCTGGGATACTGTACTTCATTGTAAGTTTCAGCCAGAGCGGGAATGTTTGCTATACCTTGCTGATGAGCTCTTGCAGACTGCTTGCAACAATTCCTTTCCGGCTGCTTCGGGACGCATTCGACACACGGAAAGGTCGCCCGGCAGGCATGAGAGGAGGGAACAGGGTCTGTTTTGTTACTGCTCCCACAGATGCTCCCATGGATACCAAAGATCTAAGACAAATAAAAATTCAGTGTAGTTATAAAAATAGTCATGTCAAGTACTGTGAGAAGGAGGAGGACTGTGGAGTTTAGTGACGTAAGCACATTATACGAGTAATTCACAGGTCACGCTAGACTTATGGAGCTTGCTTTCAAAACTAAATACTACATAGCCCCACAGACATGTTGTCTCCGAACTTTCTCTTGCCTGTGACATTTGAAAATACTTCTAAAATTAAAAACATTTCAAGCAGAAGTGGGCCACCTCTAGCTCAGCTTATGTCAAGGTCACGATTACAGTAAATTAGAAAGGCAGCAGCTCTTACTGCATTCAGCCACTCAAATCATTCTCTTTACCTGCAAGATAAACACTCAATGAGATAACACACAAAACTACTTTTGAATAATGATTTAAGGTATGAGTTTGCTTTAGGAGGACTGAACATATTGCCCATATTCAAAAGACCTAGCATCAGAACACAAGTGGAGCTTTTCAATATAGTTACGCTTGACTTCCAAACAGCCAAAGCATTTATCTTGTAAATAATATCTACAGCCTATAAAACTTTATCTAGTTTTGAAAATCACAAAATAAGACTTGTTTGTGCTCTAATGTATCAAAAGTAGTCAAATGAAATTAAAATTAAGCTCAAAGTACATAAATGCATAGTGCTGGAGAAAGCTGCCAGAGAGGCTGGAAAAATGCAAAGACTTTTAGAAAGAGATTTCAAATTTTCCTGGGCAAACACATGTTTTAATAGTGACTGTTTAGGTTCCCTTAAGTAAACCAAGCACGTAACACTGGTAACTGTCTACTCCCACACCGAGGTACAGATCTGCTCCCATCTCCATCTAGTGACAGCTTTTTGCTGACACATTACATCGGCTAATTCAATAGCCAGCTTGCCAAAAATCACCCTCTGCATGACACCTGGAAAGGACTGATTTCTAACAAGTGTTTTAAAGGGAGACAACATTTTGTCTCCCACATGCCTGGACTTTACCCCCTGTGCACCTTTGGCTCCTTAATACTGAATTGCACAGGGGTGGGAAAGGGATGCATCCCCGTTTTGTTCTCTCACATAGGTGTAAAAGGTCAGCTTTATGTAGGAAAACCTATTCTCAGACACTTTCACAGAGCGGGAGAGAGTGTACTGGCAGTCTCCTTCTGCAGCCAGAGAGTGGATACAGGAATTCCTAGAAAAATTATGAAATGGTATAAAGTTACTCAACTAATAATGTCCCAGTCACACCTTTTGTGCAAGTTCACATTGACCATGGAGAATAACTCTCTTTTCCAAACCTCTTATCTAGTCTTTAAGCATATTTTTGGGATGCACAGAAAATCATTTTTGTGACTGGCCAGACAGAGTTTCAGCAATTTATTTCCTGCTCTCATTCTGAACTGCTCTTCTACAGGGCTTTGGGCTATTGCCTTTCTTCTGTACACTAAAGCTTACCCTCCTCAAAAACTCCTCAGCATTACTGGAGCTTTTATATTTTTAAAGGAGGGGGATGTTGAACAGTTTTATTCTAGCTCAAGCTAATACTTTCTTGGTAGTACTGTCTAAATACTAGGTGCCTGGCTTTCAACAGTTTGCATATATATACACACATGGCTGGTGGAAATCTCTCTCCTTTCTGTAACGAATCTGGTGAGGATGAGCAGTCAGTATGGTTTTGTTTCGAATTAAAGAGCTAATAAGCACCTTCCTCCTGGAGAAGGGTCAAGACCAGGGAAGAGGACAAGGTGACAGAGTTAGCACTGACAAAGGCATTGAAGGTCCACAGAAGGGAAGCATTCTAGGACAGGGTGTGTTGGTTAATCTCTTCACTGACTAAGGTAATAGTGCCCCAATCACCCCGCTGATCTGTGGCCAGCTCCCATTCTGAATCACCCCAGTCTCTTCCTCAGATATGAAGCCTGCTCATCTGCATCAGGGCTGGTGACTCCACAGGGCACCCTGATGTTACAAGGTGCAATGCTCAGGATTCAAGAGGTGATGCTTTCGGAGCTAGTTACATCCTGTTCCCTCTCACACATTTGAAAACTAGCACATAGAATAATTACTTGAGTGGTATATATGACAGCACTGCCGAGATTTTTTTTTTTTTTTTTTTTTGGCAAGGAGAGAAAATACCAGTCCTGTTGAACAGTTTTCTTTCCAATTACTTAAGCCAAGTTGTCATTCACAAAAGGCAAAACGTTAAGGAAAAAAGCTAAAACATACACCCTGATACAGAAGGAAGAGCATTAGGGGCACAGCTCACGGGCAGGACTTGAGCTAACTGGGTTCACCTCAGCCATTAGCACAGCCAGCTATACAAGCCATATTTTGCAGCTCGGAACAGGAGTTTCTTCAGGATTCAAGATCAATCACCTCACACTGCTGCCTAGTTCTATCAAATGTAAAAAGTCAGAGAAAACAAACAAACAAACAAACATATTAATAAACCAGGACTTTCATTAGCTCCACCAGTCACTTAACAGGAGTCCAAGTCTTAGGGAGTTATTTAACATTGATGCCATTTCACCTACATTTCAATAAAACCAGTCAATATCATCTTTAAACTATGTCTGCTTATGAAGCAGTGAGTCTGGGCTCCAGTGCAGGCTGAAGTTTCTGTTAACGAGAAGTACTAGGAAACAAAAGCCAGTGTGATTAAAAAAAAAAGCCAGATAAACAGAGTGTAAACCCTTCCATTTCTGGCCCTATTGATGAAAGCTTGTTTTTTCTTGCTCCCCACACACACAAAGGCCACAGACTCAAACAGGCCAGCCTACATTCAGGGCCCCTAGAAAGATCCCTTTTTGCTGCAGCTGTCCTCAGAAACCAGACAAACCAATTCCTGATGCAGGGAATTCCTCTGCTAGATTGGAGTTACCAAAAATAATTTCCTATTAAAAGCTGATCAGGCTAAGTCAGGAAAACAAGGGGTGGAGAGGAAAGGAACACACTAAGGTGCAGTCAGCTTTATGAGAAAGTTGAGTGACATGTTAGATACAGACAATTCCACTATTGTTTTATTATTTTTTAAAGTCGAAAGGATCAAGCCCTAGCTCTTCGCTAAGGGAGAGAGGGATCCTGTGTCAGTGGAAAACACAAAAATATATTTATAAATGAAAGAGCAAGTATCTTCAAACTCTAGCATCTTGTCCAGTTTGTTTTGTATAACCACAACCTGCTAGAGGGACTCGCAGATACTGACCCAAGCATTCAGTGTAGCGTCAAGGCTGGTGGGACAAATGATTTTTTTTTTTTTTTTTGAGGAGAACCCAGGGATTAAAAGCCTGTCTTGGGCCCTGCACACATAATTTCACTCTATCTTTGTTTGCAATATGCCACTTATTTTTGCCTAAGAATGTGGTGCAATGGTCTTCAGCCTCACGCAGAAAAATCAACGTTGCGCAACCCCAGCGGCTTCAGGATAAGGCACGGTTTGGTTCGTAGGTTAGGGTTCACAGGCAAATGGCGATGGCAGCAACAGCGAAGCAGGAAAAAAAAGAGTCAGAAATTAGTCAGGAGGCTTGGGGTTCGGCCAGATGGCAGACTTGGCTCCCCTGCTAAGACACGACCGGTAGAGGTACCGGGACCGCAGCCAGAGCCGTACCGCTATGGAGGCGGCCAGCGCACCCCGAACGCAAACCCAGGCCCGGAGCCGCGGCCACGCCGCCACCGAGCACAAGCGGCCCCCGGCCACGCCGAGGCCCCAGGCCCGACGCACCAGCTCTCGGCGCGCAAGGCGGCAGCTCCGCCGCTGCCGGGAGGGGAAGGCGTCCCGGCCGCGGCACCGCAGAAAGGAGTTAAAAACGCAAAGCTCCGACCCGCACCCCCCTCAGACGGGCTCCAGCCGAGGCCTGAAAGGCTGCGGCAGCACGCCTTGCTTGCTTCTCCCACCTAGGGCCCACCAGATGCAACCCTCCACCCCCGCCCGCTGCGAGCAGCCCTCACACCCTGCTCGGAAAGCGCCCTTTGCTCCTGAAGAGCTGGAGCCGCCGACGGGGCTTATTCAGCCCGGGCTCTTCCCCAGCGCCAACCTCCGAACCAGCGCGGGAAGGAGGGGGCACGTCCCCGCACTCACCGCAGCAGCGAGCCCACGCACTCCCTCGCCGCCTCCATGGCCCCGCCGGCGGCGGGGCAGCGCCGGCCGCGACGCTTAAAGCGCTGCGGGCGGCCCCGCTCCTCCTCCCCGCGGCGGGGCGGCCCCTGCGGCCGGCCCCGCTCCGCCTTCCCCGGCCGCGGCCCCGGGAGCCGAGCCCGGGTGTCGGTGTGAGGAGGCGCCGGGCCCCGGCCGGGGTTAAAGCGCAAGCGGCCTTCGTGGCGGGGAGGTAACCGCAGGTGCGAGGTACCGCACTTCGGAAGGAGTATTTCCTCAGGGGCGTTTTGTCCGACGAGTTGCCTGGGAAAGGAGCAAGAAGGACTTTGTTTAGTGCGTATCTGAGTTGCATGCTTACCTATTAGCTAGTTACAGCTAATATAGCAACGGTGGAAGCCAATCTCATTTGCAGCCTCTCGGCATTAAGGCAAATCAACAGATTAAGGGTCTCAGCTTCTGATTTTAGAGCCTGTGAATAAGCTTACAGCTTGGATTAATATATACAGTAGCTTCAGTGGGGGTATTTAGTGTTATTCCTACAGGCAGGGGAGCCACGACTTCCATTTACTGAGCAGGTACAAAGGCAGTTTTTCCTTTTTATGTATACCTGTGGGCACAAATACAATATTTTTTTGGCCCTGAAAGCAGGTTCTGTTTCTCAGAGCCACCCAGTCGCTATTGCACAGGGAAACCAGAGCCGGCAGCCTCAGACCCCGGCCCTGGGGCAGCAGCCCGACCCAGGGCCAGCCGCTGCGCCGGGAGCCCCTGTCCCTGCTGGCCGGGGAAGGGCTCCCGAGGCCCTTGCCACCGGCACTCGGGTTACCCCCGGGGTCAGGAACAGGGAGTTACCTGGTTGCCTGGGTTGTTTTCCCTGTGCCAGCCTGTTTAGGGTAGGAAAAGCCGCTCACGGTATTTCTTTACTCTCTCTAGCAGGCAGGCTGACACCTGCTAGATGTCTTCAGTCCTTAGCTTTGGAGCCCTTATCAGCTATCAAAAAACCAAACAACCAACCTTTTAGTCCGGGGCAAATTGTTTTCTTGGATGGCATCTCCTTCCCAGCCTGGTGGAGTAAATAGCTCCTTTCCTCAGAGCAAAGCTTAGACCAACAAACTTTCCATTGGGCAACTGAGCCCAGACTTTTATCTCTTCCTCCTCAGGCTGCTTAGGGCTTGCAGGTGTGTGGGGACCCTTCTCATATGTTAACACGTGTTTTCGACGACATTTAGTTTTGTTACAGTTCTGCGGTTGGTCCCTGACAATGCCTTCATGGAGAGAGCGGGAAAATGGGGAACAGTAAACAGGTCTCTGAGCACTGGCCTCCAAACAACCTGTTTTCCCCTGGGTTTGTACCTTGTGGTTGATTGTGGGCCACAGCTGAAGTTATTTATGCAAAGTGGCACATTAGTAAGGAATTCTTACCAAGTGTTTCTCTACTGTCAAAAAACTTGTGTACATACTGCAGCTTTTCCTGCTGTGGAGGGAGAAAATAGGGGAGAAGGAGAAGATGTTTTGTCAGATGGTCTGTCTCTTCCTACCTCTGCCTGTGGAAGAGAAAGGAGAGTGCCCTTAGAAACCATATAGAAATTGCAGTAACTTTAAGGATTTTTCCAAACAGGCTAGGGCACAAATGTCTGGAGGAGGTGGAAATTTTGGTCTTGCAGAAGCTTAGCTGTTCTCCGGTGACGTGCCTCTTCCCGGAGATCTCTGCAGAGACATCCGACCAGTGCCGCCCCTGCCAAGCAGCCCCCCGAGGTGACACACCCGGTGCAAGGCCTGCCAGAGCTCTAAGGCCGGGACAGCGTGTTTTGCAAGGACACGCTCCTCCAGTGGCATTACTGCTTCAACTTGCATGGCAGCTGTCGTAACTAATACAAACACAGCTGTGGACTTAAGAGTAACAGGAAAAACACGTCCTTTTGAAGTCTGTCGTGATCTGTAAGGAGAGGAGGGTATGACCTGTAGTTTCACAAGCTGCAGTAACACTCCCTTTTTTCTGCGCAAGCTGCAGTAAAGCCATCAGATGGGTAAAATCACTGACCTGGGAGCTGGGCATCTCAGCAAAGAAGTGTCTTTGAACACCAGCAAGACAGTGTACAGATGAGATGTGCGCAGAACCTACTGAGGAAGAATATAAAACAGTAGCAGGAGCCAAATCTGGCAGGCCAAGGCAAAAAATGAGATCTCATTAAAAATGGATGTGACAAGATAACATTCAGTATAAGGATACCAGCTGTAAGAGGCAGAATCATCCCACTCTTTTACAGGGAGGGAAAATGAACTGTAGGTTGAGGTGAGGAAGCCAGAATATTTAGCAACATTTTGCTTCAGTTATCACTGAAAACATTAATCATGCAGGGGACGAAGTACGTAGCCGGTGTTGAAGGGAGTGAACACTAGAGGTGGAGTTAAATAAGCAACTGTGTTAATCCCTCTTACTAAATTACTATCTTACTGCCCCTTTGCTGAGGTGCAGTGACGGACTCCATACGTCTTGCTTCTCCACTGCAGTTCAAGTCAAACAAGTTTGCTTAAGTCACTCCTGACAGGGGTCATATTGCTATGGAAAAAACTCTGCACATGGCACGTTTAACAGGGAGGAGAAGGCACTTGAAGTAGTTTTGCATGCAACTTCACGTCGGTGAGCGTGCAGTATCAGGCCAGGTTTTCCTTACCATCCTTCAAGAAAAAAGTTGACAAATTGGAACAAACCCAGAGGAAAGCGGGAATGATCAGAGATCCGGAAAACATGGTGTATGGGCTGTGTAGTTCGGGAAATAGGAAGATTGGGTGGAAACATGAATTACAGGCTTCAATGATTTTAGAGAACTCTGTGAAGAGGAATGGAATAAAATTTTCTTTATGCCTACAGGGGCTTAACTGTAGGAAAGGAGAATTAAGTTGTCCATTAAGAAACATTTCAACTCTAAGGTGACTGTTAGGTGCTGGGATCAGTTGCTTACTGAAGATGCGAAGTCAGTGGGACACAAACATTGCTTGGGCTGGTGTTCAAATGACACAAAGGACAAATCAGGACACCAAGGACCAATTTGGACATTCCTTCTATTTCTCAAAGCTCTGACAAATTACACGAGCGAGATTAATGCAGAATAAAGTGCTTCTGTACCTTGCCTCCCTTGACCTAAGAGGGGAGTGCAAGAAATGAACAGATGTGCTTACAGCAGCGTTAGCAGCAAAGGTAACAGATGACAAGGGTTGGCTTAGATGTGCAAAAGCTGACCTTCTGTTCAGCCTTTCTGCCCTTTCCTGTTTTCGGCTAAGTCTGATCCTGATTTCTGTTAGAACCACTTTTGTGATCACCCCTAAGTAAATTTAATTATTTCTTATCCCTTCCATAGAGACCCAACTTTCTATTCTTCACTGTGTCCTTAAAGTAACAATATTTGTTTCTAAACTGCTTTTACTATTCAGCAGATTTCTATCTCCACTGCCTCTGGTTCTGCTTTATTTCTGTCAGGCTGTTCATGTTAAAGATTTGGTTGTTCATTCTTCATATTTGTGTTAAGCACTTCTGCACCATCACTGAAAGTTAAGAGCAAATTAGACAAGCATCCATCACAGAAGGCTTGGATACAGCTGATTATTTTGAAATAAGACAGTGGAGTAAAAGATCTCATGGGGCTGCTTTTTATTGTTTTCTGTCTTTTTCAGAATCTTTGTTAATGAAATTGTATTTTATAATGCCTGACAGCTTTGCAGGAGCCACTGAATGTTTTTATTAGCTGTACAGGAGGGGATGAGGCTCCTCCTGAAGGTGACCTCGCTGCTCTGCAAGGCTATGCAGAAGCAGCTGGGAATATTTTTTGGTACTAATCGAAATCCTCTGTAACTGTCTGGAAATGGTTCTGTGACTGGCAAAGATTTCGATGTTGAAAGCCCTGTTTGAAGAAAAGACTAACCGTTCACTGCAGTGAACCATCTGGCCCAGAAAAATGTTCTTTATTATGAGATTTCATGGGTGGGTATTTTGTTTTATTTTGTTCTTTTTGGTTTTCAATGATTTTAACAATAGGATCAAGACAGTGTTGATGGATAGGCACATGCTGTATACATGGGAAAAAATACCCTGCCAAGAGTATTTCAGTGGTGTGAAATTCTTTGAACGCAAATTTAAATTTAGGTGTTTTATAGTTATATTAAAATCAGAAGGTCAGGCTTTGCCCTCATTTACCCCCTTTGCAATACTGTACCTGTGAATGAATTGCAGATATTTGTGGGCAGCATTTAGCTGAAAGCTGACTTATTCAGAGTTACATTGTGACCTCAGTAATGAAAAGCAGAAATGTTGCCCATGAGATTCATTATTGAAGATAATGTACTGGAAAATTAGTATTTGTTTATTCTGATCATGCCAAGGGTAATCGGAAATCATCTATTTTACATTTCAAAAGTTGCACCTTCAAAAACATATAAGCTCCAAATAAAACTAAATCACTGTTAATTTTTTTTTGTTTCTAACATCTTTACAGTTTATTATTGTTTAGTGATACTCCCTACAAGAAGAAAAGAAAATATTATTCAGAAAGAAATATGACTTTTTATTTTATAAGCATTTACGTTTTATTTTATGGGGCTTTTCGCCACAAAATGAGAGGCTATCAAGTGTAGAGTTGTCCCATAGCTGCACAGCAATGTTTTGATTTTATAGCAGATCTTGAAGAGCTTCAGTTTCCAGGCAACACTCCAGAACTACTGACCCCCAGAACTACTGACCTGTGAGCTCACGCTTCTTTGGTAGCTGCACTAATTAATTAAAAAAGTAGATTTTAAAAATCTTCTTGGACAAGGAGTATCTCTAGTTTATGTCTTATATGGCATGCTTTCGAAGTTTAATTAAAAATAACAATTATTGTATTTTGGTTTTGTCCAAAACATAAAGACTAAGGCAGTAGTAGTCAGACAGCTTAATGGGTGACCTTCCGGGGGGTCCCACTGCATTTGAATCAATGCGTTTCAGCCCGTGGTGTGTTGACCTCTGAGCTTGATCAGTCATTTTTAAGGGATGCACAAACAGGGACTAGATTCGTAGATGCTGCACAGTAATCTATGAGCATGTGAAATTTCCAAAGCAGCTCCACTAGGAAATTTTTAGGGACCACAGATTGAAACAGACTGAGAAAAATATTGTTATGACTTACTGCTTTTAGATTCTGCTCAGGTACTTTCTCTCTCTGGATAAAAAGGCTCTTGGTAAGCTGCAGGAGCTCTCAAACTCAAGTGACTCTCAGACCTAGTTTGGAGTCCAAGCCTGACTTAGGAGCTAAATGCCTTCTGACCAGAGCTGGCCTGCCTCTGTACCCATCCCTGCAAAATATCCACAGTCAGCCTTCAGACTCTAACAGGTCTTTTTTTTTTTTTTTTTTTACACTGTGACTACTTTCATATGTGTGTAGCTGTCTTTTATAATCCCTTAGGGATAGTAGTAGTTGTTAGCCGTTGGTTTGGTCTGTGGTGCACCCCAACACCCACTGTTTTCCCTCAGGCCTGCCTTGAGGTGGGTCAGACTGCAGAAGGAGGGGAATGGGTTTGTGCCGTAAGGGCAGTAGTTCCCAGATCCTAACGACTGAGCCTCGCTATTTACCCCTCGCTTTCTACCACCGCTCAGCTGCAGCTTGCTGCACCCGGTCACCTCGGCTCCAAAGTCCTTGTCCTCTCCCACCTCAAGACACTTCAGAGCACAAAGTTACTATACCCTTTCACTTATGGTGAGGCTAGAGCAGGTGAGCATTGATAGTAAGTCTGGATGATTCTTGAGAAATCATGCTGCTTATCACTTTGCTCCAACTGGACATGTTTTCCTGGTGGTCTGCCATTCAAGTAGCACCTGGCCCAGTCTTGCTTAGTTGCTGAAATGAAGCAAGTGGAATATGTTGAGGAGGATATGGGGCTGCCAGCCTTATCTCATGGTCAGATTTGAGCCATTCTCTTTCTGACAGATACTAGGGGCGTATTACTACCACTGCAGACCTGATAAGAGAGCTCTTAAAACACACCCAGAGCTGGAAAATCCACTGTCATATTCACCCGCGTTCCCATGACAAGTGACTGAGAGTGACTCTGTTCCTGTGACGCCTTATTGCACAGTAACTTTGGAGCCAAAGAGCAGGCGTGAGTCTGGATGTCGGTCATTCTGCTGGCTTCCATGAGGCTCAAAAAACGCAGTTACAGCTATGTTCACACAGCAGAGATCACAGGCTTCTTCCACGTGAGTCACCAAGGTTAAACACTTTATCATTGTTTTGTCACCTTTGGACAAGCATGTCATACAAATTAATCTCTTCCGAAATGCCACTGAACTCCTGTAAAGTTATACCCAAACTTCATTTTGTCTGTAAAATGTAGTATGCTGAGAAAATTATAACTACTGCTTAGGTCTTCTGCAAGCCTGAAACTAGGAAGTGATTTCTTTGGAGTCAGAGTCAGTAAAATCTTCTGGATGCTTTGGGAAGATACCTCAAAACATTCTGTGGGCCTCAATTGTACGTGTGCCCATTTTTTGTGCAACTGAACCCAAAGTAATTCCTTGGGATCTGAAGACCTATTTATTACAGATCATCTTAGGTTGATCATGAATTGTGATGGTCTCAGGAAAACACATTCACTTAGAAGGAGAGTATTTCACCCTAGGCAAAGGATAGTGCTCTCTGATGGAAAAAAAAAAACCCGCTCTTGAGCAACTGGTAGAGGGAATAACATAAATATGAGGTTGAAGTAATTATGTCTGGAGGAAATGGAAAGAAGAGCTGTAACTTTTCTGTGTGGTATCATTGCCTGGTGAAGAGTTGCCAGAGAAGTTATATTTCCAGTTATTTAGCTAGGTTAGGAGCCTGATAAACAATTATGTATTTGCAGTGAGAGCAAATGGCTGAAATGCTTTTGCGTAGATATGTGTCCCGCTGGCTCGGAGTCACTGGACTCACAGACTGTGTTTCACATGCCACTCCTTCCCATAGAAATGGACTTCACGTCCCCTAAACAAGTGTTCAACTGCATCCCCTCTTCCCTCTGCAACACTGACCGAATACTGATTTATCAGATTGTTGCTAAGCTTCTGTACTCTTGCTTATGGGTGGTTACTCTAAAAAGAGGATTTGTCCTCCTGTTAGAATGGATCCAGTAATCTGGCCCTCCATAGCTTTTCTCGTCTCCATGGTGTCATTCCTTTTTCTCTCCCAGGTAGACATATACACATATAACACTGCATGTGATGGCATTAGATTCCTATAATCAGCTCCATGTCCGTATAGTTGGAGGGAGTTGAGCAATCACATGAAATGTTACCAATCTTTTATTAAGAGAGACTTAAACTCCTTTCTGCCCCCAAACCTAGATAATGTTATTGGCCTCTCTGAATACAACAGAAATCTCATAGCAGCTCTTTGAGACTGAAGAAACCTACTTCTTTTTATAACTTGCGTGACATATATACATACGTATGTAACAGCTGTAGCCTCTTAACTTCATGGTGGTTTGTTGTAATTATGCAAGGAGATCTCCCACATGGTCAATGGGGGTAGTTCTTGCAGAAGGTGAGAAATGCAAATGGATCGTTCTTGCGATAATTAATTCCCTGTTCATCTGATGGATTTTCCAGTCAGGCCCAGCTGAGTGGGTTAGCAAAACAAAGACAGATGGCAGCAGGTTATTTCAAACACTTCTTTGTCAGTGGGTAATCAGCACAGATCCCCCCCTGCCCCCTTCACTTAGGGCTCAGTCAAAGCCCATTAAGTACATGGAAAGACTCCTATTGATTTTGAGGGCACTTAGCCAAGGCCTCTGTCTCAACAACTTTCTCAGCTAAACTTTGGCCTGCTCATCATTTTTGAATGTTTTGCGGTTGGTTTTTTTTGTTTGTTTTTTAGAGAAAGAAGAAAGCAATGCTGATGTAGTCACTCTTGGGGACTACGGGGGGAGAGAACAAGCTGTACTTTTATATGCACAATATGCTGCCATAAGCATATCCAAGGTAAAAGGTCAGCCTGTTTTAACTCTATGAGTTTTATGCCAGTTAAGTTCAATTTTTAGGGAAAGCACAGGGATGAGGGATCCGGCTGAAATGTGCGCTCTGGCTGCCTTCTGAGCTGCATCCGCTGCAGGAGGTCGATGAGCAAGCCGTGTTTTGGCTGAGTGCAGACCTGAGAGCTTGGATCTTCTCAGGGTGGATTCTCAAAGGCTCTTGGCTGCAGATGTCTTGCAAAGGCTTTGGCCACCCCTGCTGACACCTGCCAGACGCTGCCTACTTGCTTCTGCTTTGAGGCACACTTTATTAGGCCAATCTGTCATTTTGGTCTAAAACTTGTTGCTGTCCCTGGGACAACCTCGTAGAGATTGGTCGTATTTCACGTTATTTCCACAGATCTAACTGAAGCACCTTACCCTGTTTCCACGTATTAACTGTATTAATATCTTATTGGCTTTTCTGCATAGCACATTCCTTTCTGTGATGCTGGCTCCTCCCTGTCAGTGCCAAACGTCCATTTTGCTTCTTACAGTGGGTACGTGTAGACCCATGATCCCTTAGAATGAATCCTTTCTGTCTTAGATGATGTATTTAGTCTTTCTCTCCTAACACACGTGCTCTTAAAAGCGCAGAAGCATTAGGTATGCAGTGCTTACGTGTTGCCTGACAGAGGCTATGCAAGCATTAACCACAGATGCATGCACAGAAATTAATTCCTTTCAAGGAGAGCCATAGGGTGAGGTTGTAAAGTGCTGCTCTTGTGCTCCTGTGTTGCAGCACATCGGCAGTGCCAGAGGTGCAGAGGGAGTCTGTCGCTTGCCCTGGCCGCCTGACTGGGACGGATTGGGGGGAACTCCAGTACGGCCAGCGTGCATCCAGCAGGCAGCACAGGCACGCCTGGGCCCGAGTGCATGGGCACAGGAGCCCATCCCAAGGTAGGACTGCCCTCTATCGGCAAGCCAGGCCGGCTGAGTTAGCCTGGAGGAAAGGGGTTTTTTGGGTATGGGCAGGACTCAAGTTAGGGCAAGTTACAGCTCCACAAGCCCTGAGCTGCAAGGATGGCAGGACAGCCAGGTGCAGCCCCAGGCAGCAGCCGTCTGCTGGTCACACCGGAGGCATTTCAGGACCACAAGAGCAGAAAGGGATCAAATGTTGCTACGTCAATAACCGCACCAGATTTTGTTAGATTGCTTCTCTACAACCCCGAGAAGGAAATAAACGGATACCTAAGGGTCTTGTGTATGCACCCCCCCATTTCTTCATACAACACTAAGCAGAAATAAACAAACACAGTCATCAGGATTTGCAGAAAATATTCTGCTTTTGCATGGCCTTAAGCCATCACGTGTCCTTGCTACCTAATACACCAGCACGTGCACTGGCTGTTTGCTTTAAAAAGGGATTGAACGCAAGTGTTTTGTCATAGCCTCTCAGGCGTGCACAGGTGATGGCATCTGAAATGTCCCCAGGTGCATGAGCCAGAGCAGACTGAAAACAGGCCGGTTTAAAACTTCCAGACTGAACATGTCTTTCAGAGCCAGCCGCTCCATCGATCGTTCTTGATCCGGACACTGGCCAGAGAGATGCTGTGTCACACCGTGCTGTTTGCCCTCTGGCTCTGGCAGCTCATTTCACTGCCAAACAGAACTGAGGCGAACGGAAATTTGCCCACCTCTGAAATTAAAATCCAAAAGTGTTGGTAACTGCCAAAAGGCATCTCTCTCAAATATCGCATGTAGTAGCTGTGCAGATTTACAAATGTTTAAAGGCTCAACAGGGTTGCTGCATTCTTATGTTTGTTTTTAGTGACCTGCTTTTTAACTTCTCTCCCTCAAAGCCCTTTGATACAGATAAAGAGCCAGAAAAAAATTGCCAAAACCTGTTGTTTTCTGGGAAACAGAGACAGCAGTCCAAATTCAACGTGGGTAGGAGTAAAAGGTTTCTGTTGGTTAAAATTGACTTACATGTTTTCTATCCATTATTTTCTAATTATCAACATGTGACACAAACACCAACCAGTTCTGATTTTAAGGATTTAAAATGAATATACTTGGCTGTCAGCAGGTGGCTCTGTGTTAAGAGTGAGCTCTGTTCTTGATGTACGCACAGAACTGGAAGTGTTTCAAACAATCTATTTTATTTTTTAAGCCAACAGGAAGATAATAAAGGCCTATGATTTGTCAGTAGGAAAGATATTTGTCAGAGCAAAGGTAAGTAAATGAAAATCTCCTGCTCAAAGGGAGCTGTGGCGATGCTGACATTACGCTGCTAGAGGAAAGGTCTAGTCATTTTAAGAGTAGCAATGTCAGCTCTGCTCCATGTGCAACCAGGTTTTCAGGTAATGCATCAAGCATTTTATTTGTGTTTGAGGGTTTGGTTTTTTGTTTTCTTTTGAAAATTCCTGTTACTTATATAAAGGACATTTTCAAGGTATGATGTCACTGAGTGACAATAGTGTTGGAAGCACTGAAACTTAGGATCTTATCTATTTTACTGCAGTAAATGGGCATTTTTCCATTTCTTTCAATGGGAGTAGGATTGGCTCCTCAGTGCTTCATAGCATCAGGCTGAGGGTTGCTGCAGTGGCTCTCTAGCAGGGTTGCAGATCAGATGGAGTCTGAAATTAATCCAGCTGCAGCAACGGCTTCATGAATAGATAACAATATATCCTTGTTTGAAATTGTTTGTGTAGCTATCAAAACGTTGTTCATGATCTAGCCCAGGAAGCTTTGCAGGTATTGAAGGTAAAGGCCGACTCAGGGATCCCCCGCACCCTGAGCTGTGTGCGTGACTTGTTTCTGTTGGGCATTTTTCAGTCTTTCTTTGGAAACCGAATTTGCATGCTGCTCTGCACGTGTGTCTTGTCCAAAGGAAATGACGATTTAATTAGGTAAACAATATAACACATTCTGGATAAATGAGAGGAATGTGCTTTCCCAGTATTTCAGTTATCTTCTTATTTTAATGCTGGGAAGCAGCTGTCTTTCGTAAGCAGGTGAGAGGATCCTGTGCAAATGTATGTTTAAGAACTTTTATGAACATATGAGAATAGTGAATTTGAGTTAGGTTTTGAGAGAGAAAACTAGTTTATGCTGGACGACTGGACTGTGGAGAGAGCACAGTGTTTAAGGAGGGGGCAAGAAAGGAACAATATGCTAGCCACAGCTAAATATTCCTGGCCGTTTCCATAGTTCAGCATACAGGTTGAATTAAAGGTACTTATAGCACTTATGATGAAGATGTTTTGATCTTTTTCATGAGATTCAGAAAGAAATTACATCCTTTTCTGAAATTCAGTTCTGACATATCTTCTAGTCATACCAATCCTGTTTTGTGACATTCTGCTTGGCAGTAAATTATTTCTCTGCAATTAGAGCTTTATTTTCAGTTTATTTAGGAACGGGGGGGGATCTTTGTTTGGTTTTAGTATTCTACTTCACTCAAGGTATTGGTTTACCTAAGGTAACTTTAGGGGAGCAAAGAAGTAAATCAGATTCCTGAGGTTCCCTGTGTACCTTGCTTTTCAATACAGCCTTGCAATGGCAGAAAGCTACTGATGGTCACATTACTGTCAGACTGCACTGCAAAGAAGAGTTTCCCAGTCTTTCAGTTACAGACTGGTGCTACATAGCACATGTTTTTTAGTTTGCTCTTTTTAAGCTCTGAAACAATGAAGATCAGTTTAGATCTCCGGGCGTCCCAGGGTACAGTTGTTTACTGCTAACATCTGTATGCTGATGTTGCTTATTTTCTTTTTCCTTTGTGTCTTGGAAAAGACGTTGTCAAAGGGTCCTGTAACAGCCACTGAGGAGGCATCACAGAATTGCAAAATTGCTGAGGTTGGAAAGCATCTCTGGGGATTGCCTAGTCCAACCCGCCTGCTCAAAGCAGAATAGTCCAACCCGCCTGCTCTAGTTGTAGAGCGGGTTGCTCAGGGCTGTGTCCAGTGGGGGTTTTGAATACCTCCACAGATGGGGACTCCATAGCTTCTCAGGGCAACCTGTGCCAGTGCTTGGTCACCCTTCAAATAAAAAGCAAACAACCTTTTTCTTATGTTTAAACAAAATTCTTGTAGTTCAATTTGTGCCCATTGCCTCTTGTTTTGTCACTGAATACTGCTGAGAAGAATCTGACTCCATCTTCTTTACTCCCTCCCACCAGGTATTTATGTGCTTTGATAAGATCCTCCTGAGCCTCCCTCTGCTCAAGGCTAAACAATCCCAGCTCTCTTAGCCTCTCCTCCTATGTCAGATGCTCCAAGCCCTTAATCATCTTAGTGGCCCTTTGCTGGACTTGCTCCAGTATGCCTCTCTCTCTCCCTTGTACTGGGGAGCCCAGAACTGGACCCAGCACTCCAGATGTGGCCTCACCAGGGCTGAGCAGAGGGGAAGGATCACCTCCTTCAGCCTGCTGGCAACACTCCTCCCTGTGCAGCCCAGAACACCATAAAGCATCTTTGCAACAAGGGCACACTGCTGGCTCATGGTCAACTTCTTGTTCACCAAGACCCCTGGGTCTTTTTTGCAAAGCTGCTTTGCATCCAGGCAGCTCCTGGAGTGTATAGTACTGGTGCACGGGGCTGTTCCTCCCTAGATATAGGACTTGGCATTTCCCTTCATTGAACTTCATAAAGTTGCTGTCTGCCCATTTCTCCAGCCTGTTGAGGTCCCTCTGAATGGCAGCACAACTATCTGGCGTATCAACCACTCCTCCCAGTTTTATATCATCTGCAAACTTGCTGAGGGTGCACTTTGTCCCTTCATCTAGGTCATTAGTAAAGAATTTAAACAGTATTGGACCCAGTGTCAACCCCTGGGATACTCCACTAGCGACTGCTTTCTGCTGGACTTTGTGCCACTGATCACAACCCTCTGGGCCCAGATGTTGAGCCAATTTCCAACCCACTTCATTGTCCACTTATCTGATCTGTACCTCATCAGTTTGTCTATGAGAATGTTACAGGAGACTGTGTTGAAAGACTAACTGAAGTCAAGATAAACACCAACTGTTCTTCCCTCATCCACCGAGCCAGTCACCACACCATAGGAGACTATCAGGTCAGTTAAGCATAATTTCCCTTTCATAAATCCGTGCTCGCTATTCCCAGTCACCTTCTTTCCCTTAATGTGTTTTGAAATGGTTTCCAAGATGATTATTTGCTCCATCACCTTCCCAGGGATCGACATGAGGCTGACTGCCTTGTCATTCCTGGGGTCCTCCTTCTTGCCCTCCTTGATGATGAGTGACATTTGCCTTCTTCCAATGCTCAGGAACCTCCCCAGATCACCGCAACATTTCAAAGACAATCAAAAGTGGCATCAGAACAACATTAGCCAGTTCCCACTGCACTTGTAGGTGCACCCCACCAGGTCCCATGGACTTGTATGTGTCCAGTTCAAGAGGGAGAGCTTCAGCTTTAAAGGAGGTCCCATGGGAAGAAGCCTTGTTGATGCTTTTTCCAGGTCTTTCTTCAAAACAGATCTTATCAGCTTGTCTTGGACATGCCAGGCTAAACTTCTGGGGCAGGTGAGTGCACTTAGGGCCCTGACAGCGAATTTGTGAGGTTGGCTATTTGGATAAACTGTCTGATTTGCAGGAGGAGTAAATGGGAAGTGGAACTCAAAGCAGCCATAACAATCATGAAAATCTGGGTTTTGCACTTCTGTCAGCGGGGAGAAGAAAGGAACTATACAGGATTTACAGGTTTTAATGAAATTCTACTCTTCTATGGCTACTAGGAGTGACTTTGTATTTATTTCATCTGAGCATCCTTTTCACATGTGAAGTTTGACTATACTGCCTCCTGAGTGGATTTACCACTTCTCGGTCTCTTCTTCAGGAACTGGAGAACGGAGAACAGTTGATGAAAGCTCACGCGCTCACAGAACTTGCTTAAACTAAGAGGTGTGTACAACGTGAAAGTTATTCACAGATAGAACAACACAGACTTCCTTCCTTCCTTCCTTCCTTCCTTCCTTCCTTCCTTCCTTCCTTCCTTCCTTCCTTCCTTCCTTCCTTCCTTCCTTCCTTCCTTCCTTCCTTCCTTCCTTCCTTCCTTCCTTCCTTTCCTTCCTTCCTTCCTTCCTTCCTTCCTTCCTTCCTTCCTTCCTTCCTTCCTTCCTTCCTTCCTTCCTTCCTTCCTTCCTTCCTTTCCTTCCTTCCTTCCTTCCTTCCTTCCTTCCTTCCTTCCTTCCTTCCTTCCTTCCTTCCTTTCCTTCCTTCCTTCCTTCCTTCCTTCCTTCCTTCCTTCCTTCCTTCCTTCTTTCCTTCCTTCCTTCCTTCCTTTTCTTTTTTCTTTCTTTCTTTCTTTTTTCTTTCTTTCTTTTCTTTCTTTTCTTTTTTCTTTTCTTTCTTTCTCTTTCTTTTTCTTTTTCTTTCTTTTCTTTTTTTCTTTCTTTCTTTCTTTTTCTTTCTTTCTTTCTTTTTTCCTTCTTTCTTTCTTTCTTTTCTTTCTTTTCTTTTTTCTTTTCTTTCTTTCTTTCTTTCTTTTTCTTTTTCTTTCTTTCTTTCTTTCTTTCTTTCCCTTTCTTCCTTCCTTCCTTTCTTTCTTTTTCTTTCTTTCCCTTCCTTCCTTCCTTCCTTCCTTCCTTCCTTCCTTCCTTCCTTCCTTCCTTCCTTCCTTCCTTCCTTCCTTCCTTCCTTCCTTCCTTCCTTCCTTCCTTCCTTCCTTCCTTTCTCTTTCTTTCTTTCCCTTCCTTCCTTCCTTCCTTCCTTCCTTCCTGTCCTCCTTCCTTCTATTATTATTATTGATAATATATATTTGTACCTAAAAATGACAACTTCACCATACTTGAGAGTTTTTCTAATTTGCACACTGATCTATTGATTTCAGAGATCATTGATTTCTAGTATTCATTACAAAATAATGAGAAACTCTTTTTTTGTATATGGTACAGTACAAAACCAATGCTAGTTTCCAAAGGACAAAGAATAACATTGCAAAATAGAAACACAAGAATGCAACACGGACATTTCTGCATTTTTAAAATATGTTTTCATCATGAAATCTCTGTATGACGGAGATGAGCTTAAATTCAGCCGCTACCAGTGGGTGGAGAGCATTCATTGACATTGCGCGTGCTTACATGAGGAATTAGTAAGGTCTTTGGTTTCTTGATCCAAAGTAGGTTATCAGATATATAATCCATCTTTGCCTTGACTTCATAAAACATCTAAAGGTAATTATTCTTAGCTTCCAATGTAATAATTACAGAAGAAGGATGTCTTAGACAAAACTATGGATAAGAAAAGTCTATATGAATTATTAGAAGGTCTATATGAACTATAATGACTTTCATGACTTGTAGTTTATTTCCAGATGTACACTTAGGTTCAGATTTACTACAGAGTAGCAAGTCAGTGGGGGATATGCTGGTGTAAATAACTGGCCTTAATCTCTTTTGAAGTCAGGTTACAGCTGTAAGACTAATTCCTCCTCCCGCTGCTCTTTTATGCTCCAGATGAAATAGTGCAGGGATACAGCGCATCTGAAAAAAATCTCCAGTAAAATATAAGTGATTTTCTCCTAAACTTTGAAAATGCAGTGTTAAAACTAGTGAGCCCTTGTACATTGTATATTTATTTCTACATTTGACAAGTGAATGCAAAATACTAATATTCTGTTAAGGTAGCATGTCTTGTCCCTTTTACAAATAGTAAATGATTACACCAGGTGCAAGGCAGGAGAGAACGAGCATTAAATGTCTAAGTTTCTACATGTATGTATAATAATGACTATATCTTACAGTAAAAGAATCATTAAAATATTTGCTGCCTGAAATGTTAAGCGTGACCCTGAGGCATGCTGAACACCTGAAATAACACTTTAGAATCACCCAGTGTCTCCTGAAGTCGTGACTACCTGTCACCGGATGGACGTAAGTATTTGTAGGGCAGAAGGCTGTTGGCTGTTATTTCAGTACAAAGACTATTGATGATAGTTTTGCTGAGTTACAGTGATAGTCACGCCGTGCCCTGAGCTTCACAACGTCACCAAAGTTGTGTCCCCTTGTGCCAGTAGAGGCTTTGGCCCTGGTTTTCTTAAGCCGGGCTCACCGGCATCATCTGGTGGTACTGCTCAACAAGACCAACATTAAACAACGCTTGGCAAGAGAGAATGTCTGCGTTTCTCAGGAGAACAATGTGTCGCTTATTGCAACGGACAAACAAAAGTGATGGAATTCCGATTTTAGTTCCATGTTGTCTGACAGCCTGGCTAATAATGCTTGAATTCATTTCAAAATAGAATAAACCAGTATTTCCACCATGAATATATCCAATTCACGGTCTTGTAAGTGACCCTTAATGTCATAGTATTTCGAAGGACTGCTGCGTCACGGATACAGCAACAGTGCACTTTCATATATAGTTCTGCTTTCTCAAATAGCCTTAAATTCAAATACCACCATTGCACATTTGTGGCTAAAAGAAAAGCACTGTTAAAAGACACAGACCTTTCACACTTAAGGAGGTTTCCAGCTTAATGTGATAAAGTTTATCCCTTCCCTACTGACCTCTTTAATACCTGACATAATCTTTCTGTGCGAAGAATGTGTCTGTGAGCCCTTTTACCTTAGGAAGCATGTCTGAATAAATGTTTTTCTTTCCACTGATTAGTACTTTGAATTTGATTGACAGGTGGCTGGAGGTACAAACACTCAGGAATTTTAAGATTTTTGTGAGCCTTTGCATGAGTAATTTGTAAATAAAAACCTTATTCTAGTCTCAGTTTTCATCTATTTTATATATATATATATAAAATATTCTTTTTTATATATTCTATATTTTATATATATATAAAATATTCTTGTTCCACCATTCAATTAATACTGAAAAGTAAGACTGCATGGAACTATATGAATAATATTTTTTTTCACATAGTATTGGCACATATCCATTAGCAGTGATTTTGACCGTAAGTGCTAGGGTTTCCTCCCAGGAGGAAAACGCTCCTTTTGGAGCTGGTTAAAGTTCCACTCTGCAAACCGGGCATTGCTGAGCTGGAGGAAGCTTTCCCTCCCTGTGATCAGATAGAAAATTCTGCCTGTGAAACGTGGTTTTGGCTATGTTTTTTCTCCTGCAAACAGGTGCAGTTCCACTGATTTATCCAATTCATCCCAGTAAGTGTTGGCAAGAAGACTCAGACCTCAAGTTTGAATCAGTTTGTTTCAGTGAATTGGGAAGCAATAGTTTTAATGGCTATATTATAAAAATCCTGAGTATTCACTAAAAAAAATAACAGCTCTTAGTAAAACTGAAAGTCGGTAGCTAACTGAAGAAAGCAGAGTGTATTAGGTTGTGATATTAACGGAGCACACAGTGGTATTGTGCATAAAAGGTGGCAGAGAATGAATGTATAAATGCTGTATATTAGGGTATGCACTGACGTATTCTGTGTGATTGAACAGATTTCAGTGATTGTATAAAAGGGACTGCAATTAAAGAGCCTTCTGAACATTAATTAATTCTCATACCATCTATATGAGGTGGGTCTGTCTTGTTACCAGGCTGCCCTGCAGGACATTGTTTGTATGCACGGATTTCATAGCAGTATACAAGGGAAACAGCACACGATTTCTTGTAACTAAAATAGCAACTAAATTTAGTATGCCGAGATACAGAATTCTGCTTCTCTGTGTTGGGAAATACGTGCCTTCCCATTCTATGATGAGAAAGGGCACACTTCAACCTCCAATCCATTTTACTCTAAAATTCATTGTATAAATATAATGGGCTGTAAAGTACAGAAGTACAAACCCACCGCTGCAATGCATTTTAAAATTAAAACTTCAGGAGCAAAACCCACGGAAATCCAGAGTTAGTGTCAACAGTTATTCCTCTTCTGAATAAACGTAGTTCTTTTGCTACTTGAACACAGCATGCATATAAAATGCAGTATCCTATAGTGCTATTGTCATGTCTGGGGCATGGATTAAAAGAAAATGGAAATTCCTTCTTCCGCCGTTGGTGAATGATTTGTCTCATTCCTTAGTGTTGGGGAGATGTTTTATGAAAGGCTTAACTGTAACACACTGTAAAATGGAAACTGCTGTAGGAACCATAATTCTGACTTCTCTACGTTTTCGGTCTTGGCAATACAGTACTGAAAGAGAGCACATTTTTGTATACTGTTTGCCTTCTGGCATAAAGGAAAAAAAATAATTTAAACAGTCTTGGTAGCTCTAGGAACTTACTAGGAAAAAAAGTGTGGTCTGTGTTAATTTGATATAGTGGCTTAAGTCTTATTTCATTATTCAAAGACGCCCCTGCACATCTCCTGTGCATACACTGAACAGAGCCAGCCTTGCTGAGGAACAGCATAGCTCTAATACTGATAGCAGAATGGCTGGTGGTAAGTGATATTTTTATTGCTTTAATTGAAGCCATTGCCAACAGGAACCAAATTCTAGATGAAATATGGAGAATACCGCCTGTGAGCCCCTGGGTAGGTGCTCCAATACATGCAAATTTCTTTAATACTGTGAGATTAGCTAGTGTAATGAAAGGGAAAATATCAGTCCTTCAGCACGTATGAAACATGCCGACACTTGTTCTGTAAAATCTGACAAGCTCAACAAGACACACTGCAAAGGAATCAGCCACCGACCATTTTCCTGGAGTTTACGGCTATTTCCGCGCTCTGTTCTACCAGAAAGCACCATTTGAGACCAGGCCAGCAAGCCTGGAGGTATAAAATGTTCTCCACCAGCGAGAGGTGAGGGGCGCGGACACGGGCTGGGATAGCGCCGGGAAGCTGAGCACTGTTTGCTTACAGGGGAACCACTCGCTTTTCAGAGCACAGGAATATTTGTGCCGGTGTTCACGGAGAAAATCTTCATCCGTCTTGGATGCCTAATTACACATGCACTTATGTACTCTGTAATGTATGTAGCGGAAATCGTTCGCAGTGTTTTACAACGGCTGGTAGGGAAAAGAGTCCACATGTTTAAGCGTTTTGGGGGATTTAAATTTCTGGCTAACGTGCTGCACTAACTGCGCGATGAATGCTTGCACTCACACGGAGAGCTGCCGGACGCGCATGCTGAGCAAAGTTTCATCTGGCTAGCAAGAAAAAATGAAGGGAGGACAAACTCCGGTACAGTTTATTTCAGTCAATGTGTGTAGTCAAATAGTTTTAAGGCTGCACTTTGACAAAAACTTTGAACTGGCATAATGTGGCACCATCTGTGACGGAGCTGGCCTGCCTGCCCCCTCGCCACCCCCTCTGGTGCCTGAAGTCAGCTGCTCGTGGTGGCCAGGGGCTGAATTGGCTTGGGAAAACGATCTGTCTGTAAAATAATCCCTTTTTTGTTTACTGGGGTACTTTACAGGCAGATCACTTCACTCATCTGGTCCACTGGAAGGGTTCAGAAATGTTTGTACTGGCACACGAGCGGCCGAGGAGGCGGGGGAGACAGGATTGCTGCTCCACACACCCCCTGCCAGTTTAACACACTTGAACTACAGCCCAAATAAAAACCAAAACTGCATCCCGGGCACAGACGAGAACTTGTGAATGGGTTTCTGCACCTCTCCCTTCCCACCACGCCTGGCTGCGAGCTTTGCAAATCGCTGGTGTGTGCCATTGAAGCCGATGCATAGATTTCCCCGCTTTGCCGAGCTCTGGGATGCCAGCGCGCACCAGCCCTAACTGGGTCAGAGACTTTCTTTGTACGAGCAGGCTGAGCTGCTGGGAAACCTCGCCGGAGCCATGCAGCAGCTTCGCCCACACGCTCCGCTCCCGGAGCGATGCGGGGGGACGGGGTGAGGAGGGGGAGCGGATGAAGTGGGGCTGAGCTTCCACCACACTTGATCCCCCGCCAGCATAAGCTTCCTTATGGGGCTTACGGCCATGGCAGGAGTCTGAGTAAAGCCCCGGCTGCTCCCACGGCTGCCGCGGCCGCGCGCCCTGGGATCAGAGCGGTGCCACCAAGCTCCGCATCTGTCACTCGGATCTCTGCTCTGCTCACAACGTGGGGGGAGGGCGAATAACAAACGAGTGAGCCTATTAGTATTTATTATTTGTATTATTATAGCACCTCAGTGCCTACTCGTGGACCAGAATCGCATCCCATTAGCACTGTGCAAACCCAGAGCTGAAGTACTACAGTCCCTGCCCCAAAGGGCTTACAATCTCCATTTCCAAAGAGGGGGGTACAAAGAGATGGGAGGGGGGAAAGGGAGCAGTGACAAAACATTGATCACTGTGATGGACGCTGGTGGTTTTCTGGTAAGAACCGTCAGTTCTTAAATGCTTAGTTGGATTTAGACATTCTTCACACAGTCAATACTTTGTATTTATCATGAAAAAAAGCATCAAGAAATCATACAGAATTTTATGTTATGTTCAGTGAAAGACATTTTTTGTTGCAAGAAACACATGTAAGGTTATTTTTAAAAAATATAGTTTAGTTTGTATGTTCTACGCAGATATCTGAACATGTTTACAAGGTCTACACATGCAGCATATAAAGTTAAAATTTTTAAACCAACTTACTTTTTTGGCTCATTCCTTTATTTAATTTGCACTCTCGCAAAAAAGAGATACCTTTTAATTCAATTTTTTAAGAATAAAATAGAAGTGATTTCATCTCGACTACTTTTCTGACACACTTGCATTTTCCCTGTGCTCATGATTTAAAAACATAATCTAAATAGAAATGATCATCTTGGTGGAACTACAACCAATGTAGATACAAGGATAGAGAACAACTGTGTATTTAGGAAATAATACATGTAACTGATTTTACAGGTTTCTCTGATCAAAAAGTGCAATTACAACTTTATGCGAGAAGGGCGCGTGATTTACAACTTTTTGCAAGCATATCTTACGTGCATATTTTTAATAACTTGCCTGTAAGGGGCCAAATTCTGCTGTTCTGCTCAAAGTTTCTCTAAAATCAACAGCTCCTTGACACGGTGCTCTATTCCGCTGGCCTCCTACTGTGTGTCATAGTTAATACTGTGAATAATTCAGTGGAGTTCAACATTCCTGATTTTAACCGTGATTACTCTATGGTAGTAAGTGTTTGCAGGTTTGAATATCTCAGAGAGGCCTGTAGGGCAGTATGATTTATCCCCATGCAGAGGGACGAAGGGAAACAAGAACTACCTGGAGAGTTTGTAAAATCATTAAACATTTCCCATGATCAGCTCTGTTATTTGCCATTTGGATAGCCCCCACCGAAATCACATAAGTAACCTATACTCTTTACCTGAAAATGACTTCCAATATTAGCTTTCTTCTACGCGTTCTCTAAATTGCTGTAAACATCCAAGATACCCATATATATACACACACACGGGTATGTGTGTGTATACATGCATATACATGTATAGGTGTACATATATACACACATACACACATACACATATGTACCTATACATATATACGGATATATAGCTATGACGTAGTTAGGAAACAATAATGTCGTTTTTATTGCATTCTTAAGTATCATAAAACAAGGGTATTATAGGCACACGTCTTAACTACTTGTCCTTACTACAGTCCTAAAGCTCATTTACCTGAGATCTGCATCTGTAAAAATAAAGTTCCATTTTTAGCTGCATGTTACAAAAGACTAAATATCAGCCCCACAGATATGAAATTACAACTTAATTTTGAGACTAATTTACTACAAGTAAAATATGCTATCTTATAAAAAAGATACTGCTGAAAGAGATACATATTAAAAAGGAAACATGATTCTTAGAAGTTTAAAAATCTCCCTATGCCTTCCCACATTGTAATAAATTTATAAAAAATATTTGACACAGAAAATCTCCACAGAAAGCATCCTGCTGAAATCACGTACCCTTTAAGCCACCCATCTTGCAAAAGTTACATAGTTCAGGAGGGCAGACTCCATATTATAAGTATTTAATTTTCATCATCCCGTCTGTAGTGAATAGTTTGTATTTCCTGAGCTATGAACATAGCCATCTCTCTGGTGCCCGCAGCAATCACTCGGCAGGACATAAGATCCAGAGGTCCCCCTGAGGACAAGAGGATTAATGAGAACTGTCTTAGGTGATGTAAAAAGGCAACGTATTCTTAAATATAAACCATGCTGTAATTAGATAAGTTCCGAAACACTGAAACAACTTCATATGTAGCTCCTTTTGGGGTGGGAAGGACAACCTAATTCAGCAACTCCTATCTGGAAATCTCCGGCAAAAAGCGATTTCAGAAAATTCTAGATACAGTGCCAAAGTCTGCAACAGAAGCAGCAAATGTCTAGATTTGTTCAGTATCCAACAATAAATGCAATATTCCCTTCTTTTAGCAACAGGAAGGGATAGAACAGAAATTAGTTCAATCAGCATACCCTTCTTCTTAATCCACCGTATCTTTCCACAGTAGCCGCGTATTGGTCGCCAGTAAACCATTACTCCCAGATGTGTACCATCTAAATGAATAAAACAATAATCCGGAGACTGTGCTGTCCTTTACTCCCTCTGAGTAGTTCCTAGTCATATATGTTCAGCCATGCACCTGAGAGTCCTCCTTTCCTGGGAGGCTGTCTCTGCCGAAATCTCTTTGGGGTCTGAGCCAGTCTCCTGGGCTAGTTCTTTACTGTAAATCTGATGCTTTAAAGGAATTATTCAAAGTCATGGAAATACAGCGTGACTCAGAAGACCTTTGATGTGATTAAACCCCAGGCTGGAATTACATCAGTGTGTCACGAATAACCAGCCAGAGTCTAGTGGAGAGTACAGATGTTTTTACAGAATATTGCTAGAAATAAGATAGAGCCGCGGGAGAAGGACTGTACTGAGGTAACACAACTTGCCCCGAAACAGCCACTCAGTCCCCAAAAAGCCCATGAAAACACGGATATTTTACTCACCCGAAGTGTCTATCACCGTGCCACCCGCCTCTCTAATAATGACAGTCGCCGCTGCCAAGTCCCAGCAGTGTAACCCAAACTGGTAATAGGCATCAGCAGCGCCGGATGCCAAATGGCACAGAGCCAGGGTCGAGCTCCCGATGACACGGACCCTAAACCCCACGAGAAGGGGACATGGTAACGTAAAGCAGAAAATGATTTCAACCTATGTGTCGAGATCGCAAAACATGCAATGTACTTGTGGGGTTTTTTTTGTTTGTTTGTTTGTTTTAATGACTTTTGGTCACAAATGCGAGACATATATTGTAAAATATCTTACCCGTGTGCTTGGGCCTTGAGCAATCTCTCAATGTTACCAAGGAACAATTTCAAAGTTGCAGGGTCACGTTTTGGACCAATTTCTGTTAAAATTAAGGCCTTCGAGATATCTGCAATGTAGGTAGTTGTTTCCATTAATTCAACAGCTTCCAGGTAGATTCTGGAAATTTGTTTTTAAATTAAACACTAACGGACTTTTCACAGAAAAACAATTTTCATGTCCCTTTTTTTACCCCAAACTCTTTCATAGCATCAGTGACAACTTTGCATAAAAATTCAAGCAAGACTACATTTCTCATATCAAACGGTCTGATCTAAACACACTTAAAAAAAAAAGAACAGGAATATTAAAAACAAGAATGCATTCTTACATTCCTTCTCTTTCCATACATTGTTTTATTTCATTAACTGGTCAGCTTTTGGCAAATTCACTAACATGAGCAGTCAACTAAAAATAATCCAGTGACCTAGTAACTATTGATGATGCTAATCTAATCATATTTGAAAACAGGATGGTTCTTGAATAGCGAACTTTAATGCAATTTCTTAACAAATTATAAACATTTGGGAATACAGTAAGAGGAAAGAAAAGTTTCTACCTAAATCAGCAGTCACCCAGTAATAGCTCCCTTTCATTTTGACATTTCAAAGACTGAAGACACCTTATGGCTGAAAATAACCCCTTTCTTATCACAAACTAAAGCAGTACCTTAATTAATAATAACAATATATGAATGTTACATTTGTGTTGTGTTCAGCAAAGGCAATTCTGACCTACAGCAGATAAGGATATCAGCCTTACGTACAGTCAAAGGAGAGACTCACGGTGACTTGCAAGGTGTTGAAGTAGTCCTCACGTGAGATCTGAATATTGCTAGTATATAACAAGCATATACCAATGTAGGTGGAGATGGCTGATCAAATGCCAAGTGTCCCTGCTTCTGCTGTGCCAGCTGAACTCGGAGGCATTGAAGATATGATAAAACTCAAAGGTTTAGCGGTTGATTACTTACTAGCTAGGCTGTGCCCAAGTGTCAGGTGTCACCTTCTACCCTGGGTTAAAGGCTAGGGATTCATTCAAATAGAGAATGTCTACCTGGTTATTACAGCTCATTGCATAAGTTGAAAATTCTTAGCAGAAGTAGCAAGGAGGTTTTCAAAAGCAAATTAGGCTGGAGTGAGACATCATTTAATTAAACAGGCTGCCAATGAATTTAGTATTGCAGAGGAACATTATGGATTCAAGCAATGCGGTAAATGGTTGGTGAGTAACAGGTATGTAATTAGATTAAAAGTTACAGGGTATCACAAAGCTTAACATAGATTTAACAACTGCTTTTTAAATTACTGCATTAAAAATATAGAAACACCAATCCAGGCATGCTGCAGGGTATTCGTTGTTTAGCCAACACTAAAAAATCTGGATGGTGAAAGCAATCTGTCTT
The DNA here is from genome assembly GCF_965183815.1 of Platalea leucorodia. Taxonomy (NCBI): domain Eukaryota; kingdom Metazoa; phylum Chordata; class Aves; order Pelecaniformes; family Threskiornithidae; genus Platalea; species Platalea leucorodia. The sequence goes on along the minus strand of NC_138823.1, from coordinate 58,120,565 downwards.
TCATTTTTTGCATAACAGACCCAATTTATAATTACAGAACATTTAATGCACGCCTCATTGCTGAAATGCACTGAGCATTCACACCACACCAGTCACAGCTAGGTGATGACTAAGACAGTTGTTCTTCTGAGTTATTACATATATTTCTAATGCATAAATGTATCATCTCTTCAATTTTCATCAAGGCTACAGGTAGAAATTGGATGAAGAGACTAAAGCAAGAAAGAGGGAGGTCTCTGCTTAGGAAAAGGAGCTGGCTGATCACAAGACGTGATGGGGTTTCAGGAATTCAACGTACAAGAGAAAATTTACTGACTAATCCTCACTCTGATAGAGGCCAGAAAAATAAGGAGGCTTGGTAGAAGAGATTTAACAGTGATACGGATAGATTTATGAGGAAAAGACCAATTCTGTTGACCACAGAAGATTAAAAAAACAAAATACACTTACAGTATTAGCACATGTAAGGCCTGACCTGAATCTAAGCATGAGAAAAACGTATCACTAAGATCAAAGGGAAGATGGATCCTTCATTTAAGTGTATCCTGACTGCTTGGACTCCCATACCAGACCTCTACAAAATTTGGCATTGACAAAGAACGATGTTTGCCTGGACTGCGATTTCAAATGATTAAATCTGAACGATGAGCGCATAGCGTAGATCAATGTTATACAACAGTCACATTTCCTGAAAACAAAAGGCATGAAGTAACATGACAGCCTAGATCGCCAACACATCATGCATTGGTGAAGGCTACTTGAGTTCCAGTGGTAGGTATAGGGAAACACACTCTCTCTTCCAGGACTGTTTTATTTCACTGAAACCACAGTTCTTCCAGGAAAAGAGCAACTGTGATTTTATACACTTAAAACATCAACAGAAGTGAGACTAAAGAAGATCCATCTTCACTGGTGAAGTTGCCCACCACCAAATGATGTCTCTTAAAACAAAGGAAAATTTCAAAGCATTTGGAAGGGCAGAAGGTCCGCTTCCCTTGCTATCTTCTAGACACCCAACAAAAGTGGCATGTGCCAAAATTGTTCCTTGCTCAACTGGAAACCAGAACTCTCTGATGGCAAAAGCAAGGGAGGCCATTTCAAGAGTGGCTCAGCCAGCCCAACTGGGAGCACCCCTCGTTTTTCCTAATAGTCTCTGCCAGCATGGGCTTTTGTGAAATATGAGCTATTCAAGCACTGACAAAAATGTGAGGTACAATCAAGGATTAAAAGCTTATGGGTCACTGACTTTACAGTTTGCTCCCTCTCTCCAAACAGGGAGACCCCAGCTCACTACTAATTTAGGTGAATAGCCAAACTTCCCAAATTTCAGGGAAGTTTTGGTGCGGGGTCTGCTTGGGGCACTACAACAAATCTGTTTGTTAAATTGCTTGAATTTATTGTGTTTCAAGTTCATTAAATCTCTTTTTGGGGTGAAATTTTTACCATCTCCTGTGTACAATGACGTACATTTTTGGCACATGTCTCCTTCTGTCTACAACTGAGTGTTATGTTCTCCTCTGCATTTTGATTGATTAAAAGAAAACTTCTCTACACACATCTGATTATCGTTATCTATTATCATTAGGTAAACAGACAGATCTATGACTTGGTTTACCAATAAAAGAAGTCCATTAAAGCGTTGACTAAGTGTTGCTGGCTATTTGTATGTTGAAACGTACCTCACACACAAAAGCAAGCTGTTAAAGAACCCCTAATGAAGCATGCATCCTTTAGTTTACTTTACTGTTAGCATGTATGCCTACAGACATAATACACTTTATGACGTACAAGTTTATTGGAAAATAAGTGCATAACGGCCGCCATAGTACTCTGAATTTGATTCACCATTCCCATTGCATCTTGCTCATAAAAAGTTATGCCAGCGTACAGCTGGAATGAAACTGGTGAATCTACTCATTCTTCCTTATTTTAAACAATGGTTATGAAGCAAAATAATTTAGGATTATTTAAATAGTTCATATTCAGATGTATATTTTAAAAAGAAAATGAGGAAAGTTGTGGTTTTGCAGAAAAAAACAAACACATAACAACAAAATTATCATGCAGGTGAAATACGTTCCATCAGGATAATGACGTTCATTATCCTAATGATGATTTGCAACAACTCTGAAACAAAATTAACATATTCCTTTTAGAGTTCTAACAAAATCTAGACCAACCTGTCTCTTTTGATACCTGAAGCCTTTTGTCATTACAAAATGCCCCTTGACCTCTTCTACCAGTGTATAATCGTTCTTCAGTGCAGTGGTAAATTACACCAAATTCAAGCTTTAAGATTTTGAAAAGGAAAGAAATGAATGCAACTCAAATTACTCATCATAAATATAAACAACTACTAATGGCAGAAAGATCAGCAATATTTTAATTGGTACATGTAATCAAAGATTATATTGATGCTAATAAACTGGAATAATTTTACTATTACTGTGATATTGAGATATAGGTCATATAAAACTCAGTTTATAAAGAGAAATTAATGCAATCTGTTCACGATCTTCTAAACTCTTACTTGCAGCTTTTTTGTGTTCACATTAGAATGGATTAAATGCTAAGTTGATTTCAAATTCAATTGTATGTTTTTATTGAAAGTATGCAAGTCCTGTAAGGCCAGATTTTGAATGCTTTACTTTCACTGGTGAGCAGTTACACCTAAAAGTAATCCCACTGACTGCAGCTGGACCCTGAGGATTTGCAGCCCCGAATAGTCAGACATCCAAACTCAAAGTCATGGCACACTGTTTATTGACAGTGGATGCTTTTACATGCACTTCATCTTTCATGATGCATTTAATTTGCCTGCCTTTTCAACCAAAGTAGTACACTCCAGTCACTTGTTCAAATGCTTCTCTGCAAAATCCTTTTATTTACACATAGAAGTGAGAATCTCATGAAGTCACACGACTCCGAGAGAAGGAGTTTGAAGAGAAGTACCAAATATTGTGACCCTCAATGAAAGCCTGAGAATGAGCAACACTGGAATTTTTGTGGGAGTATTTGTTTACCAATGAGAAGAGGGTCAGAATTTGACCCTTGATTTAAGCCCAAGGTCTTTAATATTTCCATTACTTTAATAGGTTTTGCCAAAAGATTTTAAAGCACTTTACAAACTTCAATGATCACCTCTTAAAATGACCCCTAGATAAGTACTATTAGCAATATTTTATTTAGGGATGGACAGACAGACAAAAATAAAGTGACTTGTCCAAGGTCACAGAAGAAGTTGGTAACAAGGTCAAGAAAACATCTCAGATTTTCTGGACTCCAAATCTTTTCCTGCTGCCCTCCTCCATTCAATGTGAATAATCAAAGGTGTTCATCAGAGACAATTCAAAGGGAATAGACTGTCCTCGCTCCCTACCCTGAGGAACCATCTAAACCAATGTTTTTTTTGAGGAATACTCTATTAATAGACTCTTTCCCTGAAGACATCTGCAGGAATTTCTTCAGTACTGTTCAAGGCTTACATTCAGGCCAGTTCCCCTGTGTGTACTTTGGCTCCTTTTCAGCTTGCTACTTTTTTCTGCTTTTCCCATTTGTTTACTGAAGGAGATTTAACATAATTCTTTATTTTTGTTTCAGCTTTGTTTAGTTTACATAACCCAAAATATGCAGCATCAAAATCATGATGGTGTTCTAGAAAACATAAATATTAGAGAAAGCTGTCTGGTAATAAAATGTAGTATTCAAAAGGACCTTTGGGAATGAATAAACTTCAGAAAAGCATGGAAGCGTTTCTCTGCAGTTTCCATGTTTGAAAACTAACTAGAGAAGTACACAACATTATTCTGTTTAAATCAGTAAGAGCCATTAGCACATCTGAAAACTACGTTGTTATTGCACAGAATTCTTGCTGGCTTCACTTACAGCTATACATATATTTAAGACCGTGGAATTAGGCTGAAAGAGGCACATTCCTTGGCAATTTGAATAGCTATTTCTTCTGTATATATCAAACTGTAAACCAGCAACATCTGGAGAAAAGGCACTCGCATGAACGAGTATAGCTAGGAAACTCAAAATGGCACATATGAAGGCTAGGTACTTTTTTTTTCTCCTGTAATCAAGCTCTCATGCAGTAAATATAGTTATTTTGCTACGTTAAGAAAACCACAAAGGCAGATTAAATGAACTAGGCCCATAACTTCGCACTCTTCATAGAAATCAGTTCTGAATTGCCTCATAGCAGCAGTTAGCTGTCACGGATACTTCTAGCAGGAAATAAGCAATAATAATAACATAAGAACACTAGGAGATACGTTTAAATTATGAATAGGCAGCACTGTATTTAACTCATTATGGTTTTGTCTTACAAAACCTCGCTCACACCAGTACTCCCTTTTTTCCCCACATAAATCCTATAATATTTATAATAATTTGTAAGAATTGTCTTGTAATTGCCAGTTTGCATAAGTAAGTTTTGCAAGATTACGATTTCAGTAGTAGAGTATGACCAAATGCATTTAAAAAGTGTGGAAAAACCTGAGCAGTGGCTGATTTTTTTACAAAAATATATTTTATTTAAAGTTCCCACGTGGTTTTGAGGCTTCTAACCAGCTCTCAGGTACCCATCTTAAAGAACATACTTCATACCTCTTTGTTAACAGCAAATCCAATGCTCACTGCCACTGTTGGAAATCTGTGAAAAATAAGAAATGAAGTATTATTGATAAAAAATCTCCCAACTTACTCCTTATGCAACTCCCTTAGGCAACAAAACCCCACATGGAGCTCTGTGATTTTACTTGTGTCAAAATGCTCTTGACATTGTACTATTTCTCCTTTGTCAGCCTCTAACTTTTTCAGTTCCTTTAAAATTGTAATTTAATATTGGAGAAGGCAAGAAATAAACACAATAAGAGCAGGATTTTTATACTGAACGTGTTGTATGTTTTAGCGATCTTTTTGCTTTAGTGTAATTGAATTATCCAGTATAAAATCATTAATGTTGTTATAACAAGTCATCACTTCTAAGAGCACATTTTGTTCAAGTTCAAGCATCTGAGACAGCAATTAGGTAGCATGGAAATACCTTGCTGCTGACATCAACATAAGGAGAAACCAGTTTCTCTACCCTCTCTTTTGTCAAAGTGATGATCATGTATTTAATTTGGTCCTTTTGACTAAAGTATAATTATTGCATTTTAAACAATGAAATAAATTAATTTCTTAAAAACATGTTTTAAAAAGGCCTGTAAAATAAAGATTCAGAAAATATTGCTAGAAAGAGGAAATTTTGCTTAATTGCATGAAACACCAGTACATGACACCCCCCACCTCCCCTTGAATTCTATGTAATTGCACCAAAAGTCAAAGAAACACCTTTTTTTTTATTATGATAACTGCAGTTATGTTAAGTCACTAACTATAAGGCAGAACATATTTAAGGTTTTTAAGTAGAAGTATTATGAATAGTCGTTAGTTTACAACTCCTAGCACTCAAATGATGAGCTAAACTTCATTTTCGCAGTAATGATCCCTAGATTTCTTTTTGCAGAGAGGTATTACAGAAATTTAAAACCAATATCTATGTACAGCTTAGTTTTCAGTTCTGCTCTACATATGTGCAATGGTTGTACTTCCTAGGAAAAATGAAGCATTTGTATTTGAAAGGGAGAAAACACCACTACTAAAGGAATGTGTAACAACCACGTAAGGCGTTAGGCCAAGTGTCATCATAGCACAGCCTTGTTCCTCCAGTTCAACTCGAGTCTCTGCATGTTAATGTGCGGTTATATATAAATGAGCTGTGAGTCAAGAGCTTTGGGTCATTAAGCAATCAGCAGAAACTTTAGCTTACCTTTAGATAACAGTATAGAGCTCTCTCCAGCACAAACACACACTCCCTCAGATACACTACGCGAGTTACAAAAAGATAAAGGGATGACTCCTACTTATGAATCAAAGGAACAAATCTACCACAGTAAAACACTTCTAAGCAGAAGGGAGGATTTGTCAGAAGCTACATTTTGCTTTTTTATGTATTTCCCAGTTCACTGTCCACTTACCTGTGCACAAAGTTGCACGTTCCATCAACAGGGTCAATAATCCAAGTTGGACTATCGGTGAGGACACATTTGGAACCAGCAGCAGTGGATTCTTCTGCAATAAACCTGCATTTGGTGCAGAGTAAAATAAGTGTCCCAGAAAATTGGCTTAGATATGCGACTTGGAAAGTCAAACTCCATCTTTCTGTTTTCGAAGAGATACTTAATTTATATCTATATATACATATATAATTTTTTTGTATAAATGTGTATGCATGTATAAACACATGTATTGCTTTTTTTCATTTGGGAATGGGGAACTTTCATAGAAACTTTGAAGGAGGGTTCTCAAATTTATAGCATACTATTTCACATGGTAAAAAAGAACTCCATTTATCTTCACTTTCCCAACACACCACTAAGAAAGTCGTGAAAATGAATGCAGAAATGGATCTGAACTGGCATCCCTGGAACTCTACAAGAATTTTTTTTTTATGCAGAATGAAATTTTATGGGTTAGGCCTGTCTCTTGCAGTAAGTAATATAAACTGCAAACTGTAGCTGCTTCTCTTTTGCAGTCAAATTCAGTCAGCAGGAAATAATGCACTCTTAGAAAACCCACAATCTCACTCCTACTTGAATTTTTTACAGTAGTCTGACTCAGGAAATTAAAAGGTTTACAAAGCTGAACTTTCTTTTTCCCATGACCCAGAGAAAATCAACAAATTAATTTTTTTGTTTGTTGTTTGGATGCACAAGGCGCACATTGAAATCTGAGCTCATCTTCTCTTCTGTTGTTCTGTCCCAATTTCTTTTAGCAGATATGCTTTTTTTTCCCCCCTCCTTTTTCCCTGGGAAATGAACATCCAGTTCTGGCACATTTCCTGCCGACCTTAATTATCCCTGCTCTCCCATAAACTGTGCAGGGTCTGTTTCTGTAAGTGTTGTGCAGGTGCTACTCTCACAGATTTGAATAAAGTCCTGTATGTACAGAAGGTGTAGAATCAGACTTCTAGTACTGAATCTTGCTTTTGGTTTCACATTCCAACAACTGGTAATGGTATTCAGAGTTCCTGCAAATGCCTGAAGACGAAAAAGCTCTCTCAAAGACACAAAGAGAAAAAAAATGGATAAAATAAAGAGAAAATGTCTTTTCCAGAAACAGTTGCTTCCCCAGGACTAGAGTAGCAGCTATTTTCTTTTGTGCCCTCAACACACGCTGCGTGATGCCACATTAACGCTTGCAACCATGAGTTTAAAATGTTCTGCAGACAGCACTGGAGGAGACTTGAATTTTCCAAATGCTACTTAGCCTTTCCCTGAGTAGAAAGGGACTATTTTGATGGCATTATGGGCCCCCAGTTGGTATGAAGAGGAAAGTAGGAAGTGTTTGTTACTATTTTCATCTCCATTAAAGATAACAGCTGAAGGACGAAGTGTTAGTGTGCTACTGAGAAATGAGAAAGACTTGAACAAGTGTTTGGAATTCTCAGTCAAACATAACACTTTGCAGACTCCTTGCCCTAAATATTCCATTATTTTGTCTTGTTGGTGTTGTATCATTTGACTTTTGCTTTTACAAATCTTGTAATTAGCATGTAAACCCAACCATACGCTTTGGCTGCGCTGCTGGCTGCAGAGGAAGCACATCTTCTTGCAGATGGAGCACCTTACATCCCATCTCAGATTGTCCATCTTCCCCATAAATTATGCCTCTGCTTCAACCCTCTGCCAGCTCCCCCAGCCAGAGCCTGGACTGTAGCCGTTGTCGTGCCAGTCAAAGAAAGGTGAAATGGGAACCTCTTTAAAGACAAGAATATTTCTGCGTAAGGCGTTTTGCCCTCAAGTATCCTGTCTTTCCCTCGCCTTTTCCTTACAGCAGGGTGCGACGCTGCAGTCCTCACATACAGAAAGGCTAATGTGAAGCCAGGGCACAATAGAGCCATTGATGAAGTCTTGATGTCCAAGAACAATTTTTCCAAAACGGATGTAGGACCAATTAGATGCACGTTTCATGAAATTTGGGCTAATAGGTTAAAATAAGCCCCTTGCTGTTACGCTGTATTGGGTACTGTGAGAGGCCCACAAGGCCGACATCAGATGGGTTGCTCTATGGCTCTTTGTCCTGTAAAAACATGCAAACTCAGCAAAACATTCAGCCTGAAGTACTGGAGACCAAGTTTTAGGAACAGCTTGAGAAGTGGGAGGGGTAGCCATGTTATCACAGTAGCTAATTTAATATGCCAGCCTGCCAGCTCTGTTGACTTCCCTTCAAATCTGGATTAAATTTTTCTCCTACTGAAAATGAGTCCAGTAATTTTAGCCTAGCCTTCGTGGACATCTGTTCATACCACGGTGCCACTCTGAAATTCATTGCTGGGACAGCAGGGAAACTGTAGCACAGCAGAAGCTGCAGCAGGAGTGACAGCCAGTCGAGTGCAGGAGGTTCATACCAGGGCTGTCCCTCACCTATCCCCTTTTGGGGTCTGAGGGCAGAAAGCCGGGCAGCTAGAGTTGGATGTCACCCTCCGTAATGGCTGTGTCTTGATTTTAATGTCTACAGGATTAAGGCCACAATTAACACCAAAGATGACAACTTCTGTACCAATAACCTAGGCAAACGGTACGATAGCCTTTTTCAACCAGTAGCCCCTGATATTCTGGCTGTGCCTACCCACAACTCAAAGATCTACCAGAAAAAACATCCTTTTGAAAAGACTCACTTGGAGCATGTCAGAATACCAAAGAGTGGGCAAAGACGAAAACTTGGGTGAAGCACGAATGAGGATGATACATATCACTTAGCCAAGCAGAGAGAAGAAAGAAACATGGGACAGAATTACCTTTTTAACGGGTTTTCCTAATATTTCTCTTTACTTCTGAGTACATTTCCAGTATCACAAGACTCATCACTGCCACAGCGCAAATCGCACAGATTCTAATGAGATCCCTTTTAATTTTTTTAACTCCTAAGATACATTTTTTGATTCAGAGAACATAAGAATCAAGATGATTTAAGAGAAAAAGAAATAACAGAAATTTTCAGTGATGCTTTCAACAGCTAGATTAGGGGAAAGACTGAACACAATTTAAATGATCTTTTAATGTTTTCATTGCACTTTGCTTTAAACCTTGATTGCTACTGTGGACTCTTCATTGCAAGTGTTTTAATCTAGTCTAGTTAAATCTAGTTTTAATCTATTGTTTAATCTAAATGCATTCACTGAATGACCTCCGACCAAAACCAACAACCAATATCAGCAAAAAATAACTGTCCTGAAGAAACAGCAATTCCTTCATTTGCTTATAAAGTCAGAAGTGAACTGTACAGAGTTAACAAAGTCAGAGATTTTTCAGTTCCTAGGTGCATGTTGTCCTTACAACTTTTCTTCCCATTCTGAGTAACTCAAGTGCTTCTGATAATTCTCATTTTATGTGAAATGTGTATGTTTTATGTTCTTTGCCAGACTGTTCAAGGAAAAATAAAACAACATAAGAGTGGAGATGAGGAAAGGGCAGAGCCAGCAATAGTAGAAGGAATATTACACAAATAATAGGCTTGTAAAGCCCGGCATTCTCTTGAGAATTGCGGCCAAGAACCACACATTATGCTGTACAGTACTGCTTCAATATGCGATCACATACAACACGTATCTAGAAAGCCATATTTAGTATATAATGTTCTTTCTACTCCTTCTTATGGTGTTTTTTTTTTCCAGCAGCATTGCTGACAATCAGATTAGTAGCTGACCCCTCCAGATTTTCATCTTTGTTGATTTCTGTGTAGCGTTAGAGTGCAAGGCTCATCTCTGTCAGAGATGCACACAGTTAGGAGGAAGTCATATAGTATTTAAGGGATACACAGGCTCTGCGCTGGCTCTGCAGGGAGATGAATTTTATCCTTGTGGACTGGAGTCAAATGTGGAAATTGATTGCAGAGTCTCTGAATCAAACCAAACCCGGCCAACTAATACAAAGCCTCTCTCTAATCTGTCCATGGGCTAGGAGTTGTTATTTTCAAATTGACCATAAGAATTCAAGGGGAGTCAACAATCTGAGCTATTTTTAAAACGTTGGATTGACACTCCATATAGTAATTCATATCCTGTTTATGTCTATGCATCAGACGATGATAAACAACCCTGCTTCTCACCGATTTTAGGATTCTACACAACACAAGGTAAATGTCATTAAATGCGACACTTGTCATGATCTGGCAAATGCTTATGTGTGATGGCAAAAGGAAGTGAAGGAAAGGTCTGCAGGATGGGACCTTTGCTATCATTAATTTCAGCTATATTTTAATAGATATCCTTAGCATAATTCTTATACAATAGAGAACAGATCAGTATTCTGAAAATCATGGAGATTCATATGAAACCTTCATACATGATGTCCCTACAGGGGAAACATTACTATTAAATGCATATATTAAAACCCATAACTATTAGAAAATATAAAATACTAATTATAGGGAAGTGGTACTTTTTTAAAAAGGAGTCCTATGAAAGTGTCCAACAGCAACAGGTTAATATGTAAGAGAGATATATAGACTTCTAAAATGACCTTTAAATGCCAGTCAGATATACAGCTCTTAAAGGAAAAAAGGTCACTGATAGTTTCTTTCTATAGGCACTCACCTGTGGGAGGGAAACTTCTCTTTCAGAACAGAAATAATTAAATTTTCCACAAAATGATCAGTTTCTGTCACGAGATCTGCTGCAGATGTCTTTGTGGACACTTGTTTTTCCTCTGTTAGAGCTTTCCTAATAATCTGAAACAGAAGTTCACAAATCAGATTTGTTGGCCATTCATCCTGTGCACACTACAATAATACGTTTACTGAAAAATTATAGCTAATCCTGAAAAACAACTGTAGGCCTAATTCTACCAGAGTCTATTCTAATTGTTCTGACTAAAAATCCTTCTGCGATAGTGAGTAGTCTTTGGGAACACGGCATTTTGAATCACTCTGCAATAACTTCTCTTGACAGTTCAGAAAAGGATCGATGAATGGGATGCAACTATAACGGAATAAAAGGATGATGGTAGTCATCATGATTTAGGAAATTACAAAAAATACACGTAAGATAAGAAAGAGCGTTGAGGCTCAGGAATTTTTCATGCAAACCCCTTTTTCTTTTTTTTTTTTTTAATTTACAGGGCCAATACCCCACTGCTCTCTCTGAAAAACATGTAATAAGGCGAACCCCATTGGTTTCTTTTTTTGCCAACAAAGACACACAAAGTTTATTTTTTCTTGTGTATATGGGTTTTTGGAACTTCAAGTGCTGACCACTCACTAGTTCCCAAAGAACTGCTATATATTTAACAAAAACAAAAATTTAGACTTTTTCCCAGATATGGAACCAGTGATCTAACCCTGGATTATCTTCTGGAAAAGTCTTTATCTCCTTTTCAAGGGTCTTACTGTTATAAATTAAGAACTAAACCACATCAAGTGCAAACGTGCATAGGGGAAAACAGTTAATAAAAGCTTTTTCCCAATTTTCCCATTTTCTTTCTGTTTTTTTCCACTCTTTCATTGCAGAGAAAAATAAGGAGACAGGATGATAATGCTCAACTTGCAAAAGGAGCTGACTTATTTTTTAACCAGTGAAAATGATGATAAACTATTTGAAATTAGGACAACCAAAACAAAGCAAAAACTATGCACCACTTATTTGTATAGAATTATATTAACTAAAACCAGCACCAACATGACCAATATTCCAAGTCCCTTCTAAAACTTCTATATTTCAGTTGTTTAACTAAATTTCCATTGATCAACATATTTCAAAACCATCTAAAGAGAAGTGTTTGATGACCAAAGAAAATAGTTCTGCTGTATTATGCATGGGAAAGGGAACCAGCAACTCCCAAATTTCAGTCTCAGCTCTTGGTTTTCCTAGTATGAAATCCTGCATTTGAAGGCTGTGCTGATTGTTCTGACAAGTAATGGATATTGCTGACCTTTGCCTTAGTACGGAAGGTATCTGGACCAACTCTTCTGTTTCGTGAGCTGTAAAACATTAGTTATGCCTATTTACTGAGATTGTGAGGGCAGGTTAATACTTTTTGGGTTGAGATCTCGCTGAAGTTCATCATTGTATATCAAAATATTAACCATACTTAATCTTTTTACTCCCCTCAATGCCCTGCATGGTTTTCTTGATGGTTTTGCCATAGAAGCATAAAAGTGCAGCTCTAGGAAGGCCCTCGGGCTCCTCTTCGGTCCAAAGCAAAATCCAAAACACTCCAACCATCTCAGCTGTGTATTCTAAAAAACTGCTATACTGATGCCTTTTATTTAAATTGTTCTTCTTTACTTTTCTATTGCCTGTGTATAAGTAAACGCTTAGGATGGGGCTCAGAACTTCACATAGTGAAATAGATGAGGAATAATACTTCTCATTTCTTGCCTTAAACACTCCTTTCAATAGAGGAGATTTGAATTTCTTTTTAGCAGTGCCATGCTCTTGACTCCTATTCAGTTTTAGTACACAGTGGATTGAGGGGATTTTTGCAGCCATTTAAATCTGTACGTGCCACTGCTCAGCAGGGGAGTGAGCTCACACCTGAGCCTTGCTGCAAAAAGAGCGGAGGTGAAAGCTCTCTCCTGTGGATGCGCTCTGCCATCGGTTGCTCTTCATCGTGTGCTCCGGCACTTGATCTCTCCTTTTTGGATACAATCCTTCGCATCTCCCATCACTGAAATGAATATTTTTCATTTCTGATCCTTTTCCCGGTTGTTCATGACCATTTTTAACTTGATTCCTGTCCTCCAAAGTGCTCACCATTCCTCCCACTTTGGTCTGTTTGTGGGTTTTATACGTGGGGTGGTATATACCCTATCTGTCATTCAAGTCCTTCATTAATATACTGAATATTTATCAGGTCCAAAACTGGATTTTTGCAGGATCCTACTTGATATGTTTCACCAATGTGGCAGCTATTAAAAATACCCTGGTTTCCCAGAGGGTTCTGTAGTAGCCTTATGGTAACCAGATTCACAATGTACTTACATGGAAATTACATGGAAAAACTCTGATCAAAACCTTTTCTAAAAATTCGTCACTTCTGTAACTTCCACTATTGCCCAGCAGCTCTCTGTCAGCAGGAGGTGGCTAGACTGGTTGATGTGCCCACCACCAAACAAAAAACCCACCCTGCCCATTTCTCTGGCGTGCCAACCAGCGGCTCCAGTCACTTGGGAGGTGGGAAGAGCCAAGGGCGTGACTCTGATAGGACGCAGAGGCTGAGGGCCTTCTCACCCATCTCCTCCTCAAGCCACGCAGGCCCACCCCGAGGGGCCGTGACACACATTACTCAGCCCTGCAACGGACTGCTTCTCCCCACCTCTTGTGCAACCGGTGTGTTGGGGGGAAAGCAGGAGAGAAGTCATGATGCCGTGCTACAGTCACCAGCCACAAATGGGCATCACATCTGTGTCAGCTCACCCGCGGTACCAGGTGATGCCGCGGGATGGATGGGTCCCTGCTAATTCTCTGCCTCTTATGAAGGGTCTGACAAAAGGGACTCCTATGCATTTGCACCAGCTTGTACGGGGATGCAATCCAAGCCAGAGTCCCACACAAAGATCACACTCCCTGCATCACTGATGAAACAGCTTTTATTCTTCACAAATTCATCAAATAGCTCAGAGCGGTCCAGAATTCAACTTCTGTTGAATAATCCCTAAAAAACATCTGCCTACAAAGAGTGTTAGAGCCTGGTGCCTCAGAGTACTTCAAGGGCATCACTCGGCTCCTCTCCTTGCAATACGGTTTGTAGATACCTACTGCAATTGCCTGGCCTTCCCAGTTGGGCATGGAGCTCCATAAAAGTCTCTCTCTAGGTAACAGGCAGCAGGTAAGTGGAAGACCAAAGGAAATACAGGTTGATGAAATGAAAACAGCTGATTGCTCCTTATCACTATTGTACAATGAAATTGGCAACCAAGATGCTGTATTTTGGCTGCAAATGTATTTTACTAGGCTTTACCACTGTATTATAGGTTGTCCCTAGATTATGGATATTTTACAGCAATTTCTAAGCAGCTGATTTTTGGGAGCGTGGTTACTTAGAGCAAAGTCGCTTAACGCTTTTAGCCCATGCTGCCCCTCCTCTAATAAAGAATTGGCTATATCTTATCCTAATACCCTGCTTGGGAGCATTTGGGGGGGGTTATGCAAAGTGAGGGGCATTTACACCTGTACATGCATGACAACCACATCACAGAGCAAGACTCAGGTTGTCCCTTCATTTGCCATGGAGCAGGGGAGATGGAACCGCAATGGCTCAGTGCAGTCACGGTCCTGGACTCTTCCTTTCCTAACGCCTTTGTGACATTAAGTCATACAAAGGAGAACGTAGAGGACAGAGGGCTAAGATGCCTTCTCCCCCAGTACCTGCCAGGAGGGTCACCTACAGTGAGGTACTCGTGTTAGATATTTCATCTCACCATACTGCTTACACTCACCACACACTTCTGGGAGCTCCAAGGTGGATTGACTTGCCTGCAATGTTGTCCTGAAATATTTTCTCACTGGTAAAATCAACCATCTAGATAAAAAGCATAACTACCTGCAAATAACTTAGGAAATACCAATTTGGTCTGCTAAAAAAAAATCTGTCCATGTTCCATAGAAAATAGCCTAACAATATCTCCTGGGACCAAAGACGGGGGAAAAAATCTTGGCTTTTTAGAATATTAGTGGAAATTTTGCCTTTTTTTAGTGGGATTCTGCTAGGTCTCTTATGCCTCATAAAATTATTTTCTGAAAAAAAAAAAAAAGAGGGGAAAAAAAAAGTAGTTTGTGTGGACTTCAACATGCTAGCTTCTAGTCTCAGTTCCTTAGACTTGTTTTCACCTGGATGCACAACTACTCATTTTGGTGAAGTTTCTCCGACTGTAATTGCAGAGAACTGCGCAAATATTACTCAGTGCTCTCAATAGCTTCAAAGATGCAGAGACTAGTTGTGCCCGCTTTTCTTTAGCAAAAAGCCATATAAAGCCAACAGGCATACTCTCATGAACATAGCAAGCAGAGTTTACTCACAGAAAAAGCAGAAGAGAGGTTCGAAAAAGCGCAGTTATATGTGGCCTTACACAGTGAATTAGATGTAACTTTAATGCAGGTCAATTATTGAGATTACAAAACCATGGCCATTTGCGTTATGAAACAGCCATAAATATTAAACAAGAGCCTGCGATATTTCGTAAAAATAATGGAACTAAGTAACAGGACTGGTAAGAGAGGCAATGATTTTAACCTGGGAACAGAAGTTACTCCATCAACATCACTTCTGACATATATTCAAGCAATCATTTCTTTAAGTTTAGAAGAAACTACTCCAGAGTATACATATCTATCTCTTGGAAAGAAGATATATTTTACTTATACTCATGACACATGATGCAATATAAATCAAACAGTTGTGTAAGCCAAAAGGGGAGACCAGGAAACTGTATTACTGGTTAACTTCTCCTAGAAACCCAAAATCTTGACTTGCATGCCTTTCTTCAGGTTGACCTCTGCACCAAGACTCTGGTAGACACTTTTTAACCATTCCAAGTCTTCCTAACCTGCCATGGACCTGGGAAATGGAAGGCCTTAAAAGAAAGGCCGGAGTGGCAAAATTTCATGCAGGGATGGAGACAGCACTCAGATTTGGGGAAACAGAGAGTGCAAGCAGACTTCTGGAGACGGAGAGGAAGGTGGAGAGGTCTGAGGGATGGGAAGAGAGGCAGAAGAAAAAGATGAACTTGACCAGCGGAACTGACTATTTTTGTCGACCTGAATAAAACTCAATTTTATCAGTCAATTTTCAACAAAAATCCAGTCCCATCAAACCTATGTTACACTGCATTTGGTGTCCTTATCTCCAGCTTCTTTTGGGAATAGCTGGAAGTGGATTGACATTTAAATAAAAGATATAGCCCTATCTGCACCTTTTCTTCTACAAGGATCTCTGATGTTTTTTGTAACTAAAAACATTCCCTAACATTACAAAGTCAATAAAAGCCCTACCTAGTTCCAAAGTCCTACTTAAGCAACATCCTTGACTGGTTTAAATTTGGCCTGCCAAGGAATCAGCCATTTCCTGCCAGTTACAAGGTAGCGATGGCAAACTGCGAACTAAAAAGATGCAAGGATTAATCTTCTGGAATGTTTATTTCTTTCAGGAAAAGGTGCTCAGCTGTG
The DNA here is from genome assembly GCF_965183815.1 of Platalea leucorodia. Lineage (NCBI taxonomy): Eukaryota > Metazoa > Chordata > Aves > Pelecaniformes > Threskiornithidae > Platalea > Platalea leucorodia. The sequence continues at coordinate 58,104,352 of NC_138823.1, read as the reverse complement.
ATCTTCTGGATGATTAAAATGGCTGGAGATGGTTATGGCTGTCTTCACAAATGGATATTTTGAGAAACAAGGTGTGGAAGCTTGAGCAAGTCCTGAGAGTCTCTCTTGTGAAATGGCTGGCAGAATGAGTATGCTGGAGAAACTCCCGTTTGGAGAGTCTGTGAGAGCGTGACCTGTCATCCCGATTTGGATTATCCACTTATTCCTTGCATTACTGAAACAAGCCTCCTCTCCTCTGGCATTCTGTTCATCTTTGTTTGTCTTCTACTACGGACAAACTACGTTTCATAACACATACTAAGGCAAAGTTACAGGTCCTGGACTCAAGATGGAAAACGGGGCTCCTTAAATCATAGTGGACAGGTACAAGGTGTGTTTCAAAATATAGCAGAAAGGAAGCAGAAGAGAGATAAATGTTGCTGAGGTTTGTGTTTTACCCAATTCCTCATCTGAACAATCTGCTGATCCCACTTCTTGGCTCTGTTAGAGTCGGTGGAAGTTTTGCTGCTGCACACAGTGGGGCCAGGATGCCTCCTGAGATGACTAACCTTCTGCTGTGCCGAAACATGGATGGATCTTAAATAAGCTACCGTAAATCTTCGCAGAGCCACTGCTGATTTATCTCTAGCAAGTGAATTTCAGTCACTCTGAAGACACTGGCGTAACGAGGAGACAAAACCTCCCTGACACGACTATTTTCTCTGCACAAGCTGCTAAAAAACAAATGCTGGTATTGTAATGGGTAAATACACGTTATTGTGGATAAAGGCACAACGGCATAAACCCTCAGCTGCACATGAATTCAACCTCAGCCTCACAGCATGCTCCAAAACATGACAGTAGCAGAACAAACGCTTGGTGTATACTCGAAAAAGTTACTAAAGCACCTTCACGCTGACAAATCTTTCCACTTTTTTTTTTTTTTTTTAAATTAAATACAAATACTCCCAGTCACGCACTAAATCTGCTCTCACCCGAGGCGCCTCCTCGCCCTTAGGCTGCCCGCAGCCGCCGCGGGCAGCGCCGAGCGCCCCGGCTCCCAGCCCTGCCGCCCTCCTCCTCCTCCTCCCCAGCTCTGCCGCACCAGCCGAGTGCCCGCACGGCCCTTCCTCAAAACGCCCGGCTCTTTTCTTTTTATTTTATTTCATTTTTTTAAAATTTAGACGCGCACCCGGTACGACCGCCCGGGAGAAGGATGCTCCCGCTGCGGGGCAGCCCCCCCGCCCTCCCCGGGCCCCTCCGCGGCCCCGTCCCGCCGCCGGGCAGCGTCCCGCAGCGGCTCCCACCTGCCCGGCGCGGAGCGCCAGCTGTACCGCCACCTCCACGCACTCCTTCCAGGGGTCCCCGCCGCCGCCGCCGGCCGCCGCCGCCCCCCCTTCCTCCTCCTCCTCCGCGCACGGCTTCATAGCGGCGGCGGCGGCTCCGCCGCCCGGGGCAGGGCCGGGGGGCGCGGGGGGCCCGGCTCCCCGCCGAGGAGCGGCCGCGGAGGAGGGTGCCCGGCCCGCACGCAGCCGCCCTCCCGCCCGCTGCGCCGCAGCCGCCGCTGTCACTCCGCGCCCCGGCGCCGCCCCGCCGAGGGGAGCGGGGCGGAGGGAGGTGCCCGGGCGGCCGCCGCGATCAATGGGGAAGGCGGGCTGCGGCGCGGCGCCTGGCTGCTGGGCGCCGACTTTAGGTGAGCCCCGGGGGCGGAGAAGGGCCGGGAGAGGCGGGGGGGCGCCACGGAGAGGAGCGCCGGGGCCGCGCCGCGGAGGGCGGGATGTGGCGGGGAGGCCGCCGGCCCGGCCCGGCCCGCCCCGCGCCGCCGCCATCGCCATCGCCGTGGCCGTGGCCCGGCCGCCCCGCCTGACATGGCGCCGCGGCCGTTACCGCCGGCCGGGCCGGGCCGGGCCGGGCTCCCCAGCCCGGGGCTGCGGCGTTATTGTTTCCTCCGAGATGAGGACCGCCAGGCCGTGCCCTCGGGCCCGAGCGGCCCCTGCGGGGTGCCGCTGCCCTTGCCTGCCGGGCGCTGCCTGCGGGGGCGGCCTGTCAGGCGGGGCCGGGAGGCCCGGGGCCTGCCCGCGCGTCCCGGGCGAAGGGCGATCCCGGGGAACGGGGGGCCGGCCGCCAGCGCCACCCGGGCTTGGGGCGGGGGAGAGCTGAGGGGTGGCCTCGGCCGTCTGGAGAACGAAGGGGGAAAGCGGCCCCGGGAGCAGACAGGCAGTTCAACAGATCTTTAATTTCGGCAGCTTGTTAGTGCTGGGGAATTACAGTGTACAGTAACAAATACATTGCCCTTTAGACTTTTCACTTGTCTGTGTATGTCATTTCGGATTTGTCAAGGGTGAGAAGAAGAGGACTATGAACCTACTGTTCCCAGAAACCGTATAAGCCAAATTACCGTGCATTTGAGCCAGCTAAGCAGGGGGCCCGTGGCAGACAGCTGAGCGATTCCCATTCTAGGTCCACCTTGTAGGAAAAGGGTGGCCTACGATGAATACGTACTTACGCAATAGAGCAACCAGGCTGTAAAGCTTACAACACCGAGTGAGTGTTGGGAACGTACGCTTCATCTGCCAGAGTGAGGCTTTTCCAGATGACTTGCGCTGATGCGCGCTTGGCGTTGAATCGGACAAAAGAGAGTCCAGGGATTGAGTCTGTCAGCATAGCTTTTTGAAAAAGACGTTAAATACATCAAGCCTATGAAGTTTGTTATTGTCTTTCAGCACCTGCTTTGTGGTCGAAGGTTTCATTTTCAGTGACCTTTGAGGGAGAGAATAGAGATGCTTTAGTGGTGGCCATATTTGCAGTAAGAAAATTTCATAACATCACCACTTACTATCCCTGATGCGGACGCAGAATGAATTGTTAATATTCTGTGGACTAGGCTAAGTTTAATTGGCTTGGGTATTCTATCTAAGCTAACCGACCCTAAGTCTAGATCTATTTTCTTTTATTTATTTTTTTATCTTGTAGGACACAGATGACTTTGGGATGAGAGGGACATAACACTCCTGCCATATGTAGTTCACAAAAATAATAGACACTTTTTAAAATAAAAGGCTTGGACCTTTTCCTTCTAACATAAGTGACAAAGCTTCATGGATTGTAGTGCAAGAATTCAGCTTCATTCTTTAAATTTCTAAGCTGCACTGTGGCAGTGGATACCACAAAGACAGCAAGGCTGTCGGTCCACTTAGCAAAACATTTTCTACTCCCCATTTTGAATCAGAAAAAACAGTAACAAACCCTGAGAAGGTGATTTAACTAATACCCGAAGTTTTAAAGTTCATTTAAAGTACGAAATTATGAAATTTTGGTTGAAGAAATCCTCACCAAACTTTTGTCAGTCCTTCTGCTGACTGATTATTCTGCTTCTAAGTCACTCCTTTCCTCCGACCTTGTATCTGCTTTGTCCTCATGTAAGATTAGTTTCATTAAGTACAATAACCCTGCAAACGTAATATAATTTGGAATAGTATGCAACAGAATTGCTCTGGAGTCTTCCTTAATCTCAGTTTCCTCCAGGTTTTAGAAATTTGTGCTTTTTATTGATGCCATGCTCAGCATAGCTTGAGGTGGCTTCAGGACCTTCCCTAGAGAGTTTCTGTACTGGGGCAGATGAGTAAACGTATTTACTGGTGAGTTGTGTACACTGGTGAGATGTAGTAAAAACAGCTCTAACTGTGGTAAATAAGAAAATCTACAGCTACACATGGCTTTGCATTCTAGGAAGCAGCTCAGGCCACGATAAGAGTCTTTTCTGTGTTTTTCATTGAAAGATGAAGTTTCAGTTACTGAGTTGGCCAACAGGAAAACAGTCTATACTTTTTGCTGAAACCGGCTAGATGCTATTCTGATGTAGAGCAGATGGTTTCCTCCCTTGTGTCTCAGGTCTGCTGCAGTGCCCGGAGATCTGTTGTGATTAGGCTGCCACAGGGGCATTTGAAAGGTCTGTTTAACTCGTGTTTTAAAAACAGGGCAGTGTGAATGATAGTGTAGTAGGCAGGATGGAGAAATATCCTCACTGAAGGTAATTGTAGAAAATCATCATCACAGAGAAATACTATTGCAAAGAGGAGAAGAGCTCTCCTCAATATTTTTCTAAGCAGGAGTATGTCCTCTTTCTAAGTCATGTCTGAGTGGCATTTGGAAAATAAGCAACTCCATCTGGCTCAGTAAAATTTCCCCAACCTTCTCTTCGTTCTGGTGGTAGAATATTAGTAAAATGATCACCAAAGGTGGAACTTGAGAGGCTAAAATATCAACTGAATGAACCCTTGATTTTTACAGATTCATTCCAGCTATATGGCTCATGCAGGTAGAAGATGTAAAACAGAACTAAAAAGCCAGGAAAGAATACTTCTTAGAAAATCAGGGGCTGCAGCTAGTATTTTAAGACCCTTCAAATACTCCGCAAAAAAATGCAGTTGCCTGTAAGGCCTATCAACAGACGGAAATATTTCTCTTCATCCTTCTCCTAGTCGGTGACGACTGTTTTCTTATTACTGTTCTGAAGTTTTTTCAAGCCTTCCGTAGCCTAGACCTGCCAGGCAGCATGAACTTCCTCCTGTGAGCTGCTGAGTGATTTTGAACGTCTGTTCACCTCTGAGCAGGTCGAGGCTGCTCTCTGCCTTTCTGGATCAGACTCTCGACTCATCTTTCATAACTGCCAAGGTCTTTTGTAACCTCTGCTCTTTCATAACCCCAAACGCTGGCCAGTTCCTCTCACATGCCTTTCGTAACCTACACACATGCCACGTGTTTAATCTTGTCCACTTGGAATAGGCTCGTCCTGGATGAACCTGAAATACTAGTGGTTCTCGGGTGCTTTGTCTGTCTGAATCTTCCTGAGCCCCAACCAGATTCGTGTGGAGGTCAGACTTCCTCCCCTGAGACAACGAATGCTCAGCAGGAGGGAAAACCTGTTCCCTCTGACCTCCGAGCAGAAAATGGAGTGTAGTCATGGATTTTCCTTCTCTCCCAAGGTGTGAAGCCCTCATGGACTTCGGTGTGGCTCAGCCGGAGGCGGCAGTCTCCTTCACTTCCTGTCCTACACCGCTGCGCAGCGTTCGCGGGCACAGCTGTGCTGCGTGCCACCCGGAGATCCCCGCTGCGGTCTGCTTGGTCCGCGGTGCAGAAAGCAGGGTCAATCAGAGCGGAAGCTGCTGCAGCTGAAATTGGTTTAATTACGCCTCAGCCGACAGCTTGCCGTTCTCTTCTTCGACAGTAATTGCACGCTGCAGTGATGCAATAAAATCGGTTGTAGTTTTTGCAGAGGGAGGGTGACCTCTCTGTAGCTAGCTGGCCATCGACGTGGAATCCGCAGATGTCTTCCAGTGTGGATCATTGTCACTTCATGGGTTTGATGGATGATCTCTTAATAGGGAATTAAATGGGAGAGCAAGTGGCTAACAGCTTTAATAAAAACAGTGAGGGGGGAAAAAAAAGAAAAAGGACGTAATCTTTTGGAATTATTAGCCTGAGTGCGAAAGAGCATTTCCGCAGCATGACAGCCAGAGGCTTGCTGCGCTGTTATTAAAGCACTTCAGTGGGAATCCATGCAGATGGTCTTTTTACACAGCATAGGATTATATTGGATTAGTCATATAAAATTGTTGTTTACTGTCTCTAGCCCTTTTCCCTGGAGCTTTTATCAGTATCTCACAAAGAATGAAGTTTGAGTCTGCCTTTAAGAGGTAACCCAGATGACAAGCTTTTTGTTTTGTAGTGCAAGCAATGTTGTAGTAGTTTAGTGCAATGGTCACATTGCAGTGAGAGATTTTATAGCTGATAAAAGAGGTTGTTTGGCCCAGATTTTTGGTTTGCCTTTTGGGTGTACAAGAAGGGAAGGTAAATCGTAAGGGGATGTTCTCTCTTCTTCCTGGACTCCCTAGAGGAGCTGTGCTGATCCCACTTCTGCTTCATCAGAGACGAAAAGGAATTACTAACACTGGCACTGTTTTTCATAATGCTCGCTAATGACTCCTTAATGACATAATGCTTGATTAATGCACCATTCTGAGTAGTGTATTAGATGTTTCTTGTGTTCCCTTTCTGTCATGCAGAGTCATATTCTGACCACCTTTCTTCTCTACGTCCAGAAGACCCAGGGATTGCTGCTTGGACACCCTCCGCATTTTCCCTCCTGCCACAAACTAAGCAAAAGATGATAGTCTCAAACATGCAGTGCGGGAGTCTCCCTTCAGATCTGCCCTGGGGGTTGGTTAACATAGAAATTGAGATTTTTGGCTTTAAGGTCTGATAGACAGCTCTACTGGTAAAATGGCATCCTTCAGTGTTTTCTGGAGTTCCAGACTGGCTCTGTCATCCCAGGAAATTTTCCCTTCCAGGAGGTATGGCTGCAAGAGCTTTCCTGGGGTGCAAGTGCCTTTCATTCTCCACTGAGAGATGTTTTTCTTCTCTGGAGGGAGTTCTGTGGACAAGGTAATACAGTCCCAAGCTGTTACTCTTTTTCCTAGACCATGTCTGTGGGTGTAGAATAATATGTGGTAAAGGTCTTTTTCCCTGGCCTTGAAGGGAGAAGCGGCAGACTGTCTCTGCCACATGCATGCCAGTATTGTTTTTTGAACATTATCCACTGAAAATACTAAAAATAATATGCTCCCCCGCCCCCGCTGAAAACAAACTAGTATTATAACCTGATATTTCTGTCACTGAAGGTGATACAGACTGTCAGTGTGCTGTGACAGGGACCCCTGTAGCCTAATTTGGTTTAATAAATATTACCTCTGTTTGGTTTTGTCAGCTTTGAGATTAAATTGATTACCTCTTCTGTATTACCAGAAAAGATTTCTTGTTTCTAATTCTGTAAACAGTCATCTTAAATCCAATCAGGTCTTGGTGCTGTTCGTCTTGATATGCAGGAAATGTTCATGTTTTGAACTGAATTCTGAACTTTTGCATCTAGCTGTCCTGTGTGGTTGTGCCAAGGCTCGGGAAAGCCAGACTGCTTCTCCTTGTTTCAGGGAAGGCTGCTGAACACAAATGGGATTATTACTTCCTGACCCAAGCTCAAACCAAGATAGAGAAAGGGCCTTTTTCCCATGTTGGCCATTTTGTTCAAGACTGTTCCATGATTTTTCAACTGGCGTTGAGTCTGTGAGATTGGCAGCGCTGATAGTGCCAGAGAACATAACGGGCAGAAGGACTGCATGAGCCTCGCCATCTTCCACCCTGAAGGGGACTCGGGAGTCATTGCTGACACAGCTGGTGGATGGAATAAAAAAAGAGATTAATTTGGGGCAGGTTAAATTTTATGTGTTTTTACAAAGGCAGGTAGATTCTCACACGAGAATTTTAATTCCTGGAAAATTCCATGAGGATAGTAGGTCTCTGAGGGTTGAAAGGACACGTGCTGCCCTTTAATCTGTGTGTAAAAAAGGCTACGCTTGGAGTTACTGTAGGGTTGCCTCAAGTAATCCCATGCTCATATGTTTTCTGACAAATTAAATCAATGACTTTGGTGCACATGTAGCTGAAAAAAAAGTGCTATGGGTCACATTCCTGCTGTTTGGCAGTAAGTAGCAGGCTCAGCACCGCTGGAATCGATGACATTTTCATTTGTGTGTGCCACCATGAAATGTGTCTCTGTTCATACCAAGCTGAGTTAGAAACAAAAATGCAAGGCAAAAAGAACGCGTTCAACAAACCAGCTGAATAACAGCATACAGAAATGTTTCTGCTGTAATTGTTTACAGTGGAAAGTAAATATCTAGTGGCATTTCATACGTTTACTGCCACAGAGAAGTTTTTTAAAAATCATATATTGTTAGTATCTCTGGAAAGTGAACATGTTTCCTAATCCAGTACACAAGTGTCTTTTATCATTTGTATAAACTGTGGTTTGTATATACATGCAGGCTAACATTATCTTTTGATTTTTGGATGCTTCAAAATCTGATGTCCAGTGCTACTCAGCCTTGAGCCATTTTTACAGATCTGTTGAGTATCTTTAATTTGGAAGAACAGATGCTCATTTTGCAGTGGAGCCACTCAAAATCAATGACCACTTTTGAAAATGTTTGATCGTAATATGCATGATAAAACCTACAAGAACTTCAGCTTTTCCAGGAGTTTGAAGATAGAAGTATGGTTTTTTTTGGTGTCATTTGGATCAGCACTTGTTTGATAAAATCTGAATCTTCCACAAACTCCTTGCAGGTCTGGCTCCGTAGTTGAGAAACCTTTCTGTTGTCTGCTTGCTCCATCTATCTTCAATTCCCATGCCAGCCGTGGAAAAGCAGGACAGAGGGAGGCTGCACGGCTCAGTTTCTAGGTCAGAAATCGGGAATTCTTGTTTCCCTTTTAGCTCTGCTGGCTCATTTCCCAACATTTCTGTGTGTCGTTTTCCAGCCTGCAGAATAGAGAAGATGTTCTACTGGTAACAATTTTTGAGTTCTGAAAATACTTGGGTCTTAAACACTGTGTGTAGCTGCTGCATTGTTGTCAACTCCTGGGTAAGCAGGAGAGCGGCAGTGTGCCCAGGACTGGTTGTTGCGTTTGTAGAAGAGCTAGGGAAACAGGGCCTGCAGATTTCACACCTGAGAATGACCCAAGGCATATCGTGGGCTTGTTTTCTCTGCCACTTCTGACCTGTCTAGTTTGGTCTGAGTGCTGCCCTTTCCTGCCCTTTCCATGCCTGCTCTAGTTTCTGCACAAGCCCTCAATTAATCCGTCTGTGCTTCCTCCTCTTCTTGTTTTACTGCTCCACCCATCGTATTTTAAAAAAAACAAAACAAAACCAAACACCTGGGCGCCATAGGAATGTAACTCCTAGTGAGCCTTGCACATTCTTTATAAAATACTATTCCTTGGTATTCAAGTGGCCTTGCCTTGTATGGTATTAAGCAATTATGACTACTCTTGCCATTCCCATTATTGAGGAAAAAATTGTTATCCTACTCTTACTGTCTGCCAGCGAGATACTGGTATATAGGGTGTGCTGGATTCCACTGGGCTAATCTTTCTTCACCACACTGTCTTATACTACAGCTTCCCTTTGTCACCTGAAAAATTATTTCCGAAATAGTAATTTTACAAAGTTTTGCAAAATACCAGAATTACTATTGTATCAGAGCATGTTCTCTTCTAAATTAATAACAGAGAATCATTGAAATGTTGGCCTAAAAGGGGCTTTAAAATTATCTCTTTCTCTACTTGCTGTATGCCAGTATGCTGTGCCTACTAGATATACCTGTATCCAAAATCATGCCTGATCATTCTCTGATCTGTTTGTTGAAACCTCTAGTGAGGGAGAACCATGTGTATTTTTCTTCTTCGGTATCAAGAAAATTTTCCCTGTCATCCAATTGAAATAATCTCTGTTGGAAAGTAACTTTACTTCTGTTCATCCTCCTCTGCAGAGCATGGGAAACAATTATTACCGTCCTTTACAATAGCCAAAGATAAAGCCAAAGTCAGTTAAAATGATTCTTGGCAGTCTCTGTTTTCTGGATTAAAGAAACACAGTTATTTCAGCCCTTCCTGATACGCTGTATTTTCTTCCTCATGTAATTTTTATTCCTGTTTTCTAGACTCCTCAGGACCTCACCTGAGATCTTGTTTGTGCTGGATAAAAGAGAATAGAACTGAGTAATTACCCCTCAGGATATTGCTACTCCATCTGAAAACAGGATCTCCCTTTTTCTGCAGCACCTTGCATTGCTGGCTGGTATTATACCTCCCAGTTTATTTTCTTTCTTTTTACTGCTACTGTAGCTAGTTATATCCAGCTGTATTTTCGTCAAGAAGTAACTTCCTGGTTTTCATACTGTGAACTGTCAGTTGCTAATTTATTCAGTGTTAGTTGCTGATTAAAGTAGCAATTTTGTTGCCAGGGTATTTAGGGACAAGGTGACTGTGGCTGCTTCTGCAATTATGGAACCAATACAGAAATCTTCACAGACAGAGCGGATTTCTGGCAGCAGTTAACAGCACAGGCACGTCGTTCCCTCCCACGCGCTCTCAGATCGTTAACAGCCTCACAGCTTGGATCTTGTGTATATTCAGCTCCACGCAGTGGCTGTTACCTTGCACTGTGACCTCTGTGCCAAGTGCAAGGAGTTGGCCAGATGGGTGACGGGCTGATCCGGGTTGATGGCAGAGGAGGAGAGATGCTGGGGTTGTGCCCTGGAGCTAGAGGTGCGAGCCACCTCCCTTAATCTGATTACATTTACAGTTCCCGCTTGCAGCCTAATGTGACCCGAGTGTCTTGTACCATGCGTTGGGTAAGTTGTAGGCCCACAGTAGGCAGTAGTGAGCTGCTGTCATCTCCCCCCTCTCTTCCCAGGCATGAATGGTTCCTCTGAAAAATTGCCAGGCTCTGCAATCGGGTGGGCTGCACGGTCAAGATGGAGGGGCAGGTGGCATCTGGCAACGTTTTACACCAAAAAAAAAAAAAAAAAAAGATGGCAACGTGCGATGGGCTGTAAGTAACAAGAGAGACAACATTTTATACAAAGGCAGGAGATGCTGAGAACAAAAGAAGACTTAGATTTGAGACCTAGAGAACGAGAGGGAAACAGGAAAGGTTTTGAACTGCTGAAAACAAAGGCTACTGAAGTAGACCAGCAGGCAATAATCATTGCTTTGGGTCAGTCTTGCTGTGATGGGTCATCTTCTTGTGGCTGGTGAGTGCCTTCTGTTGGTCTGTTAGCTGTAGGGTCCAGTCCCTCGCCAGGGTGGAATGCTTTTGTTTGCCTGTATGCCCTCCAGCCTGGTCTGCCAAAAATACCTGGGAAATACAAAAACCAAAGGCAAAAATTTGCAAATAGGAGTAATACCAGGCACCACAGATACCAAGGATACAGCCCCCCACGCTGGGTAGCAGCGTTACCAGGCGTGCCGTTAGCTCCTGCCTTGGTGGATGGGACTTGAGCAGCCTGTACCGGGGCCTTGTGAGGGGAGCGGGAGATGTGGGACGCGCTTTTGTGGAGCTACGTAACGCCGTGTGTGTTGATGTACAGACGCGTCCGTGCCGATCTGTAACTGGCAGTATTCTCAATCCCGCCCACTCAGTATCTCTTAGTCGCAGAAAAGAGCGGATAAAACTAACGACGATTTACAAGAGGCAAGCTGAGACGGGGTGTTTTTACGCTGGCTGCGGAGGGCGAGGTGCACAGCCGCAGTAAAGCTGATTCCGCGGCACGCACGGCTGGGTCCGGAGCCCGCTGCAGGCCGGGTGGGCGATCTCTGCCGCGGGGGAGGGGACACGCCGAGGGGCGCTCGCTGCGCAGGCCGCCGCCGCGCTGGGCCCCGCCCGCTCGCCCCCCGGCCGTGCCGCTCCCGAGCGGGGGGCGGGGGGGGGAGGCCTGCCCGCCGCGGGGCCGCCGCCTCCCCGCTCCCCTCCCGCCGGCCCCGGAGGAGCGGCCGGCGCTCCGCTTGCGGCCGTTTCCCTGGCAGCGGGGCGATGCGCGTGGCCAGGGCCCTTGACGCGGCGCTGTCGCTCGCCTGTGACGTGCGGCGTTGGCAGCCTATCCGCGTGGGCTTCGGTGGCACGGGCGCCTGCCCGGGAGCCGCCAGGCGAGCGCTGGCGGCAGGCAGGGAGCGGGGCAGCAGCGCGGGGGCCTTCCGCGGCGCGGTCGCCCCGGGGCGGCGGGTGCCTTTGAAAGCGGGCCTCCGCCCGAGGCCTCCTTCCCGAGGCGGGGCTCCCGCCGCCATGGCCCTGCCCTCCGTCCACAAGTGCCTCCAAGTGAGTGGGGCTCTCGGCGGCGCCGGCCCGCGGGGAAGCCTGCTGTCTGTCCGTCCGGGGCGAGCCCCGCGGAAGGCCCTTCCGGCCCGGCCCGGCCTGGAGAGAGCGCCCAGGAGCACCCGGGCACGGCGACTCTCGGCTCGGCCGGCTTTGCCTTTACTGACGGGGGCGGAGCTCACGCCTAGAGCAGCTTACCGTTGCTGATCTTCCTTCTCTTGACCGAATATCAGTCGACAGCATCAGTTTTACTTAATACCCTGTGGGTTAGGGTGTGATAGTTGCATTTGGTGCAGTTTGGGTGATACTGCTGGGCGAGGTTCAGCAAACGTGCGTGCAAGAAATTCTGCTAATGCGGCTGTAGTGTAGTCTTTCAGCTTCGGTGAGGTTAAGACAAAAATAAATACGAGCTTAGCTGCAGAGCTGATGTTTAGAGTGGAGAAGTATAACTGAAAACTTGTATGCTTTGTCCCTTTGTCATTTTTTTAAAAGTACAAAACCATTTTGCCTTATCATTTAGTAATGAATTACGAAGTTGCATTAGAATCCTTTTATATATATGTTAAAGCAGCTGTGTTTTAGTCAACTCTTCATAAAGTTTGAAGCCAATTATTTTTCCTGCTGTCTTTCTTTATATATTTATATAGTTCAAGATACATGTAGTGAAACTTTTGGGAGAGAATTTTAATCTGAAATGTTATCAGATCAATTCATACTTGATCTGAAAATGTTGTTTGATTTTTCTTCTTTAATTCTCTTTTCAGCTCAGTGATGAAAATGAACAGCTAGTCAAGAAGTTGAAAAAAATGCACATAAAAAATAAGGAGCTAGAAAAGAATCTGGGTCACATCCAAGAAAAACTGCATCTGCAGCAGTTAATGCATGACTATGTCACAAGCAGAGAGTAAGAATTGTCAAACATTACTTTTTGCATCAAAAGAAGTGCAATTATTTCAGGACTTGTACCTTGTTATTCTTCAGGTGAACTAGGCCTTATCTGTTCTGCATGTTTTGAGGGACTGTCTGTGAACAGGATGGCAGGGGTGCAGAATGCTGGAGGCGTGTGAAGGAACAAAGGATGGCTGGGGCAACTTAGACAAAATTCATTGTTGTAGTAAACCAATTTTAGTATCAATAAGTAATACCCCTGCTTAGGCAACATGCTGCCTCTGTCTAACTGCAAAGAGTTTTAGACTGTTTTGCCCACAAACGGTAGTAAGATGGTTAAATTGCATCAATACTGTTTCAAAGATTCGGAAACTGGGACCTTAGGACCTGAAAATCTGTAGCACTAGTGTTTTGAAGAGTGTCCTGCCAGGATTTAAATACCTGTTTGCAGAAAACTTCAAGTTTAAATTTGGTGTGCTTATGATCTTGCATGGAAACCTCTGTTGTCAAATCAAGCTGAAAAGTAATTTAGCCTTTTTCAGTTGCTTTGTTTGATCCAATTAAAAACGTAAAATCTGATTTTATTAAGCTGTTGTGTTTGTTTCAATTAAGTGTTCAGGTTCAAACAGAAACCCATTTGTGGCATAAGGGTGGATACAGCAAGGATCTTAATCTAGAGGGTGACAGTGTCAGGTGAGTTCTTGGAAACTGGTTCTTCACAGAATTAAACATTCTTCTCTGTGGGGTAGAATATGTTTTTTGTGATAAGTCAGTTGAATGTTTGTTTACTATTATGGAAGCTGCTTTAAGCCTTTGAAACAATGGAAAATCATTTTATTTACATTTTAAAAGGAAATACTACATCTTAGATTAATCTTGAAAATATCACTAAACAAAGAACAAAATGGGAAGAAACAAGTCTTTCACTTGAGGAAAATTGAATGAGCTAAGGAAGCTCCATGATGCGTGTGCACACACATGATCTTTTTTGTAGATTTTTAACCTAGAATTATGTAATTTCATTTTCTATTTTGTAGGAGTTTTATTAGCTCATTTTTATAGCTCAATTTTATATATCTATAAAGTTTATAGGCTAGTAGTGCTTTCAAAATAAGCCACACAAGTGATTCTACTTTTCAGTCTAATTGATTTTAGAAGTGAGCCACTACTTACTGTAGTTTGCCAGTTAATGCTAGAAATACTCTTGTAACTGCTTTTTTGATATAAAAGATACATTTTTATTTTAAGAAAATGTATATTGAAACATTTTAACAACTAGGCATGCTACATAAAATGTTGGTCTATGACTTAGTTTTAAAATAAATAGACTGCTCCATTCTTTCAAAGGCTGCTTTTTGTCCACTTACAGAAATGGGCGTGGATCTTGGAAAGACAGAGGCAGTCCCTACTGCTCTTGATTCAAACACCCTGTTTTTAGTGTTTCCTTTAGGTGGCTGTAGAAGGCCCATTTTTTTCTTTTTCTTTCTTTTCTTTACAAACCACCAGACTCTCTTTGTGAACTAATAGGAAGGCTGGGTGTCTAGCTCTGGGCTTGAATTGAGTACCTAGTTAGATGTTTATGTTGAAGAAGTCTGAGTTATTCTTTGAATCTAGTGCTGGACCTGCTGTGTATTAGGTTGCACATAGATAACCTGACTTGGCTTTTTTCCTGGCATCTGTTTGTGTGTTATTTTACAAAGCTGTTCTCTACTAGTGTCGCTCATCCTGCTTGTGGTGCGCAGTCATGACTTAGTATTAGTGCTGGCTCTTATTCGAATGCCTAATAAAATAAGGAAAACGTCTGCTCACGTTCATCGGTTACGTTATGGGCCTGATGTATGTAGAGTGAATGCTATGAAATACTGTAGGAAATTAGTGTAGCAGAACTCGATGCAAGATAATATCAAAGGGAAAGATGATATCCCAATTCTGTTTATTTTACATTGATTTTACGCCCTCATACTCATTTTCTGATAGATTTCATTCACTCATATCCTCATACCCACATACTCAGGAGCAATGAGATGCGTGTGTCCAAGTGATCTGGCCAGGGTTGCTTGTGTGCAACACGGAGAGCTGGGGACGCTGCCTCATGAGTCCTCATCATGGGTTCCTGATTGGTGGCAAGAAACTAGTTCCTGGACAAACATTTTTCTATCCTTTAGGAGTGGTCTTTTGCTATTCCTGTTGTGCCAACAGGGAGAGGAATGATATACGCGACATGCTGCAAACTCGTTGCCACCCTCGTGTTGCTAGGGTATAGGTCTTCCATCAACGAGTTAGTTGCACTGAGGTTTAATCACAGTGCGGCCATGTGGGCTGGACAAAACCAACAGGGTCCTCAGTCTGGCTGAGTGAAAGGGGTTCTTTGCCATCGATACAGACCATTCTTTTAACTCTCGCTTTGCTGTTTTTTTCTGGTGTTTCCGATTTCTGTGTTGCTGGTCACGCTTCATTCACACCCATCTTACGTGTTTCTGTTATGAGTCTCTACAGCACAGCTACAGTCCGAGTGATCTCTATGGGGCATCTGTAATACTTTTATCCTAAAGGATGCAGGTTTTGTTGGCTTTCATATTTTATTGCAATTTATGCATTTCTTCTGTTTTAGACTACTTCAGATGTATAATGATCTACAGAAACGTTACGTTAAAGAAATCAAAACAAACCAGGAGCAAAGTGAAGCAATTAAAAATCTCACTGTAAGTAGAATTTGTAGGAGATGGTATCAAATAGCCAAATGTAAGCTTTTAGTGAGACTGAAAAGCAATTGTTACTTTTGTAAAATGAGATCACGTTTTTCTTTTTATACTCATTTTTGTTTCCCATGCCGCTGAGATAACGGAAAGTAGTCTGTAGTTCCCTTTGAAAGTGAACTCTGTCACCGGTATGCCTGTAACTGAAAGCTGCTTCCCCTTTCCTTGCTTTTTTCTTGACTCACCTGCCTACTCCTCCTTCCAACTGTATGTGCATCTTCCAACCTCTCTTGCACCAGCCCTGATATTTTTCTGTATGTGTTATGAGCTGCTTTATTTCAGAAATCCAGCAGTAAGCTAACCAAATGAAGGCAAACAGTCTTCTGTCAGGTAGCAAGATCTGTTGGCTGGCTGTGCAAAGAGACTAGCGTCAAAACTGGAGCAAAGGCAGGGTTGTGTGGCCAGGAGTGGTTCAAGAAGCTTCAAGTGGGTATGGCCTCTTTAGGCATTGATCAAGCATTACAGCTGACCAGTCTAATTAATTTCCTCCTAGAAGTCTGGAACGTGTGCTTCATTTGTTTGTAAATTAATATTCATGATGATTTCGATTATATGTACTTTTTCTTAGAAGTTGGCAGTTGCTGCCATAAAAGTACGCTTTACTGTGCAGAAAGGTTTAGTGTCTTTGTGCGTGTACATTTATACTGCCTTGCGAGCATGTGCTCAGTAACAGACTTTTTTTAAAACACTTTAGATGTATGCAAAACTTCACTTGCTGTATTTTTTTCTCCTTTCAGACACTTTGGATGAATGTAGTTTTAAGTCAGCAATTGAAAGCTCTAGGTTTGCATTCAGGATATGTTTCCCAGTAGTATTCAGTCGAACTGTGTTTGTTCTATGCATTTTTAAAAAATTTTAGTTTCTCGACAGATTAAAATTCATGAGCTAGAGCATAATCTTCGAGAGCAGAGGAAAAGAATTGAGCAACTGGAATGTAAAAAGGTTTCTTGGAAAACTAGTGCTGTTTCTGGAAAAAGAAGTCGAACCCCAGAGGGAGAAATAACATCTCGCAGGGACATTTCTGAAAAGAAGGAATCCTGTTGCAATAAATATTTAGGTAATGGTATGGTTAATTCTGGTGATGTTCCTTCCCGTATGCCCATCAGAGAGGATGCATTTCATTTCTGATCGAGAGGCACACTCCAGGTTATTTCTTCTACTTCAACCAGCAGTATCTAAAATGTTTTTCATTTTTGAAAACCTGTTATGTAAAAATGGCATCTCGTAATCAATGTCCTATCTATGGATCCAGCCCTGCATTTGTTTGTGATGAAAATAAGTGTTTCCTGCTTTTCTCTTTTTCTGAAATTGGTATGTCAGTGTAATCATGGGTGGGAGTGCATGGCTGTGTTTAGTACTGTTTATTATTTATTCTAGGAAGCTGTATCTATGCAGATCTCTTGGAGATGTTTGCTGCTCCATTCTTTGGTTTTTAGACAGTGATACACAAAAGAACCTGTTTTTAGCCTTAAAGTGTGGGACAAACCCAGACAATACTGGTTTGGGCACGTTCTTCCTCATATAAGTAAATCCACAAGTTAAGGTGCAATCCTGTTCCACTTCAAAGTGCAAAAAAGAAATTGAAGAGGTCATATAATGTAGGCATAATTTTCAGGAAATGTGCTGTCAGCAAGGGCTAATGTGACCCTCTCGTAAGTCTGAAAAAGGTAATCAAGGCATGCGATGTGTGTTTTGTTGATTTTAAAGTAAATAATCCCACATTCTAAGAATCTGGCAGATTCAGATTATCCAACTGACAGATCCTGCTATCTTTCATAGTACCTGGGAGCGTGCTGGGCTGATTCTTAAGAATAAATCACTTTATGAAAAAGGTACTTTAAAAAGCTGAACCATAATTTTCTAATATCACAAAACGTAGGCAGCTCTTTAGCTGTAATATGATTCATATGAGGGGGAGGTTGACTGTAATGGTTGAAGTCTATATTTTTTATTTGAATATAGAGCTATTGTTGAAGGAGATTAAAAAGCTGAAGAAAGAAAATGAAAAGTTGTCTGCAGAAAGGAGAGCACTAAAAAATGAATTAGCCGGATTAGACAAGGTAATTTATTTTAGGACAAGTTTAAGAATAGGTGATGTTTGAAAAACTAACTTTTCTGCATGAACTGAAACTTATCCTTAGGCTGAACAGATGCTGTTATCAAGCAAAATACATTTAAAAAATCAATTTATAGCATTCTGAGAAAGAAATGGAAATGAATGGCTCCTTGAAACGTTAATGTCTTACAGTACTGCTTCCTAAGGAAGAGGAATAAAGCAATTTTAAATTTTTTGTTTGTTTTAAACAGCTGTGGATTTTTTTTTTTTTTTAATGTTTGGGCAATTTGGTTTCCTTCATGAGAGATTATTTGCCTCAGGTCGTTATGACATTAAAATTGTAACTGCTAGTAACAGTCTTAATTCCTTCCAACAGACATTTGCAGAGATAATAAAAATATTCTTTTGAATGATCACTTCTATTGCTTCATGATGGCAGTGAGAAGAAAACTATTTTCTCTTAAACTTAAACATATCAAAGTTATGCCTCTGACAGAACTCTAAGCTTAGGGAGGGCAGAGGGGAGGGCTTTGAGGTTTTAGTGATAGATTGATAGGTGTAGAAAGTGAAAGTGTGAAAATTTGGGAATTCTTGAAATGATGTGAGAAGATGAAGAGATCTTATCTAGCTATAGAGGCCTCAGTTTAATGTACTGACCTAACAGCAACAAACTTCTTCATGCTTATTCTTAACGTCTTGTATTGGATTTTTTTTTTTTTCCCCCCAAAAATCTGTTTTCTTCTCTTGCAGTCCTTTCCCACAAGCTAAATCAAGATGATGCTAGCTTTCATTACAGGGGTAACAGTAAAACACGGTGATAGTTCATTAGATGTGAAGCTTGTAGAGCACTGAGCCAGGGTGAATTCTAGATCCCTGTGTTTGGAAGTTGGGGACAACTTGTGGCTGAAAGTTTCATCTTTCAGAAAAGAAGTATGTAAATCTGAGGTTATGGCTTTTTATCAATGAAAATTTTATTTCTAAATCAGAAAATTTATTTCTATGAAGCTGAATTCATCTCCTAGTTGAATTAGGTATAGCTAGAACTACTTCCTAACTTACGCACTCTGGGATAGTGTAAGTACTAAAGGATTAATATGAGAAAGTGAAACCACATAGGCTGACATGGAGTAGGTTCAACAGGACTTGGCTTTTATGGCTTTCTTATTGGAGTGTCTCTTTACATTCTGTGTAGCCTTACATACTGCTCTTTTTCATTCCCTCCTTTGTTGTAAATTGCTTTTATCTGAGCCAGTTGAACCTGTTGGATACTGTTACCTGTTTTAGGCTCTGTCAAATTTAATGCAGCATAAATCTTATCCTTTTGAATATGAAAATCCAACTTTTTAACGTAGTATAGTCATAAATAATAGATCCTATTCTGAAATAGGACATTCATTAACAAAATGGAGTTGTGCTTAAAGTTCTAAATGGATACTGGCAATTTACAAAGCAGTTAAGGTCTAAAAATATTTTATATCTTTCTAGGTCTAAATATGGTATCCATTTCTCCATCTTAAACTCTTCAGTATTGTCTTCCTCCAATGCTAACATGATCCACCTTAGTTTACTCCCCTCATCTCTCTCCTTGCTTGTTGTCCCTTTTTTTTAATCTTGCAACTTTCAGATCTTCAAAGTTAGCGGTGTGTCACCTGCTACTGGCTGACTTCAGCACGTATAGCTGTATTTCTGCACAGATGAGTTATTCCCTTGTCATTTTGTACTGTCATTTTGTAGCTTTCTGATAAATCAATGTTTTTTCCTTCTCTTAATTAATCTTTCCTATTATTAGTCTGTATTTCAGGCTTTAACGTAACTTGAATTCTGCTTGCATTGTGTGTTCAGGGCAAAGTTTTAAATTATTATGTAAGGCTATAGTTAATTTCTGTATCTTGCTGTAGCTGTGTTGGCATAACTCAACCATGTATTAATAAAAATATAGAAAGTGTCTTTGAACTTGGGAACAACTGAAATGCTGACTAGCTCTTATTGAGAATGTCTGTGAAAGAAACTTTAAGGTGAATGTTTTTGGGTTTTTCTAGGATTTCTTTGAAGAGGTAGAAGACCTAAAGCACGCTGTACAGGAATCTGTGAAACTGAATAATCAGTATGAAAAGTGCTTGAAACAAATCAGTGTAATGTACGGACTTCCTTTTACAGCACATTTGTAACTACTGATTAATTTCATGGCAAGTAGATTTTCCACATATTTTTTTATACTTATTGCAACATTTAAACCTGCTATGGCTTATGTAGTACCACATTTTGATAATATTATGGATTCAATAATATGATCTCAGTATGACAAGCTGCTCTGAAATGTTTTTGTATTTTGTGCCTTTGATTTTTGTTTATACGGTTTTTAAATAAACTGTGGTCTGTATAACTTCAACTAAGTTTCAAAACCTCTCTCTTTCACACTTGTAAAATACATTCATTGCAGGAGTGGTTGTGGGTGTTTATGGGAATGTGATAAAATCTTTGTATTTTAATTTGAAGAATTTCCCAATTTATCCTTTTCTGTAAACTATATAAAATCAAAGTAGATCTGTAGATTTGGCAGTCTTTATGAATTTCAGCCCTAAGGATGTGCCAATGCAGGTAGAAATTAATTCTATCATGAAATTATTACAAAGGGATTTCTGAAAAGAAAAATGCTAAATCCCCTCTTGGACTTTTTCTTTAATCACAATAATAAGTTAAATTTGTGGATGAAGGAAGGATTTAGGGTTTAGAATGGGAAAGGGCGTGTTCAGAAAGATGGGTCAGAGAGTTGTCGTGCAGTACCGAAACAAGAATTGATCAGAAGCTCTCATTTGACTGAGGAGTGAGGTATTTGAAGAGCTCTGATATTTGAAGTGCTGAGAGGAGAACCTGGAGTGCAGAGGGTCACAGTTCACGAGGTAGAAACGCCACGCTGCTTCAGAGAGAGGGCGAGCGCTTGGAATGGTAAGAGACAACTCCCAGTTGCCAGTGTACCTTGCAGAAGGGAAACCTTGTGAGATTTGAACCTGAACTTGTTTGTAACTACACTTCACAGAAGTTTAACATAGTTACATTATAGAACTATATTTATCTGGAAGTTGTAAATCTGTACCTTTGTGACATTGCGATGGGAGAATTGAGTGAAAACTTTATCACGAGGTTAGAAACACTAAGCTTGTTTGTAACCTAATACAGCTTCTTTAGCTTAATAAAAATACTTGCATGCTCATTAGGGATAGGACTAGGAGTAGCATTAGGACTCTTGTATCCCACTTTGTTTGTTAGGACAGTTTTATGTAGTTGTAAATTAATAAATAAATTGGCCTCAAAGTGTATGAGGTGTTTGGAGTTACATATTCACCAAGTAAGAGAGAGGGTAAAGCTCCAGAACGAATTGCTTCCAGGTCTGGCTATAGGCCGTTGTATCAGGTTTCCCTTGTTTCATTCTTGGCTTGCTTGTAAATGAAAGCTGGGTAATGTTCTGAACAGAGGTGGAAAAGGGAAGGAGGAGAGGAGTGATGCAAGTCTGCGTTGCCAGTAAACTTGATGGATGAAAATGGGAAGAACAGCATGTATGATGGAAGTATTTTAAGTGCAAAAATGTATCTCGTATTTGTTAGTAAGCAAAATAAACACGAATGCTGGAGAAGGAAAGCATCAAACTATTTTTGTTCTTTTGGAGCACTAGTCACTTGAGCTTTTTTTTTCCACAGTTTTGTGGTATAAAGTTATACTTCTAGCATGTTTAAACTTTGGTGACATTATTAAATGAATCAGTAATTGTCCTCGTCCACAGGCTGGTTTTTAAACGTTGTGCAGAATGGTTCTTAAAACATAGATGAGGAAAAGTTCAAGGTTATTTCTCCCCTGCCTAAAGAATGTATGCATTGACTGAATACAAAATTGTCGTGACTAGCAGAATTTTGCTGTTAGCCAGCTACTGAAGATCAGTTTTCCATGATAGAGTATGTTCTCTGCCCAAACAATTGAAAACAATTAATACGGTCAAAATATTAATGTCACCTTTATGATGAGCTTTTAAAACTTCTAAAAATCAGTTTTGCATCAGGCCACTCCTGTATATTTAGATGAAGAAACAGTGAGAAATCTTTCGGTCTTTTCTCGTAACTGAGATCCTCGAGCTCTAGCAAGATACTAGATTCTAGTCTAATCTTAATACTCAGCCGTGCAAGGAGGAGCAGTAGCCAGGTGTTGCACAGCGACATGCTGAACCGCAGCTCCATCTTGCAGCGTGCCTGCGGCCTGACAGCGTTATTTTTGACCTTGCCGTCACGTGCGAGAGGATGTTGGGTCTCCGGTCCTCGGGTACCCGTATGTGAGGCTGGGATTACTCCTGCACGTGCCCCGTTTCCGGTTAAACGGCTTTTCCTTTGGTGCGCAGCCAGGGTCCCGAGCAAACAGCTGGGGTGGGAGCAGGTGGCGGGTGGCAGAGTGAGGTAGGCAGGGATTTCTGGCAGCCGGCAGTAGCAGTTGTCTTTCAGCTCATTCCCCATCACTGGCTTTCTGTGATTTTTTTTTTTTCTTTTTTTTCCCCCCTTTCCTCTTTTTTTCTTTCACTATCAGGAAAGCTGGGAATGTAGGGTGCAGATGGGAGACCTCTGGCATCTGCCAAATTTGCAGCAGAACTACCAAAATAGTACCAGCTAGCAGCAGAAATGCCGGGACGGGGAATGTGGGTAGAAATGACCGGCTCTGTGGTTTTGATTGTGTCAGTTGCCGCTTGTGACTTTTGAAAATGGCAGTTTTGCTGTGAAGATATTTTTCATTTCTACTAATTGCAGGTTTAGGGGGTTTTCTTGCATTTGATGGGATCGTTTTACTTCTGAAGATCTGACTTTTTCTTTTTTTTTTCCTTTTTTTTCCCCCCTCCTGTTTCTCACTGATCTGTAACACTGGCTTTTTGCTGCAGCTCTGTAGCTGTTTGGACAGCTTCCGAAGAAATTTGATGTGTGAAAAATAATGTAATGAAAAGCTTCTAGAGAATGCGTAGATATTGATAGCAAAATGACAGGTTTTATTTGTTTTAAGCTTTGCGTAGGTTGTGAATAAGAAGAGTCATAAAGTTTTTTGGTTTTATAGTAATTTTTTTTTTTTTTTTTGACATGCCTAATGCAAGTTAAACAACTTACTGGCATTTTCTGTTCAAATTAGTACTATTTTTGTTGGAAGAGGAGACTATCTAGGACTAGCAAAGTCTGCTTCCGAATTCTGGGGTAGGTGCAGTTTGTGCAGGATAAGGCCATATGAATTTGTGTACTTAGGTAAGAATTTCCCTGTCTTTTGTCCTTGTCGCTATGTCTGTTGAACAGACATTTCTGCTTTAATCTTGCCTTGTTGTGAGATCTACAAACAAGATCTCGTTGATTTTTATTGCTAGTTAAAGCGCAGATGAGATTAATATTAAACAAGTTAATCAGCCTTTATGTGTAGTTCCTCCGTATTGTGAAATTGTGACGTCTGGCCAGCGGCTTTCTCCTGCTAAACGAAGTTTAGATAGAACTGAATTGCATGCAATTAAGTATTAGTCATGCTAACGTTAAATAATGCATATTAGAAATGCTACACGATGCAGACTAATGGTTCTTTGTCTTGTACTTTGTAGTGGTGATATGGGAAGCTCGTGTTTGAAAATAAGTGGCTATTATCAAATAGAGGTTTTAGTTGGAAAAATAAGATAATAATCACATGTCAGTTTTCGATTTCCATGAGACATCAATCAGATGGGCTAGGGAACAGGGCAGTAAAGCAATTTAACTTTTGTTCTGTGTTCTGCATGTAACCGAGACCAGGATTTTAGAAAAGATCCACTAATTTTGCGTGGTTCTCTAATTTTGTCCTAGTGTTCCTAATATTTGGGGTCTAAATATTCAAAGGTACTAAGTATTCACAGCTCTAGTCAGGTTTAGTCAATTCAGAGGAACACTGGCTGCTAATCGCCGTCTGAGCACTGTGTTCTGTAACTGCTGACATCCTGGATATTAGTCCTATGTTAGAACTTCTCTACTGTAGAAAGAAAAACTGCAATCCTCTTCTCGGGCAGGGACAAGACTTTTCTTTGTGGATTTCTCTAGAAGTTTGTTCATGAGCATGTGAAGTAACATCTTCATAGCTCGCCTGGAGTCCCTTTTACTGTGACCACGCTACACTGTTTGCTTTTATAAAGTGGGTCTCTGAGACAGGCAGTACTCTCCAGACTGAAACTCTGAGAGGTGGTGCGTGGAACCTGAGTGATTTTACTTGAAAGTAAGGCTAGTATCCCTGTCCTCTCAGGTGGGATACTTGTTTCATGTGGGCACTGCTTACACTGGAAAAGTGTTTCTGCCAAGGACTGTAGAAGAAACAGAACTGGGAAAGTGTGGGTCTTTCCTCCTTACACCAGGAATAACGAGTTTCTGTTAAATGCCTGTAAACAAGTGAGACAATCAATGAGCCCTGTTACAATTGTGGCTTATCAGAGGGAAGACATTTGTTTTGGATTAGCCTTTAAAATGGCAGAAAAGAATATTGTAGTTTCAAAAGGGGTAAGTTCGTTCCCTGTTTGGGTTACAAACTGTCCAAGGTGGAAGAAATCAGTAAATATAGTTTGGTTTACCAGCTTAGGCTCATTTTCCCACATTTCTCTCCAGCTGTAGCGCAGCTTCTGTTTCCGAGGCTTAGATGTTTCTTGTTTTCCCCATGTTAGAAATGAAGCAGTGTTAGTTAACTAGTCATGTATCTGTGCCTGTGTTCCTGGAAAGCTCCGGTAAACTCATTCTGGGATAGTAAATTGCTTTTGGTTCTTGGGGATTATTACAACAAGCCGTATTAAAGGTGGTAATTGCATTGATTTGGCATAGTCATGTTATGTGACTTGTGCCAGAAGGTGGTTGCACGTGGTGGTGCAGTGGCCAGGACGATGTGGATCCTAATGGATTTTTTTTTTTTTTTTGCTGCTATTCAAGCTAAGCTCTGTCTTTACCTACCTTTGACCCCTACTCATTGTGTTTTCACTGTATAGTTTTAAAAAAAGCATCATGCACCAAGATCCTGGCTGGCTTTGAACTGGTTGCCTTGGTCCTGGTGGGAGAGAGGGTGCAGTTCTCTGCTCAGCGGCATGGCCGTCTGGGTACCTGAAGGAGAAGACCAACTCTGCTTTTTAGGTCAATTACACATTTCCAAAATTTTCAGGGTGACAAGAAGCTAACGCTGTAGGCCTTACATGGTAGCTTTTCATAGGGAACGCTGGCTTAATGTATTTTGTATTTTCTCCACAGGGACTGTGTACCGATACGAAGCCCAACGTGATCCTTTGACTAGCCCCGACCGTTTTCACCTGAGAGAGGAGAACTGAGCCATTGGAAGAGAGTCTTACGCTGGTACTGCAATGCTGAGTTCTAGATCGACCACTGTGAAGCATCTTCTTTTGAAGAAGAGGCTCTGTTTCCTGCTGAAACTTGTGTGCTTTGTCAGCTCAGTGTTAATATTTTGTGAATTTTTAATTTATTATGTGGTAATTTTTCAATGTCGATGGCCAGAAGTGAAAGGTGGAGCTCACATGGGTAAAAAAGAGACTTCAACTTCAGTCTTAAAGGCCATCATTTTAGCTGATACTCACCTACTTGGTGAAATCAGAGGACATTGGCTGGATAAGCTAAGAAGGTAATAATTAATTTTTTGGAAAAATCTCTACCCTAGTTTTAGAGTTTTTAATAGTAGCTAATGAGACAGATGTTTAAAACCAATGTTGTGGTACTTGTAAGAAGCGTGCATGCTGCCTCTGACTTGCCGATCTGGATCTGTGCTGGATAATGAGCCAGTGTTGAAAGGTTAATGAATGGGACTTACTGAGGCAGTGCCATCTTGAATGTTCAGGTAGTATGTGGGTGGAGATGCCTGAGCATTTTCGATGGGTCGGATAGTATTTTCCAGTATGTAACTATTTCATGGAATGCCTTAAAAATGAGCCAGATAACTTGGATGTCCCAATAGTTAATACCTTTAATTGCAGAGATAAGGAGGCTGGTAGAAGTTTGTCTCTGTAGTAGAAAAATCAGAGGCAAAATCACATTTAAAACCAAAGATAAGCCAATTCTATGCTTGCAAAACCATGTTTCTTTTAGTCCAAAAGAAGAAAAAGCAGAATGCTGAAAGAAAGTACTAATTCTACCATGATATGAACATTATAAACTTTTGCTGCAGAAACAATAGCATAATAAAGCATGTGCAATAATTCACTCTTCTAATTACTTGCTGTTAAATGGAATTGTAATGAAAAATAAACAAGCTGGTATTACTTCTTGCATGAGTTGGTTCTGATTGTATTGTGGTGGAATTACCCACCAGGTAAGAAGCACCTACTGTACTTACACCTGATTTCTGAGCATTTAATTTGAATTTCATCTTAGCACGTTCAATGTGTAGGAGCCACCTGCCCGTTCCTGCCAGGCTGTGGTTGTGTATTCAGAGTTGAGGATCCAGAAGCGAGGCAGTGATGACGGGGTATGTATTTTCCTTTCAGGGAATGGCAAATGGAGAGATCTTTCCAAAGTGCCTTATGGTTGCTGCAGCCAGAGATTGTTTTTATTCTGGGAGATGTCTTTGATGAAGGAAAATGGAGCTCACCTCAGGTATGACATCAACAGCTCTCTTATTTCAAAAAATGAGGATTTCTTGAAGGAAATGGATTGCAGAAGAAAGCAGACTAGGTATGCAAGGCTTTGCTTAATATTAATATAGCTGCCCTACTGGTAGAATTTCTAGTGGTTTAGATATGAGTTGAACTGTTGTGATTCTCCTTCATTTTTGCTAGTATCATGGTGCTTTTACCTCTCATATAAAACTTATAAAATGTAAATATCTCACTGAGTGTGTGGTTCTGTATTATATACTAGTGGTCCCCTTTGATACTGGCGAACAGCATTAATTTCTCCGTTTATTTTTTTCATGCAGGCGTGGGCAGATGATGTCAGGAGATTTCGGAGAATGTTTAAGTATCCAGTTTCTACTGAGCTAGTGGTTATCGTTGGGAATCATGACATCGGATTTCATTATGAGTAAGTCTTTTCAGTGAAAGGAGCACGCAAGTGCCAAGAACGACACGTCGGCGTGCATGCAGTAACTGGTTTTGTGTCTGAGTGACCTCTTGTGTGTTTATATGGAAAGTTTTTGATCACAACCAAATTAGAAGGGATTGTAATTTAGAGCAAGATCTTACAAGGTATCCATCTGTGCACGATGCACCCCGAGAATACATTTTAGAACAGTGTTCAGGCTACTTTTGTGCTTCTCTGAGCATATGTGAAGTCGTTCCGAGCTGGTCTTTCTGCATTGGCAGAGAAGTCTTGAAGCTGCTTTTCTTTGTGTTGGGCCCCTCGTATGAGCATGTTCCCTTTCCCGTTGTCTCAGCATAGAATAAGTGCCCTCGCTCTGCTGTACTGCTGTAGGCTGGCTGTGCTTACGCTGATGTGACTGGGGCAGAGTAGATGATGGATGTCGGAGCATTCTCCTGAGTTTGCTGAATGAATATGTGATCTAGATAATGGAGCAGCAAGCTCCACAAATGGTCTGCAAACTGTAAAGAAGCTGTGTCAGATGATTTACAACGCCAATTTCTTACCTCGGTTGTATTTTTGCTCTGTGACGCAGAATGACTACTTACAAGGTAAACCGATTTGAAAAGGTTTTCAACTTTTCTTCAGGAAAGCTAATAACTCGAAAAGGAATAAAGTGAGTATATTTAATTTTTTTCCAATGTTTAGAGTAGTGATTACTGAGCTAGCAGACCCGAGTGATGAAAACTGAGAACTGGAAGTGGAATTTCTAATGAAATAGTACGGGAATGCTTAACTTAGCCTTTTTTTTTTTTTTTTTTTTTTAAACTTTGTATCTAGCTTGTGATAGGTTAAACATCAAACACTTTGTACGAACCTGTAGTTCGATACGGAGCGGAAGCTGTACTTTGAGCTAGGTGAATTGTAACAATTTCCTTTTAAATGGAAAAGTACTGTGGAGTCGGAATCAAATTCTCTCGTTTGCCTTTTTACTTCCTTGCAGCTGGTAATGACCCATGGCTGTAAACATAACAGAAAGAACAGGATTCAGTAAAGAAACACAAACAAACCCCCTCTGTGCTTACAAGTTAAAAGAGTTTCATTAGTTCTAATAACTTCTTTAGTCTGCAGAACTTTTACCTCTTGTTTGAGGAATTTGGGAACATAGCAGTTGCTTGTCCACGGTTTTTCCACAGGGTGGGGTAATAATGCACAAGCTGGTTTTGGCTTAGAGTAGACCTTGTTACAGAGCTTCTTCTCACAGTTGTGTGGCCGGGGCTGCAGCTGTCTGCCCTGCGCCCCTTTTCGTTACTCTTAGATACCACGCAGGAACCCGACGAGGGAAAGCAGTGGGTTTGTGGAAAGGCATTTGGCTTTAAACCTCAGATACGTGAAGGGAAGACCCATTGCCACTCTGCATTTGGTGACTGTGCCATCAAGTTATAATCGCTCATGCAAATGTAAAATTCAAACCCAGTTTGCACTGGTTCCCTTAACTAAGCAAACATTAAAAATATTCTGAACAGGTCTAGAAATGGTGGCTCTCTTTTAGGAAGATCTATCAGCTTCATGAGTGCTCAGTATAACGCTATTGTTCATCGTGCAGGTGTGGGGTCCTCTAGATGTGTATTATTTCAGCTGTTTTAAAAAAGTAATTATTAAGCAGTATCTCCATGTCCCCTTCGATAAAACAGCACAGCAGAATTCTTGCGTGCAGTTGCGGTCTAGCATCATATTCATTAACTGAAATGAGCTGCTTTATTAATGAAACGTTCCCAGACAGATGATAAACTATTTTATAACAAATCTGTGGTATAAAAGCAGCTTAATCTGATAAAAGAGAATTAAATTTTTGTTTTGTTTTGTTTTGACGGGTATCTCTTAAGTGGAGGCAGTCAGCTCATTTATGTCTGTAAAACATACTGAACTGAACTGGGAATGTATCCATCTCTTGAGTCCTGAATGAGTGACTAAACAGGTATGGATCTTGTGGCAGAAGTTCAAAGTTGATTTGAGATCTACAGGGAAATCGTTTTCTATTTACAAGTAAAATCCTGTTTTCTGTGTGAGAGACCGCAAAGTACGAAACTAAGTTTGTTGAGGGTAGCCAGCCAAATGCAGCGCTGTTTTGCTTTTCAGTTGTTCTGAAGAAACTGAATGTCTAAAATTATGATGTCTGAGGTCTAAAATGTGTGTGGGGAGAGAAGCAAGTTCTCCTTTCCCTCAGAATTCAGCTTAGCGGGCTTCTAACATTCCACTCTAATACCACTTAAGTATCATCTGTTATAATATAAAAAAAAAATCTTGAGGTGTAAACATGAAGCCTAGCGTAGGGTATATTGTGCAACTGAGTAACAACTGATTATAAAGCAGCCTACCAGGTAGAGAAACGGCCACAGTATGGATACTCAAAAGGGGATTTATAGCACGTGATTTTGGAAGCTGTTACGTTCTGCCGTTTTGCTGAGCTGTGTCCAACTGTGGAACGCTTGCATTTTGTAAAATAAAGTTTATCCCAGACACGTGCACGAATAGCAGATGCTTTCCTGTCCTCCCCACTTCCCTTCTCGTTGCCCACTCCCTGGTATTTTCCAGCTTTGTCATAGTGAACAGCGTGGCCATGGAGGGCGATGGCTGTGCTGTCTGCCGTACCTCAGAGGCAAAGCTTGTGGCGCTTTCTCACAAACTGAATTGCTCCCAGCAGGTAAGAGTTTATTAAAGCTCTGATTACAGCCAGCAACTCGGCTGCTGCAGTGGGAATACCGATACTGCAGCAATAGTCAGGATATAACTAAGACTCTCCTGAAAAAAATCTGCTTCCAATTCATACTGCAACTTGTTAGCAAATCTTTCTTCTCCCCATTTGCCTTTTATCAGTTTTACTTAACTATTATTAACTGCGTTGCTCGGTGTTAATGGTGTTAACTTCCTTGTCAGTGCTGCCAACAGAGGGTGTAATTTCCTCTGTTCCAAGGAATGGCAGGAGTTCTGTCGCCTTCCCTTTGGCCTAAGGTACATAATAATCCCTGCGGTTGTATTTCTGCATATCGTTCTGGTTTATATCCTTCAAGCTAACCTATTCTTTTAGTTTTCCGATTCTACTGGAGTCCTGTCTTGATAGCCTAGTAATGTTTTAACTGTAGTATTTTTTCATCAAATCCAATTGCTGCTTATATTTCATGCCTCTTCCCTTCTTCATAGGCCGGCTGGATGCGTGGTAGGCAGCATGACTGACTGGGCTGGCAGTCAATCAGGAAACCAGCTCCCAGTGGAAAAATTGCTAGACTCTAACTGCTCGCTCTCTCGGGCTGCCCTAAATCTCTTTTGCCTTGTTTGCGCAGTGAGATTCTGCTGTTGCTTTCTGCAGTCAGAAAGAGCGCGACCGTATTTACAGCATATACAGAAAGGGGAATTAAAGCGTTTCGCCTTCCATCCACAGCAGAGGCTCTTAAAAATTTATACAGTGGACAGTATTTAAACACCGTACTCTGAGCTGATACTGCTTTTCGCAAAAACCAAAACAACAAAAATCCCCCAACCCCTCCAAACCTAGCTATTGTTTAATTCCCTTCCTCACCCCTACGGTACACAGAGGTGAAGACAAATAACGTATGGATTGATTTTATTCACAGAAACCGAATCATTCCAACAAAAGGTGTAGCGATGTGGAAAAGCTTCCAGCTTCAGAACCCATCCTTTTACAGGTGTGTTAGAGGTGGGGTGAGGCAACACGTTGACATGTTTTTAGTGTGTTTCTTACTGTTCCAGAAAGGCTGGATCGTTAACAACTGATCCTTGCTTTGAATGTCTCCCAGCATTACCCGCTCTATCGGAAAAGCGATGCTGGATGCAGTGGAGAAGATTCTGCTCCTCCAGAGGAGAAGAACATCCTGTTTAAAGAAAAGTACGATGTGCTGTCTCAAGAAGCATCGCAAAAGGTTTGCTATATTAGGACCTTGCGTATCGGTGGGTGGGTGGGAGGGGGACACGAGCGTAGATATATATAGATTAAAAAATTTTGGAAAGGATGTTAGCTGAGACAAACAGACCGCAGCTGCTCCCGCTTTAATGGGGCTTTTGAGAAGCTGCTTGTTAGAGGTGCTCCCCTGAGGATCATCGCGATCAGGGCCTCGATTCTGCTGGGCTTCCCAGGCACAGGCCCTAAGTCCCGGCGCTCTTAAGCCTGCTGCGGTGCTGTTACCTCCAGTTCAGCATTTTGTACTTTAGGTACTGGGTAGATTATTGACAAACCTCGTAGAAAGCCGCTGTTTTCCAACACTTTGAAAAGACTGCTTTTGCTGAATTAGTAATGACCAGAAAATGTGAAGTCAAATATTCCCTAAAAATTCAGTGGTCAATATCTTTCCTTCTGCATAAGTGTCTTCACTCGAGATTGGCAGTACAAGATTCTCCCTTAGACAAGAAAAAAGCATTGTTTTACTAAACCCAAGGTTTTTCTATTTGTGATGTTAACAGCATGCTATTGCCTTTGTTCTTCTGATCTGTATGGCCAAAACAAAAAAAAAAAAAGTCCAGCATTTGGGACGAGGGCCAGATGGGTATGATTAATATTACACTATTAACACGTTTTATTGGAAAACAGAAGTTTACACAAAACACTTTGTAAGAATGTTAGAATTGCCATCGTTTCACTCTGTTAGAAGAAGAAGGGTTTAAGCTCAATTTCTTTTTAGTTATGACTTAATTTTTGTGCTTTACCATTTTGTGTTCTAGCTGATATGGTGGTTTCATCCCCGTTTGATTCTCAGTGGGCATACACATAGTGCTTGTGAAGTGCTGCACGCTGGGAAAATTCCAGAAATCAGCGTCCCGTCATTCAGTTGGCGGAATAGAAACAACCCTAGTTTCATCATGGTAAGTTTTAATTTTTTTATTTTTGTCAGATAACTTTCATAAATAAATCAACATGGCAGTCAGCTATATTTTAAAACTGATTCTACCTGTAAAAACAAAAAATAAAAAAATTGCCTACCCACCCGACCCACTCAGTACACTGCATCCACTTTATAAAGTACATCTGTGGGAGCCACATGTTCCGTGTGGTAGAAAGCAATGCTGTTAAAGATCTAATTAGTATCTGGGTACAAGCATCGAACATTTTCTTATAAAGAGGGTGCATTGTAAACTATTGACTTGTAAAAATAATCAGTATTGTGCACTGAACAGTAGAAGGACTAGTTTGGCTTGGTTGATTTACCAACTATGAAAACAAGACCGTATCCAGCTCAAACTCTTGCATGGTGATCATGGTTTTCGAACTTGTGCATTAACCACTTCACACAGTGAAAACATTCGTCACATGCCAACAGTCTGCCTCCTCGCTTCCAATTCACATTTTATACAGTGTGTTGGTTATGCTCTCGCAGGCAGTTCCAGTGCTCAGTATAGCCTTAGAGGTAAATCAATTAGTTTCCCAGTTCAAAAATAAAACAGAACTCCTAGAAACTCGGAGTAAGAAGCAAAACCTACGATCTGTTTACGGAGTAGTCTGTGACTTGGGGGGGGGGGGGGGGGGGGGGGGGGGGAATCTCGCATGTATTTTTACTGCTGTTGTGTTTAGGCTGCTCAATACACAGATAACCCCGAACTTTTAAATTCATTTTATGCAACGGTTAATATTTCTTGTTGAAAGTAGTTCTGTTTATTCCATATTCCTGAGAGTAGCTGCCTTCAAACTACACATGCTCTCTGCACACGCCAGACAGTGCATCTTCACTGCAAAACAAGAGGTTGGCTAATTAAAGTTGCATCGTCTTCGCTACTGTTTTAACTCGGCCTCCATCCGTTGTTGTAAACTTTAATTTGAACTGCAAAGTCAAGCCAAAACCCAATGAAGTTCCTTGTTGTTGAAGTTCATGTTCGTAATTTGGATTAGCCAACGTGTTTTTTGCAGCATGTACTGGGTAGGAGGAGGACTCGGGGGGAGGAAGGGGCACATTCACAAAACCTAACTTTAGCCTGGGAAGGCTTCTTCCGGGTGGATTTACAGCAGCTAAAGTTAGGCTTCTCTTGAAGGCAGATCAGATGAGGAGCCCAGCTCTCTATTTACGCTAGATGGACTATAGGGAAGATTGGCCTCTGGGCTAACGTTGGCCTGGTGAATGTTCCAGGTAGTGCCCAGCACCGCAAGGTACGGACTCTTCAGCCCCGTGGAGAAGGCACTGGTACTAGGAAACTGGCCCCAACCCTTGCCACCCAAGGCGGAATTTAGAAATCGGAGATTTGACAGCCGTGGTGTTACTCCTGATTCAGAACCCACTGTAACAGCAAAGTGACAGTCTTCATTTCTTTTCCAGGGCAGCATAACACCAACTGACTTCTCCCTCCAAAAATGCTTCCTTCCGTATGAGAGCAGAGTCTTTACTATATACTGTGCAGCAGGTGCTCTGCTTGTAATCCTGATACTAGCTCATTTTCAGCTTCTCACGCCACCATTTTATTTTGCTCAGCGTTTAATCAGTAAGCATAAAGCAGTATGAAGAGCCAGACATCTGCATTCAGTCACTGAAATACCAAAGCTGAGAACAGTCAAACATCAGACTATATTCATGCCAGCAAATGACCTAATTTGATTGCTAGTCTGAAGGCAGGTTGCATTTACACATACCATAGAAGTCCTATACAGCTGATATGACTACTACAGGATAAATAATTAACTGAAATGAACGTTTCATGCTGTACAAAAATACTGTATTCTACAATCAAATGAGTCCTTTTCCTGCTATAATTTCTGTATCAAATATGTATATTAAAAGTGTAACTGTACATTATGTAAATCCTATAGCCTCATCACTTATCTGCACTAGTGTCTCACCCTGGTGGAGGCTCAGTCCTGCAAACTGGAAACGTTTCTCTGTTTTATTGCTGCATGGCCCTTCTAATGTCGTACTTCTGTTTGTTAGGGTCAGGCAGAAACTAGATACATCAGCACTGCGGATTTCCGTAACCTTTTTAGGATGCCATATGTAAGGGACTGTGGTTCGGGACAAGAAATCTTCCAGTTCCTGACACATTAAATTGTTTGCTGACTACAATTTGCAGTTATCGTCTACCAGACAACAATGGGAAGAAGCTCGTGGATCCAGTTTGCTGATACGCACTTGAAACCTGCTTAAAAAAAAATTAGGGTGACACCTCAAGCTGCTGTTTTTAAAAAGATGTGCTATGATGAGCTTAAAAAAAGAGGGCCCTATTGCATCCCAGAGATCTGTGTGGTGAGGGGCCCTCCGGTTGCCGATCTTCTGCAAGAAGGAAGGTCAAATACAGCTGCAGTAACATTATCCTATGCCTCGGCCCCCCGGTCTGCGGACAGATAGGGATAGGAATGCGCGTTATTTTAGATGCCTGCAGGGCTGCCAAGTTCTGGTAACTTATCATAGAGTCACATTTTGACCTGCGCGAGCTCGTCCGTGGGGAGGCGGAGGCCGCCGGCCAGCGCGCCGCAGAGCTGGGCCACCGGCCCCTGCCTGGAGGGCAGCGCGGAGAACGTAACATCTGAGCTCGGCGTCTTCGCGTGCTGTGCGTGAGGGAAGAGGCGACAGACCTACTGCTTCTCCCCACCCGCCCCAGAAAAACCAGAGGGACTGTTTCGCACCGGGACCAGTTTTCCTGCTGACGTTCCTGCAGAGGCTGGGAGCTCTAGCCTGAACTCCTGGCCTGGGGCTTGTTTTTAAAGAAAAGATTTATCTTTTGTTACTCGCTCCGTTACTTTCTTTGGCATGGGAAGTGAGAGAATCTTTGCACTTGGGAATTTTGTTTATTATTAGTTTATCCCACCCAGCCTTTCACTTTCTGGGAAATATCTGATGAGTAAATTGAACATACAGATATCAAAGTGTACACATTTCTGGGAAGAGGAAATGGTCATCTCATAGTATCTAAAATGGGACTGTTCACCGTCAAACAGAAACAAGTTCTCAATTCATCTGTGGTCTGAATTTAAAAAAAAAATGACCGACTGGGGTTTATAACTAATAACGATGCTTATAGAAAAAGTTAATCGATCAAACCTGCTGATTTATATGCCAATGGGGGGGTGGGGGGGGGATGTGTTAGCTCTTTCTCTCTCCCTAAAGTTAAAATGAAGTGGGGGAAATGGTCCAAAGTGTGACAAAACACTCTATAAAGTAATGTAGTCTAACACTTCTCTAGGTTTCTGTTATTGCAACTGTAATTTTAGACATTTGTACAGGTTATCTTGGACACAGGAAAAGTATATAGTCACAGACATAAAACACCTATGTATAAAATATAAAGCAGTGTTATAGTTACTAAAAAGGACATGCCTTATTGCTACAGCAATTCTTGCTTTTTATATATTGTACTGTACCACAACTTGTTTTGAGAATGTCATTTGCATAAATTATTCAAGTTTGAGAAATATTCACACGTTTTGATTCTACAATATTTAAAATAAAACAATTTTCTAATGTGTCTCTTTATTAAAAGAGAAATAAAAATGTCATCTTGTAATTCTCTTAGGCCAGACACAAGGGTTTATACACCTTTTTTTTTTTTTTTCTTCTTCTTTCTCGCTATTTACTTGCACAATGAAAGCCGCTGTTGGTACAAAGATTGAAGAGCTCTATATAATGGTGCTTTACACATTCACAATCGGTCTGTGCAATTGTGAAGTTCTATGAATGACCAAAGAATTACCGAACATGTTTTCTAAATATAAAGGAAAAAAAAAAAAAAATCCTTGGTTCCCATTAAAACAACACCAGGTTGCAATTTGGACACTTGAATGAATTCCAATGTTTTAAAGCTGAGACTTCAAAAGAGAAAGGCATGTTTGCTGCAACATCCGGTGACTGTAATACCTTACTTGGAAAGGTAAGTGGTTAATTTGCATAATTTATAATTTTTATACTAAAGAGCATTTTTATATAAACCAGAAAAAAACCCCTAAACTCTACAGATAAAGTTCTTACCTCCAGTCACTGCTGCAGGTAAGGTTGACATCAAGCTGTACAGCGCAATCAAAAACATACTTACATCTTAGCTCATTTTACAGGTACAGCCATAATCAAGGCACAAAGATCTTCTACAAGTATTTTTCTTCAATAAAGTTGTACAAAATAATATTACATTTTACAGTCTGTACAATATAATAAACCAGCAGTAAAACAAAAAAATATATATAGGGAGAGGACTGTTGTCCAAGAATGATCTGAACTAAAAGGATCATTTGTGGACAGCACAAATAACGTAAGTGAGGGTGGTAAATTTTCTGCCTAGATGCAACAGGCTGAAAAGTAGCTGTAATTCAAATGCCTGAGGTGTGCAGAGACACTTAGCTCCAAAACCCCAGAAAAATTGCTTTGTCTTCACTATTCCTCTCATTATCTACTCTACGTCCTGTGCCAGTAACGGCTTAAAAGAGGAGGTCACTTTATCAGTTGACCTGCAACTCAGAAATGCTAAAAACTGTGACAGAGTAATAAATATTGTGGTGCTGCTACATTGTGTGTCTACTTCCTCAACAGTATTTAATAACCTGATACAAAGTGCATTAATCTTTTTTTTTTTTCACCCATCAAGTACTCTTCAATGTCATGTTAAAAAGGAAACCCACACAGAGGGATAGGTATGACTTTAGTGTCATCCAGCTGACATACCAGTTTGAACTGACGTTATAACCTGCTGGAAAAAATTTAGCAGGTCACGTTCAGTTAAAAAAAAACAAAACCTAAGGGAACAGAGGTAGCCGAAGGGCTTAGTGGAATGACGAAGAAGTGGCATGTCAAAATAAAGCACAAAAATAGTCCCAAAAAGCATGAAGGAAAACCAACCCAAACTCGCTTCAAATCAGCTTTAAGGTTAAATAATTAGAGTAAACAAAGTGAAGAGACTGACATTTCTATAGTATATTCTTCCACCCTGTGTGGGGTAGTATCAAGAGAAAGAGTAAGGAGCAAAGAATTTAAAACCACAGGTTCCACGGTGATCCCCCTCACAAGAGTTCGTACTGGCGGAGATGCATCCTTTGAATGATGTCCCGGCAGTCGTTGAACACTCGGCGGATGTTTTCCGTGTCCACTGCACACGTAAAGTGCGGGTAGCAGTAATGCCTGCCGTCTCCGCTCGCCGTACTTATCCTCTGCGGAAAGAGCGAGGAAAAGGAGGGTCAGGGGCCGTGCCACAAGAAGTTTCACGTCTCGGCGGTCTATAGACTTACGAGGTACCAAGAAACCTGGCTAATTCTGTATATAGATCATTTAAATAAAAAGAAGGAACGTCTGTGGGCTAGTCCAACAGGAATCACAAATTTGAAACAAAGAGAAAAAAAGTTACGGATAATATTACCGGCCCAGTATATTACTACTTTGTAAGAGCCACTGACGCCATCTTCGTTTGCACGAGCTGTTGCCCTCTGCACATCACCGCGCGGCTGATCTGTGCTGCTGACAGCGCGGCAGTCTGCCACGCGGCTGCCCCTGGAGTTCTTTTCTCTCCTTTTTTTCTGGTGCCAGCACGTGGCAAATTTTTGCACTCTTGTTTTAAATCAGCAACACAAAACTGAAAACCTCCCAGTTGTGAAGGCAGCAGCGGCAGAGAAGAGCGCCCTACTGCTTCTGCTTCTTGAAGCCCTGAAGGTCCCTGACGTTACCTTTACTTGGCGCACCTATCACGCCTGCTGAAGACTTGGCATCGTTACTGAGACCAGAACATGGTGGAATTATCACTGGAGCGGACGGGTTCCCACAGAATAATAAAAAAAGCACAAATTCGGGCCATGCAGAATTAAATTTTCGCAAGGCTACTGCACAACTTTTTAGATTGCTAACTTAAGCTCCAGCATCACTTCACCCGTCACTATCTTGTTAAAATTCCCCAGAATCTTGAAAAATATTTAACAAAATCATAATTTTGTTCTGTACTACTGAACTGAATTCTCTCAGTGCCATCTGTACTACTGTAGGACTGATAAATATAAATCCATTCTAGATCATTATCTTGAAGAATATATATGGAATGTCACGAAAGCAGGTCAATTCTTGGGATAATAATTATTAGAAATATTTTCTGAGTTTTATTACAATTATTTATTATATTATAATTATATATTTATATTACAATTATTACAAATTATAATGCCTAAACAACAAAAGACACTGTTTTCTCTCTCTCTGGCTACACTATTGTCGTGCTTTAACCCCAGCTGGCAACTAAGCACCACGCAGCTGCTCACTCACCCTTCCTCACCCCGGTGGGATGGGGGAGAGAATTGGAAAAAAAAGTAAAACCCATGGGTTGAGATAAAGACAGTTTAATAGGACACCAGAGGAAGAGAAAATAATAATAATAATAATAAATAATAATAATAATAATAGAATATACAAAACAAGTGATGCACAATGCAATTGCTCACCACTTGCTGACCAATGCCCATCCTGTCCCCGAGCAGCGATGGCTGCCCCCCGGCCAACTCCCCCAGTTTATATACTGGGCATGACGCCATACGGTACGGAATAGCCCTGTGGCCAGTCTGGGTCAGCCCCCCTGGCTGTGCCCCCTCCCAGCTTCTTGTGCACCTGGCAGAGCAGGGGAAGCTGAAAAGTCTTTGACCACTGTAAGCACTGCTTAGCAACAACTAAAACATCGGTGTGTTATCAACATTGTTCTCATACTAAATCCAAAACACAGCACTATACCAGCTACTAGGAAGAAAATTAACTCTATCCCAGCCCAAACCAGGACAACCATATATTTTTAGTACAGTGAATTGTTTTACATGTGGGAATGACCTTTTAAATAGCTACAGCTACAGATATGCAAAACTATAGACATTTAAAAGCCCTGATTTACATAATTAGATCAACAAGAAATTGCAGATTTTTGCAGGTAACTTAGGTAACATTAGATATTCAACACTAATTAAACAGGGGGCTTCCAAACGTATGCTAAAAATTACTGCCTTCTTACTAAGCTACACTCAATACCTAGTTCAAGGATTTCCCTCATGAAAAATATTAACGTAATAACCTAGTCAATTAACGAGTAAGTTGTTCAGACCATATTTAAAGCATGAGGTACACTAAACAATAATGAAATGAGAAAAAAAAAATATTTTTCAATTTTTTACAAATTACTGCAATGGTGGCAAGATGCTGAAACTCAATTAAAATGTAGATTGTCTTTGCCTGCCTGCAGGATACAAGCCTCTCAATCTCCCAGAAAGGTCTGGGGAGAGTGTTATCTTGTAAAGTTTGGTGAAATCAGTCCCTCAGGAACTCAAGGGCTGAAAAGACAGTGGTGTGCATGGACATTCACAATGATACTAATTTTAAAACACTAAAAAGTGCAATAGAGGTTCTATTTTTGATACAATAGCTGCTTTACACTTTTTTTTTCCCTGCAGATCTGTTCTGTATGGCAGTGGTATAATGCTGCCACTCAGATGCAGCAAGGAGAGACCAGTTACTAAACATTTTTTTTCCTTGAAGAGAAAAAAAATTGTCCCCCAAATGACAGTCCAGCCTGCCTTCCAACTACTGCTGCACTTTTTCAATCTGAACTTGCAAGCCTCGGAGGAGTTCGGCCCTGGCCTGTTGCAGGGATCTACGGCTCTTCTGCTCTGCACGGTTTGAGACCTACACCTATACGTGCAGCCTCCAGCTGCTATTACCACGCTCGCCCTTGTCCCTTCCAGCGCGCTTCCCTCGAGCAGCACAGTCTCGGCACGCTGTTAACAAGCGCGTTAACATCTCCGCGTGGTCTGCACACAGCAGCTACCTACTGTAAGGATGCGAGAGGGGGATCAGTCTCCCACTCTGACGTGCTCTTTCTAGGACTAAATGTTATACGCTGTCAGTGAGGGACAACGTATGCACACTTTCAGTGCCACCCAGGCATGGGCAGCAGAGAGCACACCGCCCTACCGACCCAACGTTCAACCTTTTTCTTGTGTTTCAGTAAAAGAAGTGTTCTTTAAGTGTTTGTGTTTGTCATGCACTGATTCCACTAATGTCTATGTTAGTAAACTGCCTACAATGTTCTGGCCATACCTGGTTACATATAAAGCGTGTCAAAGGATGTATTTTCAGAATGTTAAGGTTATTTTGTCCCCTGACAGCTCTGTAGTTCTCTCATTTTAGGACAAATGCAATATTTTCACCCCTGCTCAAAACTCATTCTGAATAGTAGCACGTTACTTAGCACCGGTTCAGACGTGAAAAAAACATCCCCTGGGAGAGCAATGAAAGTACATTTACCTTCCTATAACACAAGTGGGAATATTTAATACTGGCATCCCTATGAGGAGCCAAACGCGCTCTTTCTGTGTTTGAGCAGCAGCTCCTCCACCTCCAAGGTTCAGATTTTTAATAACCAGCACCAACCAGAGGGGCCGTGCCACTGCTTTAACCGGGGTTACCTATACACTGGGGATGTATTAAAGCAAAACATCAGCAGCTGGAGAGCCCTGTGTACAAAACACCAAAATGGGGCTGGGGAGTAGCCTAAACAAGGAGCGCACGAGCACGCTGCCTCTGTAAAAAGCTTGGGAGAAGAAAGGCCCGGCGTGCCTGCGCCGAAGAATTTCCTACAGGACACATTTCCAGGAATGGGACGTGCCCCCCCCCCCAGCCCAGCCTTGCTGCGCGGGCAGCGGCCGGGCGTGCGTCCCGCCAGCCCTCGCCCACCGCTCCCCCCGTTAAAAACCAAGGGTGCCCAGCAGCAGCCAGGCCTGCCGCCCGAGCCCCCAGAGGCCACAGGGCACCGCACCGATTCCGAAATCCAGAGCTGATGTATTTTGCCTTCCTAATACTCATATACTACCGTCTAGCAATAGTTGCTGGAAGTGTGTTTGTTTAACCTTCTTCTAAAATACTTCGAATTACATGCTTTAAGTTTGCCAGTACCAGTACCTTCAGCCAGGCCGAGTTTTAAGGGGTGCAGCGCCATGTTTTCATGCATATCCACGCCTTATGCAGACCCGCTACCATCATAAAAATAGCAATACAGCTTATAAATGAATAAAAACAGATTTCTCTGAATCGCATCTGAAAATTTAACAGAGCGAGACAAGGAAAAGGTCATAAATGAAGAGACTTGGAAAGAAACGTATAAAGCAGAGCCAAGAAAGCTGTAGGTAGAAAATATACACCTTTTCTTCCTTGCACCTGGCTAAGGACATCAGACCCCTCCCCAGTCTGTATGCTGAGCTTATTTCCCCTGTCCCCTTTGTCCCCCCCCTCTCCGAAACCTCAGCCTTTTGTGCCTGACCCCCGAAACTGGAAGTCGCTGTTTCTGCTCGGCCTTTGCCCACCTTGCCCTCCCCGCCGGGGCCATGCATGGCCTCCATTACTCGGGGCACACGCAGGCTGTTCAGACCATTTATGAGATCAGAAACGCCTCGCTTGCAAGACTTTCATTTCAAACAGCCTGAGAGTTTAAAGCAGTTCAAATGACTACGTCCCTCTGTTTCTTTATGCTGAGAAACCAAGCACGAACCCAGGAGAGAGACACATGAACATTGCTTATGGAGGAGATGCTCTCCGCCAGGCCCGCGGCGGTTGCGGGG
The DNA here is from genome assembly GCF_965183815.1 of Platalea leucorodia. NCBI lineage: Eukaryota > Metazoa > Chordata > Aves > Pelecaniformes > Threskiornithidae > Platalea > Platalea leucorodia. Next base: position 58,063,386 of record NC_138823.1, on the reverse strand, counting down.
AAAGCTGCTTTGGCCCCGTTTCAGCCCCACGCCCCGGCCCTGGTGACTGTCCAGCGGCTGGTGGGTGCTGGCCCCAGCCCAAACGCTTCTCCTGCTCCCAGCACCCACGGCTGCAGAGGGCCTCCGCAGCCGCAGGGTGGTTTTTTATGTGGTTGCAATGCCTACGCCCCCTTCCCTCCCTACCCGCTTCGTAGGTGGCCTCTTTCTGTAACTCCAGTGAGTCACGGCAGGTAAGGACCCCGCCCTTGATATGTTTTTTTAAATAATGAAAATAGCTAAAGGTGTGGAGTTTCACCCTAGTTTCCCCATAATTTAGGTCTCTTAGACCCTCCTTCCAAACTGGATACCATCACCTGCTTCACAGCATTTCAGCATTACCACAACAGAGATTTAGCTTGAAATGTGGGGGGTTTTTTTGTTTGTTTTTGTTTTTTTTTTCTTCCCAGTAACTCTTATGTTAACACAGTGCAATCTGACATTTTTCCTTGGAATCTGGAAGGTTAAGTCTGTGAATGAAAACCCCCAAAGTGCGAACACAGTTAATTGCTTCTTTCTTTCTTGTTGCATCAACAGTTGTAAATCCTAACAATACTTGTAAGCGCATAATGACTTTAAAATTCTTAATTCTAATGATTAAATCTGTTCTCTCAAACACTGCCATACAGTTTCTACCAGTAGGTCAAGATGGAGGAGCTTTGGTTCTGCTCTCCGTTACTGCTTCGCACTGTGGGAACAATTTGATATGAGTGAAGCCATAGGTGATATTGGATTAAGCCCCCTGTTTCTGATAGCAGCGCTGGGCTGTGATCATGTGCCTGTTAACTGCTTGTATCTGCGAAATGTAGACAACACCTCTTCAGCTCCAGCTTTGGAGGAAGCCTTAACTGCAAGAATAACTGCGACCAGACAAGGAAACCTTCTATGATTCCTCAGTAGGGCCATGACACCACTCCTAGGGTGAGGCAAACCTCCTAACCGGTACAACAGAAATCTTACTTCAGGATAAAATCTGCTTTTCTGTTCATTCCCTCTTGCCAGCTAGCCACTGCCAAAGCCCTTGGAGGAATGCAGGATAAAAAAAAAAAAAGCCTATTTGCTTAAACATGGACTGGACTGATACAGAAAATAAACATTCAAGCCAACAGCCAGTAGCATCTTACAGGTAAAGTCAACCGCAGAAAATCTCGCTCACTGGCAATGGAAACAGTGCTCGGCACTGTTCCCCTGTGCAGAGAGGGAGGGCTGCCGGCACCCACACTGAACCTGGAATCAAGTAGGCAGGCACACAACCGTTTCCAGCACTAGCACTTACTTGCTGTGTGACACTTTGCAGGGCAGGTGGCTTTATATAAAATGGGCATAAAAATGTGCAAACACTGGGGAAGGTTCTGCAAGATGGGCAGCTGAAAAGAATTAGGGAATTGCCAGACGTTCTCCTCTCCTTCTAGCTTTCTGCAAAAACACATCAGTTTTCCCTAAATAAACTATGCCATCTGCCAGTATTTCCTACGATAGAATCACACGTAAGATCAAAATTACTCACTAAAAACTCATCCCGGATGAAGAACTTGGCTCTTGTGACTTTGGGGTCTTCTCCTGCATCTGGTGTTGCTGTTCAATTAAAAACAAATGACATCAGAAACATGAAAAGCAAACAATCATCTACTTTTCATAGTAAAAGATTTAATACGGAGGAAGTAGTCCTTCAATACAGAAATTAAAATGTTAAATATCCACAGGAGATTCCTGATAGGTAATTCTAAAATGGAAGGGTACTGTAAAACCTGACCATGCATTTAACATATTTTAGGAACCTGAAAATTGCTGAAATTGTTGCAACAATGTCATTGGTCATATCATAAAGAGGCTTACTCACATCCACAAGTTTGTTCATATAGATACAAAACAAGTGGGAGTTAGGGTTTAACTTTTATCAGAAAATATGACTAGAAAAAGCAGCTGAGCTGTTCAGTTTCTGCAGCAGAACAGCATCTCTTGAAAAAAGCTTCTGCAGGCAGGAATTTGGGTTTAAAAACAGTCAGTCCAAGATTACACTTGAAAAAAATGACAGCATCAAAAGATCTTTTAAAATATATATTTTATTTCCAGGCCCCAAGTCAGCAGAATACTTAGAGATACTGTCCATCAAGGGCCTTAGATTAAATTCTTGTTGAGTGGGAGACTCATTGGTCCATACTAACAGTTTGTTGGCAGACGAAGTCATCTCTGTCTAGGCCAGGTAACAACTATATTTATTTTAAGTGTAAAAAACAATACAGTGAAGACATAACCTATTCATTTCCCTTCAGTGTGATTTCTCCTCATCTAACATACCAAATCAAATGCTTATAAACATAATATAGTAAAGGGCAGAATTTATCACAATATGGAAACGTATTTTTTACTCTTATCTACAGTGCTAGGGGTAAACATAGAGCAGCAGCACAATCAGCAGCATCTTACAGTTCAGTGCTGCTGTCCTTAAATAATGTCAGCTGAAATTAAAGAATAAATGAACAACTACAGGTTAAAAATAGAGAGCTGCTTCATGTGTGAATACTCTGGATCACTGGGTATCCGCTGAGAAACACCAAAAGCTATTTTATTCTGACAACTGGCTTACTATAAAAAAATGTAGAAAATTTACCCCAACTCTGTACATATGTCATGTATGTTAGGGAGAGGGAAATTTGGGTGATGGTGACAGCAAGATTTCTTCTGAAAGCCCTTAACATTATAAAACTGGTGCCAGGTTAACTCAGATTTTAGGACAGTTTCTTTACCCTCTCTACCTGAAACTCAGCATCGCGCTCCTGAAATTCCAGACCTGAATGAAAGCTGAAAATAGCTTATTACCATCTTCACTTCTGTAACCTAGGCTGCTGTTGACGGTTAGTGGAGAATGAATGCCTTATCTGACAGGTGGCTGCAAGCGCTATGCCAAGGGCATCACTTGGGTAAGGCAAAAACTAGTGGTCAGAAAGTGCAAGTTTTACCACTTTTGCTAGACACGGACCTGAGATATTTCGGAGCCTTCTGCCTGGTATAAAAGTGGCGTAATACCAGAGTTTACTTATGCAATATGTTATTGCGGTGCTGGAATCATTGCACTTCTATAAATGATAAGAAACCAAACCCATGCTAATCGCCCCATCATCACAGCTCTCTTTGTACTTATTGATGTGGTTTTCCTCCATTAAAGTTCCCTTCCTGGTCTGCTGGGCTTCCTGTCAGTATTTGCAAAGGCTGAAGTTTACAGTGTTGCAGGATGCAGAATGGCTGCAAAATAAGTCTAACGAATCCCTAACAAAGTTCAGCACTGCGGGAGGCCCAGGCAGAAGCATCTGGCAGGGGAAAGACATACCTGGCAGCTTGGCTTTCCTGGACTGTGGGTTGCTGCAAAACAGGGGAAGGCAGGAGCTCTGGAGCCAGCCCCCCACAGTCCCCACACACCGCCCCCAGCAGCCAGAGCCCCTTCAGACCCTGCCCGCACTGGGGCACCTCCGAGCTACGTGCTGCTGGCACGTTCCTTACCTGACCAAGAGTTCGCGTTAAGGAACGGTGTGTGCTTGAGAATTTGTGTGTGTGTGTGTGACAGAGAGAGAGAGAGAGGAACTATGGGCTGGGCTATGCCAGCAGGTCCAATCCCCGCGTGGTGAAAAACCTTACCATCCTCAGGTACAGTATAATGCGCGTATTCAGGAAAGTAATCTTCGATTTTTGATTTCCCTGCCAAGACTTTTTCAGCCAGCATATCCTGTTTATTCAAGAACAAAATGATAGAAATGGTCCGTAACCACCTGTCAAAAACAAACCAAATGTTTGCGTTATCTCTGACACGTTAATCAAGGAAAACATAGCACTTCAATAGAAAATTTACTGGCTAGCCCTGCGTGGACAGAGAGTGAAGTAGTGTGGAACACGCTTCAACAGAAAAAAAAGATGACCTAAATTATTGTTTTGATTGGGTTGCACCTGTATTGGTGGGTATATTTATAGGATCTGCGAGTACGTTTATAAAAACTGCAGTATACATTGCTGAAGGGAGCAGTCTTCAAATATTGTTTTCTAAATTATCCTTTTGATATTGAGTTGGAAAAATGATGACATTTCCTAAAAGCACCGCAGTCCAAAAACAGACATTACTGTCTACTTTGTTTGGTTTTGCTGAAGCAAAAGATAAAGGCTGGAAAGCTGCCTCCCCTCAGGCTGCTCTGTCTTAACTATTGTTCATCCACACAGATATCCCGTCTTTTAGGGTGGCCTGCGTGACACCTGATGAATCAAAAGAAAACAATCTCTTTTCTTCCCCTGTTAATACCTAGCCGTCACTGTGATGATGCGCCTTTTGGATTTGAGCTTAACATTTTTCTTCACTCTACCTTCAATCACTTCTCAGTGCAGAGCATCCTCACAGGTATGTGCTGAAAACTTCAGTACCTTCTTTTGTGTATTGTTTTTATGTATTCTCTATCAGGAACCTGTTCAGATTGCTTTTTGGTTACATATCTATAATTTACATGCACTGTGGCAGGATGGCAATTTAATGGCAGTTACGATTAGATTTGATCTGAAATATCATCCCACAAGGCAGAGAAACTGTGCGCTCTCAGAGATGAGTCTTACGAGAGCAGCTGCCCACGCGGGTATCGAGTGCAGCGCCAGCCAGTGAATCAAATGCAACGCCAACAGCTAGCTGCTCCTGCTGCTGCATTTGAGGAGGAGACGAAACGTAATTTGGAGGATGCTCTCAGTCTTGGCCAGGCAGCGCAGTGACGCCAGGAAGGGGTCTCCCTTGCTTCCCTCGGTGCAGCCAGCACGGGGAGCTTGCGCTTTCCAAGCTGTCCCCACGCCCTGCGTCATTTTGGCAGCAGGAGCGAAACGCTGTGTGCACCATCCCTGTGCCACGGCCCCCGCCGGGGAGGGGTACGCACCGCAGGGGCACCCTGTGACCTGGCCCTACCTGGACATTTTCTGAATAAGCAATCTGAGCATATAGTAAGGGGGGTCCTATTTTGTAAGGAGTTGAACTGTAGCTAAATTTGGGAGAGTAGGTAGCAAATAAGGTATGTTTTACCTATTATTCCAGATACTTTTGAAAAGGTCCAGGGATTCCCGTAGTCTGTTTGTGTTATTGTCTTCCCTTATTACCATGTTGTAGCTGCTGCAAGCCACAACGAAGATGATAGCCGTGACATCTGCGCAGGGCACGCAAAAGAAAGAAAGGAGAGAGAAAAGAACATCTCCATTACTCCAGCTCACACTCCTCTGGGTAACACTGCCATTACTCCCCAAACTGCCAAGAATACCTGAAGAAATTATCTATAACACTGGACTCCTGTATTGGTGACACATTATGTGTGAATATGAATGCTAAGCTGCTCACACCTCAGAGATTAAGTTCAAAATAAAAACATGGAATATTTTTACTTACCATTAAAGCATTGGATCCATTTTCTTCTCTCATCTCTCTGGCCACCTACATCAAACATGCTGTTAAAAAGCCATAGGATGTTATATCACTTATGTGCACTAGGAAAGTCACAGAAAGCATGCAGCATGAGGGTTTAGTTTAAAAATGACAGCCCCAAGGACACCAGCAGTAAAATACCACCTGAAGGGGAGAGAGATCTGCTGGTGCCATGCTGCATGTCAAGAGCTCTGCTGATGCCGTGCTGCATGTCAGAGAGCTGCACACCTCCACCTGCCCCACTCTGCCAGGAGAAGGCTACTGAACCCATAAAATGAGAAATATACTCTTTTCCAGGGCAAGTGTTGGCCTTTCCAGCCCATAGAAGCACATGTGGCATGTCAGGCTGGACCTACTGTAGTATAAACAAGGACAGGTTTCAGCATATTTTGAAGGGTGGTGGGGAGAGTGCGTCTCTGTAAGGACGAGGACATGGGGGCAGTGCTGCCCTGTCATCAGCACTGCCACCTTTCTGGGCAAGAACCGGTGAGCGGAGGCAGCCTGATGGCAGGTGTTTTACAGAGACACAGCGTAAAACTGACAAACACAGAGCTTGCAGCCCTCTGGAAGAAGGGAAACATTTAACTCTCATCCCACTGTACAAAGTCTGCCTGACTGGCAGGATTCCCACTGACTTCTGCAAGATCTTATCCCCAGAAGTATTTTATGAGTTTACAGTGCTATACCAATGAAGCAGTTAGTAAAAACAGCCACAGACAACCCCACAATAGAGCATCACTAATAGGCATAACTAATATCAGCTCTTCTTGTAAAGCATGAGGCAATTTTACTAGGACCTATGGAAACAGTGCTAAAAAACCAACCAAACAAAAAAACTCAAAACCCCAACTCCCACGCTAAACCTACTGTGCCAAACATGCATGAGCACAGACATCTGAACTAAGTTGTTAAAAATTAGTATGATATTCGTAAATTATTACTAATAGACTTACTGGAAATTTACTTTATCTACTTGAAATCTTGTTTCAAAAATCCCTGATGTCAACACTCTGCATCTTAATAGGTCCTGGAAATGAGAACACAGAAGTTGATTAGCAAGGTTTTTTCCTAACCTCATTTTGCTTTTAAAAGCATGGAATGTTATTTTCCATGAAAAGTCTTAAATGTTCTATTTAACTGAAGTTCAATCAGACTTGTTGGTAAACCTGCATTTGTCCATACTGACACAGTGGATATACACAAACATGACCTCTGCATTTGGTTTGTGCACACTCAGAAAGCAGGAGACCCTATACACATTCTCCTTACTGCCCACTGAAACCTGTTATTGATGGTCATACAGTTTTGTATGTGATGTGGATAATGAATTCTGAAGTTACATAAAACTAAGAAAAATGTTATTCATGTTGTAAAGTCAAGCATTCAAATGTTAGAAAACTCCAGATTTACAGTTACCCAGGCAACCTTAATTCTGCCCTCATTTGTATTGAATGAGACAGGAATCCTATCGAAATAATAGCTTGTGACTGAATAATTAAAGCTCTATTACAGAGCACAGGGGAACAGAATTTAGGTTGTACGTAAATCTGGCATTTCTTTCTTATTTTTCAAATTAGCAATACTTTACAACTTAAATAACATTCTTTTAATAATTAAAAAATTAATAGTTTCCTAGATTCTCAAAGGAAGTGGGCAAAAGCAATTTATGATGCATACCTCAGGCAGCTAGCTCACCGTGTGCCATCGTCATCACCAGCAGCATTTTTAACCTTGACTACCCAGCACTGCTGCTTGGGCAGCGGGTGCAGAACAAAATCGGAGGGGGGAGAAAGCTGCCGGCTGCCTGATGGGGATGAACCTCCCCGAGCAGCCACCTCCCGGCATGGCTGCCTGCCTGGGGAGCACTCCCTTCCTGGGGCAAGGGAAGGGCCGCTCGGTCTAGCTTAGCTTTCCTCACCACGCAGCGGCTGCGAAAGCGGGGAGGGAAGGAGGCTGTCAGTGGTGCAGAGTTCAAGCACAGCTTGCCTTTTTCCCCTACCCTACCATCTACTGCTTCAAGTACTCTGGAAGCTGGCAAACCTCGGCTGATTTGACAGATGCATGAACTCAGCTGAAGGCCACTTATTTAATTTTTTTAGTTATTTTATATGTTACTGTCATTTTCTGTCACTTGCTGATATTTATTTGTTATTGGACTCAGTCGTTATTTTGGGATGGTGGAAAAAAAATTAAAGAAAGCAAGAGAAAAACGGAATGTAGTGATTTTTACCAGTTAATTCGGCAGGACAACTGATACAGCGTAACAGGGTGAAAACCCAAAAGCAAAAGAGAATCTCTCCTTTAGAGCAAAAGTTTTCCACCTGCCAAATAGCAAAGGCCTCTTGTGATCTTTGGAGACACAGGGCACTTCTTCCCAAAGGAAATATCAGGAAAAATTTCTAGATGATGAATGACTGCTCCAGGTAGAGAAAGGCCTCCCAGGAACAAACAGGCCAACACTAACATAAATAGTGAAAGCAAAAATGAGGCTTTGCTTCACTGATTTCTCTCTCCAGCTGAGTGGTATCAATGCTAAAATCAGACCATGAGGTCTAGACAGAGTAAATCCCAGTGCTACTGCTTTGGTCTGAAAATGTCTTGAGGGCTTTAATAATTGATCCCATATTGGGTCGACTAGACAAGTTTCACCTTATAATACAACACATACTACTTTTTACTGCCTTTGGTTTCAGGATACAGTCAGAGTAATTGGACAGGCTTGTGGTTATAGACCTGAACTAGGTCTGAAGGAACACGCTCTGCTCTGCATACTTCCTTGTGTGATCTCTGGCAAGTCACTTCATTTCTCTGAATTTCAGTCCCTGATGGCACAATGAGATTTGGCAATTTTATTTGTAAGGGCATCTACCCATTATACACCTTGCGTGGTTAGACTGAATTATCCAGGGCAGGGATTCTCTTCTGCCACCTGCATTTGCAGTTTATGACGTGGCCCACAATCTTGGCTGAGGCTACCAGATGACGGTGGGATACCAGCACTGAAAAATAACAACCTCAGAATAAGTTTGCCGAAGAGACATCCTGACCAAGGAAACCACGCAGCCTGAGCTCAGGGAAGGCAGCCGAAGCCGTGCACCATGGGGAAGCCCTTTCTTATTTCAAGACTGCACCACTCCAGCCTTAACTTTCCTGACTGCGTTTGTCATTAGAGCACTCTATCAAGATGTATCATGACATCTGGGAAAAAAGTGTACTGTCCTGCAAATAAGGCTTAAATAGAAACCATCCTGCTCACAGGAGATGGGCACAGGCTGGAAAGAAGGTGTCTGCACGCCCGCAGAGAAGTCCATGAGGTCTGCTGCTGCTGGTGGTGCTCTCCCTGAATTTGAACACTAGATCCACTGCAGGCTTCTGCCTCTGAAGGACCCGCCTGATGGACACGGCAAGCCTCCCTCCAGGCTTCCATCACCTCCACCATTGAAATAAAACACTGCTTCTGTGTAGCGAAGGCTGGTGAGGGAAACTGTGGGCTTTTACGTTTATGTTTTCTGTTCCCTTTGCTTTGTTTGCGGGACACAGAATGGAAAGCAAGAAGAAATAACAGACGTATGACAGGAATCAGTGACCTACATATAATAAGAGACAAGCTTGCACCACCAAAAAGCCTCTTCTTCTTTAATATCCATTACTTAAACTGCTAAACTGTATTTTGATAATATGTGGCATGCCCTATTTCAGCTGCTGTTGGGACTGAAATAAATTATATAAAGAATTCATATGAATGGGCGTCTTGGTTCAGACCCTACCCCATTAGTTATACTAACCTGATCTGTGGGTGTGTAGTCATCCATGCTGACGCTGTCAATTCTTTCTAAAAAGCTAGAAGAAAAATAAACATGCACTAAGATACGTAAAATACTGTCTAGTATAACACTTTTCGCTACCTTTTCTGGTCTAGACTCCTGCTGCGAAGTAAAACACAAGTCCAATGGTAAAGGTATGAGCCCGATGATTTACTGACATTGATTGAGGTTACATTTTCTGAGCCAAACAACTTTTTACCCAGACTGTTTCAATACAGCGCTTCTACACTTACCGTTATGCAGTACCCACAAGCACTCCAAATGCAGTTAAATGTTACAATTTTGTAAGGTCTGCTAAAAAATACTAAGACTAACCATGTGTCATAACATTACATGGTTGTTTAGACATAAAAAAGATTTTGAGGTTTAGAAAAGAAAATGGGGTGAAGGGTTGCCTTTATTTAGCATAATGCTAATTTAGCATAATGTTATGTTAATTACCCTCTCGGTAATTGCTTAACAAGCAAAAGCGCTTGTTAAGGTATACAAATAACTTTGGACTGACACGCTGCCCTGAAACACTGAAACTAAAGCATAAGAAGTGGTAAGCAAAACTGACATGAAGTGGAGGTTAACCAGTCTGACTCTTTATGTTGCCAAAACTCAGCGAGATGCATAAGGTGAAACAAAAACTTACAACTGCAGGGAAGGGCAAGAGAAAAGGGAACCAGAAAAAAAGGGGGGGAACCACATTCTCTAATTATTTAAAAAATCTTTTCAAGCTTTAATTCTTTCCTAGAACATGTTAGAATGGCAGTATTAAGGACATAAAAATGTGATTTTATATGTATAGCTAAAAGAAGCAGGTTCTCCTCTCACACTTTCACCAGTTTCTTAGATTTCATGTGAGCCCAGCTGGCTCATTTTCACTGGACTGCCTGTATAACTTAGAAGCTTTCCTGAATTTCTGCATTGTTATTTGGTATTTGGCAGTGAATATCCCACCGGCTGACTCATCCTGCTACAATATTATCAAGATTTCTTTATCAACCGGCAAGTTTTTCCCAATTTTACTTGGGTGTGCATGTGGAATCTACTTAATTGCAGTGGGAAAGACAAAAAAACAGTGAACTCTCGACTTACAGTGTGACTTACTGTTAACACAAGGGTCACACACACTGACCAGTTGAGAAAATACCCCCCTAAAAGCCTGTTTGTAATTCTCATAGCACTTTCCCAAGGATACGAACTGAAAGGAAAAGAAAATACGCTGCACATATATTTACTTAAACTATTTTTCCTTTTTTGAACCTCCATTTTTATAACAGGGAAACAAAATGCAGCATCTACATTTGGAATACCCAGCTTTTCTTTCTGGATGATCAAGGTGTGACAGCCAAGCCTATTGTTTAAAAAAACTACTGTATAGCACAACACGATGGATGCCTGATAACAAAACTACATAAAACAAACTCTAAAGAAAAATCGTCTTTTTACAAAACCTCCTACTCCGCCAAAAGCCACCATAAATATAAAGATATAAAAGTACACCTTTATAGTCAGCTACAGTGACCATGAGAAAGCAGCTGTATTTGGACTGAATGAACCTTTTGGTCAGATGATTTTCATCACCTTGAGAATATTGATTAAGCAAAGTTTAACTTCAGTGACCCCTGCAGTTAATGCAGACATCGGAGTGGAGCGATGTATTTTTAACTGGCGTGCCTATCATTAACACAACTCTCAGCTCGCACTTGCAGCACATGAGATGAAAAAAGAAGGCAAAAAAGCCCAAACCAAAAATGTCTCCAAACTGAATCTCTTCCTAAACAGAGAGTAATTTTCCTTAACATGGCTGTTCAGTATTTCCAAGTCCGTTTCAAAGTTTTCTTTCCAGGTTCTTAACAGTTTGATCCGATGGGCCCAGAAACAGCCACTTTTCATCAGGCTAAAAGGTTAGCAGAGGGGTAAATCCAGGTCTCTGAGCGCAGTAAGGTGGCAATGCCGGCAGGTTAAACAAGCCTGCAGAAAACGGGCAGGAGCTTGAGGGAGAGCTAGCAAACTGCTGTGGGCAGCGCAATTGCTTGCGCAGCTCAGGATCGATAAACGCAACAGAAGTTAGGGGAGAAAATGCTCCTCAGCTATGGCTGACACAGAAAGGGCTCTGGCTAAGAGTGTGGGCAGAAGCCAGTGTTTGTGCACAAATACGACTGTCACAAACCTCACAAGACAGCGTGAATTGGTGTTTTTCTTGCAGACGCGTTCCTTCTGGAGGTGATGTATAAATCAGAGACAATACGTCTTGTCTCCCCAATACCAAGGTCACGTTGGCAGACTTTATCCGGAATGATTAAACACGGTATTTAGTACCAATTCACATCTCTCTCACCTATTCAACAAGCACTTCAGGAAGGTTATTGGTTTGTTAGCATTTGCGTTTTCCAAACAGGCAAACTGCGGTAAGGCACAGAGGAGTGAGTAAGGCAGAGTTACACTACAAATAATCCACGGCAGGGTTGGGAATGAGATGAGTCTCCTCGTTAGATGTCCTATGTATCAGGCCAAGTTGTCTTCCATTTAGAAATCGTCAGCCTCCTCCCAGTAAAAGGATCCATTTCAAATACCCTAAGCTGCAATACCGCAGTTAAGAGAAATTGAGCTCTGACAAATACCATGCGCTTAAAAAACATCACTTGACATAGCAACCATAATGTTTTATGCTTGTAAGGTCGCTGGCCACATGCAATTTATATTAAAATAAATGCAATGATTTACAAGGTTTTTACCTGCCATCCCGCTGTACCAAGCTGCAATGATATCATTAGCATCCAATAAATCATCATGCAACTACTATTAGGATCTGGCTAAATTCTGTAGCTTTACAGAAAATTAACCTTTTCAGTATGTGATAGACAGGCTTCCTAAGACTTCTTTTGCAACTACATTAAACGTGCACCGAGATCTCTAGACACGGAAGTGCAAAAAGCTATACTCTTACTTTTTCGAAAGAAAATCAGTTCTTGAATAACCTTCATATAAGCTCCTTACTTGGCTAATTAGCACTGTATAAAAAAATAGCTCTGACAGGCAAATGTACAGAGTACGTACAAGTAATGGATTCCAGATGAGATAAGGAGTCAGTACTGCCTCATTACTAAATATGCTAACTTCATTCTCATTACTGTATTAAAATGGGAAAACTGGAATCACTTTTCTAAATCGTTTTCTAAAGAACATTAATTTCTGCTAATCCTAAATGCCTCTAATAATTATGTTCTGGCATAATATACATTCTTATATACATATATATACACACCAGCAAATTTTAATTTTACATGACTAAAATTTCAACGTAAAGTGCTTAAAGTACGAAGATACCTCCCATCTGTGGCAACGCTCATATCTCCACTCAAAGAATTAGTGTGAGGAAAACACAATAGCAGAAAAATGAATAAAAATGGACACGAGTATCACTCATTCTCTCTTTTTAGATCCTGTTTTTTTCAGTTCAGCGATAAAATTATTTTCACAGAATTATGCCTTTTTACAATACTGACAGGTCTTCTATTTATGCAGCTTCTAAAGAAACCCATACTCAGGATTTATGTTAATTCTGCAGTAACTGCTTTGCATGCATGTGCAATGAACTTTAAACTCATGCATTCAACTCAACTGTGAATAAAACCATAACATATGATACAATATTTACATTTCTACTTCACAATTGTGGTTTTATTTATAAAGGATTCAGTCTGATAATTAGTACGACATTTAGGTTCCTCTTAATTTTACGGTAGGGTGTTTTACATTTCCTTACATGGAACAGCACAACTACTTTTTTTTTTTTCCCAATAAATTAGGCAAGATATTGGAAGGAAGGTCTTCACTGCTCTGTTTGGAAATGCAGTGGTTTGGTTTGCCAACAAATTAAGGCAAAGAAAAATGGACTGGTAAAGTTAAAAAAAACAATCACGAGCTACTGACATTATTATATCTATTATTAAGCTGATCTGTAGTTTTATAAATATCTTCAGTGAGTTTCCTAGGAAACTCAGCTGACACTTAGTTTGACAAGCAATCTCTAAATTTTATATTATGCAAGCTGTGAACACAAAAGTACAGGTTTTAGATGTGCCTGCCAGTGCATGTGGGAACTATCAATAAGCATTATTCTCTTTAAAAACCATGGCAATTTGAGCAGCAGTAGCAGCTGTATAAGAATTTCTTCAAAAAGGATTCATAAATGCACAAATAAAGAGGAGGTAATCGTACATGAAAATCCTTTTCTCACTGGGTAAATCACTACGTGGCTCTGTATAGATATTCTGACCCCATAAACAAAATCACAATTAAAAGAAAAATCATGTCTTGAGAATAATATGATAGACAGAAACCCCATGCTATATTTGTAAATGTATTTTGACATCCAAAGAATTGCAAAGATGAAGTGCTAAAGCACAGATCAATACAACAAACTACATGTTTTAATAAATCTTTGTCTACTTCAGCCATTTTTTATGCTCTCACCCCAAGATTTCAAAGACCTTGTATCAAAAAGTTGCTGCAGAAAACAAGAAATCAAACCCACATCAAAATGCTTGTCTCTCTAAAAGAAAAATGTAATGTGACAAATCTTTAAGGTTGTAGCTTTGAGTTCTCAGAATGAAGAATCTCAAATTTATCCACAAGTAAGTTGTCAGGGTCAGCAAACCTTTACATTTCTGATGGACCATCAAGACCTTTGCAAACTCCTCAGCCAGGCTCAAAAACCAGCAGAAGCACCATAATCTACTATATGAAACCATCAAGGACCAGGACTTTGAATTCCACCCTCTTTGGACTGCAACAAGTCACAGGTGAGGCAGACATTTCACAACGAGAACACCTACCCCAGGTCTTCCCCCCCCCCCCCCCCCCCGCAGTTATCAGGGACAACATCAAGATTTGATCTTTTTTTTCTTCTTTCTTTCCATAAAATATCTTTTTTTTTTTTAATCAGCTAAGGGATTACAACCCTATTAATTCTTCCTGCAATATTTGAAATAGGGAACTATGGATTTCTGGTTTCGAGAACACCTTAGGCTCCACGGTTGGGCTTCAAGCAAGCTCGCATTATTCTGTTCTATTTCCTGGTAACTGAGAAAGATAAAATGAAAACAGCCCCCAGTCATATTCTAACACCTAAAGGATTAATTTTCCCAAGTAATTTGCTGAAAATATCAGCAGAAATCCCTCAGAAGACGTTGGTAAAATTTAACGGCTAAGGATTTTCCTGACACATTTAAACACTGGCTATATTTTCAATACAGCTTCCACGCGGTAGCGGAGTTTGTAAAAACGGGAGACGGTTCTGAATGACCAATCGCTGCATAAGCTGTTACGGAAGAAAATACCCAGTGCAAACACTGAAGACGCTACCGATATAGAGTATTTCTTGCAAAAGGGTTAGAAATGTACGTATGGATACCGGAGGTCCCACGTTTTTGGCACCGTTTTGGTGCGCCACCCGTGGAAGAGGGGCGACGGCGGCAGGCAGGGGGCAGCTGCCGCCCCGCCGCGCCTGCAGGGGGCAGCCTCTGCCCAGCCGCGCGCCCGCTCCCCCGCCCGCCCCGCTCCCCCAGCGCCTTCGCAGGCCGCAGCTCCGCGGGGCCTCACGGCGAGGTCTTGCTAAAATACAGGCGAAACCTGAACTTAATATTAAGATCTCCAGAATTCACCTTGCTTATCCTTTTTTTTTTTTTTTTTCCCCCCTCCCAATTGTCAAACCCGATTTTCCCAAGGCCCGCCAGGCTCCCAGCAGACCTCGCGCCGCCTCGCCCCGGGGGCTGGCAAAGGGCTGCTTGGAGATTACCAAAAAACGGGGCGATTTATCCACTGAAACGCACCTTCACCCATCTGCAACTGGCAGCAAGGGAACCGTTGCGTCGGGAGACGAAAAGGTTAAACGGGAGGCTAAGAGGAAGAGCAAAGTCCAGCCATGCCCGAAACCCCGCCGGCTTGCTGACAGGCCGGTGCAGTTGGAGGATCTGCGGCTGAAAGCGTTTGGCCAGCCCGCTGCGAGGGGAGATGCGGCCGGAGGGGGGTCACCCACCAGCCCGCCGGGGACCACGCATGACCCGTCCTGGGCTGTACGACTTTTGGCGAAGCCGTGCGTTTCCCCACGGCAGCACCGGCCACGCTCAGCTTGCTTCAGAGGGAGAGGGGCAAGGAGACTGGGAACGGTCTCGGGCCACCGATGGCAGTCTCTCCTAGACATAGAAGCGATGGCGCTTTGTCGTCCCAGTGTCCGTACCGCCCGCCGGTGGCACGAGCAGCTCGACAAGGGACCGTGTAACCCGACTCATTTTGTTGCCCTGACCATGGCTGCTGCCAGCCACGGCCCCAGCCACCATGAAGTCATGAAGAGCGAAGCCATTACGAGACGCTTTATTGGTACTAGTAAACTGTGCTTTCTGGTAATCCCGTGAAGCAGGAAAACTCTAGTTTAAACCCCATTTACAGACAACGATTTTGGCTGAGACATTAAAAGCAAAGATGGATGACGATGGTCACAACCGAGGGCTCGTCACCATTCATGAGGTTACCCTTTCCCGTAACGAGCCAGACAGCTGGCAGCAATCAGGCGCGTGTTCGATGAGGATAAAGAAAGATGCCTAAAATCCGTAGAAGAGTTTTCCTAGTCTATGGGCTCAGTTAAGAGAGTTTCCTAGCAGACTTCCATTTTAACCTCACTTTCTCCACCACTAAGTTGTCTTTTCTGCGTATGTACTGCAGAACATCTAAGATTCGCAGGCTTTGGCACGTGTCCAGCTATTAACCTAAACAAATGCACGAAAGGTTCAACTTCATTAAATGTTTCCAATATATGAGTAGTACCCCTCTTCTGCTTCATAACAGCAATCTCATTTTATTTTTTAAATTGAAAATACATTAACTAAACTAAAAAAATTAATAAACAGTATGACTTCTATAACTGTTTGCCCCCACTGGTTCCTTAAATTTGTTAAGAAGCAGTGTGAATTTTGGGAAATGCATTTCTTCCTTCTAAATTTAGCAAACTAACCACTTTTTGGCTTAGCAGATGTTTTTGCTTTCCGAGCGAGAGGCCTATGGGGATCATCATTAACCCTCTTCTTAACATAAACACTAAGACTTAAATCTGGAAAACTGTCATTCACACAGAAAGGTTAACAGGCTCCAGCAGAAACGAGACTAGTCATCTGCAACTTCTGCTACGTGGGATCTCAGAAAAGAGGGAAGACGACGGGCAAAGAGAGAAAGAAGAGGAAAGGTTATTTATTTATTTATTTAAAAAGGAACAATATTTTTCTATTGCATGTGATCAGATGTTTTATTCCTGGGGCTGCAAGCGGCCGAGCTGCTGCAAAACACGGACTAAGAATGAAGCACTGATAAAATCTGAGGCTTAGACAGGCACAGGCAGACCCTCCTTCTGACCATATTCACACCAGCTTGAATCCACTGATTTCAGTGAACTTTCTTCTTCCTCATGAGAAGACAGTCCTAGGCCAATAATAATTACATACATATTGATACACCCGTGGAGCGTTTATATAGACACAGATTTGAGTTCTGCAATGTGAAGGCTACACAGAGGACATCCTGCTATTATAAGTGCAATTTTGAACAGAGTACCAAAAGACAACAACCTGAAACCAGAAAGCTCATACTGCATTATCCGGAGAGATCTGGATCCTGCCTGCTTTGTGAGCTGATCTGTGACAGACTAGGATCTCTTTATCCACTGTCTCAATGAAACAACTGTTTAAAATCATCCAGCAACGACACAGACCGGCTCTGGGAGGCAAGCAGAGAATACCTGAAACATCAGATGAGTTACACGGGCAGAACATAACTGTCCTGTCAGAACCTGGAGAACGTGCCTTTAGACAGAATGATAGATCAAAACCTTGATTTTATGTCCCACTAACTAAAGCGCACAGAAGATCTCACCTCCACCTCTTCAGCTGACTTCTTCAAAAAGAACTTGGACTTTTATGTTCAGAAAAGCCAAACTATGGGCAAAAGCCTTGATAATATTTGGAACCGTTAAATGCATCAGGTTTACAAGCACCATCTATATACCACAAGGTTGCTAGGGGATGTCAGAAGTTAACAAAATGTATTTTCACTGGACGTTGCAAATACAACTTTGACTGTTACTTGTAAGTTTATCTTGCTGTGATACGGAAAAATTATGTTAGTGCAACTTACACATTCTGGTTGATGGTTTTGTTTTCAAAAATTGTTGCACTGTAGATATCCTCTCAGTGTCCACAAAATCCACCAAGTGCTGTTAGGCCTGAAGAATGCCAAATCCAGGTTAGAAACAGCACTGGTTGCTGGAAATTAAAGATCACTTACTCCGGTGGAAGTGGTTTGGAATAATAAGTCTGCTACGGTGATTACCAGAAAGGAAAAACCAGTTCGACTGGAGTTTTCTATAGGAGGTTGATAAAAGAAAAAGCAGAAAATCCGCAAACAGGAGAAGTAAAGGTAACAAAACACAGGCTTAAAAGGAAGTCACGAGAAGTTTGTGTTTACCTGTGGCACCAGTCCAAGCTCAGTGCAAGAGAACTTGCTGCCAAGAGACTGCGCGTCTAAAAGTCAAACCAGATGACTGAAAAAAGAGGATGCTAGTAGCCCCCAGAAAACCCAGATGAAGAAAAGCGACCTCTTCAGGGTGGCAAACGCTCCTAGCCAGGAAAAGCACACGTTTGTTACTGTTTTCAGATCTATGCATTTTTTTGTGACATGTAAATGAAAGGAACAGTGTGTTAAAATCCTGAGCAAAATGAGAGGGTATCTGTTTGCTTTCACCTACCACGTGTTTGTCAGGTGTTGACGTGACCCAGAGAATTGACATGGCTCGAGTCCTGGTGGGTGCTGGGGTTAAACAGGAGGACTGGCACTAGGACCAAAGGCTTAACATTTGGATCACAGGACCAGCTCTCATGAGGATGTCTTAGAGGCTCCAAGACATAGACAGGATCTGGAGTTCCTATAGATATCTACCATTTGAGGAATATGAGGGCTCCTAACACACGTCCTACCAGAGAAGCAGCTTTCTAAGGTTGCATGTAAGATGTGAAGTACGTCATCAGTGCAAACTAAGAAAACTGAAAAATTTGCTGTATGGAAAAGTCAGAAGGTGACCAGCTTCCTACACAGTGGGAACAGAGAAAGCGTTAATGCAGACCTTGCAGAGCACCTGGTAAAATTTCTTTTTCCTTATTGCAGTTTATGAGGTGTGGTGGCAGATAATTTCTCTTCTGCACTCCTTAATCCTTGCCCCAGCTCTAACGTTGCACTCTCATACCTCTACGTTGTGTGAAGCACACGCTGGACAGAAACTCTGTGAGCAGCCCTTCGATGTGCAAGGCTGCTGTGTGGTTCACCAGCGTATTCTCAGAGTTACTGATAGGATACTACCTTCTCAATGTGCAAGGCAAGAAAACTTACACAACAGGGCAAAAATTCATGGCTCAGGAGTTAAATGACAGAAGGATGATGAAGACTGACATCCTTCCAGAGCATTTTACCGCAAAACACCCAACAGAAACACTTCACCCATCATTCAGAGGTAGACCTGTTGCCTTCCCTCCAGCGGAGTGAAGAGACACAGTAACTGTTCACCTTTGATGGGAAGGACATAAAGCCTGCTCTTCACAAACTTGTTTATGCCATGCACCAGAATTTATTAGGGCTTCCCTACTTGTAGTCTAGAGCGGATGGGTTATCCTTCTTATTCCCATGCACAACACACTTTGGAGCTGTACATGAAAAACAGTATCAGATAAATATCTGTATATGATCAGCTGCCTTAGAAATTACCAGGTGAAAATAAGAACAACATCAAGCAGACATCTAGCAGTGTGGATACAAATGCTTGACATAACCATTAGACTCATAAGAAAATTCCTGTATCTTTATAACTGATGCTGCTGAAATGTTTTCATTAAATCACCGTTATCCTGCCCATTTTAGAACAGGATATATTTAACCACTGAATGTATTCAAGCAATTGGTCGTAACACCTATGGCTCTGCTGAGTGATCACCTCAGATAGCTGGAGGAAGGCATGGAGCTGAAGCGAGGAGATGAATTGTTACTACAAAAATGGAAGGAAGAAGGATACAGTGACCATGTCCAACTTACTAATAACTAGCCTAAATCCATTTAATAGTTATCAAGCTATTTAAACGAATCAAGGGTTATACAACTTAGTGTTCAAAACTAGCCCTACAACCCCGCAACCTGTACATTTGACAGTAAGCCATGTTAACACTAATGTTTACTATTAATATGGCATTTTGTGAAAAGCATTCCTAACTGCACTCTCTATACCTTTCTTTCTGTTCCCGTCAACTTTCCTTGATTTTTTCAGTGTACAGTGCATTTGTACTATTAAAACAACAATACAATGAGTTGGGTTTGAGGAATGAGGAAAATAATTATGCAACAACCTGATTATGTCCTGCTTCAAGTTACTTTGAAGATTACATTACGCTTCTGTTCTTAATCTCTCTACCCTGTACCCAACAGGTGGTTGCCATTTCGGGGGTCTGGTTTACAAAAAGCTGGAGCAAAGGGGTCTTGGTTTGTGGATAACAGAGAATTGGGCACTGCAGGCAACCCTCGCTGCTCCCTGCGTGGGCTCTGTGCTGAGACGCTCGCTGCCAGTGCCAGCACCAGCACACCATCTACGGCCCCAGGCAGGGGAGCTAGAGAAGGAGGGGGCTGAGCAGCACTGGGCACGCTGCGCTGGTGCTGCAATACAGCAGCAGCGCCCGAGCCAGCCTCAGGACCTGGGTGGAGCCACCTGGAAGCCTGGAAGTTGCAGCTCCTTGCAGGATCGCCTTAGGGTGTCATGGTGTGATATGCGAGAACAACTTCGGCCATTACAGCTGAAAAGTCACCCTGCCACTTCGTAGGAGCTCTTGGTTTGTACCATGTACACATCTGCAAGGAAGGGCAGAAGCTTGATAAAAGCTTACTTTATAAAAAAAAATCCACTGAGGCCAATTTTAAATCCCAGACAACTTCTAAAGCTCCTAAAAACAGGCACCGAGAAGGAAGCTGAACTTCCCAATCTGTCTTCTCCATCCATACAGTTAGTGGAAAAAACGTGGAAGATTTATGCAATAGCAGCTGGAGAAGGCTGAAAAGGAGTATACAAATAAGGCGTGTCAGAAACCCAAAGCTACTTGTCAGTTCAGATCTCAAAATGTTGTCTTTTCTCTCTTTTCTTTTAAAGAGAAAATTAAAAATACCATTCCCAACTTGCATGTAACCTGTGGAAATGAAAACCAGGAATCATTTGTTCTCTAAATATGGAACCATCACTCACGCGTTTACGTAATGACGTATAGCTGGCGATATATTGGCAGGTCATCCTGTGGTCAGGCTGTTAGTGCAAGTACAAGTTTTGTATTTTCAGGGAGAAAATTAGATGCATTTTTATCCTTTTGCTTTTTCTTTCCCACTTCAAGCCTGAAGTCGTCTAGAACAACAAATTCCTTACCAGATTATTTTTTCCCATCAACCTGTGTGTGTGTGTGACATTGGGGCTCAGATGCTGGGAAATGCTCTGAGAAGGCGCGTGCCCAACCTTTTTTCTGAGGAAAGTCCATATTAAACCAAATTCTAATATAAAAGTTTTAATGCTACTGCTTAGGAGAGTGAATGCCCTCAGGAGGTAGTGCCAGGAGGATCTAAAGTAGGGTGTGAAGAAGAATGAGGACCTTAAGCCTCTAGGAACTTGGCTCTGCAATGATATGAAACTCTCAATCACACAGAGTTGGACATTTTTCAAACAATAAATCTGGGAAGCTTCACTAAGCAATACCAGACCTAAACTGCAAAGTTACAGACAAAACCCGAGCCTTGTGCAAAGCAGTATCCTACAGAATTCCTGTCTTTGCCCAGTACCTCAAAAATGAATTTTTAAATTAATGGTATACTCTTTTAAAAAACGTTCTTCCCTCCCCTACAAAAAAAACCCTAAAAAACCTTTTTCCAAAATGGCTTTCAATAATGAGGTGCATTGTAGTTCAGTGCAAATAGAACGGAGATTAATTAGGGACTAGACGTTTTATTAAAGTCATCACAGAAACAGAATCAAACCACAAAGTTTTGTTGTTGTTTGGTTTTCTGCTTCCAATTAAATGGGATTTCTGATCCCAAATGCCAGCGCACAGGTATGGCAGCCAAATCCGTGGATGTTTATTTTAATCAAATAAACACACAGATAATTGTTAATCTTATAATCCCTTCAAATTGTTAGTAACCTTCTTAATTAGATTACAAATAATCCAGTCCTAACACCAGCACTGTAAATACTGATCCCTTACCCTCAACAAATGTCTGTCTTGCAACTCTGTATCATGCATTAGACTTCAAAGCACCCAAAGTTCACATTTCCTTCAGAAAAACAATTACTTTCCTTTGTGAAGGGGTGCATTGACCAAAATTTTAAGTAAATCCAAAAAGTACACCTTTACAACATAACTGTGATGATATTTTGAAAGCAAAAGCCATTCCTTAATTCGGCAGGTGCTGAAACCTTCCCCAAGATGCTCTTTTGAGAGGGTCTCCGTGCTCCCCATATTCAAAAAGCACAAAGTCATACTCACGCTTAAAGGAACCATTTCTGACTGTGGTTTTTAAATTTCAGTCCTTTATTATGTATTTCTACACAAACCCTTGAAAGTCTGACAACAAATGGAAAACAAATCAAGAAGCGTTAGTAATAAATAACCGCACATCTTTAAGACATACACCTTCACTTACTGGTTACGTGTCGGATCTGGGGCTGCTCTGACCTAAATTCAGCTCAAGCACTGCAACGCGTTTCTGAGCAGATTCGGTGTCAAAACACTAGGTGGACAAAAGCCAAATCACAGAATTGAGGAAACGGGGACGTTTCCTGCTGGTTTTTATGCCTTTTGCTTGTGTTTCTTCCCATCTCAGCACTGAGAAACCGTACAGTGTGCTCCACCACGACACTTTGTGGGTGTCCTGGGCCACCTCTGCCCCTCCAGACAAGATGCAGATGTTACATAGACTGACAGCCCACGCCAGTAGGAAAGAAATGATGACCAGAATTAATCTGAAGCACACTAAAAGTGCACTGAAAAACTGCTGACCTATTCTTCAAAGCTGACACCATTTTAAAGGTAAGTCATTTTCTCATAGAAGCTACAGGTAACAGGGAATTTTAATAACTGCAGAACAAATGTAGATAAAATAAACACAAACAAACAGCAAGATATTCTGACTACAGGGCAGCTTTGTACTTTCCTGCACTATTTTTTTTTCTTTTGTCAGAATGATTAAACATTTCAGATATACAGAGGAACTAAGAAATTCAGTGCAAGAAAAGCTTTGATTCTGCTGAGACTCACCCACAAGCATAGTTTTAAGGATATAAGTAATCCTATTGAATGCAACAAGACTTTGGAATTCAATGGGACTACTTATACACTTAGAAGACCAGTAATGCGTGCAAAATTTTGGATGTTTGGAGCCTGAATGAAGGTCTTTTCCTTAAAGCAAATGGAGACCCTGCTCTTTGCTCACTGCAGCCCAGCTCCAAACATTGTAGTCAGAACTACAGTCCAACAACATGCAACACTGCACGGCATGTTGCAGGTACAGAGGTGGCTTTTTATTCTGGGGAATGATCACACCTGTGTCATTCTCCACAAGCGTAATTATATTGCTATTAAGAGTAACCTATAAAGAGATTTTTCTAAAACCCAGCAGCTTTAGATACAGATCGTTAGCTCTCTCTCATATCTTCCAAGTAGCATGCTTAACAGAGGATACAATAAATGTAATAAATAACACTTTACATAATAGCGGTTTTGCCAGCACCCGACCTATGGGAACCGTCAGCGTACAGCGAGACACCAGCAGTGACAGGCTCCTCTGCAACCTCCACCAAGCCACCAAGAACAAGCCAGGCTCCAGCTTCACCTCCTAGCATAGCACACTACATTTTAAATACTTCTCCTCAGTACAACGTGGGCGAGTTTAAATAATCCTACGAGGACACTGGAACAAAGCCACAACCTTGCTCACTTTCTAGGAAGCGCTTTCTACCTGTCTGGTAACTGCCACAGGTAATACCACTTGCCACACCAACCTGGAGGCTGGTCTGTAAGCTGAGGGGGCCCCAGGCCACACACTGCTTTAGAAAGCAAGACCAGCACATCCATTTGTTCAAACAACTGGGAAAATTAATACTATGCCCAGGCCATAATTTGCTGTCATTAATGCTAACGTATCCTCTGAGAAGAATGATACGAGTGCTACGAGGTATCTTCAATTATGCATGCAGAATTTATTTTCCAATGTAATTGATTTTCTTCAGCAGTTCACCTGAAAATGTTTTCCGTTCTGGCACGGAATACAACATCATGCAGCACCCATGTCCTGCTTAATTACAGCAAAAGAATAAAAAAAGGACCAGAAAAGTGAGTTAAGCTATAGGAACTCACTCCTTTACACCCCTAACCTACCTGTATTCTTTTAGAAAGTGTTTTTAAGATAAAATTTGTTTGTATTGACAATTTGAATGACTATGGTCTTTATGTTTAAATGTGACAGAAGAGAGAGGTTCCTGGAAGTACAACACAGGAGAACAGCATCAGTGACCCAACTAGACTTTTCTGTATTGACTGCTTCAAACACAACTATACTGATTATCACCAGAGGTCTGGTCATAAGCTGGCTACAATTAAAATTTAGTATAGATACCATATAGACACTGAATGCCAAGGACATGCCCATGCATAACACTGAAAACACAATTCAGTATGACGAGGGACTGGAAGTAAAGTTTTACAAAGGAGCCAGTGCATCATGGCATCATAATTTCTACTAAAACGACCAATGTTATAAAATAAAACATGACCTACAATTGTTAAGGTAAGGAATGGAATGCAAGGTATAATGAGAAACCAATGGATTAATATTAATAAATAAAAACAATATTGTAAAACTACACCCAACTGAGAAAATTAGTTATGACATGACATGAAATACAGATGGAACATTTTGAAGAAAGCAAAATGCATTTCACATAAACCCACAACAAACCATTTTTAGGTAGTGCATAAATTAATTACTCTACTCTTTCTCTATAATTGTTAATAAAACCATTTACCTAGATTAGCACCAAACCATCTTTAAGATGGCAAGATGTATTTTATTCTAACTTTCCCCGGAATACACATTCAAGTGATCAGGACTGTCCCAGCTAGCCACACAGCATGTTTAGAGTTATATATATACACACATCTGTATCAGCGTTGAAGAGCTTCGTTCCGTTATTTACATCATCTATTGAGCATCTGAAGGAACATCTCTGAACCCAGCAGTATGAGGAAAATTGTGGAAGGAGCAATTTAGATAGAAGTATATCAAAATTGAAGCCATGAAAGAAGGAAAGGTTTGCTTATTTATAGCACAAAGAAATTCCATCTGGTTAGGCTGTAGGTTTTTTCTTGTAGAAATTAAACAGGAAATTAATCTCTCCCCCTCCCCCCCTTATAAAGCAAGGCATTTTCATTTATGATGCCAAAAGCTTGATATTTGTAGATTTGTCTGCCATCAGTCATTAATCAGCCTCATAGCGTTTATAGGTAGAAGGAGATCTCCTGACAGATACAAAAAACAGATTTAGAACCAAAGCCGAAAATTATATAAAGACAGATATATAGATACACATTTTAGCACCCCGGAGTACATTTCCAAAAATAAACTAGTCAAATGGATATCTTCCTAAAAAAGCTGATTGCATAAGCATAATTACACTAAACACAAGTACCTGCACTATCTCTCTGCATGTTATAAATAGTTCAGAGTTACATTACACAGTCTTATTCTAAAATGCTATTGTTCTAAGTTCATGCCTTCTCTCACAATCCCCTCAAAAAAGGCCCTCAGCCCTCACTGCTAGCCCAAGTACTATCTTCCTGACGTTGCTATCTATCTTCTTAGAACCCAAATACATTATTTCCCCCTTGCAGCCCACATTGATTATCAAAAGACTATTCCAGCAGTTAAGAAAGTTGCTTTACTCTATCATTCTCTCTAGATTACAATGATATAGTAGCACTTTTTAATCAATTCTGATATTTCTCTATTAATCACCAGGATTCCTCTGCTTGCTTATAGTTTTAATTTTGGACCTCAACAACTTTTTTTCATCTTGGAACACCGACTGAGAGAGGCGCGTATTTCAGGATACAATTTATTAGAAATGTTGGGACAAGATCCTCTTCAGAAACCTTAAGCTGAGGCTGCTGAGCAGGATATTGAGTTGGACCCAAGGATGCAAAAAAACCTCCTGCCAAGTAGTAGCCAAGGGCAGCGCTATCTGCAAGATGCACACCAAGGCAAAATGCTGTTTTTCCCCCCCCTCCTGTCTTGTTTTTTGACATAAAATCCCACTTACTGAATTTGTGCAAAAAGGGCTGAATTTCATTTTATCAACAAGTAGAAAAGTGAGCATGAAAAGCACTTCTGGGAGGACGGGAGATGAACTGGCAACACCAAGCATTAGCATACAGCGCTGCTTATCAGTGCCAAGGCGCCACTCAGACGATCTAAACACCACTGCAGATACCACAATATATATATTTTTTTCACTCAGTTGTTATATCCATCAGAGAGATGCATCTGCCTGACACAAATTCTGTCACTGAAGGGTTAAAACCAGGAGGCAGACCTAACCCCAAGGAGGGAGCCCCTGTGTCAGCAAGAGCAGCTTTGCTGTATGACACAAGCATGACAGTGCTGTGGGAGGGGACCCTTTACGTGACGTTTTGCTGACAGCAAAGGCTTCGCTTAGAAAATGAAGGTACAGATGAGCTATAGTTTGTACTGATGCTGATGACAATCCAGATAACATCACCTCCTTGGCTCCACTTCTGCATGTTGGTTATGACACTGTGCACCGTATGCAATTCTTCCAAGATGTGGTATATAACAATGAATGTAACAGTATCTATTAAAAGTAAACCAGCTGATACTACTTAAAGTTACCAAAATAACAGGCTACATTTGTCTGAGAAAATGCAAAGGAGAAACGAACAAACAAAAGATAATCCACACTTGCAGGAAAACATCTGTATGCTTTACTTGATATATAGTACACAAAATAAGCATCTTTCTGCTTCCTGTTGGGTATTTGTGACAAATTTTATTCGATACTTAATCCTACAGGGGAAGACTTCTTTTTGCTCGGCATCTAGCTGCTGGAACAGGTGTCTACCCATGTTTCAGGTGTTGGAGGAATTAAGTAAATACACAGCTATGAGCTGATTCTACTCCCAGTGAAATCAGTGCAGCACCCTCACCTTCTTCCCTAGAATGAAATCGAGCACACTTTGCAATTTACCTTTAAAGTTCAGCAAGGTGGGTGGAGGTTGCTAAATACATCACATTTGCAGAATAAGAAAGAAGGGCTTTCCCAATGCGCTAAGAAACAGAAGATATTCTTAAAATCCAGTATCATTATTTCAAATGATAAGAGCTGAGAATAATGCTGCAAGATGTATCATGCAGCTAGAAATGAAGAAACAGATAAATATCAAAGAAAGGATGGTTTGGATAAGGAAGAGGAAATGCCGAACTAGAACTTAAGAAACTCACAGAAAAAAAAAAAAAGGCACCCACAGGATAGGTACATAATTATGGATAAGAGAAAACTGTAACTGAGACAGTATCTTCATGGCGATCCACAGGCATACAGAGAATTACTGCAGACATCTACTGAAATTTAAATTAGCCAGCTCAATTACGGATAGCAGTATATCTGCTATGTCAAGCCTTCAGCACCTGAGCCCAGTATTTGAGAAACCTGGCTGAATTTTTCTTTCTGCACAGGTGCCCAGTTTGGTTAGGTTAATGGCAGGCTGGGTTTGTCCAGGTGGGTTGCAATCACACCTGTAGTCAGTGTCAAAAGATTCAAAGAGTCTGAAAAGGAGCTGGTGAAAAGAAGAAATCCAGGAAAAAACTGAAATACATCCATCAGAGAAAAGTTAAGACTCGTGTAGCAGCTTCTTTACAAGAGATTGTGGAACAAGAAAATTACAGCTATTACGAGCTGATTACAAATATTACGTCCTTGAAAAGGTTTTGCAACTATATATAATAATACAAGCTTTGATCTACTTGAACTTAATTTACTACATAATTAAAACAGTCCTATAAGCCAAAGTTAATTTAAGCAGTCATATGTTAACCCAGCGTAATTTGCAAGAAATCTTCTTCCTTTTCTATTACATTGCCATATGTTAATACGATAGCTTTTTATAGATTTTTTTATTTACATACATGTCATAACCGACCTGCTGAAAGATTAGATTTCATAATATCCCAGTAAAGAAGCATCTGTTCCAAGTTTCCCCGTAGACAGCCGATTCACAGCAACTATTATTCTTTTTAACTTGTGATTTTTTTGCATCACTAGGAGCTCAATGCAATTATTTCCTACGTGTGCCATCTCTGGTCTACGCTTCATTCAGTAAAAACTGGTTTTCAGATGCCTTAGTGGTGAGCTGAGCCGTAGAAGCTGTAATTTGTGAGCTGGATGTGACGTACAGCTTGGCTTCATGATGCCTCGCAGGCACGCTGTTTTATTTATTTTGCATATTACTGATAACACGGAGGTGTGCGTTTGAAAGGCCGACGCGGCATCCAGCGAGCAGGAGATTCCCCACCCTTGCTGCCCGCTTTGGTTTCCTCCCAGGGCTGGGACAGGAAACGCGGTGGCTGTAACGCACGCAACTCCCCAGCCCTTCGTCAGCGGCGGCGGCACTGCAAAGGCTACTTAGTCTGGCCGCAAACGCGTAGGTGATTACTAAACTTCTGTTTAAGTGCAGCAGATTTGCTGAGAATAAACCGCAAGTTATTTGTTGCAGAAAACAGACCGTCGTTTGCTGGCATCGGCGAAATGACAATTAGCTCTCGCTCTCCAAATTCTGTTTTTCTGAGGCCTAAAAACACCGTAAAATTTCTAGCTGAAGACAAACTCCTTTCCTATGATTTGTAGTTATTTCAAATCAAAGCATTTTCAGCTTATTTGTTTTCTGAAGTTACAATAAACGCTGGTAGGAGCCATTCTAGCGAAAGCAGACATGAAAATGTACTGTAGTTTGCATTTTAAAGGCATTTTTTCTGCACGGTACTTGAGATGGGAAAGATGATGGGTATCGCAATAAGGAGGCGGTGTATCTGTGCAAGGGAATGGTGTGACAAGGAGCAAGTAGCGGACATTCAGGTGTTTATTCAGAGATATTCATGGCCATATCTTCCTGTTGTATCTTACGGTAAGGCAGCACAGGACACTTGGATTCTCAACTCAAGCAGTGACTGCAGATTCTGAGTTCAGCTGGACAGTCCCTTGATTTGGCTACAGGCATTTGAAAGCATTTATTACCAACAGAAGAGCTGTTCTTTTTTTCTTTCTATATAAAGTGATAATTTATATAAATGATAAGTATTTTTGCTATGTTTTCATAAGAGAATGTTGAACACAGAAAGGGATTCTGGCACCAAAAAAATCAAAATACTTTCTTTAAAAAATAGGAAGGCTAATGTCTGAATAGTTTACAAGCACTTGGCTCAGAGTCCACGTCTTTAGCATTACTGAATGAGTTAAGATGTGCATGTAACAATCTTGAACAATTTACTGCTTCTACTCTTTCATCTTAGCTTTTCCTACTCCAAACACTGTATTCTATGTTTTTTTTTTTTCCTGGTTGCAACTTGCCTAAAATATATTGGCTGAACAAAAACGTATAGCCAGTGGGTCAGACCAGGTTAACAGCTCCAGTTTGACGTCAAAGCCTATTAAACCTACAATTTCAGGAAGATTCACAAGAGTCCTTCCCCACACCTCTGCAGGACTTGTGCCATGACATGCCTAAGAGCTCATCCGTATCACTGTTCTTTCCAAACCTAGGTGCTGGCTTGAGCAACTTTTCCCCCAGCCCAGGGGAAAAACCCAGTCAGGAGCGGCGGGGAGGTAACAAGAGGGACTCACTGCACTGACGAGTCCCTTTGTGCCAGTGCTGACACAACTGGCATTGGTGTTTGCATTTGTCTTTATGTGCCCATTGCGTATTAATCTCATCTAACCCTTTTTTGCATAGGCTGCTATTGTAGGGAAATCATATTATTCAGCTTCCTCAGGCTGACATCCTGTTTCCCCAAGTCACTTTTTCACAGCTATTTGCATTTACTCTAAGAGCAGCAAACACTGTCCCATTCCCCAGGCTCCTGAAAGAGAAACCCCAACAAATTCAGACCCTATAGTTCATTAAAATACATGCACCTGTAGGACTGGCAGAGGATGCATCACCTGAACATGTGGTTTTCAAGAAGTGAAGCAGCTTTTTTTTTTTTTTAAAACTATCAATTGAAATGAAAATTTTTGACACCTTTTTTAACCTTCATAAAGGTTGTGTCTCAACTGCTTGAGTAACAGTAAACTGATGCTATTGACTGACTATAAGCTTTCATGCCATGGACTTGGCAAGTGATCTTAAGCAATAGACAGTCTTGAAACTACTGAGTTAAAATATATTTGTGCCTTGAAAAGCATGCGGACACATGGAAACCAAAGCAAACGTAAATAGAAGTTAATCTTTGAAAGGTTCAGTGACTATTTACTCAGGTTAATGTATAATTTCTGAGGACAGATACATTTCATGCAAAAAGTCCACAAAATAATAAAAATACTAATTATGAATGGAAAATCTCAGAGTTGAACATGTCAATCCAATTCACGTGTAAGAATAAAGTATTAGCTCATATTGCTCTTCTCCTTGCTGAAAAGCAACACCTCACAGGCTGTAAAGCAGCGCTCTCACAGAAAGGACATCCCCTACGCAGTGGTTCTGCAGACAGCTGCATCTGCTTTTCCTATGCTTATGTATCTTGAGACAACAATTACACTTGATAAGAGATATAGACAAAAAAATACAGATTTCTAAATAAAATGCCTAATGGTAAGGACTGCATCAAGCAAGACAACGGGACACCAGGAAACGTGGAATTCTTATTACGCTCCCATGTTTGCAAAATAGGAAAATCTCCTAAGAAACACAGTTGCACAGTCCGTGCATTTGCTTCTCGCGTGAGGCTTTGATTCGGGCTTTTTAGGTACCTGAAGCTTGTTTTTTGACAGCGCCCTTGTTTTGTTTACAGCACATTGCTGGGATACTCCCTTTGATTCAGCCTGACACACGTGATGCTCTGCCAGCTTCTGTTCTGCAGTGCTGCTGCTGCTGCTGCACTAAAAATAGCTTCCGCTTGCTTTGGCTCCACATCTAATTTATGGAAACTCACAGAAAAGAAGGCCCCTGTTAGTGGGTGAGCGACGTACGATTTTGCAGCTTGTGCTGTTAATGTCACTTGGCCTCTTGAAATGCATCACTGAAAATTTAAAATTTAAGCCTGCAGTTAATGGCGGTTAGGGGGAAAGAAGATAACGCTGAATACGTTTCATTTATTTTGAAGGTGGTTTAATAGTAACTTAACTGAAAATGTAGAACAGTCAGACTACGCTATGTAAAAATGCCTAGAATTTAGAGTAGAAATTTGTAAAGGGCTACTAGTGCCCACACTTGTTTAGGAAAGTGCCTTAAGGAGTTTCTTTATTTTACAAATTACAGTAAAATTACGAACCTCCTGTTCACTGTAACAGCTTTCAGATGTTCTATACAAACTGCATTGTGCCACAAAAGTCGTCATATAAGTATGTCCTTCAAGAAATGCTGGTTGTACAAACTTTGCTGCAAAACCTGCCTCTGTGTGAAAGAGTATTTTGCGTGCATACCTCAACACAAATCCGACGTATCTTTTTCTGAAAAAAATCAAAGTTTATGTTAAAATTCAAATGCCAATGTAAGTTCAAGTAAGGAGTTATTTTTCTTTCTACAAAAGAAGGGATTTTAATTTTCTAAAGTGGAATTTTTCAGATATTCTTTCGTAGCACCATGTCTAGGAGCGTCACTGGCTGTGCTGGAGCTACTTTTAAGTGAAAACTGAATCAGAAACAGGGATGGCATAGGTCTGGTACCTGTATTAATGCACTCTTTTTTTAACGGCTTAAATCTGCGAAGACAGAAACACTGAAGTGATGAATAAAATTTCCAAAACTGAAAACAAAGGCCTGTTTTTCTTTAAAAGTTTTTAGGGCAAGTAATGAAGACGATAAGGAAATTGGGATTCAGATTTTATTTCAGATACGAACTTCTAAGTTAAGGAAACTTCAGATGGCAATCAGCAGCTTAAGCAGAGAGAGATTTCAAGGCTTTAATCTTGTAAAAACCAGAAAATAAACTGGCTGGCTTTGTCCAGAAAGGCTCCCTGCATAAATTTAGCAGTCTGTTTGCAAGCTATCAATTTAAGGATTGGTATCTGAACTGTTATCCAAGTAGGGACATTACTTAGCAACTACCACAGCTAAAAAGGAATTTTCATAAGTCTCAAGAGAGGTTATGATTTATTGACCAAAAAACTCCAACAAAATCCTGAAACCAGTTTAGGCTGGCTACAGTTAGCTGCTTATGAGTTACTTGACTAAGTAATGGTCACAGTGAGTCTATATCAACCTATTTACGCAGAAAATACTGTGTTGTGTTACCATTAAAAGGTCTTTAATTGAACAGACAATTATTAACTTCAATACATCTTTTAAGCAAACCCTTTTTTTACATCCTGCCATGGGGAAAAAAAAAGGACAAAGAAAACCCCATCGCATGCATACACGTTCAGAAAAAGGGTACAGTCTAAGAGAAGAATGAAAAATAGCAGCTCTGCAGCAGAGTTTTTGTGTGCAACTATGTGTGATGGAGAGGGAGAGGAAGGGAGCGAGGAAACGGTATGATTTAATGCTTGCAGGAGTGTCATTTTCCTTTCTGCCCTAACTGTTCAATTCTTTTATTTTCAAGGAGTTCAAACCAGAGCTTTAAAAAGCCTCTATTTGTATCTGGGGTATATAAACATGAAATTCTGTTTACATTCTTAATTATAAACACGTATTGAAAATCCCTGGTCTATCTCCAACCCCAAATCAGTTTGATAGCATTCAAATCAATGTTTACAGTCTGGCACTTGTTGCCTTCGCAGCCTTAGCTCTGCGCCTCCATGCTGCTGATACAAGCGTGAAGCATAAAGTCCCGCAGCCTTGCACTGTAATTGCAGAAAGCAGAAGAGAGATGGGGTGTAGATCTAAGGTCTTAAGCTTAGGAGAGGAGAGAGCGCAGAGGCAGCCATCCCTTTAAACATCTCACACCCTGCTCTGCTCATCTCTTCTATCAGCGCTAGGATAACAGCATGTGAATACAAAGCTCGGCCCTGCCTTAATATAATTCAGAACGTTACATAAGTGCTTGATAAACAAAGCAGGCAGCTAGAAATGAGATAACCTAGCCATGTGTATATTCAGCTGACTACTTACTTAGATTCCCAGCTAGTATGCTGTGACTGTGATAAAGGGAAAGAAAATGGCTGTAAATGCCAGCCTCTAAAGGCATCCTTGGTTCTTTTAGGACACCTCAGTTTTTAACACCATGTGCAGGATAAACATGCCAACGTTTTAAATATGGCCAGATCAAATTTTTTATTTCCTTTTTCCTCCCCTGCTTCGGCAGAGTAAAATGGTTGGCAATACAGAAGCGTTTCAAAACCATTCTCCTACCTACCCACAGCTACATGGAATAGGTCGCA
The DNA here is from genome assembly GCF_965183815.1 of Platalea leucorodia. Classification (NCBI taxonomy): domain Eukaryota; kingdom Metazoa; phylum Chordata; class Aves; order Pelecaniformes; family Threskiornithidae; genus Platalea; species Platalea leucorodia. The sequence continues at coordinate 58,030,380 of NC_138823.1, read as the reverse complement.
TCTTTAACATGCACCTTTAAAAACGTATTATAGACTAAATAATACTTCTCAGCTTTGCAAAGTTAATTCCAGACAATAATTAGGATGGAAGTTGCCAGACACATTATCTAAATATCCCACCGCACAAAATACACGTACAATGTCATGAAAGATCTCAGAAAAAAACCTCAGACACAACCTCTAATGTATACCTTTCTGGGCCAGGTGAGAAACATTTAAAACAATGTTAACTGCATCTGTTGTCTTATTGCTGAATGAAAACAAAAGCATGAGGCCATGAAAATAAAGGCCCTGAAAATAAAAGCATGAAAGCAAACGGACCCGGCTTCACATTGATAAGCAATTATTGAACATAGTATGTTTCTAGTCAATTAAAAACCTACTTTTAAAAAAGTTTACAAATACCTTAAAACAAAAGCACACTGCTCCAGAACAGCAGCTAGAAAAGCCAGCTAAAGGAAAGAAAGAATGCGTGGGAAGTGCTGATAAAAAACCCCCAAAGAAAATGAAACAAACCAAGAACCCCAAATGAGAGTTTAAATATAAGCTATGCTTCTAGAAACGTTATCTTAGCTGTACTAAAAATATACATCAAAATGCCCACTACTGCTATCTGAAGCTCCCTTCTGTTGGGCCCTCTTCCTTTAGAGCAAACAAAGTCGTAGTAATAGCTAGCTTTCCTCCAGCTTCCCCTGTGAACAAGATCCGCTGGTGGGTATAAGTGGTCAACCACTGCCACCAGTTCTACAAACTTCCACATTTCTCTAATCCTATTCATTGTCTTGCCTTATTATATTTCTAAGTGGTTTAACAGCACATGCCAGTATTTTTCATTTTCCTTAGAGGGGTGGCTGTTACTTTTCACCCATCACCATCTCCGGTCAGACAGGAGGCATGGTCCCAAAGGTACACATTTCTTGCAAAGTCCAGAAGAAAAAGACAATCCTGATCTTTTTATTTAATATGATGGGATTTGTACTTTCCCAAATATTATAACTTTGTTAGAACCACAAACAATTTTTGTCTGCCCTACACTAAAAAAAGGGAAGCACATTCTTCCAGCTGCCACATGAAGCAATGTTTCTCATGAAGACAAGTTTTCAGGGATTTTGTTGCGTTGTTTTTTTTTTTTTTTTTTAGGGGAAAAAAAAAAAAATCTAAATTTTTATGCATGTGTCCCTAATTGATGGAAGGAAATTGCTTGCCATGAGATTTATCTTGTAGCTACAAAACATGCCCTGTGGCCATCTGGTCATCTGCTGCAGAGGTGCAGGGACACCTGAAGTCCCCTCCCAAGTTCACATGTTGTAAGCAGTAAAATAAAAGCAAGTCAATGCAGCATGCATGGTGTAGTGTACCACACTGTAAGATTAAAAATAAGACATGGCACACTTGTGAATTACACTGATGTTGGCTGGTGCAACTGTGTGCAACATGCAATCAGTATTTCCCGTAAAGAGCTACTGTGTAATTCAAATATATCACCATTTGTGCTTTACCTTTTAGCCCTCAGAATTTATTCTAGTAGAGTTACCTTTGAATTTCCAGAAATATGTCTGTTTAGGAGGACTAGCCACCACACATGCACAGATCAGCCAGTACACAGGCAGTGCCTCCTAATATCAGCTGGAAAATCCACAGTAAAAATAGCAAGAACGGTTGAAAATCTGGTGAGAACTCTGGGAACTGCTCAAACACGAACCTTAAATACAGACATGATTTATGCTGGGACGACTCACTGCGTGACAAAGAAAACAGTATAAGCCTCACCAGTGGAAAACAAGTTTACATTAAGAGTTGCTATCGTTATTTATTGCTTTCCTTCCCAGTTCTATCACATCACAAATAAAATATGTAGATCTTTTTCTAGCAGTTTTCAACTACCAACCAAAACAACTGGAAGAAAATACTTATTTTAAGATGATGAAATATTATACGGCAGTGAACGCCTACGCTGTTTGTGTTCTTACACCATAATGGATTCCCCTATAAAAATCAAAGCCACTCAAAAGAGATTTTTAAAAGGTCAGCTCAAGCAATGGACCTAATTAAAAAAAAAGTAGACGACTGAGCCAGCTTAAAGAAGGGTTATTTCTGAACTACGAAACAAAGAAAATAATTTGTGCTTTAACGATAGGCTTTTCAATTCTTATGAAAAGTCTCTTTTCTTTCTGAAAGTCCTCTCTTCTCTTACTGCAAGGAGATTTTGCTGCACTGTCTGCAGTAGATGGGGCAAACAGCCGGATGCAGAAAGAGCGGCTGCACTGGCTGCATGAAGAGAAATTGCAAGGGGGCTGCCCCACTGCTAAGAATACAAGAAGTCGTCCCCACCGCATCTTGTGGGTGGGGAAGATGACTGAATAAATTTCTCCAAGGCCTTATCTGCACTAGAATAAGCCTTTCTGGAAAATCAGCTTAGGAAGAGCCCTTGTATCAGTGCAGCCATATTGATTAAAGGTGTGACTCTTCTCACGCTCCTCTTCCAATAAAACCTCAGAGAAAAAGTCAAGCCTTTCTGTATTGCTTAGCATGCCTAAAATGGACAGATGGCAGATGAAATTGTAATATAATTTAATCAGCAGGAAACCAAATAGCATATATAATCTTAGCAGTCAGTCCTACAGAAGGATACTCCATTCAAACACTGCCTACCTGCACTGTATTTATTAAAAGAAGAGATGCCTTCCTGTGTCTATTCTAAATGCAATAACGACGGATTACATAGTGTTATCCATTTTAGGGACAGACTATTGCATCTAACAAGTCAGAGCCCTGAATGGTCACTTTCTCCATAGGCTGCTGGATCACTGGAAATCCACGGCAAACAGCCCCTGCATGAACTCTTCCAAGAGATATGGTGGTTATGCTGGTCTGCTGCCTTCACTGATGCTTCTGAAATGCAGCCTGAACTAGCTACTGGGTAACCTTCTGAAGACAATATTCTTTGGCAGGTTAAACACACCTGGGTGCTTTCTTATCATCTAGCTTGGGTCCTCTCAAGCATCCTCCATGGAAGATGCTCTTTGTATTTGGAGAAGCAAAGACTTTTGGCTCTGCTTTCTCCAAACCAAAAACTTTGGCTGGCTGTATGATGTTTATTTACATCGTCTAAAGCAAACGACGCTCAAAGTCATTACTGGAAAACATCTACATTGTCCCCGACAGTCCTATAAGCATTAACGTTAGTCATAGACTTACCACATTTAAATGCTCTTTGGTGTACGTATTTCACAATGAACAACTCAGATTTTGTCTACACTTGGCACACAGTAAAAACACATTGACTGCTAAACACGGTTTTATTGTTAGTATAGATAGGGAAAACGGTACTTAATGACGTTTGAGTTGGTCACAGTTTACACAGTGGTCCTTATACACATTAAAGACAAAACTGTTGGCTAAACTTTTTCCAACGTGGTGTATTTTCCCAGTGTGGACAAAGAGTTGAGCTGGTTAGGGAAAAATGTTCCTCAGTCATTTTCTAATTTTTCCCCTCCTGTTTAGGGGATCTAGCGACAACCTGTGCATCACAGATCAGGTAAGCTAGTTATGCTGCTTAACTCGTGTCCTTCATTCTAATGTAAGTATTTTTCTAAAAACTTGAAAACGTCTGCAATATTAAACAAACAAAAAAATATTCAAATTATAAAATCGAACTAAAAGATTTTGGGTGCATTCATTTTACTTTCACTAAATCTGATTATTAGGATTCATATCCCAGTTCTTACAAACTTCTAATTTGGTCTCATCAAAAGCTGTAGTAAAACAGAGCAGAGTTCATTTGATATGCTGTACAAAGAGAACTGAGAAGGACCAGACCTGTACCTGTACCGCACCAAACACTTTCCAGGAAGTAATGAAGCTGTACTGATACTTTCTAGACAGAATAATGATGTCTTTGGCAAAGAGCAGCACTAACAATTATTTCGCAGCAATCAGAAAGACAAACTGGTATCTGTGACTGCATTGTACTGAAAAAGCCTGTGACTCCTCCACAATAACCTTTAATATCAAACACAGTAACAGCTTTTACAAGGTCTTAAGGAAGACACTACCCTTTTTTTTTTTTTCCACAGATAGGTAAACGGAAAGACATGAATAAAGTACCCCAAGGCCAAACCAGGTAAGCCATTCTCTAGTAAAGCTACATGTTGAAGCTCTTTTTCCTGATCTAGTTTGCCCTTTCGCTTCCCCTGTGTAAATAAGGAAGACAAAAGTCATAAGAAGCTGAAATAATGCATAACAGATACCAAAAATCAGCATGATACATGATTACAGCCTGCTGCGAGCAGCTCACAAATTGAGGAGAATTCAAACAATAGCACATGTTATGTGATTTGGACATTGAGAATTCCCTCGACTCCTATTCATATGAGCAAGCTATTGAGAAACACTGACATTTGGGCAATAAAAAAACACACCAAGAGAACATTGATTTCCCAATACAACTGCCATTGTAGTTTTCCTAGTGTAAACCGATCCCCCCCCCTCTCTCTCCACTGCTGATTTGTCGCAGCTTCTTTAACCAGTGCTGACAACAGGCCATTCACATCACTGTGCATTGTATCGTGCAGTTTCAGACTGATCCTTAGAAAGGCATCTAACTGTATCTCAGACTGCCAACAAGGAAAACACAAAGCAAAACGCCATGATTTCCGAAAGAGAGAGAACGGGGCGGGCGGGGGGGAGAGGAGGAATGCTTTCAATTTAGTCCCATTCTTCAACTAGAACAGAATATTACAAATACAATAGCCAAAAGATCCCCAAACCTGTATAATTTCACTAAATGGGCTTACCAACCAGCCTGCTGTAAAACCAACAAGCAAATAAGATTAGTGAAAAAACAGCTTCCATACTGTTTTATCTTACTGTAATCAGACAACTTACACCACCAGAACAAAAGTCAGCCTTGAGCTTTGTGAACAGAATACAATGCAACACGAGCACAGTCATTCTAAGAAACCAAGGCCAATTTACCTCTAATTCAATCTTGCACGAGAACAGAGTCATGCAGTGACCTGGAAGGATTTTTGTTTTTAAAATGGAGAAACACTGCTGCTTGCGATATTCTAGGAATACGCACAATACTGGATCATCATACTTTGTTTCAAAGTCTGCAGAACGTCTCCGGCATTATCTGACTACAGTATGAAGCTGCAGATTTGGCTCTATACCACATCTCAGCATACTCCTCTGAAAGCCATCACCCCCAAATAATCTGTAAAATATTTATCAGCTGGAGACTAAACAGGCCTCGGGGAGGGAATGGTATAGGGGAAGCATAGGGGACTGGAAGACATGATGAGGGACTAAGAGGCAAAGCCCCATTTAGTGCAGCAGCTAGGCTGCAGGGGGGGAGGAAGGAAAGCAGCTTATTTTCAGAGCCCCCTTACCTTCTCAAGCTGGTAGCAGATCTGGAATTCATGACTCTGGGGAGAAATATTCTGTATGACCTGCACACATGTAACACACGCACTGTTGCTTGCACAACTGTATATAAGGAAAAATATGGAATTTTAAATGCAGAAAATTGCAACTGGTAAGTCACTTCTAGCTCAGAGCACCAGACAAGGTACGCAGAAGAGTGAGTCACAGATTTGAAAGGATACCTGCAACTGTATTACATTTAACCCAGAGGAGAGATGCTTTGAGAAAGGTTTTGAGTTTAAACACGTGAGCAGCTCCAGGGAAGGCACGCAAAACCCAACCCAGGGCCCCATCACAGAACAAAAAAAGACAACGAAACAGCCACGAACGAAGGGAAGCACCTCTTCTGCATGGCCAGTTGCTCCTGTCCTGCCGCACACAGTCTGCTGTCACATTCCCTGTCGCTCAAGATCTTCCACTGTTGATGGGAAGCATTTTTGTTGCTGTTACTGTTATTAAGTGTGTTGAAGGATAATGCAATTCCGTGTATTTTCTTTCCTTCACACTCCTTATTGGCCTCTAGTGCCTAACAAACAGGAGATTAATTTCAATGCCCTCTTCTACTTTCACTTTGAGACACAATTAGGATTTGATTATTTCACCTCTTAGCAAGAGAGAAATAAATAAGGAGTCCTCACATTCCTCAAAAATGAGCTCAAGTGCTTCATCTAACTGGGCACTTCAGGATTTAAGAATTTCAGCTGAGGCCATATAATTGGGAGAAGAAATGCTCCTTTGAATTGAAAAGGCAGTTTCTTACAGACAAAGAGTATTTCACACTTAAATAAATATTTAAAATGATATGGTTCTAGGAAGCTTGTTTCCTGAAACCAGGTTCTACTTGTTACTTTATTTCTGCAAGGTTTTCATCATCTGAGAAGAAGATATGTTACCTACCTACTTTTAAACTATATAAAAGCAGAAATGCATATAAAACTTAATATTTGATTTGTCAATAGTTTGAATATTTATGCACACTGTGCAACATCTGAAAATTTCCCGCATACTTTAGTGGGAGTTTCTGATGGATTCTTTTTACTTGAGAATCATGAAGCGAGAATGGATTTAGTTAAAAATGAAAAAAACATCTGTTCTGAAAGAAATGCCCATTTCTCCCTTTTTCTCCTGTTGGTATGCTTTGTGTGATTACATCAAATGAGCGCATACCTTTATAAGTGAGGTGGTACTGTATGTAAAGACCTTGGGGTCTCCTCTGCCACTATATTATGAACTGTCTTGTGGAAACAATTTGCAGTGTAGGTCAAGAGTGCCAAATGCACTGCAATGAATCCTGGCAGGGATATGGTAAGGGTTTGCAAACACCCACAACACTCACAAGGTTTTCCATCTGCCATTATTTCCTTATCGGATTTATAGCGGACTCCTAGCAGAAAGCAGAACCATTTCAAAATGCATGGATTGTACCCCTGAAGTTGGTCTAAAATGAAAAGAAGTCTTTTCCCTTCTTTCCTCCCCTTTTTTTCCTTACACTCAATTTTGTGGTTCCTCTGGAAACAGTGCCCTCTCTGTCACGCACACCCAGATTTAGCACTTATCAAGCAAATTGCTACATATGATGTTCTCTTCCTTCATCACAAGGTATGAAGAAGGAGCCACATGCCTGGATAGAATGGAATTGCCACAATAAGAGTAATGCGAAAAGCAGACTCCTATCAAGATATTTTTTACAGACAAATGAAAAGAGCCCCCAACTGTGTTACGAACAATAGAAAAATATAATTGCATTACACAATACAAATATTAAGGTAATTTCAAAGTTGGGTCAGATGGGTCTGATAATCGTCTGTTCCCTAATAGGATGCAGTAACAAAATCACATATAAGAACTTCTTCAATGTATAAACACAAAGCCTTTAGTTCACTGAAAAATGCTACAGTGCTCTTTAGTCTTCACAGATACACGATAATTTCTGAATGAACAGCCCTGCATTCTGCCTATGCAGATTACATAAAATAGAAAAGTATGAAATTATTAAAAAAAAGTCAAAGGAGGCTTGGGAATAGTAGATAGAATAAGCCAACTTTACATACCCAAGTAGACAGGTGAACCTCACTGTGACTGACCAAGCTGACGCATTACCTATCTATCTCAAGAGCCCAGAGGCCCATATCATAGCAAATGGTCAACCTGTCAAGAATAAAACAATGAACAAACAAAACAGGGTAAAGTAAAGAAACAGATCTGCAGACACTATTAGTAAGTGGAGAGAAGAAAGAGAAATATGTCAGCCAACAAAAAGAGATACAGTTGTAATTTAGATCAAGACCACAAGTCAGTCATAGGGTCTGTACACTGGAACAGAGGAAAAAGGACACTACCAGTAAGATCCAAACATGCTGGGTTCTGCTCAGAAGACTTCCAGCCAGTGTTGCAACAACTGCTGCACATGTGTAAGGTGAAAAAGCTCCAGAAGATAAGAAGCTTTTATGTTGAAATCTCTCCAAACCAGTGTGATAGCAAGATATGCCTCTGTCTCCATTTTAAGAGAGAAAACTTATAAAAGATCAGCAATTCTTAACTTGCCAAGAGCTGGAGAAAGCGAGTGAGTCCTCTGAAGAAGTCATCTCTTTCACAAGTTTTTAGAAACTTCTGTCGAGGTACAGGGAAATACTGAGTGTTGTGCCCACAGAGCACTGTTCTTGCCCATCCTTTTGGTGGTGGGCTTATCCACTGTTTTCAGGGAAAGAGGGCAGTAACACACCTGTTAAAAGAGAAACCCTCCCCAGTGCTCTGAGATCTACAGAAAAAGACAACTACAATCAATCTTATTAGAGGCAGAGTGAAACTGGGACTTTTCACTTGAACAGCCTTTTCTATTTTTCCTCCAGAAAAAAGTGTATTGTGGTCCTAGCCTACTTGCCCAGAAGATGCTCATCTTCTGGAAAAACAAGGCTAGACGAGATGAAGAACCCAGTCTTGCTTTTGGAGAAAGACACTTGTTTTAAGCTCATCACACAGGCTGAAGGGTTCAGAAGATTAAATATTTTGGAACTGTCCTTCAATTACTTCCTTCCTAGAGAAATTCACAGAATGTCTATAGAAGATTATTTTTTGCTGAATTTTTTTCTTTGTTGTTAAAGGCATTTATTTGTATATTTCATTTTCTGTGGTCTTTTCCTTTAGATTCATGATAAGGTCACAATAACAATAATGATAATGACACAATAAGAATCCAGCTTACTGTAACTGCCTTTTACCTAGGCTTGCTAATTGCCTGGAATGTAGCTGTGTATTTACTCACATTTCTGAACATTCACCTGCGCTGTGCTCTTCATATATGCGGAAACAGAAGAATTCCCTAGCAGAGTTTCTCTCTGGTTGCTTTCAGAATCTTATGCGGTGGTTTCTTCCCCCCCATATCCATTCTCCTCATTTCCATCAGGACATAGGTTAACGCCTGCCGACACTGCACAGTCTCATATATTTAACATTATGCCTTCATTAAACGCACATTAGGGACTACTAGCAAGGTTATATGTTGGTCCAGTGCTTTAAGACCATGCATTCCTGCCTAAAAATACTTACTGCTTTATTATTTTTGCCTTGTTTGTAAACCCTGTATTTATTATCTTTGCCCACCTACAATCTTCTCTTTCTTCTTCTTTTCATCCTCTAAATAGGTATAACTTGTTTATAGCTTATGTAAGAGCATTCCTAAAATCAGTTTTAATCATCATGTAATCATTCTTTCAACATATTGTATATTATGAGCTCCTTGCCAGAGGTACAGAATGCTGTATTTATAAATAAGTTAACCAATTTATATGAGTAAGCTTTAATAGAGGTCTCACCTTTGCCCGTTTTACATAACGTAATTTGTTGATTATTACTTTTGAAGTACTATCAGGTCAAAACCCGAAACTTTTGCCTGTGTTGGTTGGCAGGGATGGGAAGCGATGTGCACTCTGTACTACCTCTACACCACAACCTCCTCTGAAGAACCTCTCGCCTTGACGTGAGACCCTACAAACATCAGCTGCCTAAGAACTATGGAGGAATGAGGTGAGTAACCAGTGCATAACACAAGTTAAAGCAAAAACAAACAAACCAGAGAGACTTCCATGTAGTTCTTAATAGAAAATGAAACTGGGGGAAAATTAGTGACTACATGTGACCCCTCTTTTTCTCTTTTTTAAATAGTAACAATGCTGATGTAATGAACTATAGTTTACTGTCACCACTTCATACCGGGGCTTGCCAGTTGTGTAGAATGTAGCAAAATGTTTGTTCACTGGCATCTGTCTCTTTAGAGAAAAGCTTTTCAAAGCAGGCTCCAGTATGTTCATGGAGAAAATCTAGTATATGGCAAACTTGCTGAAAAAACGGTTTCTAAGACCCTGACAATGTAAGGTAATAGGCCAAAAAACTCAATGAAGATAAAAGTCATTCTGGATAAAGAAGCTCTTTTTCCAGCAGAGCTTACTTCTACATTCCCTAAATAGAATAAACCCTAGTGGCAATAGTGCTCTTTAACACTTTACTGCTCTTTAACAAACTGTTCTTTAATAATTGCTATAGTAGTGTTGGCAACTACAGGTCTGACATGGTTGTGCCAGTAAGTAAGCGGAGGCCAAGAAATTACACCCATGCTGATCATTAAACTTCTTCACAATGTGGTTGGAAAAAAACTTAACGAACAATAATTATCCAAAATCTGTACCATCGGACTTTCAGGATGCTAACATCCAGAATGCAGATCTTCTCAACCCCAACCCCATTCTTCTAAACCAGAAGAAAGGTTTGGAAGCCGCCTTTTACAAAGACAAAAAATGCAAGGAGGCAAAGGCAGGAGTCAAGAAATCCATCAGCAGGCTTCGGTCAGAAAAACGTACTTAAATGTTATTTGGATATTCAGCCCAATTCCTTTGCTGTGACAAAGTATCTGAAAAACAAAAATACACCCCCAACCTCCCCCACAATGTTCGTGACAGGAAACTAAAGCTGAAAACTGTTCTCAGAAAAGCCATACAACTGATTTCCAGATTCACCTTTTCCTGCCTTAGCAGTTAAGTATAACTCCTTAAGATCATCTCTCTTTTTTGATTACAAATAGAGGAATTGTCAGGGGAGTAGTAAAATGAGGAAAAATCTAATTTTTGAACCAATTCTAGAACAAATGAACTTTCACAAATTTTATTCTGGAAGACACTTACTTAGTGTGTCCATTAAACAGGAACTCTACTGATAGATTTTATACATATTTTCTTTTCCACTGCTTAATTTAGGCTCAAATTAAACTTTGTGTAGAAACCCACCATTATAACAAACATTTCTAATTAAATCTGAAAGAATACTTGTACAATAGACACAACTGAAACAGTTTCTCTAAAGTCAAACAAACTTTTAAAAAATTCTGGCAGCATCATTGTTGTCTTGTATTAAAATGAACAAAATTAGCTTTAACTTAATTACGAGAAGTAAAGAGACACCCTTACACTGCTTAGTCTCCCAGTCTGACTTACCTTAAAACTGGGATTATAGCCAAACTGACAAATACCACAACTCTATTTTGGTTTAGTCTGAGGTGTAAAATTTCTTTTTCAAGCATAAAGGCTTAGCCTTCACATTTTTCCAACACAGTATAAACTGTATTTTATTTTCTTATTTCTTAATTTCTACATTCCACCATCTTTCTTTTTTCAAATCTGTTGGTGCAGCATTACTTTAGAAAAACACCGCCACCCAAACCCTGGCTTCTTGTAGATCCTAACATAAACAAGGCTGTGTACATATATTAGTGCAGAGGAGCCCATGTATGCAGAGTCTGGCCAGTGAGTAGTTCGTTAAGGAAGAAATATGACTCTTGGCCTTTCATTATCCTGTGGTGTGAGTGTGTCTACTTGAAAAAAGAAAAACCGACCATCTCTAAGTGAAAAAATGCATGTGGCATTTAAAGAAAGTTGAACCCCAAGTGTACATAATTTGACAGTATCCCATATAACCTGCCATTAAATTTTCAGTGCTCTCATTTCTCTTTTAAGCATCCAACTTAAGAGTTATTATACAGTTGTATTATATTAAATTTATTATGTAAACAAGTGTTTCATGGTAGGTTAGGAGTAAGTCAACAGAATATGGAAAACACTTTTCTCTACAGCATAGTAAAAAACAAAATATCCAACAAAAAAATTTAAAATACATTTGTGTTACATAATGATAAGCTTACTAATAGGCTAACATATTCTTTAACCAACTAATCTCTTCTGCTGAGAACATGCACACACTCGACCATGAATTGTAAATGAACAGACTGAATTAAATTCTCTATTAATCAACATAAGCTGGAGAAGTGGAGTAAATATAAGTGACTCTTAACATTCCCTGCAATATAATGAAGCTGGCTTTGGTCATAGTTTATTCGTTCTCCCACGCATATACTGGAAGAGTCCTAAACCAAGAACAGCATATAAATAACACCAGAACTGACAGAATGACCTACAACTTCCTTCTGAAATCTACTCATAAATCCTGCAAGCAGATTCTAGATAACCAACATCTGCAGTTTTATTTCACTTGAAGACGTTTTGAGATGCTGACGCTGAGCACCGATTCACAATCAGGACTTCTGGAGTTAAGCTTTATCAGCACGATTACTCTAAGTGACGCTTAGTTTTACTCCTTCTTTGACTTGATAGTAGGGAATACACAGGATTTAAGGTTCTCTTTACTGACAGTTATCTGTATTCTAGACAGACATCAACTTTCAAAGCAACTTTCAAAGGCTGGTTATTAACTTTGTTATTTTCCATTCATATATTTTAAAAAGACCTCATATTATTTGTAATACACAAAATTCAAACAAAACGACCCTCAATAAAGTTCAGTCCTGCAGAGAAGCCTTCCCTTCCCCCTGCTCAATATCCCAGATTCTGGCCATTTGCACCAGTCACACCGGCCCACTGTGCCAGTTCACTGACTCAGCCCTGTACCAGTACCTAGTCACTTCTGTCCTCGCTGCTGTGATGTAAAATAAATACAGCCTTTCCTCTTTAATAATAAACACAACAGAATGCTCTTTCTTTGTTTTAAAGGATACTAATGCTTTAAGAGAGTATATAGTGAGGGTGCTGCCGAGTGTCTTGATTCTTTAGCAGGCTTTTGCTCTGCCTCTAAAGGCGCTTGAAGTGCGTATTGCAAATAAAATTGCAAAAGCATCTGAAAGTCTGCAGTTTACCTCTGCAGAAGGGATATGGAAAAACATATCTCCAAATTAGATATAGGCTACTAACACAGACAACTAAATGCAGACAAGCTCAGCTGACGGACCTATTTGCAATCCTCTAATTCGCTTAATGGATCGTGTTTCCAAATGGGGCTGAGTTGCTGTGTTACACTAACATGCCCTGCACCTACTCTTCCATCGCATGTGCAAACAGTCAGGAAAAAAATGAAGAAAACATTCATCAGGCGTTCAGGAAAAACTGAAAAATATTGTTGACTAGGGAGGAAAGAACTCAACAGAATAAAGTCAGCTTTGCGATATTTTTCAAAGGAAACTAGAAATGTTTAATAAAACATGTTAAGAAGAGTCAAAGTGTACTTTCATGCATCTGTCATAACTTTGCTTGGTCTTTAGACTTTATTACTACCTTAAATTGAGGTTAAGGAATATTTTATGTTTTTCTGCCTTACATTTTCAACCTTTTTGCTTGTTCTAAAACTGCAGAAAACAGACCGTCAGGCACAGAGAAGTGTGTGGGAAAATGTATGGTTTAATTTTATGTTTGAGCAGCCCATCTAGGGCTGCTAAAAGGCTTCTCCAATGGTAACTAGTTAATAGGAAAAATATTTGTCATATTAATTTTCAAAAGACAGAGACGGTGCTGTGTTTATAAACTATTTTCTCTCTTATTTTTTAATTGAGAAATATTCTTGTCTTCTCTAAGTATGGAAAGCATTTGTGAACTGAAGTGGCTAAACCAGGCGGGTACATGCCCATATGCCATACTGGCTATTTGTGAACGTTATTTTCATACTGCTACTTCCTCCAAATTGAAAATACAAAGGCATTTGGGGGGTTTCTACAGCTGCTGCTTCTTCCTTATTTTTGTACTTCTAACTACTAGTACTATAACATCATGGTCACATTTTCATTACCAAAATTAAGATAGAATTGGTTAAGTCTAATGATTTTTTTCATAAGTGAGGGCAAAAAGGGGAACAACAACAACAAAAAAATCATGGCAACAGTTGAAAAGGTTATTTAAGAGAATTCCCAGTGCATATTTTAAGAAACCACAATTCTGCCTCTCAAGAGTATGTTCTACTAGGTAGTAAACAGTGAAAAATTTAAAGCATTACACACTGCAGAATGACTTTTGTCCTATCTGGCAACCATGTCTGTTTAGAAGACTCATCAGTAAGGCTAAATTACTTACTCTATAATTATAACCCCACTCTTTTTTTTCTGTCATTAAATAACAATTTACTGGTTGGTTAAGGTTTATAGTTTAAATCAGGTAAGGGGAGAAAACCTGTTCATGAATTAACCAAACAAAATTTGCTTCTAACTTATGTAATGAATTTTTAAGATTTGAAAGTGATACTGCATGAGAGATCTTAAAAAGAAAAATGAAGAAACTTCATCATCACAGTGAGTTGTTTATATATGAACCAGAACAGAATTTTAGATGGAAGAAAATCATATTACTATAGTTTTCCCATATCACCATCAAAAATTTAGTTACACGAAGAATGAAACATTTATAATTAATACTTCTCCTAATTTTTCTCAGTAAAAAGTTTTTGTCCTATATTTAATAAGCAGTTACCAAGTTCAAAAAGAATCACTGCTTTTAAAAATAATATTCTCTAGCTTATGATCAGTATGTTTACCTTAATTTATCATACATACATCCACATTTACTTCGCCATCCCTTACGATGAAAGAAATCTTATTAAAGACAAAAAGCAAAGATGCAAGAGGGTTCTAAGTTTGTTTCACACCTTCTGGCTCTAGTCTGCCAATAAAAAGCATGTTTCAAATATGAATCCGAAGCCACAGTCATACTACATTACATTTGAAAATAAATGTTGCCGCCATGTGTAAAGGACTTCAAAAACGTTTAGACCACGATTCTTTGATCAGTATACAAGACAACTTCTCTCCTCCTCCTCACTCCTTGAGCTACTCCTTCCCACTCTCCCTCTGCTCCCTTCCTTTCCACAACAAAAACATGATTTCAGCAGTTGCATTTCATGGGCCTGCTTCCCTTTCAATGAGCCGCCTTACCTTCTCAGGCATGCACAAAGAAATACCAAGACGTCTTCAAGGTACACAGTGAACAGAGAAAGCACAAACAGGACTTTGCAAACCCAAGGCTGGACACGTCACGCTCCGGGATGGATGTCTGCACAAAGCACTTCATTGTCTTCCCTCTCCACACTTCATCATCTTCCCTCTCCATTTGTTTTCTCTACACGGGCATAACGGTCCTAACGAGAACCAAGTCTGGCACTGGGTTTGTTAGCACACAGGTGGCATGTTTTGGAGCAACAGGACGTCAAAATCTTTCCAAACACAGAGATGGCAGTGTGTCATACACTGTAGTGCTCCCAGGCAGTTTGAAAAAGCCGGCCGATTTAAAGGAAGTCATTTGGGGTTTTGTCTCAAATGATGTCAGAACACACAGATACCACACTGCTGCTCCAGGGACACAAAAAGACTTACAGTTCCTTAATTTTTTTTCCCTAAGTGGTGCGGATACTCTGATTATCGACCTTTGTTACTTGTCAGTTTAAATATAGATTGCTGGATTAATGATTTCACAGAAAATACGTCTGCATAAACTAGAGAACAGTCTCTTATTCCAATATAACTGCGTTTATATTTTCTGTTGCAGTTCTGTCACGCTACATGCAAGCACACCAGGTCAGATTCTTCTGGCCTCTTGTTGGTTATCTTCCTGGAGAACATAAATGACGAAGACACTATTCTCGGTTCCTTCAGCAATAGAGAACAGGGGTGCTGTGGGGCTCCTCCCATCCAACTTTGGAAGGTATCTATTTTTTGGGTGACCTTTACTACCTGAATTACCCCTACACAGCAGTTACTATGAAGAAACCTGGGATAGGGCCGAGGGCATACAAATCCAACTGAAGGCACCGATTCCATGCATCTCCTTTGACAAAGACATATGATATGGGATATATCAAACATGCTTGATGGGCTGCAACAGTCAGTCACTAATTGATACAGCCAATTATCGGTGACAGTTTTATGCAAAATATTAAGTGGTTTGTAGCATTTTTCAGTAAAATTTCAACTCAGATCTCAAGGGTGCCCAAGAGATTATTTTTCTTTGTGTTCCAATGTTCTTAAATTAGACAGAGCTGAACAGTGTAGGCGTATGGAGAGCCCATGAACAAGCACACAAAGCAGGGCATAATCCCTAGATTTAATTCTATATATGGTGGAAATTACAAAACACACAAAAATGCTGAGATGATAGAAAACACCTCCTTCCTGCTCTCTAATGATGAGGAAAAAAAAAAGCAATTCTGCTATTCTGCTACCAAAGCTGGGAAAGCTGAAGCCTCATACATTGTCAGAATAAAAAAACTGCTCGGTACCATCGAGATACCAGGAGTTATTACTGCATACGGCACTTTCAAAGGAGACAGAATTTGGAATGAATGAAGACCTTGGCATTGAACAGGTTAATATTGAGAACAAGTGGCACTGCTGCAGGTGGCTTGGGTTCACCGACGCCTGGTGTTGGGAGGGCACCGCAGGAAGGACTTAGCTGCCACTGCATCGATGCAGCCTGTGGGTGACCTGTCTCTGTGCGAGCTTTAGCAGAGTCCCATTTGGAGTATGATACAGCCCATCTTCTAGGAAAATCCCTAGAAGCAGCAGTATGAAGTAACAAATCATGAAGCCACACTAAGTGAAAGTATATGAATTGCACTAATGCTCATATTTATTTACAGTCAGGAGTGTAGCCTGTGTACATACCAACACACCGGATTGAAGTGCTACACTATACAAAAGAAGCAGATAATGCCAAGGTAGGTTTTCTGACCTTAGACTGTAAGAGGGAATTTAGGGATGACTATGTCCACACTAGCAGTTAAACTTAATCTCTAGGAAAGCACAAAGAAAGTCAGAAATATTCTTGGTTTCAAGAAGTGCTGCTGTTGAGGAAAAAAATTATCTGTTTTGTCACATCAGGAGTTGAATCTGTGGACAACACCAGAAAGAACTATTTTTTTTTTTTTAATTAATCCACTTAATACCAGGATAGATGCCTCAGAAGTTGGCTAAAACCCTTCTCCAAGATAGAATAACTACAAAGAAAAAGAACTCGAGGTGTGTCTTTTCCATGTATATTAGCTCAACTATAAAAATCAATTTTCTTTGGCCAAGCTCACTTCCCTTGTGTTTGCTTTCCTGAGAACTTGCATGATCAAGTTTTATTAGCCCAAATGTTTGCATAGAGACCAACTTAGGCCTTCACACATAAGTATATCAGAAGTGGCGTATTTTATCAGGGAAAGATTGATAGACAAACTGGGATAAAGTATTGGCTGAGGGCAGGGTTCCCTTGAACTCTTGGTTTACTTCCTACAGCGAGGAACTCAGGGAGCCAAAGTACAACCCTCCCAGCTAGGGCCACCCATGCACGCACACGCTGTTATTTCATGTGAATGCAATGGGACAGAATTAAACTCTGGAACCTTCCAATAAACCTGAATGTAGTTATTTTTTTTCTAACAACAATGCCTTGAGCAAACTGTGTGTGACCTAATAAGAGAACTGGATGTTCTGATTTTGTCTTTTCTCTCCCCTTTCAGAAGTGCCTAGTTCTGCTTGTCTACTCTTCTGCTCTAAAACGACCACCTCTTCCCTGACAGTGTTTAAGTACTGTAAGTATGGCCTATCAGGTCATTTTACCCAGTGAGCTGAATAACTGACATGTGACTAACCAAAACTAAGACAACTCAACTCTTCATCAAAACAACGGATGGACGTCACCAGACTGGGGGTGCCTGATATCCCCCAACGATGACCGACGTTCTGCAAAGGTCTTCAACTTCACTGCTGCCCGTGGACACAGATCTTCAAGCAAAAAGTAACTTCAGTGGCTTTTCTGGAATTGCTAGAGCAGCCACCAGTTAGCACATGGTATGGTTTGCAGTGAAGAAAGGGGGCTTATACTACAGAAACCACTTCACTAGCATTAGGGTGAAGTCAACACACTTACATATATAACACCAAACAGGTGGTTACAACCTATAATTCTACCTCATGGTATGCTATTTGTTAAAAGGAAATGTTATACCTCTTCATTGCCAAATCAATTAATTTACTTAAATTTATGAAGTTTATAAAAGGCACATAATCAACTCTTTTTCTGGGTCTTTTTTTAAATGAAGGCCATCATACCTGGACCTTTATTTGTTTCGATGTGTTCTACATTCATAGAAGTTTGATTTGCAGTTCCCTTCCATGGATACAATAAAATCTGGGCATTCGATAACTAGTACGGAGAAACTGAAGTATTAAAAAACAGAATTGCATTCATCTTATAGGAAACTATTTAGCTTTTAGAAAACTGTCCCAGAATTGCAAGAATTTTTTAATGACCATATTTTGGTCTATTATTTATATACGAGACAGTTCAATGCCAAGACAGCACTAATTCACAATCTGAAAGTCCCTTATACACCTAGAATTTGCTGAATATAAAATATGTGAATATGGACATAATCGCAGTAGTTCAAAATAAGTTAAAGCTAACCAAAGTAAGGTCTAGGATTTATCATCATAAACAAAACCAATCTGCTGAAATCTAGATAAAGTCAAATGGGGACACAACTAAGTCAAAGCAATTTTTCAAATTAAGTATCATTTTTTAAAATGAAACTTGAAATTTAACTTGAAAGAAATATTAAATCAGAAGACAGGGAAAACAATAACCTGCCAGTTTTATGATATTAATCTCCAAGAAATATATGAAGGTCATTAAGGAAAAATATAGTTGATGGCCATGCGATACTTCCCCCTCCAAGAGTTACATAAATATCTTTATGGTTAGTGATAAAGAACAACTCAGATCTTTGCTTATGATACATTTACCACTGTCAGACCACAAGGTCTGACCTCCGGCTTGGTCACAACTTGGTGTCTGTTACAAATATCACATGATGTACCAACACGACACTTAGAAGAAGTGCAGATACATGGAGAGTCATGTAACAACATCAAAATGGTTTGACAAGCAGGCCCTCATCCTCATTTCCGTGAAGGACCCGTACCCTGGTAATTTAAAAGGACATTAAAGATCAAGGAAAAGCAACTTGCAGGCCTAATATAAATAAAACATTTGCCTTTGTGTCTTTCTACTACCTCTGTTTCCAGAAAAATATTTCTCCCACAGTAATAAAGAAAATTGGGTTAAGTTTTAAAAATACAGAAGCTCTGTACTGTAGCCAAATTAAACTATTCCAAAACACACTGTATTTGTAACTCACTTTACAGTCATTAAGTTGGGCTGCTGACTTTATAATTTGCTAATAATGCTTTTCAGTATTTTAAGTCAGCCACCCAACTTGTAATCCAATGATATTTTTAACACATGTTGAGATTTTTTTTTGGTTTTGCCTTTTTTTTTTTTTAAGCAGAGAAATTAATGGTGACCTACTGATAATGTTCTTTCTTCACTATCAAGTAAAAGATTAGGATTTAGCTGATGGCGTGGGATGCTTTCTCCCAAACTCAGTGTAATGAAAACACTGCAGATGTTTCAAAATCCCACAGTAAGCACGTGTATCAGCATTACACCCTGTCCCTTTCTTCCTTTACCAATTAAAGATGACCATGGACAGGTCCTGAGAGAAATACCATCAGCTCCTGCTAAGCCAGAAGGACAGCACCCTCACAGTCAGTATTTTCTAAGTGCACGTAAGAGAACGTTTGCGCATACCAGAATTGTATTTCTAACCTAGTCTCACACGCTCTGTCAGTTACAAGGCGGACATGACCCCAGCACTCTGAATAAGGTCCATCCAATGCCAGCACAGAAATGTTCTTCTGGATAAAGCAACTACTGTTGTTGTGCAATATATAAATACGTGCATGCAGCAAAGACACAGCAACTTTTAAATCTCCTTTTCACTGACTCTATTGGTACTGTTTTAATTTTCAAGGCACGATGGAGGGGCAGATAAAAGTTGGGTGTATTTTTAGTACCTTCTTTCGGCTAGGATTACACTTCACTATTTTAAATCATCAATACCTATGAGAAAAAGGCTGCTTGATTAGAACAATGACACGGCTATTCCCGAGTTTCAAGTCTCTGCTCTAAGACTGAAGGTTTGTAAACGTGGATAAGTCACTTAGCTGTTACATTTTCAGGTAGATCATGAAATGGAAAGCACAGATACACTCAAAGGATATTTAAGTATCAAATACTATTTCATAAAGTGTCTTGAAAGTGAGGAATTATGCAAGTGTTGGATTTACTACTATAATAAATAATCTCAGAATAAAGAAAAAAGCAAGCCAGTTAGACGATATGGAGGGAAGATACATAGAAAAAACCCCAATAATCTTCCTTTAAGCTTTTAGGAAAAAAGGTAGTAGGATTTAGTTTTATGTTTCAGGACAGTGGACTTCATTCTAGATCCATTTTTTTCCCCATTTGTGTTTTGGTTTTGGACATAACACAAGACTTAACGTTCTTCTCCTTGTCAAAGCCTGTACATAGGCATAATTTTTTTAAGGGAAAGCACAGTACCATTAATACTATAATTCAGTGTCTTCCTTTTTTGCCTGGTCCTGTCAGCACTGTTTTCCAAAGAAGGTCTGGGAGACACATGGACCTTTACTGACCAGTAAAGTAAGTTTTACATTCATTTATTTTAAATACATGTCATTATTCTATTTTCTTGGTCTGATGTCTTATTTGAGTGTATTAATAGATATCATAAACAGTCAGTCTGGACTTTACAGCAAGCATAGCTCAGATCTGTAGCATGGCGGAGGTGGTGGGGGAGGGCAGAGGGGAAATCCACTGATCACAATTTAGGGCAACTTTCTGTTTTTTTTTTTTTTTGTGTACAACCACTGCTTTCATTTCTAGCCACTCTGCACTGTGAACAAATGCCCAAGTTTTGGTAAATTCAGTCCACTGAGGTCAAATGAGTTCCTTCCTCCACATAGGCAATTTTCCCTCGCTTCCATGTGCTGATGAATCATTACTGGATCCTTCTCTTTCCCAAAAATAGTCTGGAATGAGGGAAAAGAAACTATGACCCGCAGCACCGAAATTCCCCATTGCGGCAGAAGCGCAGCAAGTCCTTTAGCGACATGGCCCATTTCCTCTGCCTCAGCCTTGGCACCGAGAGCAGAGAGGACAGAAAAACAAAACACTGAGCACTACAACAGACTTGTGGCATTGCTGCTGGCCATACCGCCAATTAGTCAAATCATAACACGCTAGAGTGTGTTCTCTGAAAACCCTAAATCACATAGCAACTGTAAGAGTACGCATTTTCACAATAGCAGTTCACATGAAATGTACATTTTTGGTCAAAGTCTAATTCAGAGCTGGGTTATTACCGAGGACAGCTGAGTTTTGTAGCCCTGGCATGTTAATGTACTATTTCCTGATTAATCTGTTTTCATCAATGTGATGCGTATTTATGATTTGTACCTTCACAATCTACTACACATCTCTTCTCAGAACATTTCCAATCAGATGAACCTGTTTAAGGATTATGACTGTGTTAGGCACACATGTACTGCTTCACTTGATGTATATGAAGGAGAGAATACCAAATGTACTACTATCTTTAATTCAATACTGCTTATCATTTTTTTCCCCCAGAAAATATATTAGTCATGCAGGTATGCATCCGGTTAGGTAAAAATCTCAGAAGCTTTAATGGAATGTGAAAACACAGAGCAATTTCAGTGCTGTCTGGGTCTCAGGATTTAAAACAAAGCGTTTTCCTTAGATTGGTTCTACATTTTTTAAACTAAATAGTTTCAATTGAAATTATTTTACATAAATCTGTTTCAAATGGAATAAAGATACTTAAAACTATTTAATTTGAATTTTTTCATCCTAATCTTGATCTGCTGTTAAATATTTAGTTGTATATTAATGGCAAACTATGATAAAACCATCAATTACTTTTGCTATACATGCTCAACCTATACAGAGAATTAAAATGTTAATCCCTGCATTGCAAAACTCCCAGATCTTGCTAATAAAAATATATTTACTAACTTGTTATAAATGATTACATTCTTGGCTATTAATTCAATAAAAAGAAATACTTACTACTGTGCACAGTCGATCAGTTGATATTCGTTCGACCTCTCGAAACATGCCTTTACGCCTTCATCATCCCAGAGCTTTTTTGCATGTTCAAAGAATTCCTGAAAATTGGAAATGCAACAAATAAGAGAACATTTCTCAATCTTTTCAATCCCCAACGTGTATGTGTTGCTCCCTCCCTCCAACCTTCATGCTTTATACTTTTGCAGAATGATAGATTACACCTTTAAAGAAGAAATACAAAAAACATTTATTAGCAAAATTGCAGTAAAATATACTGAACATATGGCTGCTGACAGTTTCCAGTACATGGTATGTAATGAAGGCTGTCTTCAAAATTCATACCAGTCCATATATAAAATTTACTGTAAGCATGAATGTTACCTAGAAGCATGCAAACTTAATTTTTAACTGAATTTATGCTTCTGTCATGGACAAGGCATAGAAGTGACACAAAAAGCTGCTCAGCTTATAAACATTAGCTTCCCAGAGAAAGAACCAGTCTGTAACTTTAAAAAGATTGCATAATTTTTCCTGAAAAACACAACTTTCCGCTGCTTGGTATTTTCTCATGCAACATAGTAATTTGATTGCAAGACTTTCAGAGTCTTTGCTCAACACCACTTCCTCCAAGCAGCCGCCTGGCACAATGTGCTTTTCCTAGCTGCTATCCCAAGCATCCCAATCCAGAAATATCTGCCAGCAAGCTTATTTCAAAATTATTTGAAAGAGGAATCAAGGCTGTCCTTGGTAACGGTGGAGCCATAGCTCCACTGTACAAAATGCACACAGGCAGAGCGGTAAGCCTGACCCTGCCTGCCGGCTCCTCCGCTCCTCCAGCCCCTGCCGCAGAGCATCACATGCTCCAGCTTGTTTTAAAGCTGGGAGTCCATTTTATGTTACATCATTACTCTAAGTCAAACCGTAAACTGAGTTTTTCCAGCTAAAGGTTTCTAAAATCAAATGAAGAATCGTTAATATTTCCTTTACTACATGACTGAGTCTTTCCTCCCTTAAACCAAATTGTTAAAGTAGTATGTCAACTTAAACGCAGAAGTTGTTTGTAATCTCTTAAAACCTCAACACGGCTACTAAATCATCAGAGTCCTTTGGTCCGTCATAAATTTGTGAAACCTAACAAATGGCTTTTCCACAGTTCAATTTGGCTCTGTGTAAAATGGGTGTAATACCACTATTCACTTCATAATCCTGTTGAAATGTTGGGTATATATCTGAATTCTGAAACTTTCTGAAATTGTTTGCCAGTCCCTCCCCACGCCTTTTCAGGATTAAAAACTTCTCTCAAAGGACAAAGTTTGTAGCGAAAGGTCTTGGCAGTACTGTAAGTTCACTTTTACCCTGTGTGGGTTTCCCAGCCTTGCATACCACCCCTGTGAGGTGTCCCAGAAGGTGACACTCCGCTCCTCAGCAACTGCCTGTGACCTGCTGGTGACATTTTCAGGGAGAGGCAAAACACAAGACAAGATTTTCAGAACAAACTAGCACTGAAAATTATTTAGTTAAGCTTTGAACATGGCTACGGTGGTCCTGAATAACCCCAGAAATGCTTTTTTCTTTCAACTGTATTGTGCACAATGTAGAGAGAGAGGAAAATCCACTCATTAAGAAGTTTTCAAAACTTTAGAGAAAAGGAGATGTTAAAGCAGGCGTGAAAAACCTTTGCAGAAAGTCTTGGAAGAAGAGAGGAAGCAACACTAGAGATTGGCAGATGCTTATTCTGCCCTTGGAATTGATTTCTTCACTGTCATGAGAGCATGTTTACTTTGTCTTTGTTATTTTAATGACTTATGCAATGATTGTTTAAAACACTGCAGATCCACCTTTTGAAGTTATGCTACGGCTATTATAAACTCTGTTCCTACAGCAGAAGGAAAGCAAAAACAAGCTCAAGAAAGGACAAGATACCAAACTAAATAAGTAAGAGAAAGTGGACACACATAACACAGAGCACTACTACAAGAAAAAGAAAGAACTGGAAAAGTCAAAATGATAAATACCAGAAAACATGGAACATTCCTCAAACTAGAAGCTTATGCTTGATTGATATTTAGGGCATCAGCTGAATGCATCTCACTTGCTGGCATCTTTGTCCAAAGAAAGGTATTGCGTATTGCCTTCTCAATGGAAAGAGCGAGCTCTGAATAAGTGTCAGGGTCCTCAGGCAAAAGGACCCAGCTCTCCCACCTCTCCCCTTCGACGGGTGCGTGTACAGCAGCGTACAACCTCAGCCCTCCTCCCGCAGGCGCTTGCTGCTGCCGGTGCGGGCCAGAGCATGGTGTGCCCACCCTCCCCTCCTCGCCATCGGCGGGTGGGGATTCCCACCCGCCCGGAAAGCCAACTCTGAGGGGAACCTACATCTAAAAAATGGCCCCATTCAACCTCACGCAGCCTATGAAAAGGGGATGGGAAGAGGAGAAGGATGCCAGTGTGAAGGATTCCTGCAGGGTAGGACAGATTGAGAGAGGGCTGCAGATATAAATAAATAAGTAAATAAAAAAAAAAAAAAACCTGCATAGCTACAGCAGTTTCTAACTTCACTTCCGTTTTTACATCATCTGTATGAGCTTTATTTACCCCTAAAAATCTCTTCTGGAAAAGAGGCAATCTTTTTAGCTCAGCTTCCGAGACCCGACAAATATGTTGTAAATACAGGGTTTCCATATTATATGCTTCATATATTTCCACCTGACCATTATATCTCAAAGCAGTCTATTTAAAATGACTTCCAGACTTCTAGTCCAAAGCAAATCCTATAAAACGGAGCAAATATACTTACCTCATTAAAATGTACCAATCTACTGCAGAGGAGTACACTTGCCTGCAAATTGCCTCCCACACAGCTACCCGATCCTTCTTTCCCAGGTGACTAAAGCCTTCCAGAAAAATCCTGCTTCATTTCAAGACACCAAGTACCATGATCCAACTTTTCACACTTGTTTTTAACCCCTTTCTCATCTTCTCTAAATTCTTCAGGATTTTTTCTCCTCAGCTGCTGGAGGCTCCTGTTGCACACAGGAGGATCCTGCTCACACGTGCCAAACATGTCTGGATCCCAACCTGTCCATTGCAGGACAACATCCAGATAGCAGTCACCATGTTAGCTTCAACCTCTGCAACCAAGCCCCCTGTGCCCGAATGGCCTTCCAGCAATCACTCCCTGATCCTCAATCATAGAATCACTGAATGCTTTGGGATGGAAGGGACCTTTGAAGGTCATCTAGTCCATCCCCCCTGCAATTGGCAGGGAAACCTTCAACTAGGTCAGGTTGCTCAGAGCCCCATCCAGCCTGGCCTTGAATGTTTCCAAGGATGGGGCACCTACCACCCCTCTGGGCAACCCGTTCCAGTGTTTCACTACCCTGATTGTAAAAAATTTCTTCCTTATATCTAGTCTGAATCTACCCTCTTTTAGTTTAAAACCATTACCCCTTGTTCTATCCTTATTGATATCCCCATGACTCATTCCTATAGACCCCCATGCTTCTCTCCTCATCCTCCTGCAATGGCCACCTCACTGGCAAGCAGGCACTGGTGAGCTAACGAAGGTGCGGGCTTTGGGCTAAGCCCACCCTGCTGCACCTCCTCTTGGGGCTGCAGTATTCTCGGGGTGGCAGCCACATTTGGCAACGAAGAGCCAGGGCAATTCAAAGGACAGAGAATTCAGATTTGCTCCAGCCGATAAAGGAAGGTGGGCTAAAACTTGTTAGTTAATGTTTCGGGGGGGCAGGGAACTACATACAAAACATTACCTTAGGTCAGTACAACACAAATAAGGTTTTAAGAGTAAGTCGTGACCTTGGCAGCTTATGTTCTGAGATGGCCAAGATTTTCTTTAAGATTTTCTTAAGGGTCTCACTTCTGGGAAGAAGCCATTTAGAAGTTCTTAAAAGTCACGAGCCAGGTCCTTTAAGAAACCTCAACTGGGACAGGAGGAAACAGGGACATGGAAAATCACTAGGGGCATCTGATGCACTTGTTTTGCAAGCACATGCAGCTGACCTCTATCGGATCAAAGTCACCAAAATCTACTAAAAATATTTAGTATACTGAAAAGAACCAGGAATAATGTACTACGCCTGAAAGCAGAAAAACACCTACATCATGACACCTCTATGAACACCAAACAAAAAAGAGCTGTTTCATCCAAACTCTTCCTTAGGGACAGAGGCATACAAATATTTGCACCTATTAATATACATATAAAATAAAACCATTAATATATTTGTTGATGCAGTATTTTAATTAGAGCGTTAGAGAAGTAAATGATGATGCCCAGGTCTCACGAGTTACGGGTCTCATGAATTACAGGTGCTTTTTACTCTACACGCATTAATTTACACGAGTTACCTAAGAATCTATAGCGATCATTAGACCATATAATACCAAAATTTTGATGTGATCAAAATGGAGATGTGACACACAACATCTCAAATATTTACTAATATAAAATTAGCTGGAAATTTTCCACTCTTCCTGAGACAATCCAAAAAACAGCCCCGCATTCCCAAACTTCCTTTTCCCTGGCAGATGATTTTTTGCTATACATAAATATTCACGCATCATCTAAAAATCATGAAGTGACATAAGCAGGTTATGATTCCTTTTTTTTTTTTTTTTTCAGAAGAAAGTAAGTTAAGATGTACATAAATGTAGAAACACCCTGAGCTGATATCACTGATGTAAACAGTATTGTATTTATACTACATTTTAAAAAGGTCTTGTAGAAATATTTTTACTCACCTATTCCAAGGTAACATTTTTAGGTTGAAAAAAAAAGGAGGCAATATATTCCTATACAAAACATTCCAAGAAACCAATACAGATAACAAATGCAGATGCACTACAGCTAAGTCTCAAAGCACTGTTTTTCCACTTTGTCCTACTAGAAGTTAAAGCACATTCTTGAAATTTAGTTTTCCTTATTTTGGAAATAAACTTATTTATTGGTAGGTTACCTTAGAAACCTCCTCCCCCCTATAACTCCTACAAAAAATTTTCAAGTAGCTAAAAAATGAGCTTGTTTCACTTTTCAGCTGCCTAAATTGGGAATAACTATTAGCGATGATTAAACAATGACATATCTTCATGAACAAATCTTTATGTATTTTGGAAACACAACTTTTCATCTAATTGCTTTACAAACCACAAAAGTTCACGTTAGGTCAGGAACACAATTTTTATTCTATTAAGAATCCTTTCTGTCTTCCTTCCAGATGGAGCATACATTTAATAGCTATCCTGATGTCACCTTTCAGTCTCCCAGAAACCGGGATGTGGAAGACTATACTGCATTTTCTATTCCGCATATTTCTTCCGTTAATATATTGTAAACCTGGAAACAGCCGCTTAGATCAATGTGAAATAAGATCGATCTCCTTCAAGCCGAAATTCATGCTCCTATTCTCCTAAGCTTCAGGACTGTAAGACAATTTCTCATCTAAAACACAGATTAAACCTCTCTGATTAGCCTGACAACCATTTAAAGAAGTGGCAAATGTTACACATTTTCATAGTTCTGCCACTGTGGGTGTGAAATGAAGTCGTCCCTTCTATTCTGAATTTCAGTTACTACTTCTTCTCTCACGTCCTTAACCAAACAAAAAGTAAATCATGCAATGTATTAAAAATTCCCACCCTAACACTCCTGAACTCCCAACGACGACTGCAGCACAAGATCCACAGAATTAATATGGGAAGGGAGGTATGTACCTCCCTACTGAGTGGGGTGCACCCCCCTTTTACTTCCCAGTGCACAGAGCAGGGGATATATACGCAGTCCCAGTCTCCCATACACTCAACTATGGAAAAGTTTTGTGGAATAAAAGAGTGATGACTGATGGGCAACACTGTAGTACCATAAGGATGACACCCAGTGGAGTCAAAATAAGGCTGCATAGGCAAACTACCTTCAGTGTTTTGTAAATGTGACGTTTGACTCCGCAATCCAAACGATATCCTTTTAAGCATCCTTTTCTGTGTACCACATCTGAGGTCAGAACTGAACCGGATCCATCGGCCTGCAGCTCGAGCCGCCAAGCGTGGCAGCAACAGCAAGCAGCAGGATGCTGAGCTGTTACTGGGGAGGACGGGCAGCAGCATGGTCTGGGAGAGATGACTAGGAGGAAGGACTCTAACCTCACACTTTCTCCTCTTCCCCAAGAGCTGTGAGGAAGCCCTTTTCCACGCGGTGCCCGGGGGATGACCAGAGGGACAGCATCCCAGGCGAAGGGAAGCTCAGCTGAGCTCCCCCCTCACACTCCAGAAAGCTTTGCGGCCGCCGGGGCTGTCACAGGGGTCTGCTGCCACGCTGGCTGCAACAGACGCCGCAAATAAGATTAGCATATTGATATTCTGTTGGATTTTGTAGCATAAGCCATGTAAAGTAACAGAAGAATGGCAATTTTAAAAAATTTATATTTCAGCCAAGAAAAACCTGGAATCTAACAGGATAAAGCAAAAGCTGCTTTTGTGGCTCCAGGACTCTCTTGCAAGCCTCTGCAGTCTCTACTCATTGAAAACAATTCTCAGATACTTGCATTAAGATAAGGGCAATTTAAATTTAGGAGTTCCATTCCTGTATCTGTTAGGTTTTGTTTTTTTCTTGATATTAATTTTCTCATTAATTCAAGACGTATGCATTTGGAATCGGAGACAAACTTTCCCAGCATCGCTGTTGTGACGGGGTTCTGCTTTAAATTTAACTTTCTCTACAACACAGCTGCTAAGAATGAAGGGGAAAAAAAACAACAGAGAAATATCTGTGTTTTTAAACATAATGACCAATATAATCATTAGAGAGCTACAAATCTGGTCAAAGGAAGAAAACCAGTTTTCCCTGTGGAGGCTACTGACATATCCCAGTACACTGGGTATTTCTACAGTCTACCATCATGCTTACCCTGTATAAGCATCTCTGAATCGCCAAATAGGATGGTACTGCTATACATAGTAGCTTCTTAATCTCTCAAAGCCTTTAAATCACATATGATTATCTTTCTGTAAGATATACATGGCAGCTCAACATAATATAATTCAACAGCTAAGATTTTTAGTATGTAACGAAGAATAAATCATCTGCTTTTTGTTTTAACAATGTATAGTAATACTATAAATAACGTATAATAAAAGTGAGAATGCAATCTTGCTGAGTGAATAAACTTGAGGGAATAACACCTGGGGCTTCAGGGTGAATGATGAGAATAAAAAAAAGGTACTTCTACGCTATGCAACAAATCAGGGAGGCAGTAGGGAGATGAATTTAAGTCAAACAAACAACCTTTTATTGCAATTTTTTATATAGTATTTATTTTCAGTTGCCCAGGCTTTTCTCTGCAATGCAAGACTCAGAGCCTTATAGAAAACAAAAAATTCTAAAAAGCTACCTGCATAATTTTGTATGTAGAGTTGTTGCATAGGCAATCTTAATTTTGAGAGCCTGACTTTAAACTTGAATCTTAAGCCAGAGTTTAACTGAGGTGGTTGTAAACTGATGTTACAAGAAACCCAGAATGCACAGTGAGCGACAATTTGCCCCAGCGCCTCCAATAATAATTGCTTGTGCCAAGTGTAGCAACTCATTTTCTATTAAAAATACTCTTTACTCCCAAACATCTACCAAGTGCAACTGTAAGCTGTAGGAACAAAAATTTTTAAATGGACTTAATGCAGAAATTATGGGGTAAAGTACCAGGTAAGACACCCAAGAGAGAAGGAAGCCCGCTCAGTTACCTCTTCCACAAACAAGTACAGTCTCTCGATAATCAGCCTCTTGTTTATGAGACAAAAGTGTCCCCTATGGCTCAGCTAGCTACACTTCTTAATCCTTTATGAAATGTTCTGCCTAACAAGGGAGCTGTTTTGCTGTAGGTATACAAAATGCAGCTGCTCAAACTCCTAATGCCCGCAACAAAGACAGGCAAACAGAGTTAGAATTTAAAAACAAAAGCAGAATACATGACTTGAATTTTTCCAGCAGCAGTGGTGTCAAAACCTTCATTAGCATCCAAGCAATAGCACGAGAAACACTGAAATCATGTAGGAGTGGTCAACGGGTATGCAAGGACCAGGCTTAACAGTAGGGTTCAGATGTTTCTAAAGCATCAGCACTTACGGTAGACTAATTATACAGAAACCTTTAGGAAAAGTACAACCTCCACCCCCTGCAAGGTATTTTCTGTTGTAATTTGTGGGTGTGCAATAATCAATGCAATTACTTTGCTCGTTAGTGACTCATTCTGATAGGCAAAGCAGCAGTTTGGCCTCTAACCCCCCTCCGAAACCTAACTTTCGATCTATTAAAGAGAGTTACAGAATAATACATCCAGATCTACCCTCTCTCCCTGTTCATTGGACTTGTTTTGCCTTTTTTAGGCTGGAGGCAACAGCCTCGAAGCACGATCAGGCTGCACTAAGCGTAACCTCAGTTCATTAGAAGCGAACATGACGGGATGGTAAATACCACCTTCACAGAACATACTTGTGTTGGGGCATCTTATGTTCCAAGAAAACAAAATTAGTTTATCAGCTCCTGGGAGAATCTTATCCAACTTGAAAGTGTAAGAAAAGAAGCTGGGGAAACAAACAGCATTTATAAAGTTATAAAAGCACCATTTTCATATAGCTACCACATGCCACCGCATCTAGACAAAACAAATGAATTGCGGAGCTCGTTGACAATGTTCAAAAACCAGGAGTGCAACCAGCACAGTACATTCTACATCCCTTTCTTGAACTATTTTTGTGAGTTGACTTTTAAGCTCTTACTCTACACTGCATTTCCAAGAAGTGTGTACAGTTAAGGTATCAGCCTGATTGCCTTAGCAGTTCTATTTCTGCCTGCTAGAAACATGTTCCATCTGCCATCTTATTTTATAGAAGTCAACAAGTTCACTTTCGTAGACCACAGAACTCATCTACAAAGTCTGAGAAATAGATTAATACATTTTTCAAACTCATATGTGTCAAACACTAAAAAAGGACTGAAAGTTCTTTAGATCATACTAGTAAAAACAAAAATAAAACCATGATTTTGTGCTTTCGCAATATTTTGGGGCCAGCACTGTGGAGAAGATAGGCTTTGAAGATAAAAATGCACTATAAGTCAAAGAACAGTTCCATGGTTTTTCTTCACTACTTATTAAATAGTGGGGTTTTTTTCCTGAGCTAGACAATGAAGCTTTTATCATACTTAAAACAAAAACGTCTGATTCAACCTTCTAGTTTCCATTTTAATAGTGTATTTCAACTTTCAGTCTGCCATCACAAATCCTTGAACGCTGCTGCCTACCTGCTATTTCAAGGGGGCCATCAAGCTCTCTACTAAGGAAAGTAGGAGAAATAATTTAAGCAAATTACTCAGTGTACGTAGTGCCGAAAAAACATGTTGTGCCGAGGATGCAAAGCTCACGGACATTCTTTTCCTTGAAGGTATTTTGGTTTTGTCTATGTTAGGACCTCTCCCTGAATGCACATAAAGTTCTTCATTTTTAAAAAAAACCTCTCAAACTATTTGTGAAAGTAATTACAGGTGCGTTACACAATCCTGCAACATTGCTGCCCTTTGCGTTTCTGCAGCACTTCTGAAAAGAAAAAGGTAAGTACTGTTACAAGTCCCTCAAGGAGATTTTTTTGTGGACAACAGGTGATGACAAAGCATGAGATAAATCTGTAAGTGCTGAACAACGTACAAAACTTCATGGTACTGATCAAATAGAAGAATCAGAAATATGTCATGACTTAATGAAATTTGGTAGCAGATGCTTTATCCCTGTGATCAAGACGCTGATTACACAGTTGTCTTTGTAGAGCACTGAGCTTTCAAACTGGAAAAATTACTGAAAAACACATAATAATCCGGGTGTCACCTGTACTGGGAGATGTTTGCTTGCTGTTTGTTTGTTTATTAAAAGCAATAATGGCACTACAAGAGTGTACAGATTCTGTATGTCAGAATTTGAATCTTTATCTAATTAGGCCAGACTAGATAGAGCTGAGTCCATTCAGAGTAGAGGACGGCAAATCAACCCACGGCAGTTTTGTTACTGCTTCTGGTTCCACAATCATTTAACTCCTGGGCCCCTGTGTAACTAACTGCAACGAATATCATACTTCATTTTCTTATAAGTCAACGTAACGCCCAGTCAGTGAGTATGTACAAACCACTCTGCAATCCCCGATGAAGGCACTGTTATGGAAGTGGGAAGTACTGCTATAAAACATGTATTATAAATTGGTAAACTTCAGGTATTTCAGGGCAGGAAATACTATCAAGATCTTTTTTACAAAACACAAGCCAATAATAATAACTTACACGCTGTAACATGGCAGAGTTGGGTCTGAATCCCCTACAATTTTAATTCTCGAGTAGTATTGTATCAGATCACATTTTTTTATTAGCTGTATTAGTAAGGCAGTCGTCTCTTCCATGCCACAATGCACTTTGGCACAGATCAGTACAAAAAATTGAGATCCTCTGGTGGATTACTATTTCACCGAGCAGTGAAAATCATGCAGTTAATTCTTGCCTGCTGCTTTTGAGATATAAAGCTAAATGTGCACTTTGTCACCTTTTGACGATGAGAACTTGACCCCCTATGCAAGTTACTCCTGCGGTGCTCTTGGCCCTTCTTACAAGTCTGCCTCGGTTTTCATTACTCAGACGGTGGGGATGCCCCCAAGGAAGGCAGACCGGTGGAGTACAAAGCTGAGGGATGCGGTTCTCTCCATCCCCAGGCAGCTCTCCTGCCCCTGCCCACAAGGAACCCCTGCTGCTTCTGTAAATACAGTTACATAGCAAAGACAACTGTCCAGCGAGCTGAAAAAACACAAGCCTGCAGCTTATAATTCTTACAGTACGAAAAGTTTCTACTACTCACAGCCTCAACTGTTTTCCTTAAACCAGTTTTGAAGGTCATACATCAAGGAACTATTCCATACTCTAGCATGCACTTTATTATTTGTAAGTGATTTCCTACCAGACAAGTGGTTTGCAAGGACTGAGAACTCTCATTTCCTTTTATAGATTTGATTCGGAAATAAATGCTGGCAACATCATGTGACTAACAGGCAGCACCCCCAACTTAAGCAACTCTCATAATTAAATTGGAAAGTAATGGAAAAGTCAGCCCGCTGCTGCCAGATCTATTTAGCCTCCTACTCCTCTGCACAAGTTTTATCTAAATTGTTCAACTTTATCTCTCTTCTTGGACACTTTTTCCTGTCCTCATCCATATGCAAAAGACAGACTAGCTTCAAGACAGTAACTTATCAAATCTGAAATGTTTATAATAGCAGGAAAAGGAAATACAAGTCTTTATTATAATCTCCGTGACTAACCTAAACTGAGTTTCAGCAAACAAATTTTTGTAAATTAACAACCACAAAAGTTGATATCAGTATATGAATAAAGATTCAAAGGGAAAACTTTTTTGTCTTTTCTATGTGACAGCTGTTGCCTTTAAGAGCTATTCCGGGAAAAGACTGTGGATATAACTGCAGGAACTAGTAAGTTTGACTATCTGAAAGTAATATACTTTAAAGGAACCCCATCGTTTGAAGGTACGTGCTCACAACTTTTATAGATGCAGAACTACTGTATCTTATTACTCAGTAAGACTAAGGTGTCTTAATAAAGCTCTGAAAAGTAACATGGATTCTTAAGTAAATCTCGGCCACATTTTATATAATTTTCAACATTCTCCTACTGCCAGCCCCCATGAATCTAGTGCTGATGAGCCCCAGAAATCAACCTTTTCAGACTAGTTCAGAAGAAATTTAGCTAGTGACTTCAGAAAAGTAAGATTTTAATTCCTAGTGTTTAGTTCTTAATTTCCATTCTACGAAGTATATAATTTTGATGAACTGAGATAATAACATCTATTATGTATAATATAGAAAGAATGTATATACAGTAACAAATGAAATTGCTGAGGCATCAGAACCTAAGTTTTTTTTATTAGCCCATAAATATTCTTGCAACTCAGAAACTGCCTAGAAGTAAACAGAAATCTGTATCTGTAGGAATAGAAATCTCAATCTTTATGAATACAGGTGACAAGAGACAATGAACAACTTGTGGATGGGAAGTTCTGTTGGAATTTCGGAGCTGGAAGTTGTTAAGGGGGTCCAGCTTACTGGGATGCAGACATTTCTGGGGTACTTGCAAAAACTACTTTATATTGCCTAAGCGAGCTTCTTCCCTTTCTTCCCAGTCTTTTATTTACTATTCGCTGCAGGATTATTTCTCACTTCAAATGTAATCTAACATGAAAGCTGCTAATTGATATTGTAAACAGATGATTAGTGTCTTGTGACTGCCAAAGAACTGTTAATGAATCTCAGTACATGATGTTGAAGCATGGACATGAGATAAAATAATTGAATTGAGTTAAACAATAAAAACAGGTAATTCCCTCACTTTAAAAGGCAAATATTGCCAGAGCTCCTTAAACAGAGAGGAAATGATTCACGCTCGTCTCAGAAATGGTAGGAAATACATTTCTTCGGATTAATTAAAATCAAACTGCCACAACTGAAGTATTGCCTACTGAAGTAAAACACAGAACTAGTGAGTTTGAAGTTATCAATATTGGCCCCCCCCCCCCCCCCCCCAACCTGCAGCAACTGAGGCGAGACCACCATGCAAGGCCCCAAGGAGCCTCCCTGCACCTTCTCCCTTCTCCCCCAGCTTCCTTCAGATACTCTTTGTGCCATAGAGCCCATCAGGGCCACCACAGGGCCACCAGCAACCTCCACGCAAGATGGCTGGTTGTACATGAACAAAAATGGGCTACTGGACATTATACCTGGCAGGAGAAAAATGTGAACTAACAATTCGATTGGATCTGGAGAGAAAACCTCAGATAGATATGTGCAAATTGAAGCAAGGACTTGAAACAATGAGAAGACAATTCAGACATTTGTTGCTTTCTGTTACAAAACCCAACCAACCGACTCTAAAATCAAACAGAGAAATAACTTCTTCCAGCAGCAATCACTCTCAATTTCTAGGGAAACTCCATTCCACAAACAGTCTTTTCAGATCTCTTGCTTCCTGTGGATGACTGAAAGAGAAGATAATGGCTGGGCTACCAATGCATACAGGCTATTCCCGACTCTGTAAGTATCTCTTTGAAGGATACTTGGAGCAGGTGCATTGTTGAGTGTAGCCTTTGAACAACCATAAACTTTTGAGAAATAAAGGTAGTAAAACCACCAGCAGTTACTTTTAATTAAACAAACAAATACACCCCAACCTTCTCTTCCTCTCTACGTGCCCACTGATCCATTGTTTATTGATCCATAGCTTTTTTCATTTTCCAAGTTGAAATGCGTTTCACTAGTGAGGGAAAGCGCCTTCTTCATTATTTCCAT
Source organism: Platalea leucorodia (assembly GCF_965183815.1). NCBI lineage: Eukaryota > Metazoa > Chordata > Aves > Pelecaniformes > Threskiornithidae > Platalea > Platalea leucorodia. The sequence goes on along the minus strand of NC_138823.1, from coordinate 57,995,251 downwards.
CAAAGACCTTTTCTGCAGTTAAACCAGAAAATGTATGTAAATACCAGAAGTGAAATTCTTTATCGGTTGTAGCAAGTCCCAACCTTAACACTGTGAAATAGTTCAGTATATCTGGAGAGTATCTACATTTAAAGCAAACAATGAATTTTTACATATAAAAAGGAAAAGCTGTGTTATTTCGGGGGGGGGGGGGAGGAGAGGTATTGACTCAGAGAACTCGAGACTCCAACCAGTTCTTTTATCAGTCATGCTGGGTGTATGACACATTTGGTTAAACATAAATGCTTAAATACAGTTGTTTCTGTTTTCAAGTTGTGGCTTTCTTATCTACCTTTTATAGACCAAATTTTGATTTTAATGCAATATAATTTAATTAAACAAATATTCAATGTATGTTTTTTTAAGCTATTTATACAGATAGCCTCATAACGGATTCAGTTTCTAAGATGAGGAAATTCACATAAAAACTTTGCTTTCAGGATTTGCTTTCTACAGGATCACACTTTGAAACTGTATTTATGCTGCACTTAAAATGGGAACTAAATAATAAAGCCTTTGCCTATTATCCTTTTGTTAGAGTGCTGTTTTTTCACACAGGTTTCATTACAAGAAACTATAATAAAATGTGGATAAAGAGCAGAGTGATCTTCACATGAGAATAATGATCCACATAATGGAGTTTTGTGACTCTCATATTCAAAACCAAAGCACACCCACATCCCCTATATAAACTATGATCTTTGTCACTCAGAAATCATTACAAAAATATAAGTTAATTCTCCCAACACATTCACTGACTTTTTAAAAACCATCTTGAAATCTGATAGAGAATAGGCGAGTATTTTAATTAATTGGATCTTCAATGCACTGTATTTGTACAATTTCTAGTTTCTTAATGTTTACCCACACAGCCTAGTATTTAGCTCTGTCCTTCAGAGGTGGACGGTCTCCCACACAAACTGGCTCTGCACTCAGCACACGTAGGCTGCAGACTGGCAGCAAATCTCAGCAAGGTTAGAGGACATTTCGATTTTGCAACCTCAGGCACCCAGTGCAATGGGACCCTTATGTTAACTTGAACCTTCTGATGTGTACTGGGTTTGCGTGGCAAGGTTTTGGTACCGGGGCGGGCTACAGGGGTGGCTTCTGTGAGAAGCTGCTAGAAGCTTCCCCCATGTCCGACAGAGCCAATGCCAGCTGGCTCCAAGACAAACCCACTGCTGGCCAAGGCTGAGCCCATCAGCAACACTGGTAGCGCCTCTGAGATAACACATTTAAGGGGGGAAAAAAAACCCTGCGCAATTGCAGCCAGAGAGAGGAGTGAGAATATGTGAGAGGAACAGCCCTGCAGACACCAAGGTCAGTGAAGAAGGAGAGGGAAGAGGTGCTCCAGGCGCTGGAGCAGAGATTCCCCTGCAGCCCGTGGTGAAGACCATGGTAGAGGCAGGCTGTGCCCCTGCAGCCCATGGGGGTTAATGGTGGAGCAGATCTCCACCTGCAGCCCATGGAGGACCCCACGCCAGAGCAGGTGGATGTGCCCAACGGAGGCTGTGACCCTGTGGGAAGCCCGTGCTGGAGCAGGCTCATGGCAGGACCTGTGGACCCGTGGAGAGAAAAGCCCACACTGGGGCAGGTTTGCTGGCAGGGCTTGTGACCCCGCGGGGGACCCGCCCTGGAGCAGTCTGTTCCTGAAGGATGGCACCCCGTGGAAGGGAGCCACGCTGGAGCAGTTTGTGAAGAACTGCAGCCTGTGGGAAGGGTCCATGTTGGAGAAGTTCGTGGGGGACTGTCTCCCGTGGGAGGGACCCCACGCTGGAGCAGGGGAAGAGTGTGAGGAGTCCTCCCCCTGGGGAGGGAGGAGCAACAGAGACAACGTGTGATGAATTGACCGCAACCCCCATTCCCTGTCCCCGTGCACCTCTGAGGGGGAGAAGGTAGAGAATTAGGGAGTGAAGTTGAGCCCGGGAAGAAGGGAGGGGTGGGGGTAAGGTGCTTTTAAGATTTAGTTTTATTTTCTCATAAATTAAGCTAATTTCCCCAAGTCAAGTCTGTTTTGCCCATGATGGTAATTAGTGAGCGATCTCTCCCTGCCCTTAATCTCGACCCACGAGCCTTTCGTTGTATTTTCTCTCCCCCGTCCAGCTGAGGAGGGGAGTGATAGAGTGGCTTTGGTGGGCACCTGGCATCCAGCCAGGGTCAACCCATCACATGATGTTTTTATTATTAAAGTACACAAACTATAACTCTCATGCAAAGCTCCAATAGCCAGCAGCAACTTCAGACACCACAGATGAGGCAAGGCTTTTCAAGCACTGACTTAGTTTTGGGATAGGCTGGAGCCTAAATGCTAGTGCTGTGTCAAGGCTAATACAGCTACCAGAAGGAAGCTGGGGGAACTGCCTGATTCCTCCTCAGTTTCTTCTCAAGGAAAGGCAGTTATTGTCACTTGTTTTCAGGACAATTTTGCACTCTGTTAAGCCCTGCAGGCCAACATTTTGAAAATAGGCACTGGTCAAGTACCGTCGTTTGCTCCTGGTGAGTGGGTTGGCAGAACTGTCCCCTCAACACAGCCTGAGCAGACTGCTGGTCTCCCCTGAACAATTATTAAAAACAGCGAAAATGCTGGCTTCTTAAAATAGCATTTTAGTACAACAGCAGCCTTAAACTTCTGTTGATGGTGACTGCCGTGGACACCTACCAATACCATATTTCTAGACTTCTAGTAGAAACAAGAGATCAATCATTCTGCCCAAGTTGATCAACAATAGCTACAGAATCCAGCACACATAAAGATAAAATGTAGGTGTAAGGAAACCTTAAAATAGCATAAACAAACATAGTTGTCTATTGTCAATAATTGATCTATGATCATATCTATTTATTATACACTTGTAAATTATAAGTCAATGCTGATAGTCCCTTAATGCACAATTACTGTCTGGTTCATTACTAGATATACTTCTAATGGTATGAGCTGGTAAACTAAAGGATATGTATTATCAAGAGAATACTGAAAAGCAGTTTTCCCTTTAGAAGCAAGCAACAAGATAAACAAGATAAACGTATCTGCTTCTACTGAAGTAAACTGGCTAGCAGGATTCAAGAGACACTTCATTTTTTTGGTAAAGCAACAGGCAGCCAGAATATGTATTTTTGTATTTGCCACATTTCAATTATATAAATTATAAAGGCTATTTCTAAAATAGATGCCAAAGATTAGACAGCTAACTAAACTGACTTAATATAGTTCATCAAAAATGTTAAGTGGCTCCTGTCGACTGGCTGCAGGTAAGTTGAATGAACTAAACATTTCCAAAAGGAAAATTGCATTAAATTCCTAAAAACAGACCGAAGACAACAGAATTGCAACAGAAAAATTTCATCCTTTTTACAGAGAAAAAGTACTACAAAGGTATGATGGAATATCATTAAATAAATGCAATCTTTGAAATAAAATAGATATCTTTGTTAGGTAACAGCCACAAAAATAGAGCTTTTGTGTATTAAAAAACCCAAGAATTTTTATAGCAAAGCTGTAAACTTTTTTTTTTGCTTGGAGGCGGAGATGACTTGTATATCATGAAGTCTTGCTAGAATAATTACACCTGATTGGTGTGTGAGAAATTCACACCTGCGAAACAGCAGCAGTCTAAGAGCAAAAACCTAGCGTGAACGCAAATATTTGATAGGAGCGAGCTTCTGATAGCTTAATTGCACCATTCAAAAAGAAAGCATGATTATGCTGGTGGAAAAACTCCTTTGGTCAGAATACATAGCTATGCTACCTTGATCCATCAACACTGGTAAGTATATATGAATTTAACTTACGAGATGTAAGTGGAGACAAGCCCTGAAGAAATACGATTGGTATCACAATTTCATATATTATGCTCCCTGTGACTAGAACAAAATGGTTATTAAACTTTTTGGTGAAATGGTGACATCTATCAAGCTCCCTCATCAGTCCTACATCTTGCAATTTTTATTTTATATTTACATATTGTTTTTATATATGCAATTTGTCCTCGTTAAATTTTAGTCCTCAAATATGTCTCTTTGCAAAGATAATCCACAGTTACCAATTTTTAAATGTTATTGAACTTTATGTATTTGATCATTAATTCAAATCAAGAAATTCCAACGGCAACTGTAAGAACAATTAAAACATCTTTCTGTATACATAAAATTACTCTCCTTTAGTGCAGTAAATCTGGTACATTCTAAAATGCAGACTCAAACCTTTGGCTTGGAAATTTTCTGTTTGCAGATTTATAGCCACATTAGCAACTCCCAAATGTAATTTACTGCTATATCACACTGTATTCCCATGTAGCAACTGTAATGATATCTGCTCATGATGTTCTTAGCAAAATGAAAGATAAAATTTCCAGGAACTAAGTTAGAAAATCTACAGATTATCTAACATACCTCACAGAAAACAGCTGCTGTATGACCATATCATTAGATTACATGTCATAAAACATAGAAGTATTCACATCCATCTTCCAGCCCTCTTGTTAAAACATTAAGTAAACAGATAAAACAAAGCGCTGAAATCTGAAAACGTTTCCCTCAACTTTCTTATTTTACTACTCATCAGACCTTAATAAAAATCTAACAGAAATAAAACAAATATATATATTTAAAATTAGCACATATATGATTAACACACCTATTTGCATATCAACATCCAATCTGCTCTTCCACAGCCAGAGTATTTCGTGTCAGCACTACCATCTTAAAAGTCTTAGAAGAAAAGTATGCACTTTATTTGTGGATGCACTGACTTTTCCCTAATGGCTTGTAAAACAAAACGGGCATCTCTTGCCTAACCCGGGGCTCCCACGCTGTCATGCCAAACCATTGGGAAGCCCAAGCCAGAGGATGAGAGAGAGGCCACTCCTGGCTTTCCCTGGAGGCACGTGCTCATTCCATAGGGTGAGTGCCCATAAGGAACAGCATCCTGAAAATGCTCGCCCCCCCTTTCCAAGGGCCACTGCCCCAGGAGAGGCAGCGATCTGCACAGGCACCCTCGCCACCCACCTCAGTCTTGGGGTGGGAGCCCAGCTAGGACCAGCGTGAGGAGAGAGATGGGGACACCACAGGGATGGGGTGCCCGAGCTTGGTCTGGGCACTGACAGTGCCCAAGGAAAACACAACTTGATGCATATGAACAGACTGTGCTTTACTTGATTTAGAGTCGAAACCTTTAACAGAGATAAATCAAACACAGCACTAAATAATGGGACAAATGACCCCATTCTCTTTGGGTTTACAAAACAACTTGGACTTCTTCAGATGTACGAAAAAAATATCTAATTTTAGTAAGCTACTTAAGTAATAAGTTCTACACTGATATCCCATGGAAAACAACTGTTTTCCATAGCTTTTATTAAGTATAAACAGTAAGAAAAACTTGTGTGCACTTCCAAAATGACTCTTGGGCATAGGTCACGAAGTACTTCAGTTGCAATTGAAGCATGTCATAGCTCTATATTAAATCATTATACTGACTTTTTAGGTGGTTAAATTTATCTGGGATTATATATCTTGCTTAAATCACTCAGAAAGCCAGGGCAAGCATGAAACAGAGTCCCGATGCATCTTTGCCAGCATGTAACTTAATTCTTTGCTGAAAGAGATAGAGCATGCTTTTGTCTTTTCTTCAGGAGTTTTATTTTCTCTGTCTTTGAGGCTTTTGTTTATGAATTATTTTAAAAAATAATTAGTGTTATCTGGATCACTGCAGAAATGACAAAAATAGGAAAAAACAGTGTATTGCTATCCATTTTATTAACTATTCCATCAGTTAGCTGAAAACTATTAAATATTCTATCAGGGCAATCCGTTCCAGTGCTCCGTCTTACTTTTTCATTTTCTGAACAGTTTGGACCATGCACTCTATGAATTTGCCGTACCATTGTTAGGATTTTTGTAAAAATGTTTTTTGTAACGCCGCATCTATTTCAGTATTTAACACAAATAACAGACTGTAATAACCAAATTATGTTGCCAAAAGTACAGTACACTACTGGAAATACCGGTTCATGGAGGTGATTTGGATTGAACAACTGCATAACTCTTTGGCCAGAAATTACACAAATCCCTATTAGTGTATTCAACATGAGTAGGTTAAGTATACTGCTGGATTTTATGTTATTTTTTGCAACTCAAGAACAGTACACGTACAAACTGAGAATAGTCTGCCACGTCCCTTGTCAATGACAAAATAACCCCTGAACCCTGCTTGCAAAATGTGTATGTTTCTAAAGCCAACCAACCAACCAGAACCAATACAAAAACCTTCCCTAAACCCCAAAACCAACCAACCAAAACACAAAAGCTTTGGCTTTTCAATATGGAGAGACTTCCACACTGACATGGCGTCCCACCACAGCCACACTGTCACCAGATGAGTATGAGAGGATCCTCAAGCAGATGCAAGGGTATTTGGAAGAGAGAGATATATGTCAAGGAATAGAAAAATTAGCAACATATTTGAGAGGCCAAAAGAAGTAAGAAAAATTAATTCTAAATAAAAAGTACTAAAAATATCCTTTGGATATCACCAAACCATAGTTACTTCATTAAATTGGATTACTAGGCCTCAACATTTGCATTTATCCCAAGATGACTAACACACAAATTTTAAAAAGCAATTATAGCCATATAAATTATGAAAAAATATAAAATACATAGTGAATGTGAGTTTGCCTGCAAATTTCCATGCAATAACTGTAACAAACCACCTAAGCAATTTTCAAATGTAGCAATAATGGGTTTTGGAGATGATTTGGGAAAACAAGTTCTGCTTATGAAGTATTTTTTATATTAAACTTTATATATTTGAGCCAGATTCCCAAAACCACTGAAACTATGGGCAACAGGCTAATGAAAGAGAATCATAACACTTCGACTGCGGAGTACTAGGACAAAAATAAATAGCTATTGCCAAGGACAAATTGGTTTTTCTGACCGAAACATCCTGGGGAGTGGAAGATTGCTTAACTGGGGATTTTGCCTGATACAAGGGGTAGAAGCTGTAAAGAGAAGCTTCTCCCTGGCTACTTGAGGAAGAGGGTAGCATGCGTGACAAAGAGAAAAGAGAAACGGCAAATAAGGCAGGCACTGCAGAGGAAAGATTCCCCCCTTTCTGGAGAAGCCACCAACAAGGAGAGCAGAAGGAGAAGCAAGAACTTTACAAGCATCTGACTTTGGCTCAGTGAATCCTCCAGAAGAGAGAAGAACCTGAGATGAGAACATGCTCACTACAATGACTGGTTTTGTCCAGGTCTGTCTTCCTCCCCCCCCCTTTTTTTTTAAGCTAAAGTACAGGTTTTGGGAAAAAAAATTCTTAGATCTACATATGCGTCCTCTTTGAGAAATTGCCTGGAGAACATGACTGTACTCCAATTTATATCAGGTGCAACATTCCTCCCCTTTAGAGAAGGAGAAATTTTTCAAACAGTCCTTAGGAATGCATTTAGATTTAGGTTCCACAATTAAGCAGCACTGAAGTTTTATATCAGCCGTGTATTTCAACCTCCAGAACATTAATTTTTCTTCATGTTGCTAAAGCTCCTATGATATGCATGAGATCTAGCCTACGAGTAGTTATTTAACACATCTTTTGTACCAGCTAGCAAGCAGGTTCATACTATTAACGAGTATTAACTGCTGTAGATCCACAGGCTCATCTCAGGACTAGGGATGCCGATACAATCCGTCTGATGCACAAAGGCAGATGGACCAGGGAGAGACAAGGAGCTGACCAACGTGCTCTCCATCCAGAGAGCACAAGGAGATCCATAACGGACTAATCAATGGTGCTACCGTAGGGTGTGGAGAACCAGGTGGGATCTGCCACAGTGCCGCACTTCAGAGCAAGAAGTCCTTCAGTTCTGCATGGGAAGGCTGCGATACGCAGGTATATTCCTGAGCAAAAGACTCTGACCTTCCAGTCAAGCTGTAGAAAATCACTGGAGGTCTTCTCAGGTGGGGAATTCCCTCTCCTTAACATGCTAGCTCTCAAGCAAGACAGTTTTCAACATGATTTTACTTGATATACTATTAAAAAGCAGCTTCCTCTAACATGAGGAATGGTTGGGAGTTTTTTTTTTTTTAAATTAGTTACCTGTTCCACTATACAGAGGGGAGAAGAGGTGGAAGGGAGAGAGAGTCTGGAGAGAAATAAAGCATTCCAAATAATCTGAATAGGAGAAAAAAATAAAATAAATATTCCTAACAGGAAATTAAGCATTCTTAAGAGGAAGTTTTGAAAGTTGAAGGAAAAAAGGTCAGCTTTAATAACTAATTTATTCACTTGATAAGAATTTACAACCATCACAGCTGACCCTCTAGCAATTATAAAAACGCCCTGACTGATGCTGTCTTGTGACTTCTACAGTATTTTGCAACAAAGTATTACATAAAAGAGTGACTTTTAATTTTTTTTCTGGCATTCAAAAATCTTTCCTTTCTTCATTCAGTTTCTGAAATCCTAAAGACCTCTCAATCAACAAAGAGCTTTAATGTGGGAAGTATTTCACTTGAGCCATAACAGTGTGTGCAACTCACTTAAAATCTGTAGCAGATAGTTTAAAGAGCACTCTGACAAATAATCAAAGAACAAAACCTGGTATAAAACCATGCTTATAAGTAGGTTGAAATGGCTGTAAGACAATGAGAGCCCAATATTAAAGCCCAAGGCAATGCATTTTGATGTACATTTCACAAAGTGATAGAGAATAAATAATTAAAGGAACATATTCTGATTACATATTTAAATGGAGGGGGGCACAAATATGCAAGTTTGGTTTTGATGGTTCATCTTCAGATTTTAACAATGCAAAGTGTCAAGGAGAAAACAAAAGAACAGCAAGAGACAAGTGAAAACTTCTCAGAATATGCTGGAGTCATTGCAGTCACTGAAAACTTGTTTTCCTCTTCCTTTGCAATTTTATGAACATCTAATTAACCTGGTAGGGTATGTCACAACCCTATTTTCTTGCTGATAATGAAAGGAGCAAATTTGCAATAGCTAAAGTAGAGAGAATAAAACAAACAAACAAAAAGCATTCCATGATTTCCAGCATTCATCACGGAACCGAATCTTTGCTCTGTGAATCAGCCTCAGCACCTACCCTAAGCATCACACTTGTAGTAACAGGGAAAAGAGCTCATAGGTGCTACTGGTCCTGTTGAATTAGCATGGCTGATAACATGAAAAAGGGTGTTGGATCTTATGAGATTTACCATCAGAGTTACCTGTCTTTGTCGTTCTTCCACGGATAAGGGGCAGAAAAAGGTGCTGGTAATGAAAGCAGCCTAGTTGAGAGGGACTGAAAGGTTTACATGCATTTCTGCCTATGACTCTTACCAGTGCTCTCTACAAAAAATAACGAAGCCAAACATTTGGTACCTGTAGTGTTCTGCTCTCCCTACACTATGGGTTTCTAGAACAAGCTTTACTTCCCCTTAGCGCACGTATTATAATGTATCTCCATTTTATTTATTGGGCTTTAAGGTATGTTTAGACTTTGACTAAATGGACACTCCCTACTGTAATTTCCAATTTCACTGAAACAATTTAGGGCAATCCTTCTTTCCTCTTTCCAATTAATCAATAAAGCAAGAAAACAAATAAAAATCTATTGACAACTTGTTGCAGACATTTCTTACTAAAGTCTAGCAATATACTTGAATCGCTATTATCAGGATTCAGGCGTTTTTTTCAGCCGAAGGTTAACATTTCTCTTCTTAACCAATGTATGCCATGTGTCTTCAAAAATAAGGGAAGATAAGAATGCATTGTGAAAGAAAAAAAACCCTAGCTGATAAGCAATATGTAACTTTTGGTGAGAGTCACTTGAAGTTTTCCTTCACTGGTTCTGGAATAGTCTTGTATTCGCTTTCCAACCTGTATCATCATTAGTCAAATTAAAAAATGATCCTTGATTTTGTAATACTAGAAATAACAGAGAATGACTTTACACAATAGTGTGTGTTGCTAATCCTAAAAGCCAAAACATATCTATTATGTTTTGTTCGTACTGCCAAATTTAATTTCACGTTTAAAATACTAATTAAAAATATTCCATAATTATTTACCATCAAATTATTTTTCCCTTTTTGACCTGCCACTTCAAAAGTTAGCACTTTTTAATACAAAATAAATCAAAATTCAGCTGCAGCTAAAAACCACATTTTTCTCAATTTAGTAACACTACTACATGAGAAGAATGTAAGCAGTATCTTCATTTCTATATACATGCTTGCATAAAGACAAGGCAAACATTTTGTAAAACTTTCACAGAATACTCAACCCAGGACTTACTTCTGCAATTCCTAATCATCCTAAATGAACCACACACATAACTGGAAAAACACATTCAGTGGAATGTACACATGCTTACACAAGTAGATTATTATGAACGCTATCAGTAAGAATGATAATTTGCAAATGATTAAACTGCAGAGATAAATAGAAGGTTGATATTTATAACCTGATTCTGGCTTTGCCCAAAAGGACTGATGAGGAGTTGGGACAAATAAAGACATGAATCCCCATTTTAGGAATCTATTTATTTCAACAAAATTCCTAAGAGATATTCCGTTTATAAGAATTAATATTTTTGACAGTCAAGGAACTTTGAAACTATTCTTTATATGGAACATAACATCTTTGTTTTTATTCAGTTTCTCATATAAGACTTACTTGAGACCTTATTTATGTGGTAGTTTCACTTAGGGCTATGTTTTTCTTAAGATTCAGAACCAGGAATGCTCTTGCATTTTTTCATATTATCCTCTCTTAGCACACCCTAGATCCAACACTCATATCCTCATCCTGAGAAATATATCATAATTATTCTACATCACTGCATAGATGTTCTTTTGCTATTTTAATTTTCTAACTTCTTTGTAAGAACCAAGTTCAGAACAGCTGCTTTTTCCCTTGCCCTTTACAAGTTGTTATGATACTTAATACAGTAATACTTGTGACTATGGAATCACGTATGGAAGTATGCAGCACGTAAATGATTACAAATCAGCACAACACATCAACATCCAGCCATGCAGCATGGGAGCCAAGACCCCACCCTTTCCAAACCGAAGGCCCTGGCGTGTCGGCTGTGATTATGGGAGGAAACTAGCTGAGGGTGAAAGTGTTTTCTAGCAAGTGAAAGGGATGAATAGCATAATATCTGACCTTGCTATTTCCTGGTTATTGCTCTTTGTGCTGAGGGGATAGGCATTTTAGCAACATCAGCTCAAGCAAGATGAGATTGTCTGTTTTTAACAGATTCAGATGATTTTTCCTTATAGAGTGACCTTCATTTTCTGTTTGGACAGTAAAATGACACAACACCATGAACTGCTGCTGTGTATGTTCACTTTTCCAGCAGGAACGTTTTTTTAAGATACTTGTACTTCAAAAACCAGTATGATGTTTTATCTCAACATACATCAGAGTTAAGCCTATCCTTACTACCCATAACAGAGAAAGAGAATTCCTGCAAATCCAGCGAGCTAGTGGTCCTGCCGGTCCTCTGAGAAAAGAGAGATCTTGCTTCGCCCTCTGACTGAGAACCAGGCAGAGCAGAAATCCAAATTTCCCAGATGAGTGATCTGACCGTCTGCCTTGGAAGCTCTCCCTGGCTGCGCATTTAGCCAGTTTTGTTAGGAAACGCTTTTCTGAGTTTTCTCGGATTCTTAAAAACTTTTGGTTTCAATGAGTCAGCATTCCCAGACGAACGGCTGCTGCACTGAAAAATTAATGAGCAGCTGTATTTGTAATAACAGCTGAGATTGTATTTATCAATTTTGTAGTTCTGACTGAACAGTTAGCTGTGTATTTCTTGACTGCTAGAACATGCCCTCCTCCCCTCCAAATGTATTTAGGATGTAAATCAGTAAGTTATTAAGAACTTTAAAATTTTATTGACTCGAATAAACTGTCATTTCAAGAATGCGTATTCTCATGATGTTGATATACTTGTGCCATTATAGAAATGGGGAGTATTACAACTTAAATATGAAATCAGTAATTTCCTCTTACGGAAATGGCTGCAAAATGTAACCTCACAGAAGATACCCCACTGCAGTAAACAGTCAAGGTATATTTAGAATGACCAAGCTGTTCTCTTTCATGCTGTAACATTTAAATAAGGATAAACTGTAAGGGACTTAAATTATTAGAATGCTTCTTTAAAAATAGATATACTTGTTGTTGTTGTTGTAAAGCAAGGTCCACAAAAGAATCACTTAATCATAGTTTTCTCACTTTACAGTATAAAATGTTTATTCTGGATATGGCCAGCAGTATTTTGTAATCATTCTCAAAAGCCTGTGTAAATATGAGACTCAAACTTGACTGTAAATTTTTGTGGACTTCGGAATGCCACTCATAACCTGGCAGAAGACCCCTTGAGACTGTATTAAGGCATTCATCCTTCTGCTGCTTTGAAGATCCAGGTGAAAGCTCCCGTTTGCCTAGGCAAGAGGGGCAACACGCTGCCACTGTAGCTGGCAGGCAAGAATGGACACCTCCAAAACATGAAAAAAACCCCCCTCCTTACACTCGCAGCTCATGAAACCTACCACTCGTGCCAGGACTAATTCAAGCAGAAAAAAAAATGTAGTGATTTCAAAACACCACTTCAAAATTAGTGATGACTGGCACACAGATAAAACATTACACTACAGTCCCATCTACATTGAATACATAATAATTACCTGAAACTTGGTTGGTGCTGTAAGTGAACAACACAGTAAGTCACTACTGTATTACTTTTTTATTAGTATGCTATTGCTAAGATGGACATGGATAAGCACAATCCCTGGTAACTTATAATTGAATGTTATACGTGCATTCTGATGTTACCATAGGAAATGGATTCCTTCAGCAGTAGTAATGCTTTTTAACTAAGTTAAATCAGGTTATAGTAAAATGTAGCTTGTATCTCCAAAATCTTTGTCATTACATAATTTTAAAAAAATTATTTAAAATGATATATTAAATCAGACTATTCAGAAACATGGAATACACTTGGAATTACAAAGATAAAATCTGTTCACCACACTTTTATTAAAAAAACCCTCCAAATACAAATATTTCTCCTTATAGTTCATCTAATAGAAGAGAAAAAAATTCTAATACTGTATTGTGGCACATGGACAACATTGTCTTGCACTGTCCCATATGACCGCCCTCTCAAGACAGTACCATGTTTCTTCAACGGTCGAATTTTTGAAAGCAAGCGTAGGTACACAGAGCCACATTTTCTTACGAATTTTTCCTTACTACTAAAATAGCCTACTGCAGTAAAATCATGTTCAGGTTTCAAGCGTCCTTCTTCAACTGCAGCGGTGCACACCGCTTTTTATGAAGTATTCTTGGAGCATGCATTGTCTGCAAAGCACAAGTGTGACACCTGTCTAAGTGACATCTAAGTCTAAAAGAAACGCTCAGTACCCACACAGAAGATACCAGCTTACATGTTGTATTAAGAACACAATGAAAAGTCATTTAGACAAGTACCATGGAAAAGCCCAGTAGTTTTTCTCACATACACACAAACACACACAAATAAAGGACTTGATTTATTTCAGAAAGACTCAATAATATTTCTAAAAACTGCTTCCCATCCAATTCCTCATCTATTCTGATAGACACAGGAGAAAAAAAATGTACACGTATGGTATTGCTCCCACTGATCTAACTGCAGTCAACAGACTGAAGACAATAATTATTGTAATTGCTAATACTACAACGTTTTCTTTGGATCCCTAAGACAGATTCCCTTGGTCAACATGAATACATCACCTAATTTTCAAATAATCTTACAAAACACTTCAGTCACCGTACAGCATGGATTTCTGGGGAGAAGGGATATTCTAAACAAGCAACGTGATTTTCTTAAGTTTTCCACCTCCCACGGCAGCTAAACTTGCAAAAGTTTATGCTCAAATCTTAATCTTTTCTTTTGCAAACTGTCACGGCGTAATTCTCCTGAGGCTTAGCTTCTGAAATAGTTTCATAGTTGATTACACCATACCTGTGCTTAGCATCTGCCATTAATGTTGCAACAAAGAAAATGAAAAGGAGGAGAATGAAAAGAATTCCCATTTTAATGAGAAAGAATACAAAGTTTTCCTATACTTAATTAAATTGAAACAGCATTTAAAAAAAAAAAAATGGAAAAAATTGCGAGATTTAAATTGTTGCTGGAACATTAAATGATCAGTAAAAATTACTGAGCCCGTGCAGACTACCGAAGCAAACTTGTCCACAATCAAAATGAATGCTGGAGACTTACTCTTATTTGATACTGTAAATAATCTCAGGTGTATGTAAACAACTGAAATTCTCAGCTGTTCATTTTCAAAGCCTAAGAGAAATGGTTCTGTCCCGGAGAAACGGAAACCAAAATGAAAAACTGTGTAACACTCTTGAAACTTAATTTGTAACAATTTCTAAAGAAGTCTACCTTTATTTGAAGGAAAAAAATCAAGGAAGCAACCCTCCCAAATCAAGCACAATGTCATGCTTTTGAAGCTACAGATGCCAAAACTGGCTAGCCAACTTCTAGTCGAACCGTGAGTACAGAGACACCGTTTGCCTCATGCTACAAATGCCAGTGGTGAACTCTTGAATGTGGAAGGAGCAAATTCAGACCTGCGTCCATGAGATGGGCCCCAGCAAATGATCACAGACCTCCCAATGAGAAATGCTACCAAAACCTCCACTCAACACAGTGAGGTGATTGCACACTCCTCATAGTCGTGACTCCAACTCAGTCTTGCCTAACTCCTGTTTGAAGACTTCACTAGAATATCTTTTGCCACAACTGTACCTCCTCTGTCATGTATATGTTACAGACATGTGGGCCCACAGTCAGTGAATTTTTAATAAGAAAGACCTATAGAAGATAGGGCAAAAGAATATAAATTCAAAAAACCGATGCAGTTTTATACTCGTGTTTTTCCACGTGATTGCGCCTTTCAGAATAAACCTACAATTTCTAACGTCATTAACAGCTTCTGCCATAATTAATCTATTTAGATACTATTTGTTCCATCTCATTCATAATCCTAGCTTTAAAAAAAGGGTATACATCAATGAAAATACAAAATAACCACAAGGAAGCAGATGTCCATTTTCAAAATGTTAGCATTAATACAGAACAATTAGAAACGGTCTTTCAAAATAATCAAAACTCTTCATACAGATTCCTAATGAATTCTCAATGAAAATACACTAATTCAAGAAAACCTTTGTAAGAAAAACCAGCAAGCCCAGCTTCTCTTTCCTGTACAGGAACAGACTGTAAGTACAGAAAATATCACTTGAAAGGGAAGTAAATAGTTCCTTTTTCTATGTAGGGAACAGCTATTAACTGGCTTTTAAGCAATGGTATGTAATGTTAAGTTTCAGATCTTGAAAAGGACTTCACATGCCCTTTTAGTGATCAAAAGAACTGTACATGCATAAACTGTGAAGAAATTTGAAACAGTGCCCCAAAGGCAGATTAATAATCTTGAAAAGCACGCAAAACTTCATCTTCCAATAGTCAAAAGAACAACTTAAGACAGATTATTTTACTCTGAAGCAAACTCAGAGAAAAAAGCAACAGCTTTCTAAATGAACACCAGCAATGACTTGAGCCAGCAATGTGCCCTTGCAGCAAAGGTGGCCAACGGCATCCTGGGCTGCATTAGGAGGAGTGTTGCCAGCAGGTCGAGGGAGGTGATCCTTCCCCTCTGCTCAGCACTGGTGAGGCCACAGCTGGAGTGCTGGGTCATGTTCTGGGCTCCCCACTATGAGAGAGACATGGACATACTGGAGAGAGTCCAATGAAGGGCCACAAAGATGATGAAGGGACTGGGGCACCTCTCCTGTGAGGACAGGCTTGAGAGAGCTGGGACAGCTCAGCCTGGAGAAGAGAAGGCTCACGGGGGATCTCATCAGTGCATATAAACACCTGATGGGAGGGTGCAAAGAGGACAGAGCCAGGCTCTTTTCAGTGGTGCCCAGTGACAGGGCCAGAGGCAGTGGGCACACACTGAAACACAGGAGGCTCCCTCTGAACATCAGGAAACACTTTTTGACTGTGAGGGTGACCGAGCACTGGCACAGGTTGCCCAGGGAGGCCGTGGAGTCTCCATCCTTGGAGATATGCAGAAGCTGCCTAAAACTGGTCCTGGGAAACTGGCCCTGGGTGGCCCTGCTGGGCCAGGGTGGCTGGAGCAGCTGACCTCCAGAGGTGCCTTCCAACCTCAACCACTCTGTGAGTCTGTGACATGCCATAGGTGCACAATTTCAAACTCTACAGTTCGAGCTTGAGCCCAAAATACAAATATATCTGCCATAAAAATCAGGAAAGAAAAGGGGGCTAGCATAGAACAATTGAAAAAAAAAAAAATCAGATTCTCCAGCAATTAAATTTGGTTAATTCCCTAGGATAACTGAAGTATGTCAGGAAATTTTTGTCTTGGTTATGTTTGGACAATTACTATTTCTTTGAACTATTTTCTTTTCCTTGCTCTCTGATGGATAAAAAGAAAGGCAGTAAAAGGCATAGAAAAGACTTTGCCCCTGTTCTGTCAGGAATTTGTAAGAACCAGATCGACTGCCTCCCCAGCCTGAGTAAAAACAGAGAAAGCTCACACCCTTCCTGTTTGCAGAGAGGTCTGCATCAGACAACACAGCAACATCAATACTGTGTCTATTATTGAGATGCATATCTTATGACTACCTACGAGGCCACCGTTGCATCCCTCTGTGGCTGGTTCACAAGACATAGATTATTGATTAGATCTCTTGCTGAGCTCGCCCGTTTCCACCACAGCACCATCTGCCTGCACAGCTGAATGGGGGACACTCCTCCTTAACCACTTCCATCATGTATCGCTACATTGGGGTTGCCCGCAACAGTCTCGATTACGCAATGGCAGAGATGACGTAAAAAGGTTTGACTCGGTAACAGCTTGCTCTCAAGTCTCACAAAGCCTGAAAGTGTGGCGGCAGTAGACATAAATGAAGCGACTCTTATCGATGCAGCTGGGGACCAGCTGTGTCATTCTGGATCAAGGGAACTGACCATCTGACTGCACAGCGATAGTGGGACAGATGCAAAGTACCACTGAAGTCCAAAAGATGTAACTTTTTATTAATAGAAATTCGTATCATAAGAAATCTTTAGAAAACCTCCTCTTGAAGAGAATCTCTGTCTGCTTGAGCACAGAGGAGCAAGCCATGGGGAAAAACAGGTTAGAGTGGAGAGCAACTGTGTCTCCTTCCAGGCTATCCTTGACCCTCATTTCTGAGAAGGGAATACACAGTTGTCTTAGATGGTATTTAAGAAATCTGAGTCAGGAGCTTAAAACTATGACAACATGTAAAGGAATAATTACATATCTAGTGAGAAAGGAATGTATGAGGGAGGGATACTCTGTCCGGATGCCAGCACCAGCAAGTAACAGCAAATGGTTCAAACTGGAAGGGCCTTTCTCTTAAAGAACCAGTTGGTCTCCTTTGTTTGGAGGATCCCTGAGCCTTTTGCAGGTTTTGGTCTCTGCAAGAATCTGCTCTGCATTTTCTGTGGTTGCTGTCTGATCCATTCTGATCCACTGGCTCCTGCCTGACCTGCTCCATTCTGGAGCTTTGAGATTTACAGCTGGAAACGTCTCCTGTTTTTTTTTTATACTTAGTCATCATCTCACAGAAATAAGGGAAAACTTCACAGGATAATCCTGTTTTTATTGTGCTATTATGTACAAATGTACTGCCATGTAGCTGCAAATTTTTTTACCTCATGCATCTTTACATCTTCATTTTTCATAGTGTCTATGAGAGTTAAAAAATACATCTATGTTTCTCTCTCATAATAAATGGAAGTTTATCATCAGGATAAAGATAATAAACTACTACAGTCAATACTTTTCTTTAAATCATCATCAACACATTTTAACTTGCACTTATTTCCTATATGGAAGGATACGATTTTTTAAAAATGCATACATTAGAGGTGGAGTTTCTTTTCCCAGCAGTTCATGCTGATAGTCTGATAACTGTTTCTGGACTTTAAACACTAAGGTCCTGTAAACATAAAATGAAGTACAACCATGAAAAAGTAAACAAACAGAAACATTCTAAGTTTTTTGTAAATGTGGTCTCTGATCCTTATATATTTCCTTACGATCTGGGCACAGGCAAGAAATTCCCTTTCTTTTTCACAATTGCTAAAATAATAATGGTCTTAGGTTTTTAAAATTTTCTCCATTATGTTCAGTTGTAGGCAATCACTAGTTCTTCTAAGTTTTGTCTAAGCAACAGAGTCTCATGAGCTGCACATATGATTGGAGAGCAATGGCTAATTTTTTTTGAGAGCTTTATTTCAGATTCTGCTGATAGTTTTCCTATGCCTTCACAAAGCATCTGGGAACTGATTTTCCGCCTTCATGGGCACCTGTCCTTCCACTGGATACAGTCTCTAGATGGTCCCATTGTTCAACGTTTTTGATTTTAGAATAGGAAATTCCTCTCCTAGGGCAATAAAAAAAACCATTGTAGTCCCTTTTCATTGAGTTCAGATTACTCCGTGTAGTAGGGGGCATCCTGAGCACACTGAGATAAACTCACAGAGCTTGCTTTCCAACCATTTAACTTCAGGCAGATATCACATTTACCGTGTGCACCAGTGTTCCCTCTGACTGAAGCAGTTCTGCAGAGGCCCTCCTGAACGCTGCCGCAGCCCTGTCTGGCGAAGTATTGCTGAACTACTCTTCCTTATGTGTGACTGTTTTTCTTTAGATACTTTTGGTAATTTCTTATACGTTTTTGCAAATAGCTTAATTTCTTGCAAAAATAGTAGCAGCTAGACTAAGTACTACTTAGGTTGTTTTTTCCTCCCTCTAAATAGTACAGCCTTGTTTGATTCTGCTCAGCAACTTGACAATTTAAAAAAATTACTTCTTCAAATCTAAGTCACGATCATCTTCATCATAATCTTTTTCTCAGTTTGGAATCTTTGATCCCCATTTTCATCTCTTTGAATAAAATGTTACACAGATCTTGAATTAGAAATAAATTGCATCTGAAAAATATTTTTTGCATGTCAACTCAGGAGAAATGTGTGTCCTTCCAGGCGAGGGTTCCTTTATTTCTATTCTATTTCTAAATCCTTTGTTTCTGTTTTCTTTTTTGAGGTAAAAAACCTTGGAAAAGAAAAAAAAAAAAACCACAAACCCACACCTTTCCTCAAATTCCCTGAGCTCTTCTTTCATGTCTCAAGGAGAAAATGTTTCCACAAGAAAATGAATATTTGATTGTAACAGGCTATGTATGACAGGGCTGGAGGAGGTAAGATTGGGAGAAGGATAAAATTTAAATGGGACAATAGTGTCTGCTCCAGATAACCTCTGAGTTTTCTTTCTCTGAGAAATGATTCCGGGGCTTCCAAATGGGACGGTTTGTAGTTATTAGACTGTTCACAGTTATGTATCAAACTGAAGGTTGCCCCTCTGAGTGACACTAGAAAGACTTTTTGTAGTGTTACTGCTTTTGTTATTCCCAATACCTTTGAGAAGAAGGTGTAGAAATATAGATAACTTCAGGCATTCTTCTGAACTGTTAATATACTCTTAAGTATCTATTAACCTTATGGTCTTCATTTTCTTCTAAAGATTTAGTGTGCATCTCCATCAACTGAAACTTCTTCCACCTATCTTAAGCTTCCGGAAAGTAAAATAACTTAGGCAAAAAGTGATGCCCAACAGAAAAAATCCCAAAACCACCACTCATACTACAAAAACCTTAGAGGAATCAGAAAACCCCAAAACACTTTGAGGGCATCTTGTGCAACAAGCCCACTACGCAAAAATGAGAGCATGGGCTAAGTTTCTTTTGCTCTGTTCTAAAGAGATTTTGCATCTTCCCCCCCCCCCCCCCCCCCCCCATGAATACAACATATAATATACTACAATGGCTTAAAGATTTGATATGCTTATGACCAATACTGTTAATAAAAAAATCTTCCTGTCCACAGACTTCTCTACATAACACTTTAAATTACAGTTGTTCACCTCTATCTCTGAACAGTCACACATATCAGCTAGAGCTGTACAGTTTGAAAGAACTGAAAACTAGTATACTACTATATTTGGTGTCATTTATCTGTTTTCCTTATTACTTTTTCTAAATGTGCAGGAATGAAGAAGATTGGTTTCCCTTCCGACTTGAGTTTCTCCAGAAATAAAAACGTGATTTTGGTGTTGGAATGAGAACCCGGCATTGCCTTGGCTGGCAAACCCTGGAGATCCACCCCAACTCCAGCTGATTTTCTTTCCACTAACCCATAAAGCAGGGGAGGTCCTTCAAAGGGATGAGGGAAGCAGGACTTCTTTTTTAGGCTGTCTGGTCCTTTAAGATTGGATGACTTTTGGTAGCATGCCACTGCTGCCTTCCCACAGAGAAAGTATTTCTAAGAGGGTTTTTTAAAATATTATTTTTTAAAATGAGAGAGATAGATGTGGAAATTAGTTTGTTTTTCAGTCTGATGAGAATCCAGTTTCTCATGATGAGTTAATAGTTTTGGATGGCGTATCCTCTTTTGTTGAAGTCGGGTCAGTGGAATCCCTCAGATTTTTGTTTCGACATGCAGTGTGCAAGGATCGTTTCAGATAGGTAGCCTTTTGGAGATCAATAATCAAGAAGATACCATGTGCAGAACTTTGTATTACCTCTATTACCTTCAGGGAAAAGAAGCAAATGCCCATTCATGAACATGACAGGTCTATGTGAAGAAGCAGATTCAGGAGACCTTGCTGACAAAACCTCTTTCACAAATACCTCTTTGAGCTTCGTGCCCTCTGCTCAGAAGTTCTGTGAACTCTGCGTTTTCAAAGAAGGGTTCCCCTTCAAGCCAGCCTGTGTATTTTGCAGAGGCCTCAGCTGCCAAACAGAACAAGACACAAAAAGGGGCACAGCTCTCAACCCCTTAAAATCAGGCACAGGATTTCAGTAGCTGAAGAAAATACCTGAAACTACGCTCCTAACTTTCCTCTAGAAACAAAACCTCACACTAACTTTAACTGGTGAATCACTAAAACCAAAAATCTGTGCTTAAAGCAAAGGATACTTAAAGCTGAGGGTTACAATTTAGAATCCTTAAATATTTTTATCCATTAGATGTTGTAGGAAGAAACCAATGAGGTTAGGGTCTCGTCTTCTTTTACAGTCTCAGGTTCAAAATGTTTGGGAACAGTGGAAAGTAAGGCAAATAGGGCGCGCATGTGCATATGTGTATAAAAGCATGAAAATGGGAACTGCTTTCAAAAGGTTCTGCAACTAGGGTCATGGAGAGGACCTGGCAAAAAAAAAAAGGGGGGGGGGAGAGAGAAAAAAAAAGGGGGGAAAGAAAAGAAAGCAGTAGCCTAGATGCCAACTATTGGTTATCTGCAGTGCTAACACAATAGGTCCAGTGTTTTCAGTGGACACTGTCAATATTCTTAGTCTTAAATTAGAGCAAGCAGCTGTTTTAGTGTACAGCTGAGCGTGACATAAGCCTGTGTAAACACTCTCCTCTGCCACATTCTAAGTGGATGAGGGTTGTATTTTTCCTCCCCTCATGTAGAATAATCCTCTTCTCCAAAAGTTCAAAATAACTCTTAAATCACACTTCAATTCTGCCACTAGAAAGCAACCAAAATAGTGGGGGGACAATACGATTTGTCAGTTGGGTGTGTGTATCATGCATCAAAATGTCTACTTTTAAGGCTAGCAACCTTGACAGCATTCCACAAACACATTATCCCTATTCCCTTGAGCCTACATTCTCCAATGTCAACATGCTTGGCAGATTCCAAAGTCAGTTTTGATAGTAGTGATAGGAAGTCCCTACTTCTGGTTCCTATGGGTTTACTACATAAAATAGTCATAAAGCACGGTGATATGTGTCTGTACCTACAAAGAAATATACTGCAAGAATCAATTTATTTGGTTTCGTAAAATTCCTTGCTGTCATCACATTTTAAGCGGACTCAATTATTGAGGATTTTTAAAATTGAAAATTTAAAATTGCGTAACCAACACTGGTAAAATCTGAAAATCCTAGTAGAGTTTACAATAAACATCTCTCTCCCTTCTCCTCCACCCTTCAGTTTTCATATACTTTTTGAGGCATCTAGAGGTCAGGCAGAGAAACTTGAGAACATACTGCAACAAACGAGCAACAATTTCCACAGCACCAAAATTATTAAGTTGAAACCATGACACTGATTTGCATGAAAAGGCAGCTGACCTCCATCTCATGACTTATTTTTAAACCAAATGAACTTTGAAACTGACAGACAAAGGCAGATAAATTGCCCTATCTTCCAGTTTTCTGTTAAAGCCTGTGGAGATGGGAGAACTCACAGCAGAGTGGCCTGGCTCCTTTTCTCTACCGTAGAGAGACAAAACCAGTGGCTGTGGACAACGCTGGCCAATAGAGAAGACCAAGAATTCCCAGAAAAGCTGCAGCAAAAGCAACAGGTCACAGGGAAGACCCTGCCAATGAGGAAACTGTTAAAGCAGACAGTTTAATGCTCAATTCTCACTCTTACCTTTACATGCTACCTCTTTAAATGCACTGTCCCTTGAAGAGGGACCTGTAATTTCTGTAGCATGTGATTTCTCTATTGTTCTGGCCTTGTAAAACTGTGCATCTTACTTCTTGGTGAGTTGCCTTCAAGTTGTGAAGGACGGTGGCCAACAACCATACAACGGTGGGGATGTTACAAGAAATGTGCTTGCAATGGAAAACAGTTTCAACTAGGCTACCTGAAACAGAGGAGCAACTCTGACACAAATTAATACCTTGGCTTTCTGTTATTGTCTTTTACCATCACCACCCTGGCCACTTCTTCACAGGTTTACTTGGCTCTTGGACAACTGGGATTCACACGGCTGCGTTACAACAGTTCATCAGCTGCTAATCTAGATGTTTTTTGTTGATGATTCAATCCGTATAGCTTGAATGTTGTTTCACAACATGTTCTTTCTGTTGCCAAGTTCAAGAAAATTTATAAACCAAGTGTACAAACTCCATCTACGAGTTGTTCAAGCTGTAGAAAACTGTGAATTTAGGTAAGAACAAAAAATATGCAGGCTGCTTATTGCTTTAGAATTCTTGGTTCTGCTATATGCATTATATACAGCTGTATTCTCCTTGCAAGAAAGATGTTGATCAATCTCACTGGTTACAGGTGCACCAAAGCCTGTCACCCCACAAGGAGACAAGTCTCCGGCATGAACAAGGTACAGGCATAGAATCGCAGAGAAATTTGTTGGAAGGGGTCTCTGGATCATCCAGTCCAACCTCCTGTCTCATCACTGTACACCTCTGAGAGGGGTCTGGCTCTGAAACTCCCCTCCTCCTTTAGGTGGGGGCTGACTGTTATTAAATCCTGCCTTAGCCTTCGCTTTTCCAGGCTAAACAAGATCATCTTCCTCAGCCTCCCCTCACATGCCACGTGCTTCATCACCCTAACCTTGTTAGTGGTTCCTCCACTAGACTCGCTGCAGTTTTCTGACGTTTCTGGATGGGTGCAGAACCGGACACACACCTTAGATGCAGCCTCACGAGTGCTGCGTAGAGGGGAATAACCCCTTCTGCTGACGGGCTGACACTCTTCCTAACGCGACTCAGTATGCACAAGACACTGCTGACTCACGTTTAATGTCTCCACCAGACCTCCAAGACAATTTTTGGTGGAGCTGCTACTTGGCCAGCTGGTCCCCTATCCATACTGATGCTCAAGGTTTTTTTGTCCCAGGTGCTGGACATAGCCCTTCTCTTTGTTGAACCCTCTGATGTTTCTGGCAGCCCAGCCCTGCAGAGCGTGCCAAGGTCCTTGTGAATGGCAGTCCTGCCTCCATCCAGTCACCTGCTTCCCCCAGTTTCGGAGAATGCCAGTCAAACGTCCATTCCTGTCACTGGTTTATCCACTCTGCAGCTGCCGCAGTGAATTCAGCTCCTGTAGTTAACTCTCTAGTTTGGAAGAAGCTGAGTTTTTGCAAAATACTGGCAGAAGAACTATGGTAGTACGGTGAACTGAGGAAAGCTGCTGTTGGCCAGCATTTTGATTTATGCTACTAAACTCCCCAACAGAAGAATACTGGGCACAGTATTCAAAGGGTCAGTTCAGTATTCTAAGGGTTAGTTCAGACACTTCTATACGAGGCATGTATTACAGTATAGGCAAAATCCTGAAGAACCGAGGAGCCATGAAAACCCTCACCAGAATAGAATCATAGAATCATTCAGGTTGGAAAGGACCTCTGAGATCATCGAGTCCAACCGTTAACCTAACTGCCTGGTCCACCTCTACACCATGTCCCTAAGTACCACATCCACACATTTTTTGAATACTTCCAGGGACTGTGATTGCACCACCACATAGAAGCAAAAGGCCTATGAACTTGGAAGTAAAGAAGTGAATTAAGAGAGACTAAAAAACAGCTTGTTTTGTAGTCATGAACCTCCTCTCCCATCTGGTATTTATGCTACACACACACACACACGCAGAGCCACAAGTGCATGCATATATATATATTTCTACCCTCTGAATTTGAAGGCACACAGACAGTAACAATTAAGTCATCCACATTTTAAAAGCAGATAAAATATTTCTTTAGACACTTTTCAGACATCTGCAGGCAGTTCTCAGAAGAGTTTTTTTTTTCCTTTAAATCAGACTGATTGCCTCAAGCATGCACAGAGAAGTTTTACACTAAAAAAAAGTTCCTTATGATACAGAGAAGAATTGCTAAAAACAGTGGTAGAGAAGAGATAGTTCTGCCTGGTGGAACTGGTGAACCTGCAGAATAGAGGATTGCTCAATGGGGCCAGCTACAGCACTACCTGCCAAGTCAGCCACTCTCACAGACTGGGAACTAGCAAGCGTGAGACACAGCCAGTTGGCTTTGGCGGAATATTTATGGAGGATGCAGAAGCTTATTTACTGAATAATCTGGAGACCATCTGGTGGTATCCAGGGACAAGAACATTGAGCTGAAAGTGGAAAAGCCTGAGATCTATTTCTGGCTCTGCCAGCTATTCTCTGTGACCTCTGGTGGCTCAGTTTCCCCATATACAAATTAGAAAAAAACCCTACTGTCATCTCTAGGAAATTTTGAGATACTTCAATAAGAATCATCATTTATTACTATTTTAGGATATCAGTAATCACTTCAGAGTTAATTGCTGGAATACTATTTTGAATCTGAGTTTTCCATCTGTGTTAACAACAAGATTGTACTAATCTCAACAGTGGTAGTACATAATCTGGGGTTAAGACAAAAGTTTACCAAAGAATTTCAAAACAAGCTGGACAGTTTTCTTAACTGTAACATTTCTAAAATAAAGAGGTCCTTTTTTTTTTTTTTCTTTAGAGAAAAATGCACATCAATCAGAAGGGAAGATCTGTACATCTTATAGGACCTTCCACACACCCAGCCTAATGCTCACTACCACAACTGAGCTGACAAAAGGGATAACCTAAAATACTCCCGAGTTCTGAATTTGTTACCATCTTGCTGAACCTTTAAACTAATCATCCGTAGGGGACAGAAGCAATTGAGTAACCAGATCAATACCCACAAGACATGTTGATTCCCTTCACCAACAATCTACTCTGTTCAGAATCCCACAGACTTTCTGACTGATAGCAGTCCTTGTAGGTGGGCTTTCTTAGATATATTGCTATATTTGCTTTTTTTTCTCCAAACTCCATTGACAATTTACCATGGAGATAATGAAAAATCACCCCTAAGGGGGAATAAGAAAAAAAAATCCCACTGAGGAACAGTAGCTCTTTGAGAAAATCTCTGGATGACTGAAAACTACCACTAATCTGGATCCTAATTCAAGTAAAAAAGAAAACTTCTGCTGCAAGCAAAAACCTGCTGTCCCTATTGGAAGAGTTTTGTTGGATTCTCCCATAGGTGGTAACACAGTGGAAGGAGAGAGTTTCTGCCTACCAGGAGGATTCCCATGCAAACAGAGCCCAGACGTGTCCCACTTTCTTCTCACAGAACTGGTCACCCTTGTCTAATCTCCTTAAGTCATCTGGTGTCTCACTGGGGAATTGCTATCTAGGACAAAGAAATCTGTAGGGATGCTGGCAAGAGTGGAAAGTGAATCTTGTGACCGAGTGCACTGGGGCTGGGCTGCTCAGGAAAATGATAATGAAGTGGAGGAGCTCTTTTTTTAATGGGGGAGCAGGAAAGGGGAAGAAAGGTAGCAGGAGGGCCAGACCTCCCTTGGTGGGGAGGGAGAGGAAGAGAGAGAGAGAGGAAGGAAGAAATGCACTTCTCTTCACAGATACATGGGTCCATAACTAAACATGTAACAATGAAGTTTAAATTTAAAAACTGAGTTATTTTTTTCAACAATGCTCCTGTATATGATAGTTCCAAACTATGACCTTTCTTTGCTGATGCTGGAAGAGATCCAAGATATTTCAGGAAGAAGTTGGGTCTTTAGGTAAGTAGATTAACTTTTATGTAGTATGTAAGATTTTCCAGACAATATGTGGATTGGAAAAAGGCTTCTGTCCACATCCACGTTACTTAGGAAGTGGAATAAAAATAGTCAGAGGCCGTAGCAACTAAACTGAGTCCCGGAAAGTCAGCATTAGACTTCCAGAATAAAAATAAGGAATACTGTTTGGAAAGCATTTCAATGGGAGAATGACACGAATTTATAAAATGGAATCTATTTTCTAATACTGCAATCATACTACTGCCTAAGCCTGCATGATACTGTATATTTTACAATGTTTTGAATCCCTGCCATCTTAAGCATAGGTTAATAAAGTATGGCAGGATATACTTACAAACTATTTAGGCAGCTTTACAGTTCAACCAACCCTGCTGACAGGGGAACAGGAAGGGGGAAAGGCCTTTATTATTCACTCAGTGGACTGAAGACTGTATGAGCTAGAAGGAACATCATTAAGAGGTTAGCAGAGACAGGCAGGATTTTTTTAAGCCACCTGCTTGCTTATATCCTTTTTCCCAAGGACTTTTAAAATTCACATTTTAAAGTCTCTTTATCCTAATGTATTTTGTATACATTATAATAAGATCATATTAAGAACGATGACAGTCTTTCAACCTATCTATTTTCAATTCTGCTAAACTAAGACAAATACAATGGATTTTTGTTGACTGGATGGATGTGTAAATCCATTTCCACGCTTTGTGAAATCTGTATCACAATAAAAATGCTACAAATCATTATCACTTACTGTTGATACAGTATAAAGACATATAAAGAGCATACTTTTGCTTTTCCCATCTCTTAGTTCAGTTGAAATTTCAGTGTCCGCCTTGAAAAGCTAAACTTAAAACAAACACACTCCAAATAGTCATGGGATTTTGGTTAAGTTAGTAACAGTACTGAATAAACAAAGAATTTTAGCTGTTATCTTCAGATTTTCTCTTATTTTTAATCAGCCTTTTAACTTCTGTAGCTAAACTGAACATTTTTAGAATAAGGTTTGCTTTTGCCCATTAAGAAACTTAAGACTATGCTACAAAAATTGAAATTATACCTGCAGCTTTTAATGAAGAGCTGTCACGTTTGAAGAAAGCATACCTTCAAACTATCTAGCTATGAACTGAATAATCTCATCTCAAAATTCATTAAGTGTTCAGTAATCTGAAAAGCACTGCACTGCTCGTGTCTTATCTGCAGCAGGGAAAAGCAGAGCTCTGTTGTAATTCACTGAACCTCAGCGATATCACATTACACTTATATTTGTGAAACGGCTATTTACTTTCACATACAAAAGAGCGATCTAATACTACAAAATGAAAAAAAAAAGTTACTGATGTAGTAATTCAGGTTATCAAAACAAGTTTTTAAGGACTGCCCAATATACTAAAAATATCAAACCATCAGTTCCACACAGGATGGAAGTTTTAAAACGTTCCCACTGTCAGGAACTCTCTTTTTGTAAATTCCCCTTCAGCAACAACCACCTTCCCCTACTTTTAATAGCACAGCGTGAAAATGATGGCTATACAACCCTGTATTCTGTACCACCCACAATAATTTTGGCCAGACCAGGATAATGATGAATTCATACTATATGAAACAGACCTATGACAGTGTGTCTTTTCTTGGATGAAAATGGAGCTTGGGTATGTCGGAGTATATTGATTGGCTCTTGATGCCAAAGTCGCTGGCAGTTTTGTCCCTGGCTTCAGAAGAGCGAGCCTTCCAACTAGAAGACATGAATGGATGAACTGCACCTCAGCGGAATAATTTTTCAAATAATAACTTGAAGCATGTCTGTTTAGCTGTTAAGCTCTGCCTAATTTAGAACAGCTATTGAAGGTTATTTTTGTTTTAACATACCGTTAGATCTCATGTTTTCCATATTTTGTAGTAACAACTTTCCACAACAGCTATCCTCTTTCCCTGTTACATTCATTTTATGAATCACAAGAAAAAGGGACACCGAACATTTCTACCTAGCAGCACACACTTCAACTGAGCATTTTATGCGGATGTACATGTCAAGAACTATCTTATTGCGGACTTAATGATATCTGGTTAAAATCATAAACCTGGAAATGTAAGTTGCTACATGTTCTATATCCTTTCAGTTTTTAATATAAGTTTAAAAGGGATACCCAATTAAAATGTAGTAATTCATAAATTTGTAGTTAAGAATGCTATAATTTTTCTATTTTTAGTGACTGTAGTCTAAAGGTGGTTTACTATTAATGAGACCTTAGAATAGAGGCGGTCACTCTAAATCTCACTGGCACTGGTGTTGCTACACACCAGCCCCAAACCATATGCTGTTCTGCAGCAAATCATACTCTTTATGTTGAAGATAACTGCAGTTATAAGACAGGCTCTTTGGATAAGGTACAGGCTATAAAATATCTTCTTCCACAGTCCTGCTCTGGGAAATTATCTTCCTGGGCTAAAAAATAGCTATAAACTATTTTTATAGTTATAAACTATTCCCCCTCAAATTAGCCATGTAAAATCTGAATTTGCTTATACTTCTGAAAATCAGTATTGCACACTGTGCACAATTAGAAGGACAGAAATCAAGCTGTGTTATCCTTGACTGAAGCAGGCTGGCAGAAAAGTCCATACAAAAAATGAAAAGACTGAAATGAAAGCATAACTGGTCAATACAAACATCTTACAAGTTGTTGAAAAGAGCAAAGAGATACATTAACAAAGATGACACAAGATCCACGGTTATACAGAACACTATTCAGAAGACACTGTACATCTAGCCAAGACAGGCTCAGGTAGAGACACACTGGGGCAACATTGCCCTCGACATCCTGCACCTGGGTCCACCATCCCACCGATCAGTTTACAAGAATTCATTTACTTGAACTTTTTATGAGCAGTAGATCTTCCATTCTCCTTGAAAAGGAAAAATATTATGCAGCACTCCACGGTTCTTAAAACATATACTGTATCCAAGGAGAAAGGTTATCTGTAGCTATAAGCATAAAATGTGACCATAAGCAAAAAATGTAAATGTTACATTCAAATTTCAGTTGTAGCCTAACGTATTAAACTGTTTAAGCCCTACTGCGACGTACGCCGTCTCCTTAGCTTGGTTTCCTAAGGAAAGGTGACGTAAATCATCTGTCTGACAATCAACCATGCCTTCTGCCTAACTATGCAACACATTGGCCAGTTCCAACCAAATGCCACAAAAAGGCAGAGGACTCAAAGAAGGCCTCAAAGTCTAACAAGACCATCGTTGGCTGGAGGAAGGAGTTGGTTCAACACCTCCTTACTGAAGGGAAGTTTTAGCGTGATCTCAACAATTATCTGTTTTTGGTGGATTAGGTGCTGACCGATATGGATGGTCTGACCAGCCAGTCAGCACTTCTTCACCAAAAGGTGCCCTGACATGCACTGCCTCTTGCCCAGCTGGAAGGGGACTGGGACTACTCTGAGGAAAATCAAGCAATAGGAGACCGAAAGGAGAAACGGGCTATTTATCATCACTGGAGAAGTAGGCTGGGCATCTACAACACATCCATAGGCAACCAGAATTTATTAGCTCCATTACTTATGGAACAAATTACTATTTACAGGACTGAGAACAACACTTAGAGCTCCTGGTGAAGATCCAAAAGCACATTATGCCAGGCACATACACTGTTCCGCTTTAGCTGAGAAGAACTTAAGTTACACATTAAGTTACTTGCTGGAATCACGCAAGAGATCAGTGCTGACTGCCAAAATATGCCTCTTTTTCCAACTGACTCAAACTATAGCTCAAATACTAGTACTACGTACCAAGGGTGGCAGTATAAATTTATGTTAGCTCATTTGTATAATATTCATATACAGCTATATTGAGCGACTCTTTAATATTATATATTATAATGATACTATATAATATATACTATGTAAAACTTGCAGAACCCTTCCCCCAAATCTAAGAAACTTTTATGATGACCATCATCATCATAATTCCATATAACACATTTAAGATACAAACCACAGCTTTGTTAGCAGCTTCAGCAAACACAGAACACAGTAACACTTTGAGCTGGCTCTTTAACTGAGACTTCTGTAATCAAAGACATAAAGAAGATGGCACTCCAAGATAAAGTCAAAATTAGATTTAAATTGGATTTCTAAACCAAAGTACCCACCAGAAATATACTAGACTTACTGCATAAAATGTTTTAGAACTGCTTCCATGGCAGCAAACATTTACTAACTTGAGGGAATTTTGAGCCTCTCACTACAAGGACATCGAGGTGCTGGAGCGCGTCCCAAGAAGGGCAACGACGCTGGTGAAGGGTCTAGAGCACAAGTCTTATGAGGAGCGGCTGAGGGAGCTGCGGTTGTTTAGTCTGGAGAAGAGGAGGCTGAGGGGAGACCTTATTGCTCTCTACAACTGCCTGAAAGGAGGCTGTAGCGAGGTGGGGGTCGGTCTCTTCTCCCCAGTAACAAGCGATAGGATGAGACGAAATGGCCCCAAGCTGCACCAGGGCAAGTTTAGGTTGGATATTAGGAAAAACTTCTTCACTGAAAGAGTAGTCAGGTGTTGGAACAGGCTGCCCAGGGAAGTGGTTGAGTCCCCATCCCTGGAGGTATTTAAAAGAAGGGTAGACGTGGTGCTTGAGGACATGGTTTAGTGGTGGCCTTGGCAGTGCTAGGTTAACGGTTGGAGTCGATGATCTTGAGGGTCTTTTCCAACCTTAACGATTCTATGATTCTACGAATGTTCCCATCCTAGGGAAACAAGTCTTTGTTTTAGAGGGTGTTTGTTCCAAGAGTCCAGAATACAACATTCATTTCCAGCTTACCCTCAGAAGTCAATTCATACAGATAATCAAAAATAGTCAGAAGTTAAAATTTAGTTGAGTCCTAATGAACATGGCTTGCTACCAGTCACTAAAATTTTCAAGATACGTGGCAAATGAAGACCAAGAGGGTCAAAATAGGGCAATGACAGGAAAAAAAGCCATCTAATCTACAGAACAGAATAGCTAATAATTTTGAAGACTACGACAACATTTACAGGAAAGTTAAAGCCAGGAGTTATTCAGTTCCATATTACATTTAAGGGCACCAGTCCACAGCAAACTTTTTTTTAGTGTTTTCTCTTTCACACACAAGGTGTAAAACAGCATTTCTAAAATTTATCTTCTAGAAAAGTGAATTTCTTGACTAACTAAAAGCATGACTGGCTCTGTAAATTTGGGTGTTATTTTTTTTTCTAGTATCACTGCCTGCTGTTTGTCTGCTATTAAGGTCTTTATACATTTTGATACTTTTACATAGACATGGGCCATGCTTCCAGCTCCTAAACGACCCGCAGTGCAATTTACTGTAGTGTGTACTGTACAAAGTTCTTCGGTATCCACAGGAACAGTTACCAACTGATGTGAACTTCCTTCCCTAAAGAGCTTGTTTTGAATAACAAACTACTCCAGGGGGAAATACATTATCTTGTCTAATCAAATGTTCAAGTGAGGCTCATTTCATTCCAGGGTTTTACTATGTGTTGTGGAAATGTGTGTGACACTGACCTTTAATTAAACCTCAACCTTAAAGGAAGATAGTAAAAGCTTAGCAGCCCAGACTGCACATATGAGTTTAAAGGTACATTTAAATGGTTTAAAGAATTAATCAAAATCTCCTACTTTTTAGTGAATGTGTTCTCCAAGATATTTGCTTTCACGTAATCTGTATAAAAGGGTTTTTGTAAGCATCAGTAGTTATTTGTTCTTACTTTGTAGTCAGCTTTAAAATACAGATGTTAAGCATGCCACCTGACATATAGTTTGTATTATCAACATGCTTCCTTTTATCCAAGTGTATTTATTCAGTGTTTTTTGATTAGCTAAAAATTTTCCACACTGAGAAATATGTACTTTAGACAGAAAACAATTCAACAGGACAGCATCACATACACGCAGGGCGAAAGTTCATTTTTTGCGTCAGAGAGCTTGTGTCAGGTAAAAATATAACTCAGCCTCTCGTGATGTCTCCCCAGGTGGCATGAAGGAGAAACAGCCAAGCCATACCTGAGAGGCCTTCTGCTGAGAAGACACCTTTTGGGAAGTCTCCTGCCCAGGTCCCACCAGGGAAGGAAAGAACAAGCCAAGGACAGGGACGAAAGAAGAGGAAACCAAGGGAGATACTGGGGCGCCTTCTTCAGTATCCCCTTTCCTTCGTCTCGACCATCCCACAGCAGATATCCCTAGACAGTAGACAAGAGGATCTAGCATGCCTATGGAGAGCTGGGAAGCAGAGAAGGAAAGTCTTGTTGACACTATGAAAAGCACTAATAACAAAGGAAATATTCTGATGAATTATTCAAGTATGCAGTGCTGATTATGTGTATCCATGAAAAAAAAATCCTACGTAATTCCTGAGGTTAAACAGATATCGATTCTGAAATTTTTGCCACTTCATTCAGACAATAAATGATCCTATGAATACAATAAGCGCTATAATAACATCTTGAAAACTGGTTCAATACTCGGGTGTTACTATACTTTTGCTGTACTGGTCAAATACTATTTTTATAGTCAACACTTTACACAGGTACATATGGTACAAAAGTCTTGGTAAATCAGAAGAAATCCATTAAACGCCAAACAAATACTCTCGGTTTTTTTGCAATTGATGCAAAGCAGTTACATTACATCCCTTGAACATTCTCTGCTTGTAAAGTAAAGAGTCACAAGATTACGGTAGATAAGTTCTCCAGTGCACCAAAGCTGTATCTTTAAAAATGTCTACATTTAAAAAATATTTAAAATTGTTCCTAATGATTTAGTTCTAAGTTTTATTCTGTTTGTTCTTGGCATATTTTTGACACCCATTCATGTAAATGGGAAAACAAACTAGTTATTTCTCTTCCTCTCTTATCTACTGTTATCAGCTCTAGTTGGCTGCAGAGGTTAATCCTAAATTGGCTGGCTTTAAATCACTGTTTCTATCTACCATTTTGCAAACCTTGTAAACTTATGCTGATGCTCAAAAATAATCATCATAACAAAACCTCCTTAAATTAAACCTTTAATTTTGAGTTAAATGTGAATTCTTCTTATTTTGTGTATTATTTTGAAGAATAAAGTAACAATATTGGCTCCTATTGATTTATCATTGTACCAATTTTGAACTCATCTTTGTATATTTGTATTTTAGATAATTTGTGTTTAGACACAGATGGAGGTTAATTTTATTCTAGTCTAAAGATGCTTGATTTTTTTTTTTTTTTAACAAACCTGGTAACAAACAAGCTCATGCCAATATTTCACTTCACTTAATTAAAAAAAATAGTGAACTTCCTTTCCCTGTGTCTCTTGACATGCTCAGGAAACATCACTGGGACGTTTTCCTTGTGATAACAGAGCATTCAGATTGTAGAGAAGTGAACATGGAAACTAAGGTAAAGAATGGCAGTAACGCAGTTTAAAACAAATTACGAACACTGCTACATGCAGAGAAGTGTTCAGCTTGCCTCCACACGGTACTCATTATTCAAGTATTGAGCTAAGATGGTGTCTGTATTTTTGTAAAGATGGATATATTCTCTTTCCATTTTTTCAGGTTACATAAATCCAGGTTGAAACACAAGAAGGAGGTTTTATTTCTTCCTCTCCTTTTGTCCTCCATGAGAAAAGATATGAAATCATTTAATGCTTGAGCTAATACAGGTGCAGCTACTCGAAGTCGTATTTTAACATTTTTAGCAGGAGTTGAAAAGTTCAACTGAAAAGCTTCACTGGACTTTATGAAGACAAAACACTAGAGCATGTCATATTTGCTCTCAATTCATCTCCTAAACAACACAATTTAGCTTAGCTAAATTCTAAATTGACCCTCAGGCTTTTTAAATGTATACATTAGACACAAGTGTGCCCCTCCAATAGCACCTCATAGCTTGTGAAACTTCAGGAGTTTCACTGCTGAGTATATGTAAAATGGCCTTACTCTTTTTGAAACTCCTCCTGAGAACAATTTCCCCTCTAGCCAGCCATAGGCTCTCTCATATTATCAGACAACAGCTTATACAAGGACAGGCTGACAGAAATGGGTTGATGATTCTCTTTTTGTAGAAGCCTCTCCTAGCTTGCAGAAAGAAAACCATCATGCATTCTGGCAAGAAAGGCAATGTGCTCTCTCATACTTGTTATGGTACAACTGGAAAAATTAAATAATGGCTAATAGGGGAATCTTACTGGTACATGAGGCAAAACTTTCACCTGAACAACAGCTACGATTCATTTTTTCTTTTTAGTTAATCTATTTAAAAACAAATCAGCATAGTGGTGATTGGGATACGTTGGAAAGGAATCCCTTCTGGAAATAACTTCTTAAACCTTAACTTAAGGTGGTTCGTGCAGGATGACACCAGAGCTCTGTCTAGCCCACTATCCTTTTTCCAACAGTGGATGGCCAACAAGAGAGGGGCAAGGACAGGACAAGTATATATAACGTTTCTCCCCAAACAGTCTTCCGAGACTTCTTCTCAAGAACTTGAGCCAAATAGGGTTTCTACATACTTAGGAGCACTCAGTTGACTTCTGTTCTCTGAACTCATCCCATCTGCCTCAAAGGCCATGCAAACTTTATTAGCTTCAATTCTACATACTGTGGCTGACACGGCATGCACTGGAACAATGTTCCGTTCTTACTTTACATCCACAGGAACACTGTTATGCTGGTTCATCCAATACCCTGGGAACATGTAAACAGAATTTGAACATATATACCTATAGGTACTCTCCTTTGCCATGTCTTTTTGTGGCCAAATGACCACTCATGGGATTTTGGATGCCTATCTAGCATGTTTTCAGTAAAGATAATATAGTAATACAGCAGAAGTGGCTTGCAGTTACGCAACAAAGCCAACAGGGAAGAATTCTTGTTACATGAGACTCAAACAGCTATGAAGTCTTCTGTATACTGGAGTTCATGTGAGTCGATTGCTTTTGAAACACATAAGACTAAGCCTTAAAGCTCCAATCCACAAAGTTAAGTTTAGGACAACTGCAGTGAATATAGCTGTGTCTGCTTCTCCAAAAGGACAAGGGTGAGCAAGACAGACCTGTTCTTATACCACCTAACCTCTGCAAGAAATGTCAGACTTCGCATCAGAAGGTGCAAAACCAACACACTGCACTGGGTTTCTTCTAACACAGATTTCCAGTGGCTTTTGGTCTGACCATAATCTGTGACCGTAGATACAGCGGTGGAGGAAGTAAGCCTGCTTGTTTAGATAGCCATCATCTTCCCACTATGTCCTACCGCTTGTTCCCACCTCCACTTTCTTCTTCCCCATTTTGTGTCACCTGCCCTCAGTTAAAATCACAGAAATGATCTGCACTAAAAATAACCTCTCCCTCCACCTCATTCTGTCAGGCCAAACAAAGAGCTTTACCATGACACAGCTCAGGGCACAGTGCAGGCATAAAAAGGGGAAAGTGGAGTGTATAGTGACAGGGGAGGGTTGGAGGAAGAGGAGGACGATGGCTTAGCCTGGCAGCACTGCTGGAACAAATGCACATGAAACTACACAGTAAGCACTCCTTAGCATGCATTCTCAGAGCAGCAACATGATTCAAAGACTGATGACTTGCTTAAAATATAAAACCTGGGGAGAAAAATAATTGACGCAGGGAGAAGAAAAAAGTATCATATGCACATAAGCATCTCAAAAAAAGTAAATGAATTAGAACGTCAGTCGGCCAGTAAAATGCCCTCCAGTTCTGAAACCCACTCATCAGGTCCCAACAAGAACCCACCCTTAACAACACTAGAAAAACCTGCCCAGAAATAGTATGCACTGACCCAACTCAGCCAGTCCATAAATACAGCAAACAAAGAGTGCTCAGAGCAAACGAGTTCTCTTGCTAGAAGCAAATGCCTGGAATTTCCCCAGCAGTCAAGCTGACTGTCAGAGCCAGGATTTTCTCCTGATTACATCCTCAAATTCCATAGAGCAGCCCTTCACAAACTGATTAACAAACATTTTGTTTTAAATTTCCCTCTTGGTGTCTGGAAGCATGCAAAGCAATACGTTCTTACAAAAAAATAACCATCTAATTATACTATTTGCAAGGATTTTTTTTGTTGTTTGTATTTCGGAAAGGGAAAAAGGAATTGAAAAGAAAACTTTGATTTACTGCACACTTTTTATCTCTGTATTTCCCCCAGGATTAGAAACCCTAAAAGCTAGGTATGTTCACATCTATTATGTAAGCATGGATCAGGAATGGTATTAGCATGACGCTCGGCTGTACTTATAATATAATAAGCACACTGCTCATAATGATTACAGAACCAAAAAAAAAAGAAAGATATGCCTTTCAATGTGATCAACCTTTAAGTCAGCAACGTTGCAAGACGCAGTAAAATCCACTCCATCAGGAAAGTAGGGACTACCCCTAATGGGAAAATGAAATGGGAGCTGCTTCTCCTTTCCACAGAACTTGCTATCATGAGCAAGACCTAATGAAACCTGATTTCCTATGATCTGTGCCCATAGTTCTTTAAACCTCTCACTAGCAAAATCACCAGCTTTGCCGTAACTCTTTCCTCTCAAGCCCCTCTTATGAAGACAAATGCACAACTCGCATCTCCAAGAAGCCTGCAGACTGCCAAGTGGTGGCACTTGCCACAGGACTCACACATGCACTTCCTTGCTGCTATAGCTGGGAGCTCTCACCAACACTTCAAAGCTAGTCACCTCCCACCCTTCACCTGGAGAACTTTCCCTCTAATGCCACAAACTTGAGATAAACTCGTTTTATTCTCTAAATCCTCTTTTCATTTCCACGTGCTTGAGGGCCTACAGCTAACAACCCATGAACTGGATTTTCCACCCCACTGTTAGCCACCAGCTGTCCCAGTTCTTGAACAGATTAGAACGTTGTACAGAAATAGGAAAAGTCTTATACTTAAATGCATATATTTACATCAGTGCACACACGTATGAAAACAAAAACTCCTGCTTGCTGCTTTTAATTGAAAGTACCTGAAGGCATGCTCTTTGCTCCTTTGAGCCTTTAGAGATAATACTCCTGACAGCATTACTTCCCCCAGCCATTTTTTTCTGCTTTTAGGAAGAAAACGTTAGGCCCTGTCTCATTAGGAGATGTGGATAATTCTCCAGCACAAGAACAGAATCATCTGCATCGTGCCAGGTTTAGATCCAAAACAATCAATACGTGGAAGCACAAGATAGTTTTGCGTACTCTATATTATAGTTTGCTACATTGTCTGAACAGCACCCTGGAAGAACGTGCACTATTTAAGAGAAATTATCATGTCCGTTTACACAACAAGGCCATAACAAGTCAGGCAGATAACTAAGAAGTGTCTAGACTAATTCAAGACATGATTACAGAAGCTTTAGTTTTGGAAAAGAAGTCCCAGGGGCTTTCAATCAACATGCCCATAGGACCTTTGTGAACAGAAAGAAGAGTGGCAAATGTGAAAGACCGACAGGAGCTCGTATCTTCCAAAGTTTTCCAGATTTTCAGGAGTTTTTAACTTGAGCATGAGGTGATTTACGTCGCTGAAAATACAGCCTTAAAAGCATGAAACTGGGCAGTCGTATCTCAGTGTACTTGCGAGATGGTGATCCTTAAACTCATTGCTGTAGAACACTCTGAACATGCGGACTACCATACAACACAGAAGAGAGGAATTTTCTCCTCTCCTCAAGTTCCATTTCCTCCCTCTGAAATGACAGGCACAAGAATTAAATTCTGTAATTACAGCTTTTTAAATACAAAAAATTGTATTCATTTTTTTTTTCCCTTTTCCCCTTCAATTTGGAGTGTTCTCTTTTCAAGAGTAAACATACCCAGTTTTCTTAGTCTCCTCTCACTCTTGATGCTCTCCTCTGGACTCCATTTGTGTACTTTTTTTTTTTTTTTTTTTAAGTTCAGTTCCCAAAACTAGACAGAATACCCCAGCTGAGGACTCACTAGTGCCAAAGACAATGGCATAATTACTTCATGTCTTTTTGTACAACTGTCTTGTTAATGCATCCCAGAACAAGTTAACTCGTTGTTTGTGGTCCATTACTACAACAAATAATTTTTCCTGCACTACAAGCAGTTTTTTTGCATCCTGTATCCTCTTCCATCCCCGTTCCTAGAGATTTTCTGTTTATTCCTGAGAGGCTGCCAGAAGGGGATGACTGGTTGGCCAGTTGAAGACAACCATGTTTGACAGACTTAAATGTACAGATTTAGTATTATCAAGATCCTATAGCAACTTGTTCTGAATCCTTTGAACTGTTAAAAAAGCTGAGAAGTGAAACAGAATGGAGTTATTCTCTTTGAAGTGTACCTGTCACAACTGATAGAGAAAATGTGAGGAATAGAGAGGTTTAAAAATGAAAAAAAGCCAATCCAAAAAATATTTTAACAGTAAAATGATGCCTTCTCTAGTAGCCACTCCTTACTATTTCTGCTCCTTTAATCATAATCTACAACTCTTTTTCCCACAAACCACAAGTGCTGAATCATGTAAGACCTAAATTGACATAAAAATAACAAAATTCTGCTACTTGCAGCATTTCCCCAAGGGAGATCAAAAAGTTCAAAACATTTTCTCTCAGTGACACACAGCATTAAGAACTGTGAGGGGAAAAAAAGTGGCATTTTGGTATTTTTAAACATTTTATTTCTCTAATGAGAAGGGTTCCAAACAATAGTCTTCCTTTCTGTTAAATCAGGCAAACTGTAACGAACGATTAAGGAATGATGAGCAGATTTGAAAGCATAAATGTCCTTTCTGGTACTGTAAACATTGCCTCTCCAAAATCAGGCTGAAGACCAATTTCTTTTCCATTTTAAGAACAACAATAAAGTGTGTTCTCCTTCTGCACAGAAGAAAATATTAGTCATGGTAGATAATTTAAAAAATGCTTTTTCATAAGGCATACATGGCACCATAGCAAATGAGAAGACATGTCATTACACATGAAAGAATACAAAATCGAATGCAATGGATTTTTTGAACAAACTGGTCAAAATGTATGACAGATCTGAAAATACTAGAGAAGAGTAAGGATAATTGTCATTAATGGTATCCCTTGGGCTCTGCTAATGTTGGTCCTGAGACCTTCAGGCATATTCCTCTTACCTGCAACTGCGTTCAAGTTCTCTTGGAATTATAAAATCATCTACTTTAATACTATAAATATATCAACTCAGTGTCCAAAAAAAAGCAGTGTTAGGAATTATTGGAAAAGGACTAGAGAATGAAAAAGAAAACATAAGGCTACTGTATAAATCCACAGTGTACCTACACCTTGAATATTGTGTGCAGTTCTGGCCTCTCACTGCAAACAGGGTCTAGTAAAACAAGAAGATACATGGTAGGGCAACAAGAATGAGCAAAGATACGGAACAAGACCTGTGAGAGAACCAGTTAAATAGACTCTTTAAATGGAAAGACAAATATTTGGAGGGATATGATACGCAATGAGAAGGGCAATGTGGAAAAGATCAAATATTTCTAATACACAAACTAGGGAAGACCAGTGGGTAGTAAGCTTGAGGGAAGGAAAAAAAAACAAAAAAACAAAACAAACAAACAAAAAAAAAATCAATCAAGTGGTACTTCCTCATACAACACATACTTAAACTGCAGTACTCACTGCCATAACTGAAAGTTCACACAGGTTGGGGCAAAAAAAAGTAAGATGAATTCCTGGACAAAAAGTCCACCAAAGTTATTAAACACAGAAATA
Source organism: Platalea leucorodia (assembly GCF_965183815.1). Classification (NCBI taxonomy): domain Eukaryota; kingdom Metazoa; phylum Chordata; class Aves; order Pelecaniformes; family Threskiornithidae; genus Platalea; species Platalea leucorodia. The sequence continues at coordinate 57,954,967 of NC_138823.1, read as the reverse complement.
CCACTCCCAGTCAAAAAATACCTCAGCCATAAATCTGTGGTGATTAGGAGAATAAATGTGGGAAATATTACTATATGCTTGCCCCATCCTTAAACTCTTTTTCCACTTTCACTATTGGCCCTGGTCAGAGATGAGATTTGGTGCTAAATGAACCCATGATCTGAGCTGGTACAGTTTTCCTATTATTTTATCGAGCTGTGCAAATCAATTTAAGGTAAATTATCTAAGATTCTGTGCGTGAAACCTTTCCTTCTGCACAGAAAGTTATGCTGGTGCAGCCTACTGTTCAGTAAGCCTTTTAAAGATATTATTATTAAAAAAACCACAATATGAAAATGAATCACAGTGATTATTGAAAAGACCTACTGTTCACAGCTTAATAGCATCCAGAGAACTGTCACTTATCTGAAAAAGATTTTGCTTATTTCAAGTTTTGTGCCAATCTCTAACCTACACAACTTTTCCCACCCCCAAGAAAATCCATAAAAGTGCTCACCAACCTCCCAAATATAAATTTAACAGGGAGAAATGATTTGCTTGTTTTGTTTTTCAATTGAAAGTATCTATGATTTTGATAATAATATCACTGCATAACCGGAAGCTCAGCTGCATGAATGCTGTGCTAGCAGTACATTAACAATGCGTTTAGGTCCACATATACGCATACGTTTAAGCATTTGCAAGATTAGACCCCAGGGAATATAGCTTTTAAGGATGACTTCTGTATTTATGGAACATTATACTTCTTGCCAGGCTTTCATTCATTGGTGAGAAGAATCAAAACCTGCTCTGTAGAACTGAAGGCCAAGCACCAAATCTAATCCTTTTTTTCTTCAAAATCCTCTGCGGTTTGAATCGCTGGCTTTCAGACATGTCAAGGGCCATCTCCCTCTATTGACATGATTTTTGATCCGTAGACTTCTTTTTTAATTATGATTTTTGACTTATGTATTCCCTGACTAATTACTCTTCTGGTCCATAATATGCCCACACTGCTGTTAGTTTGTTAGCATGTTTAGTTTGCTGCTGTTAAAATCTAGAGAGAAATCCAGCAGATAACAACAATTAGAAGTGATAATCCTAGGGTTGGAAAAATAAAAGCTCTACTGATCAATTAAAAGTACATTATCCTAAATACGCAAGTCTGCTCTTCCCAAAAGAGCAACACCAACATCCTGAGAAGGAAGGAGAAGCTAAAGTTCAAGTTAAAGGACACCTGCCTGCCAGAAAGAATATTCTCACTCAAACATTTTAAGGCCTCAGATCCTGCCATGAAGCCTCACTCTTCTGCAATACCTGCTGGGAATCTGATAATTAATGAGACTGTTTCAGCAGCAAGTGGAGATACCTGACCTCTTCCTCTATCCAATGACAAAATACAAGCGACCGTATATTTGTTGCATAGTGTTTTCATTTACATTTGTCCTCCGCCTGTTCTTTTTGCCTGGGGTTGGGAACTCCTCGAGGCACACAGCCTGCACCAGAGGCACTCTGGAGCTGACTGACAACCAGGTCCTGCTGCTATTCGTGGTCAGCTGCAGGTCTGCAGGCAAGGGGTAGTTAGTTGCCTGTACAGAGGGAAGTGAGGATACACTTTCCCTTATTTTACTTAATCATTCTTTGCCTTTTCTTGTTTTCCTACCTGACAGTTCTTAAATTTGATATTATTTAGCTCCTATGAAAGAAAGTATGTGGGTGTATGTTAAGAAAAGAATGATCTGCACAGCTCTGTCACTTAACATCCTATGGAAGTGAGGGTGGACGTGATCAAAAAGCATTCACCAAATTAAGAGAGATAAGAGGGCTTGCATATCTTTAGCCTATTTTATCTCGCTAAACAATTTCGCAGTTCAAAACAGTGGGATAATTATTTGCATTAAAATATGTTTAAGTCCTATTGACAGTAAAAAGAAAACTCAAATGGAATGAATTGGCAGAAGTGTCAGAAAACGTTTACTTTTAAAAGATTTAAAAGGCAACGTTCATCTCTAACGTCGACGTAACAGACAAAAATTCCAATATTCTTCTTGTCTATGGATAAATAGCCTTTCAAAACATCCAGCATAGGTTTTTAAAACAAATACTAGTAGATTAATTACAAGAGTGCACTTTAAGCCAACCAAAATTAATCTACTGATTTAAAGCAAGAAACTATAATCTGCATTCTTCATAGTTGGCAGTGCTGACAGCCAGAGGTAGCTCTGTTCCAAGAAATTATTGCAAGAGTTTCCAGAGTAAAAGACAATATAAACTTAAAACTGTGTTGTACAAATTACATTCTCCTCCTGACTCCTTTTAAAGAGAAGGTCCTAGAACTTGACTACAACACTTGAATTGATTCTCTTTAACTACAGAAAAGCAAATTCAATGAAAGGTCGTAGAACAAAACCATTAACATTTTACAGAAACTTTTAGCAGTTAACTGCAAATGTGCATTGTTCTTGCCTTTCATCTGCTTTAAAGTCCTATTTACATTTATCGTAAAGAGCTTCTTAGATACTCAGGGGAAAAAAAAACTTGTTCATAATACTTTTTGGTTTTCAACTTATTTACTTCATTGTACGCAAGGTATACATAGAGTCTTCTGTTCACACTGTTTAGCTTGTTCTCTATTCCTCAGCTCAGGTTGCTACCTTCTGCAAACAAAATATCCCATCTGTTGATACAGACTATATTGACATTAAAAAAGATAATCCACTGTTGACAGTAAGTACAAGCAATGGATGAAGATATGGAGGTGATGAAAAAAAATAAGCAAAGGTCTAAGCTGGCAATGCTCAACACTGTTTCAGAAACTGAAGTTAAAATCTCATCATGTGCTGAAGAAAGGGAAGGCAGCTCTTTGCTGTTGTGCAGATGAACACTCACTTCTTTGAAACTCTAAATAATGACACTTATTATTTGAGTAGATGATAACCTCTGTTCCATAGGTCTCCACTGGCTTCAGTGACAACATGCATGCATATGATGATTTATCCCTGATCTGTACATTTTTATGATGGCTACTGAAGTAAAAAAAAAAGATTCTCCCTGACTAGTAAACATATTACTTTTACAGAGCACTCAAAAATGGCAAAAGCAGTACATCAGCCTGCTATCTTTGGCTTAAGAGATTAAAAGAATAAATTGATAATGAGGACAACTGTGAAACATACTCTGCTATGTTTACCTTTTCTCTGGCTGTGATGGAAAATCTGTTTTAATGTAGTTCATAAATAATGACGATTCATTAAATATTTCACTACTCTTCCTCTGAAAACTGCCACTTGTAAAAGTCTGAAATGTCATCATCCTTGGACTAATTGGACAGTGTGTCTTCATTAAGAGTGTGGTTACCCTTTGCATGTATTTACATCTACTTTCATTATAATTCAGTTTGATTTACACATGGGGGAACAAACAGGCGAAGTTCTTGCAAACGCTTTTAAGTACATGTTAAGGCTTAATGAACTACATACTAATTCGTAACTAAATCTTCTAGGTATTTCAATGCAACTCAGCCTTAGTGCTAAAAATTGAAAGAATTTCTTTCCCGTTTCTTCCTTGAAGGAAGACTGGGAATCAGGATCAGTTTGTTACTGTGGCCAGGCTACTCCACCTCTGTCAGGCACCAACCCAGCGACCAACGCTATTCCTTCAGCTGTTTTTCCAAATCTTACCACCTGGGACAGAGAAGGACTGCTGCCACCCGCGCATCGCAGAATCGCTTTCGGAAGACACCCTAGCAGCAGCCACGAGTTGCGAAGGAATACAAAACAGCAGCCCTCCAAAGCAACCACAGTTGCAAATATATCAGTGTGCTTCGCAGACCTGTGGCCAGTACAAAGATAATGACAGTACAGGCTTTAACCTACCGCTTCCGCCTTTCTTTAATTTAAAATTAGGGTATACACTGAAAAATACCTGATGAACAAGAATATTCTAAAGCTCATAAATGATTCTCTAATACATTTTTGGTTCCGTGAGGAAAATCAGTCACTCCTACTTAAAATGATAATTCAAGTTATTAGTCTTCCCGTTGCCATCAAATCAAATATCCAAATTTAGATGTAAAAATATTTTTATCCTTGTAAAGTGCGATAGAAGTATATGAAGTTTTCAGCTAAAATTGTAGCAAAAAAAGATAGAATGTGACATTTATTATTATTAATTTACAGTATTTGACTGGATGCTGGCTTGACTTTCAAAAAACCTCCAACTAATTTGTATTCATAGGAACAAAACTTGAAGCAGTATCAGTAAATGTCAACAATTTTGGAGACTACGGAAGTAATTTAAGTTTTAGTTAGCAGTAATAACAAATGATAATATCTTTCCAGTTTCCCAATGAAAGTCTCCGTGTTGTGTGATGATAATAAATAAGGCAGGCTGGATAAAGTGTGAATATCACCCCACTATCTGGGAAATCAGATTCACAATATAAGATAGCAAACATTTAATTTGGTGTTACTATGATGATGTAATATTGAATGTAACACTGCACTTCATTCATAAGCAGCATTGTTCATAAGACTTTCTCAAATAATTGTCCTTTCAGACCGAAATTCATTATTTTACATTGTAAGCTATGCAAAAATATCTTCTAAAAAAGGCAAATACATGTGGGAAAGGTGAACTTTTTCTGTGTATTTCAAAGTTGAATCTGTTCTTAAAAATATTGAGATAGGAAGACCTAGAAACAATTTAATACCTGTTTCTTTTCATTTTTTTCTGAATATATCTTATATTTGTTAACTGTGGATCATTTGTGATTAAGCACAGGACTTCCTATGGCTCCCAATCTCAGTATTTCTACTGTTAATTGTTGGGGGCCTAAGTAGATCCTCACGCTCCTTTCCTGGGACACAAATTTAATTATTTACTTATCACCGGTATAAGCTGTTAACGGTTGTGGTTCAGTGCGTTTCGAACAAGGGGAGGAAGAAATACGTTGTTACAGTTTTATTAAACAGAGTAGTGTTTTACTAAAGCAAAAACCTAACTTATTTTTATGCTTGAACATAAGGAATTCCTTCATCCTAAAGCAAGCACCCCCAAACACAAACCGTGTAGTTTAAGCAAGAAATCCTGAGCCTCACAGAAGAGCTGTACTTTACACAAACCACTCCAATTTTAAGCCCCAGTTGTGTTTTCAGTAAAATTAAAGTATTTATTAAAGAATTAAAACAAAGGAATTAAAGAAAATCATGGTAGAATTTTATACTCTTACAGTTCCAGTATATATTATCAATTTGAGAAGTTTGGGGGTTTTGGGATTTGTTGGTTTGGGTTCCCCTCCCCCCTTCTTTTTTCCCCCAAATCGCCCTATAATTGTTTGTAGTACGATCCCAGTTCTAGTTTTATATTTTTGAAACTACACCGTTAATGTAACGACTGACTATTTCTGAAAGTGCTACTGGCTTGACTGATCCATCAACAGCAAACTTAATGCTTACAGAGAATAAAAACAAAATAATACGTAACATTGAAGTATATTCTTGATCTCACATACGAACTTTTTACCATTTTCTACTTTAACATTGACTGATCAGAATATTAGGGACTCAGCTTGCTGATTTAATGGAAACCAGACACGCTTACACTATGTCTGTATGCAAACAGGTATTTCGTACAGAAGGAAAGATATTGCTGCGCATCAGCAGAATCCGCTCTTAACATGAAAAGAGCTCAACTTCAGTATCTGCTGTTAATTAATAGTTAGTGTACAGCATAGAAACAAGTGCTATCACAACAAAGAAATTTCATCTGTTACCTAATTGCTACTTCTCCCAATATCCACTGCTTTTCAATACCATTCCTCTTCACAATTTTAACCTTTGTGTACAGACTAAAGAGTTGCCAACAACTACATTATCATTCGCAGCATTTTCAGCTGTCCTTCTCTGACAGCCTTCTTCCTTAGTTTTTCAAATGTTATTAATTCAGGGTAGTACTAATGTTGTTAGACATATACAATTTAATCATTTTCTGGCCTTCTAGTTTCTTTCTGCGTTTGTGAAATAAGAACAAATGAAGAACTATCAGTGTGCATCTTAGACCACAAAGAAGGCAAATGACTTAATTTTTAAAAGCCTAACTGATTTTTAAAAGGTAATTTTGACTTGATACTGTAGTAACGTTAAATATCACGATCACAGGTAATTATAAAAGCTTGTGGCTGTTCATTCTACCCAAAATGGTAAACAAAGCCCTAAAGTAAAAATCTAGATAGAAAGAAAAATCAAGTGAAGCCACTGAAGTGGCAATATTCACCATATTCTCTCTTTTCTTTTATGATATTTTCATGTAAAACATAGTATATTTTCACTCTCCTGAGAAACATGGAAATACTGCAAGTTCTTTGAAAATTGAAAAATGTAAGATGATGCTATTTTGTAACTCCTTTGGGCTACATAAAGTATGTATTACAGGGAAACTTAAATCTGTTGTGGTCAAATAGGATATTAAAGTCACAGCATTAACTGCAAAACCCAAGCAAGTTTAACCATGTATGAACCATATTTATCACGTTTTTCATCTTTTATTTAATTATTTATTTAGGACAAAGATTTTCTACAGCCCAGCGATACACTCACTTGAGCAAGATTTCCAGTTACTTCAAACACTGAGACACGCACCGTGAAAACCAGCCATCACCAAGCATCAACATGAGTTCAAAATTTAATACCAGGTCTAATAAAAATTTGAAATGCCTAACAGAAGTCTACATAACTTCAAATTCGGACCAAAAATATTTTTCTTTCTTTCTTGTGTCTTTACATTACGAATACAAAGTCCTGATTTTTAAGAAGAAAATGTGGAGGAAAATGAAAGTAATCAAATTGAACTCAAACTGCACTATCTAAAAACGTAGAGCAAACCACAGACCAGATTAATCTAAAGCAGTTTCCCTGTCAATGCCCACATTAACATTTCACTTTTAAGCACTAAATTAAAGAGCTTGCCTGATTGATAAAATAGCTTTAAAAATTATTTTTAAAATTCACACTCTAAAATCAGCACAAGGGACTACATTTGCACAAATTCACTGTTTTACGAAGGTTCAACAAAATACTTTGTCTCTCTAAAACATTCTTAGCAAAGGAAAATGAATCTTTTGAAAACTCCCCGCTCCCCAAAACCTGAGTGAAGTGTTTACATGTTCTCTATTAAGCAAATGATTCACGTTCACTGGTAACTGGTTCGTATAGCCAAACATTTGATTATATAGTTTGGTGGTAGCTAACTAGCTACCTGCTATATGCCTACACACAACTGATCAGATGACCTTGATCCAAGACATATATTATGAAAAGCAACTTAATTTGACTACATTTTTGGGGAAGAAGAAGGGTAAGGAACTATGCACTGAGCAGCTTTGTAGTGCCCACAAAATTCAAATACTTTAATAAAGACAACTGAACTTGAGTAAACACAGGCTTACATAATACACCATGTTTTTCCACAGCTACCAGCATAATATGCCCTTAATATGTTCACTCTAATTCACAAAGGACAAAATAAATCCCCATCAATAAAGGATTAAAAATGGCGCAGGTCAATTCCTGTTAACTTTAGCAAATATCAATCAACACTTTGCCAAAAATAATAAAAAATCCTTTCCGATATAGCGTGCGTGCTTCCATTTCAGTTTTAAAGCCCTTCTGCTGATTGCACCCTGGAATATGGAGCTAAGATAACACCTAAACTAGTCATCAGATGAAAGTTTATCTTGATTCCTTTCATGAATTTGAGGAAGAAACTACAGTGAACACTTGCCTTATTCACATTTATTAACTTTGTAAAAACTCTAGCCTTAAATCTTACGATTTATAGAATTAGACCCCATCAGTCACCCAGGAAATTTTTTGTAAAATTTGCACAGGCTTTTAATAAAAGTAATGAAATGCAACATAAAAATTTTAAAAGAAATCAAGAAACCTTTGATTTTGTTTTACGTCAACTAGATAAATCACCAAGGTAGCATAGCTAAACCAACTTACAGCATAATTTTTTAAAAGTAAGTAAAACTATTGGGGGGGCATTCCACAGACTCTTAAAGGAATGTTAAAAGGCTGTAAAGAGAAAACCATTTGTTTTAAAATTTGTATTACTACTAAGTAAGATGTTCTGCTTACGTTTTGTAGAGAGCTATGTAATTAAAAAAACAGCCAAAGAAAAACCCAAAATACATATCTGAGTCTAAACGTGAATCCCATCCTTACTCAAGTTCTTGGAATTTCAGTCATAAATTGCAATTAAGAGTCTGATTTCACCCACAGGAAATCAGTATTTTCAAATCCACTTATTTCAAAGGACATGTTTCACAATTAAATGCATATTAGTTAATTCTTACGCAATTTAAGAATGCATATCCAAGCATACCCAATATGTCACAAATATGTTTAAATTAGTGCCTCATGAGCATTGGTCATATTGTGCCATCAGTGAAGCTTTTCCATTTCATCAGGGATCTCTCTTTAAAGACTCATGATACAGTGCAGTCATTTTCCCACATTTTGCATCCAATGTATTTGAAATGCATCTTCAACTAAAATACATCGATTTTTACGACAAAAATTACATGGCTAACATCATCCAAAAAATAACACATCTGTAATTCATATTGCAACACTAAGGGCTATGTCTTTAAGAGCTCATTATCATCCACATTGTAAAAAAACCCTAAAATTGCCTCTTCCCTCATTCAAAGGAAGAAGGGTAACCTTTGTCACGTTTTAGTATGCGCCAAAATTTACCCAGAGGCAACACCTAAGTGCTGCCTAAGTCAGCATTTTTTCCTTTACAACTATTTTTAAGGATGGATGATAGAACCGCAAGTCCTGAATATCTACTGCTAAATACTGTATTGGTTTCTCTGGCTCAAAAGGCCTTATTCCATACATCAGCTATTAATTAGAGAATCACTAATGCTTAGTAAAGGATGCCCAACTGATTACTATCCAAGTATTTATTTTTATATTTGTCCTTATCCAAAAATACTAAATGGGTCAGAAGTTCTTTCAGCTGGAAATGTAATTTTACTTTAAGTTATCATTGACTTAAACTGGAGTAGAATCAAGCCCTGAAGCACAATAGCACTTTTTTTTTTTTTCAGTCTCTCTTGCTCACACATCATCCTGGAGAGAAACAACATACTAAACCAACAAGAATTAAAAAATAAAATAAAATAAAACAAAACAAAATAAAATAAAGTATCTAGCCGGATGATACATTTTACAAATATTAAACCTATGAATCGAGCAGAGAAGAAAACAGGAGGGAACAGATGAAAGTGACACATAAAATATATTTACTTCTAAACCAGCTAGACTAATCTAAACTCGATTTTTCTTCTTTTTTAAGCTTGTAGCAACTTTTTTTTTAAAAAATTAGGAATATTATTTGCCACTATTTCAAATAATGTGATGGTATTAGCAGAAATCCTACTTAATTAAAAAACAGAGTTGTTTTTTTTTTTTATTTTAAACCAAAATGGACTTTGAATCAAGATTTCAAATGAATTATTACTTGTTTCACAGTCCAGTAGGGCCTATTCTTTTTCCCCTCCAAGAAGAGTAAGTTTTTCCCTTCTGTAAAATATCAAACAGTGAGTCAGATTTGACGAGATATAGTCAGCTTCTGTGAAAAAGGAGAGATTTTGTAAACAGTAAAATAAGTAAATAAATAATTAAATATCTCCAGCCCTCTGAAAAGTCCACTTTAGTTTTCTTCTACCCCAGAAACTCAGAAAAACAGATATACTATAGAGAATTGGAAAGGATATATGCCACCATTTATTTTACCCAAACAAATAAAGAGTCAAAATTCAAGCAAAAAAAAAAAAAAAGAAAGACAAAATGTGCAACAAATGCCTCAGAACTGTAATACCTGCATAAGACAAATATGTCACATCAAAGTCGCATTCCATTTCTAAAAAGCGTTTCTCATTTTCACTAACTTACATCTACCAATTGAGCAATTATGCAATATGTGGGTGTACCTTGCAGTCGTTTTCTTAACATCTGCATTCTGTGCTAAATTCTAACTCTACAAGATGTCTGATATTTTTTCTTTATCTTGAACCTTGAAAGTGGTAGGTTTACCAGAGGCAAAACCACACACCAGAGAATATGAGTCATATAATAAAGAAACAACTCTCCCCCTTCTCCCCCCTCCACTCTGAAGCTATAATAACCTAAAAACACTCTATAGTAAATGGCTTCTTTGGTAATATTTACAGCATGAACAACTAGAAGTCATTTAGCCAATGAATGAAGATTTTTTTTTAGTCCTTACTGTATCCATAACAAATTGCTCTCAATATCATTTTAAAGCAAATTAAAAATGGTTCTACTGCAAAAATAAAATTCCTTATAATATTCAGAATGTCTATGCACTTGCTTTCATGTCATGCATAAAATATAAAACATTCTATGCATGTTCCTATAAATGATAATATAAAAAAATAAAAATAATCAAACATAAGATGCCTATGCAAGTTAATCCGACAGGTATCTCTCATTTGTCTACAAAAGAGTAGCCTCTGTACAGAAATCCTTAATTTTCTAATGATTCCATATCAAAAGATGGCTACACTTACATACAAGTAAACCACTGCTCATGCCAACTACAATAAATACATAAGGAAGCAAACCACCTTACTTGACCACCGTTTACACGAGTTTCCACTCTGAAGTGCAATACGTATGGAAAACACCACTGAGGCCACTCTATCCTTTTACTTCCTTTTATTTCCTTTTCTCTAGGTAGACTGTAACTCCTCAGACTGACATCCTGTGTCTAATTCCACGTAGGAAAGCAGCTTTCAACAAAGTCTTATTTGAAGTGTCAATATGTATCGTTGTATCAGAAATTTTGAAGAGAAGAACTAAATGCAGAAGCAGCATTTACAAACAGCAGCAAATAAATCAGTAACAACAAAACCTTGCACCACTAAAACAGGTGCAACCACCCCAGTCTTGTAAGAAACTTAACCCAGTGGTAATGCTGGCATAAACTCTTCCCATGACCATCCTCCAAAAAGAAAAAAAACAACATTTCAGTAAATCAAAGTGAAGCAATGCATTCCCCCTTGACGCAGAATAAATCAGTGGTTTCTATTCTTACCTGTGTATAGTCAAAGTCAGAAAGAGGAGCTATACTCTTGATGTAGTCCATTCGAAATTGGTTTTCTGGGTTGGCCAACGGAACTGGGGGTATTAAAGTGCTCATAGCTGAAACTATAGTCTAGAATTGGATAAAACAAAAACAAACACATTAATCTGGATAAATCTAGGATACAGGATCAATAGAAGATAATCCAATCTGATCAGCAAAATGGGATTTCTCTCAGCACAATCTTGGAGAGCACAATCCTTATCATTTCCAGTACACCCAAGCATTCAAGGACAGTATAAAGTGTGTTCTTACCACAATCGCATCTTTAACATTTTTCCGAATATCCAGTATTTTCTGTTTCTTTTCTCTGCATTAAAACAGAAATATTAACACTTTGATTTTTCTTCCAAAGCAGTTCAGTCAGTTGCATTTAATTTTTTTTTCACTGATCGTTTGTTTATCTGCTCTTCAATCATCACAACATACTAACTGAAAAGAACAGCAAGACAAATATGTTTTCCCCCTTATCCCTTTTCTCGCATAGTACGAAGAGCAATGCACATTCATCCCCGATATTTTTTTTAAATCAGACAATCATAGCCACATCTGCAAAGCCTCCCCTGATGGAACTGGAAGTCATTCTTTCATTTCTACAGCATGCTGTAAACATGCTCTAAATTAACAATACGTAGTCGAAGGCCAACAGATATCTAAAATTAATGCTATGGATTAATAATAATTTCTGGCAAAGAGTTCTTCAGAGAGAAAATGATGTAGCCTCAGATAACAATGATTTCTAAAAAACGTGCAAAATTAGTTTCAGTTTTACACTAACCCCAATACCGGAAAAACAGCAGCCACTGTCATCCTGCATATGACTTGACATGTATTTTTATATTACAGGCAGATGCAATATTCAGTTATTTGCTTCTATGTAAAAAGTAGTCGCCATGTTGTTGCTACACAGGGGCCTGTCAAGCGCTGCAGTAGCAACAGTGTAAAATACAGTAAAGGGGCCAGAAGGAGAAAATGCAACTATACAATAGCAGCAATTTCCTTATTCTCGCTCCCCTTCCTCCCCTCCCTCCCCTGAAACGCAGTGTCAAGCCACCAAAACACCGGGGACGAGAGGAGAAATTTCCTAGCCTACCGTGTGCTAACCTGTTTCCCGCATTAAACGAAAAATAAGTCACAAAGCGTCAATAATTCTTACTCTGAATTAAATCCATTGACATGCAGGATTCGCATTTGTTTCACAATAGTGCTTTTTCCCGACTCACCAGCCCCTAAAAGAGAAAGAAGGAAAGGGAGAACGTTGTGACACACGGTTCAGGCTGGGGGGGTTGGGGTGGTTTGTTTTTTTTTTTTGGACACGACAGCATCTCCCACCTCCGGCAGCATTTCCCCGTGTACGCATCCATGTGGCTCAGGCGCCGAGCTCGATCCGTGGACCTCTCGCATACGGCTCAACGCAACAGCCTACATTTTTCATACCTGGGGCAGATGCCCCCTCCTCGCCCTCCTCTCCCCGGCCCCCACCTCTGCCCCCTTCCCTCCTTACCCAGCAGGAGCAAGCGGTGTGTCGCTTTATAAGCCAGCCTCTCTTTCTGCAACTGCTTCTCTATTTTTTTGTTGGCTTCTCGCTGCGCTTTCTCATCGATACGCTGATCCTCCGTTTTGCTGTTGCCCAAACACCCCATAGCTGCTGCTTAGGATGGATGTCAAATCCTTGCCTTTACAGATTTAGTATTTACAAGGGGGGGGGGGGGGGGGGGGGGAGGCAGAAGACAAGTCTTTATATATCCGTGTGTCCCTGCGACGGTTTCTCCTCTCTTCTTCCTCCCCGGCTTGCTCACATAAAATGGTCTCTAGCCGCTCTCGGATCGAAGCGGAGTCGGTCGGTTTGCTCCCCAGGAGGGATGCGGCGGGCAGGCGGCAGAGGTAACCGTGCCCCGGCAGGGAGGGGGTGGGGGGGAGAAATCTGTGCAAAAATGCCTAACATGCAACGAGAGGGAGGAAAGGGCTCCTCCTGGAAACCAGCCGGGTGCCGCTCTCCGCTCTCCCTCCCCACCGCGCACACAATCCCTATATTTCTCTGTAAAGGTCTATTTTTGTCTTCCTAACTCAGCACTGCCTCTTTCTGCCAGACCAGGAAACAGCCCAGCTACCAGCCCTAGGCGCAGGGAAGCCGAAGGAGAAAGGTAAAAGCCGGACCGATCTACCTGGATCCTGCGGGGCCGCGGCCAGGCGGCTCCGCGGGGCCCGCGCCTCCCGCCGCCCCCCGCCCCGGGCCGCCCCCGGGCCGCCCCCGCCGCCCCGCACCGCGCCCCAGCGCCGCCGCGCACGGCGGCCTCGGCCCTCACGCCCCGGCAGCGCTGCTGCCGCGAAAACCTGGATCTGGCATCGCCTCGGCGGGACCCGCCGCCTCTGGGCCCAGCCGGGCCCCCCCCAGCCCCGGCGCAGGCCGCCCCGGCCCCCCCTGCCCGCGGCCTTGCCTCGGCGGGACGCGGCCCCCTGGGATGGAGGGGGGGGTCCCCCCGATCTTTGCCCGCATATCCTCGGCGGTAGGGGAAGAGCCCGGCTGCTGCCAGAGCAAGGTTTGGCGCTCCTGGCTCTGAAATCCCAGGCTGCCACAGGTGATGGCTGCCGCCCTGACTGACCTGAGGGCGGAGAGGCGGGAGCCCGCCGAGCGGCCAGGTGCCCGCAATCAGGTGGGCATCCATACGTGCACCTGTACAAAACGCACGCGTGTGCGCAGACGCCACGCGTTGACTTACTAATAAACAAAGCGTCCCTTTCCACAAGTTGTCACAGCAGCACACAGGCAGTTTTTTCCTTTGAATATTCCAAACTGTATCAGCTGAACGAGAAAAGGAAGCTGTCCCAACAGCTCACGATAATGTTTAATCCAAACGTGATGGCATACATGCCAGTAGCCCCGCCACAACAAATCTCGACAAGCCGCCCTACGTTTGTTCCTTCATCTACCTCCATTTTAGGTCCTGAAGTGAAACGTTGAGCCAGACAACATTATAGGTATTCCTTCTTGCTTCAGATCTCTTGCCTTGCAAACTGGCATCTCAGCGCAAAAGCAGCAGTACAGCATCTGGCTTCTCCTAAACTTCCACTGTGTAGAAACCACCCGCACTACTCAAACGCGATCCCCGATTCACTGAGGCAGGAGAGCACTAAAAGAAGGATGGACGCAACAGCTCTGAAGTCCCAAAATATTTTCAGCCTTTATCTCCAAATATCATTATTCCTGCAGACTTTCAAAGATGGATTAGTGAAAAATTAGTATTTTCATAGCTACGTATATGTGTAAAATCCCGGTCCTGACTAAAATCAAAGAGAGATTGCCATCAACTTCAATCAAACAAAATTATCATTTTTACCTAAAAAGTCTTGAGATGCATGAGGCAAAAAGAAACTAGATTTTACAAACAGAAGGATTTAGTTTTTTTCAATTGCTCTGTCACTCAGGCGGGAATTGCTGGATTGAGGAAGAGGGACTGGTACCGTCTACTTTGAGTGCACACCACAGGAAGGTGAAAAGAGCAGGATCCAGAAGAGAAACAGGTACTGCTCCACCTGTGGTTGGGTACCTGGAGTCTTCAGGAATTCAAGTGCCAGGTAAGTGGTTTTATGGTACTGCTTGATCTAGACTCTGGAAGCTGTTTTATCTTCCTCCTTACCTAGGCGGACACACTACAGGTTAAAAATTGACAGGATCTGCCAGGCCAAAATATGCATTTTTAAGCGTTACTGAACTGCATTTTTTAGAACAGATTGCTTTTTTCCTGTTGACATTTTCCCGTCTGGAGGGGCAAAAACCTCCTCAGATACAGGTAGGTTTGGAAGCACAATTCAGGGTGACTGCTGTTTTTGGAGGCTGTCAGGCACGGGATACACAATGAACGGTTTTCGTGAGGAGCAGTCACATTTGCTCTTTGCTGCAGCCTTATGAGGGCTCAAAACTGAACAGACTTGGCTAGAAATCACTAACTGGGTCTGGATTTTCATGGTTCTTTAGTGTCAGAAGCCATAACTTATGATGCACAAGATGTACATAGTCATATTTATTTCCTATGTAAACACCTCAGAGTTTGGGACCTAGGTCCCAAATCTGGCTAGTATCAGCCGGTCCTAGGAGCTAAATCTGCCTTGTTTCTTCCCCTCCTCTCCTCAGCAGTTTTCTTGTGCATGTACTAACATTGGGATTTTTGGTGCAGATTTGCTCCCAGCTTTGAAAAGGCTCAGTGCCAATAAATAGGATTTGACAGGATCCTGGTATATCCTGCTTTTACCTTTCTCCAAAAGAGGGAAAGTGTTTCTCATTTCCTCTCTCCCCCTCGAAAAACCCCATGACCCCTTTGGGTCTCTTCCTCCTGAGAAAAGATCACACAGTTCAAGAGTGACATGCGCAAGCAACCTGTGCCCAGAAAGAACTTTTGGCTGTAATTATATTCCCAATCCTCCCTTTGCTTTTCCAAAATACAGCACTTATCCTGACACATTTGAAACTACAAAATCCTAGAAGCAGTAATAAACACAAGAGAAGCTTTCACCCCCTTTGGACACAGCAATTTTTTTTTTTTCCCAGAGAGAAATCACAGCTACCACATGAATATATGTCTCCTCTGCACATGGATAAAACCGAACTGTGAGCATGATCCAAATACCTGCCTCTATAAAAGGTTTCAGCAATGCTGCTTTACCAAACCAGTTTCTAGTACAAATCTTACATATAAATAAAAACAAAATCCCGGGCAAGGGAAAGGAGATTCTTCCTGCCCTTCCCCTCTCTTCCCAGGCAACCAACATGGCATCCTCCTCAAGTTCCTGGTCCTCCTGAAAATGAGGTATTTCACACTGCTTCTGTCCCATCAGATCAGGCAACATATGTATGCATACATATATTTATATATGCACATATATATATATTAATATAAATACACAGTGAGGAGGTACATGTGTGCAAAAATAAGATTCATCTTCTGCTTCGTGCTCAAACTTGGTGTTGGCCCATTGTGAAACCAGGGGACACAGCATAAGCCCTCCTGGAGGGAAACTGGAGACACTTTTATTTCATGGTTTCCTTTGCGAGTTCCCACCTCAGGTTGCATTGTTTGTGAGCCTCAGGGTGAACGCTGGGGAGCCCAAGTCGTTTCTGTAAGGCCATGTTTGCATCCTTGAATGGAAGAGAATTGACGACCCAGCTGAAGCTGAGTTCAGGGAAACAGCCATACCAGGTGGCCACCCCTGCCACAAAGTCACAGTCTTGTTTCTCCTGCTTGTCCTGTTTGGGCTAAAGAGGGACAAAACCCCAGTGAGAATTAATGGCAAGCTCCTACAGATGCAGCTGAAGAGACCCGGTTGCTTTTTGCCCCTCTAATCCAGAGCAGGATTGATGCAGAGCTTTTGCTTGCAAACGTTAGGTAGAGGTGGAGAAAGTTTCTCTACAGAAACCCTGCAGACCCTTTGCAAACCATCTTCCCCTTACACAGCCTCTACTGTGGCTTTGGTTCTGTTTCTCAAAAAAAGAGCAAATGGAAAGACATGTAAACAAAAAGCTTAGGGGGGAACTAAGCAACTGGAAAAGAAATTCTTCCTGCTTGCCACTCTTCCTGCCTCAGCTTTCACAGGGATCTCTGAACTCTCTCCTGTCACCGCCCTCAAGTATGGGCACTGCACTAGGTGGGTAACACTGCGGTGAACTGAGCTGCTTCTCCTCACTGACCTCTCTTTTTCATGTAGCCCGTCGCTGCACATCAGGATATGCAACTCACTAGTACCCGTGTTTTTTACTCCACCTCATTGTCAAACCATAGTCTGAAAAGAGAAAAATAAATCGATATTTGCATAGGTATTCAAGAAAAATAATTCTTTCTCTCTGGTAATAAATTCTTGGTAAGTTTTTCTGCCTGCAGATGTCAAATATTAACACAAAAGTACACACTCCCTGGAATGCTACATTTGGATTTTTATAAGATACATGAACCAGGAACCAAAAAAACCTACAACTCTGTATTAAAAATACTAAGAGTCTAGAAAATACACAGCACATGCTTTGCAGAGAAGTGAATGTCATGCTAAAAAATCCAACCTTTATCCTTTTGTGTTTAAACCCGCGACCTCAAAAAAGTTATTACAAGAATTTCAAGAGGAACTCTTCAGTTTTAAGAAGTGGGATGGGAGAGATGCCAGAGAAGGTGAGGTATGTATTTCCACAGTGACTGCGGACCTGAGCCCGAACTGACTTCACGTCTGTGGATTAAGGACAAACTCACTGATGCAGGAGAAGGTCAGGCAATGCTGAGGGGCACGGCAATGCTCTGAGTAGTTCCCTGGCTCCCTGACCCAGTTTGCTGTCCCCATTCCCATGCCATACTCCTGTACTTGGCAGCACGTAACTCACCTGACAAAGCAACTTACCCCTCACCTGGTCCTCTCCCACAAACCACAACCCCCATCTCCGCAAGGCACGGGCAAGCAGCAAAAGGGAGAAAGGAGGTGAAGTGATGTGGTGGAAGACTATGGAATAAAGGTAATAGGGTCTGAAGAGAAAGAAAGGTTTTCCAGAGGAGAACTGCAGGCAACAACCCACAGAAATGAGCATGATAGCCTTTTGCCCCGAGAAGCATTTGCGAAGGGGAGGATTAGCTCCAAGAAGGAGCCAGATGTTCCTGGGAAGCCTGTGTGGAAAAGCACCAGGTGAAAAGCAGATTTGCAGTATGATCGTGTTAAAGAAAGAGGACAATCCTCTTTCATTCAAGCTAGTTATTCCTTATCCAAGCTAGTTATTCCTCATCAATGTCTCGCAGGGAAGCAGGGCGAGATGGGAACTTCTCCTCTGCCTATCCCCATCAGCTCAGGGTTTCCATTTAGATCCTTATTGGTAAGATAATTCACGTGTTTATTACTTGTTTTTTCAGACCAGAAATCCCTTTCCATGAAGAGAGACTCGCATGGCAGCGCTGTACAGATGTCCGTCTGTCGGTACCAGAGGCAGAAGTTGCTGATTGAAACTAACATAAATCCAGCAAGGGCCGAATAATGTTTAAAATACTAAGTAGCCTCATGTGGTTTAAATATTCTTACATATTACAATCAAATAACACTGTTAAACTAAGTGACATGGATGCTTTTGCAATAAGCAAAAGGACAACCTCTGGTTTGATGAATTTGCAAACCTCTGTTATGGGATATGTTACACTGTTAGCAAAACAGGAAACACTTTTATCACAGTATCCCAATTTATGAGGAGTTTCACTTGGGTGGGCACTCCAAGGACACCCTCCCCCCCCCCCCCCCCCCGCCCCAAACTGAATAAACAAAGTAATACATTCACATTTTAAGGCAATGGAAAATTACTTCTAATCAGTTGTTTAGGAGAGCCCTCGAGATTAAATAGATTTAAATAAAGCCAGGCAAAACATACTAATATCACCCTACTTTAGAAGTGAATTCATCATTAAATAAGGAAGTCAGCTAGAATTATAGCTGGAGTTGCTACTTTAAAAAATAGAGGGGGTGGGGTGGGGAATCTATCTAGGTGACATGTCCTGGATTCTCTGCAACATGCTGACCAACATCTTGCACAGCTGTAACAGTGAAGCCAAATCATTTATCTTCAATTTATAAAGGATTTGGCATGCCACACAGAATTTTGCATTTAATAGTAAATGCTAAGGTCAGCTATCATGATCTCCCTATTTGGACAGGAATGAAAAACTGTGGAAAAAAACCCTTGTGAGACACCGAACACATGTAAGATGTGCCTTAACCTCGCCTTTAACTCAAAGGCACACGCCTCAGCAAAGCACTCACAGTCACAGCATGCCTGCCTCCACCCCTATTCATTAGACAACATTCTGCTGAGTTAGATTGCCTCTACATTCACCACAAACACATCCGTGATTTACGTGTGCTTGTATCACTCATCCATCTTGATATAAACATAGAGATACACTTTAGTTTTTTCACTGTTTTTTAACTCCTCTGCTTGAGAAATTAGGTTTTAGCTATCCCAGCAAATGGCTGATTTTCCAAAAAAAGTCTCTACAAAGTTAAGTTATTGGCATGCGAACTCAAAAGTACGCTCTGATTCTTCCGAGTGTCTGCAGTAATAGTCAATGGTGTCCCTCAACAGGAAATATTTACAAATAAACACAATCCTTGCATACAGCTACCATAACGTGAATCAAGGAATTCTGTAACTGCAGTTAGTGAGTGCATATTAATGCAATTCCAATTCTCAAAAGCACTGGTAAGTTCATAGCAAGTAAGTCCGTTTCCTAACCCTGTTGAAGGATCCCAACATGTTACTACACACAAGAGTAAATCAGTAAAAATTGGCTTCAGGAAATAATGTTTCCAAGATGCATGTAGCCTCACACACTCTCACACCCTGATTTGCATCAGTAATATTTATCGCAGAAATACAGCTTTTGCTTGACTGCATGAGTCTGGACTAGCAAATCCAGATAAAATATCAAAACTTACTGAATAACCAACCACAACTGTTTTTCTCCTCATCCATCTATCTTTTCCTAACCTATACATCTGCTTGTAACAAATACTTGTTGAGTCATGTTCAGCTTGGCTTTTTGTGGTATAGATCTTAAGTTTCCTATAGGTATTTTTGTGGTATATGTGTGCAAAGCAGATGATCTTTTGGATTAAATAGCTATCACGTTTGCTCATAATTGAAGAGACATGACTTGTTAACCCAAGTGGTCCTTTCCAATACCAGGTTTATGTTGCATTTGAATTTCTATGCTTTCATGACATGAATTTGTTTCTCTGGACAGACAAAATAGTAGATATGAAGACTAAGCAGATAGATTACTTATGTAGATGACTATTCTGACTGCATACCTATGTGGGAAAGGGGAAAAACAATTGTAAACATAACGTGACCATTTCCTGGGAAATAAGTCTACTTACTCTATTCTCTTATTAATTCATTCTATTCCTGGCTAGTCTTAAAATTCCAACGGTATTCTGATGGAACCTTTATAGAATGAATTAATGAAATTCAAACCCATATGATTTTAATGATCCTATTTTTACTAGAAAGCAAAAGTTTTTTCCAGCATGCACTGGGCTGGAAACATGTGTTACATGGGTTAGATTCTTTGGAGCAAATATTTAATTTATCCTAAGGATCAAAAGTATGGATGAAATCTCACGGGATCATTTAACTTGGGATGAACGGTGATAAAAACACTGGTGTGTGCATGAAGGAGAAGGGGGAAAGGTTGACAAGTCTAGAGAACTTGCAGACATTTTGGAACAAGTCACCTAAAAATAAAAAATAAGTTACTGAGGAATCTGTATTTTCTCACATACTTTGGGAAAGAAAAAGTTTGTTTTTAAAATAAAAATGCATTATGTGAGAAAACTTCCTAAAATACGGCAACATTTTCTCTGGTTTTAAAGTTTCACCTAGATCAACAATGGTGTCATGTTTCCATACCAATCTGCATAATTACAGGTACATAATGGGGTTTTTTTGTTGATTTTGGTTGGTTGGGTTTTTTTGGGGGTTTTTTTTGGGTTTGTTTTTTTTTTTTTTGAGAACCATTCTAGCTTAGTGCTTTGCAACCTCCTCGAAACTTTAAATCTTAGCTGATGTCCAAATGACATAGTGCAATGCTACGCAGAACTATCCCAGCAGTGTCTGAGGTTACCAATACTACAAATGCAAAAGTGGTGTCATCCAGGTCGTGCAGCTGTTCAGACACTGCACTATACACTTTAAAACAGAGCGGGTTTTAAAAAGCTTATAGCTGCTTGGAGTATTTAACAATTTACAGCACCACTCACCTAGCCAATCAGTTTGCCTACCAATCTTAAAACATTTAAAGGCCTTTAAACCTACCCATATGCAAGCTCTTCCTGCTCAGCATCAGCTAGAGCAATCTGCCACCCACATCGCTGAACACAATGGCAAGATTGTGCTTCCATGTCTTTGCAGCCTATTCTTCATAATATGCAAATCTTCAGGAACTGCATTTCTGATCCTGATGCAACAGCACAAAAGCTATTGTCGTAAGAAATGGCTTAACCTGTCAGCAACACTGTCACCGCAATTACCACCGCTAATAAAGATATGATCATAATCTGCCACTAAAGGATCATTAGATACATTATGACTATTGTATTCTTTCACATAGTTCTTTTACACGGACACTAATTGAGAACACTTGATTTAAATAAAAATAACCACCATAAATTTTCGTTGACAGATCTCTTCTTAACCTTTAGACAGCTTAGGATGCTGCCTGCTCATATAGGGAAAACCAGCTACTAATAGGTTAGCCCTGCAAAACTTTTACCAGAAATACAAAGCAGCATAACACTCTGTATACAAAGAAGAGAGCTTGGAAGAATACACACAAGGATGCTCTGTCTGAACATGTAAATGACTTACATTAAGCTAGGTTAAAACTTGTCTGTACCATTCAAATGCTTGTGGTCCATACAACAATTTACAGTGTGTTTGGGAATGGACAGCTGTACATTCAGAAAGATTCAAGAACTACATCTATAAAAAGGCACACAATACATGACAGAAGTTTATTCTATGTCATTCATTTTAAAATAATTTTATTGAGGCTGCAAAAGCCAATGGTGAAAAAGATAGCAAATGTCCAAATTTGAGTTGCTTGTGCATCTCAAATGCAGTTCCTCTGCATGTGTATATCATCAGAGAGTTCTCCTTTGAAAGGTTCATTTCTGGATATATTTCACCTCAGAATGACCATGGGCTGTCAGAGTGCCACACCATGAAAACACAACAAAGCAAAACAAAAGGAAAATACCCACCCCCACCCCCAATGGAAGCCCAATACATAATCAAATAAGGTATTCCTCAGAGAAAGGTATTAACATTATACTCATAGGAATTCATGGAAAATATGATCAACATTAGTAACCTCCATTCAAGAGAAATGATCACAAGCTGGCAGAGGTACAGAGAAGAGTGATGAAGATGGTAAGAAACGACAGCTGGTATCAGAGGAGAAGACTAGGAGGAGCAGGACTGATCAGACCAGGGATCCCTGCGGTTGCCGGCAATGACCAGGCGAAGCACGTAGCATGCTGTGGCTTGCCTTGTCATCCTGGGCCATAAGGGCTGCAGCTTTCTACCACAGCAAGCACACTGCAAGCGCCGTTGGGGGCAATGTTTTATCCAGAACCACAGGTCAGGGCCACTGGTTTTACCTGACAGAAATCAAAGGCATACCGTTGCTTTCCAGAGAAGTACAGAAGAGCTTTCCCTTGACTAGAGAAAAGTATTTAATATAATACTATCCCAACTGCTTTGCCTACTTTAATAATTCCATCTTGAGATGTCCTGTAGAAGAGAGGAAAAAAAATCAGAGCTTTGAGCCGCCAGAAGAGCCCAGCTCTGTAAGAGCACGACTGCAGAAAACAACAGCAATACCCAGGACCGGTCCAGCTCAAAAAGCATCACAACCGCCTGAGGGGAGGGAGGAGAGCCAGGGATGGAGAGGCCCCTTTCCTCGCGCTTGCACCTCATCATGGCGAGCTGATCTTTCTCCTGTGGAAGTCCTGTCCAGCAGAGGGAAAGGAGACAGAAGATGGCAGGCGTCCACACACCTTTTGGAGCCTGTTCCTTCTATTGTGTCAGCAAACAATAGCCTCCCTGCTAATCTGTGAATCTCCTCAGGCTCCCTTCATGCCTTTACCATACCGCTTCCCCAGCCCAAGTTACCTTCGCTGTTATTTACAGCTCTCTGAACGGCCAGATTATTTCTCTGTACGCCCTGCAAGAAGGTAAGTAGAAAGGAGAAAAAGATGTCACTCAGTCAAGTGCCTAAATTTTCAAGTTTAACTTGGTTACTTTCATATGTTGTCTCTAAAATTTTATGTGATTTATAGCATGAGCTGATGGCTGTCTTCTGTAAACCGTACAGAGCACAAAGCCAAAGATTATCTGATGCTGTGACAAAATACTTCCAGTAGTGCCAAATACTGTGTTTCCCTTCCTGTGGACTGTTAGTAATTTCAATTGCCTATGGAAACCTAAATTAGTGTTAGTATACAACTTACATTACCTAATGTTGGAATTACATGTACAGAATGTTGTTGTCATGAATTTTTTGAATGAATAGTAATACTTCTTTTCTGTGCCTTTTTCAGATAGGTTGCACTTCAAAAATTCAAAATATTCACAGACTTACAAATACAGATACTGACATATTTATTAAGTACGGGACTTTATTTTTTGGGTTTTGATTTATACTATCAGATTTTAAGAACTAAATCTTAGAATTGTTATAATATTTAGAACAATCTTAGAAGACGACTGTTCTAATTGTTTGTTATCAAAATCATGATGACAACTTAAAAAGTCATTCTTTACACTGACAAATATTACAAGCTATGCGAATCCATGCTATATTATCTATACATAATACCAAAATAATGTAAATTTTTTTACAGCTTGTTCTATTCCAAATGTATATCACAGTGGACTTTTTAATTTAATTTTAGTTTTCATTTGGCACATGAAAACCCAGACACCAGATTTAATATTATGCTCATGCTTGGAATCTGCTCACTTGAACATTTTGGGGGTTAATTTCAATGATAAGAAGAGAAACCTCTGATACGGGCCACACAGAAAATCTGCTATAATTGCACATAGTACAGACACAATGTTGTGTCCACTAAGGGTTAACACTGTACGCATTATGCAAAACTCTATTATCAATAACAATTTTAACCAACTGCAGTGAAAAGCATTGAATCTTACAATGCAATTCATCTGGCTAAATGCTGACTTCTACAGCCGAGCTTCTTACCAGATGTCAAGCTAATATAATAAATTAAACGAGGGGTGCAATGTATCTCATTCTAACGCAGATGTTTAAAATCTAAGAATTATGAAAATTATTATAATATTATCTAATAAATTCCTCCCTTGAGATGGCTATTTCTCTTCACAGACTATAAATGGATTCAAGGTGAGTTCATCTAGAGATCTAATAATCAGCGATCAGAAATCACTGTGAAATGAAAATAAAGGTTACTAGCAAGAAATACAGCTGAGCAACTGCATTGCGTGGCAGCAAGCTAAAATTAGTGTAGTCTCAGTGATGTGTTAACAACTTGGAAAGTAAAGGTGCAGAGCTGGTGACCAGCAAGTTTCACTATGAGAAGAGCTTTTGCATGCAGTTTAGCACCTCTGCTCATGATCAACCATATTTAGTGGTATTAATGAATCCACTTTTTTCATAAGAAAATAATGTTAATACATTTTAGTGCTTTTCTTCACTTAAAAAGGAACAGTTCTTTCAATACGGTGCTGTTCAAGTTGGTCAATAAGCCATCTAATGACCTCAGGCAATGAGAAATGCCGCATGGGCAAGCAGCTCATATCCCCAAATCTCATAAAATAACCCCAGCTTCAGTGATGCTTCACAAAGGTGTAGGGAGCCACTGGAAGACAAACGCTTAAACTGTAAACTACCCTGTCTCTCTTCACTACAGGGATCATGACAACACATGACTTTTTTCAGAAGCTGGCATCTTGACCTTTTAGAGTCTGACATAATTCCCCTCTCCCAGATTCTACCACAACTACAAGCTAGTACAATTTGAATAAAATGCCTTATGTGCACTGATGCCAATACATATGAAAATCAGCATTTACCTATCAACACACTCAGGTAAGCCTGAATTTCCCTTAAAATAAAAATTAAAAGCAAGCAGCAGGTAACAACTTCCCCCTTCTCCATGTGGAATTACGTAAGTAAAAGTCTAAGGTAACAGGTATGTTGTCGGTTTGTTACTGACAACACACATATACACACAAGAATTTTCTGTCTTTTGGTATGAATTCACGTCTTATGGCTCAGTTTCCTATGCTTTCAGGATTATTCTTTCTTTTCATCAACGCCTTCACCTCCTCTCTCTCTACCAAAAGAAAACCCCACGGATAATAATCCTCTCCTCTGTCCATACGCCTGTCCCATGCGTGAGTGAATGTTTCTTCACCACGTTGGTGGCATATATTGCACGCAAGTTCACAAATAATTACTATGTGAGTTTTAAATTAATAAATTAAAAGATCAGATGAAAACTGAGCCTTTAAAAGTTACTTCATCAGAAAGCTAAACTGAACACAGTTCTTCAGACTGACCTGGAAGGAAAACTTGGAGATTAACCCTGTTGTTACTGCTCTAGGCACTGGTGGTGCAGAAGGACGATTCATCCAGCCCAAAGTGACAGCACTGCTTTTCAGGAGGGCAACTCAGGGATGCGCCGTCGAGCAAAAAAAGTGTTTTGACGATGGCAGCAGCCTGCTACTGGTTTCCATCTCTTCTGGGAGCCTAGCAATATTCAAGAGACTTCATTTAAAGTAAGAGTGATAACCAATCCATCAACTTTATCATGGACTCGCCACCACTCTAATGCTGACAGAGTATTCACCTTCACTGGTTGAGTTTTTGTGAAGTGTGATGAATGTACCAGAAACTGCCTTAGGATCCAAGGCCTATGAAGTTTGCTTGTTCATCGTTAAGACATTTTTTCTCCAAATGACTGAGTCTTTCATCAAAATGCAAGACAGAGGATATTAAAAATCTGTACGTATTTCTATAAAGTGAACAAGAAACACGCATGCCCGAAGTAAACCATTTTAGATAAACATCAGCTTGAAACTTTAAAAAGATCATTGTAGAGCGCTGAAATTAAGTTACAATGGACATTATCAAAGTACCTGAAAGGCACTCACCTGAGTATTTGAAATGCTGGAAAATAAACAATTAAAATATTTGTAGATGATCATTGTATTTGCTCAGTAACTGCTGAGTATTTTCAGTCAGGTTTCACTTTAAAATAAGAATGGGGCCATTAAAAATACGGCAATTAGTTGGTCAGAACAAATCAGGAAACAGCAGTCAATGGATGGAATATTCATATGCCTGTGGGTACTTCACATATACAGCAGGACATTTTCAGATAAAGCTTTTTGCAGTATTCTTTCTAAGAATATATTCAGGAGTTTCACAGAACTTTGTAAGAACCACAACCTAAATTCTAGTCACTTTTGAGCAACTTCTTATCGGTGGCATCGTGTTTGAAATCCAGAAGTCATATGCTAAAATTAATCAACAAAATGTATTGAAAAACACCACAAGGCCTTCAGTTTTCAGAGCGATCCAGTACCAGGGCAGATAAATTTATGTGTATGAGAATCCTGTGGAACCCCACAACTGTTTTGGATGATCCACTGGCAATATTTGTCAATTCAGTCACAGTCCACAATGTCTCTTCTGATCTCTGCCACAAACTCAAGCCGGAGACTTGACCTATGTGCTTCTCTCCTATACGAATTCCACATAAATTCACATTTGTCTTGATGGAAACAAAATTTTAATTCTCCGAATAATCACTCAATGCAATCATTTCTTTTTCCAGCACAGGTTTCTTAACTGACTGTGCATGGCATACTTTCCACTTTCAGGTTTGGGGCATGTGTATTTTGCTTTCTCCGTGACTAAACACATTTTCTTATGCCAAGAGCCAAGTTATCATTATGCAGTTCTACCCTCATTTTGTTTTGCATTTTTGTTACTTTTATTTTCCCAGCTACTTTTTAAGGCCTTCCTCACTGTTGATCCCAACTTCCATAACTCGATGTATTAAAAAAGTTGTCTGCATGCTGACCCACTTATAGAGCAGACATACACATCCTCAAAAATCCTGCAAGCAAGAATACAGATACACCTTTAAAGAGTACTCAGACCTATGATAACATGCAAGGAAACGCTATCAAACACGAAATTAAGATGTGAAGTTCACAGAATCCGTTAATATGTTTGAGTTATTGGAATCTACCTGCAATTACTGTGGGTTTTGTCATGCAGTTTCAGTGTGCAAGATGGACCTCACTCTTTGATATTCCCTTTTTGGGTGAAAGAAGGTGGTACAAAGAGAAGGATCTGTGTTTTCCACATAAAAATGCCAGAAAACCTAGATTCAAGCTACTTGAAGTCAGCATAAGTTTAGCGAGACTGGTTATGTTGTAAAACGACAGCCCAGTGATTAGATGACCTGCATGGAGAAGCTGTTCCCTCACTGGGCTGCTTGCTGGAACAGCGGCTGCACTCCCAGTTTTGATCATTAGCTCCTGTTAGGCCGGACAGCCCAAATATGAATTACTCCGTTGTGAGTATCGACATGTTCTGAAAGGCACGGCAGAGCCGGGCACACAGCACGGTTTTGCTTTGAGCCTGAAAAACCTGCAGCAAACAGGCTTCAGTACAATTTCCCAGAAAACCTATAGAGACACCGATGGGCATTCATAGAACTTTCCACAGCAGCCCAGAGAAAAGTGCTGATCACAACATGGCTTGTTTTATTTCAATCAACAGCTAGGCAAGGTCAAGCAGCTGGAGCAAACTGAATACATCCTGGTCTACAATTACTCCGTAATACCACTGACATTTTTATCTAGATAGCTATCTTTAGAATAGGAAGTAAGCGCATTAAGCAATACCACCTCCCTTTTCTTTCTGCACCCTGATCTCCTTTACTTGCTTTCCAAGTTCTAATTGTCAGGACTAACCTATCATTTTATGAAAGATTGCATTCTCTAATTCTTATAGACTACTTATTTGATAAATTTCTCTCTTTTTTTGGAAAAATCTCTGCTTTTTCTTCCACACTTTTTACTTTCTTACTTGGGGACTCTTTAATACCTGCCATCCACTGTGACAATCAATGCCAGCAGCATCAGTTTTGCAGGAAATCCTATAGATGATTTCACACAGTTGTACGAGATCTCATAACCATCATGAAAGAACAATATAAACTTTAAAACCCCCTCCCTCCCAATTTTCATGCTCATGAGATAAGAGCTGTCAGCAGCAGTCTGGTTTCCTTTTTGACACAGATGATACATGTTTCAGAAGATTGCACTGAATATGTAATTACCTAAAGATAGGAACTAGCCCTTTGAAACTCCCCTTCCTGATTTATGGGGCATAAAAATCTCTCTCAGTCAAAAGAGGCAGTAAGACTTCTGTTTTCTGAAAAAATTATGTTCATAGATCAGTGTACAAAATCCTAAAGAGCAACTCCATTTCTCAGTGCACCTTTTAAGAGGCAGATTAGGTTTTGAATGATCTTGAATAAAAGTAAAAACAGATGCACCCTACCCCCAAATATACTTTTCAAGAAAAGCTTGATTAAAGCTGCTGTAGAAAGAACTTGGGACATTCTGAACAGAAACAAAAGTATACTGTGCAAGCCTGATATTATTAGACACAGCATGTTGTCAGATATCTCCTCAACGACTACTGTTCCTGAAAAATCAGATGTGAAAACATGAAAAGCAAAGCATGACAATTATTTTTTTCACAAACAGAAATATATATTCATTTAAAAAACTTGCCCTATTGTTCAGTACCTTATCTATATCTTAGAAGTAGACCTAATTATCGTAAGCAATAATAATCAGTTCATTTCTGTTGAGAGTACAGAACGAGTAATCTTCAACCTAAGGCTGAAGGCCAGGTGACTAACCTTAGAGATATATTTACATTGCTACTTTTAAAATACACTTTATGCCACATATTTAATTAAAAATTTTTACATTCCAAGTGCGTAACAGGGAAATAAATTAAACATAATAAATGTGACTTATGGAGGTGACCTCAGAGTTAGAGCATAGGAGGGACTTGGCTGTGGAACAACCAACTTCTGGAGTCGTTCCAGGACAACAAACTCCCTTTTTTTCAATTAGATGATCTAACAGACCCCGTGATGATCCAGCACAACAAACAAATTGTCTGAGGACATGCCAAATAGTAAAAAATAAACAGTAAAACATGATTTTTGGCTCTTAGCACTAGGAATTTACTCTCATTAAAAGGGGGCTCTTCTGCAAATAAAATCCAGTACTGTGTATTACAGTACTGGATTCCACCCTTATGATTATAATAAGATCCTCCTGTCCTAAAAAAATGAAAAAGTTTGTTGCAGGAGATGACTAAATTTAATATAGGGACTACCCTTCATCAACAGAGTGAAATGGTTAGCACGCTTCCAAGTCAGTCACATTTCAGTGTTTAGGAAGAAGACAGTTTGAAATCAAAATCAAAACAAAACCAAACCCTAAACAGGATTGTCTAAGGACTCATCGCTGTGTAAAAATAGCTCATGTGCTTGATCTTCAGTCATGACAACACATTACAGAAACCTGAAAAGAAAAAAAAAAAAATGGTGTATGTATATACGCAGGCACACAAGCACTTTTTGGGCACATAAACACACACATGCAGACTTTAAAACAACAAAAATATCCAGCCCAGAAAGAAACTAAAAGGTGAAAGGAATCCACGATATACGTAACTCATGAAAGAAACAAAAGCAGCTGAACAGTGAGAAAAAAGTGCTACAGGGGACTTAGCTGGCTGCTTGTCTCCTGGCGTGCCCCAGTGCACAACTCGGGTGTTAGCAGTGCATTTTCCCCCACTTGCTTTCTCAGCTGAAAAGCTAATGAAGTCTCAACAAACAGACTTAAGTTCAAACATCATTAATTCTGCTATTAAGGTATATCACTGAGAGGTTCTCCCACTTATATAGTTATCAAGTGCTTGGCAACAAGGACATTTATAATTCATTTCTCTAAAGAAGGAAAGAAAGACCTGAATTTTATTGCAGATCACTAGCTGTGTCATTCTTTACAGTTTCAAGCCCCAGAACAGCAGCAAGACGACAACAAAAAACCCCAAATATATGCACAGTAAGCTGCTGGCAAAATGGCATCAACAATTATGCTACAGGTCCATAAAACAGAATGTATCAATCAATCTTTCAAAGCACTACTTCTGATAAAAATTAACAGGGGCCTTCAGACTAGGATAACATCAGGCACCTCTAAAGCTGTCTTAAAAATGAAGTCTTCAGTGAAGCCATAGTCATTAATAAAAATATGGTTGCTGAATCATAGGCAAAGCACAGCAAAGGCGTGTCTCCTCTAAAAGCCAGGTTCAAGACATCAGAAGGCATCAGCCTCGAAGCTCTCCTTTACCCTCTCTTCCCCTGTGTGGGAACAAGGAGTGGACCAGGGAGGACCTGTTCCAGTCACCCCCTCCGAGCAGTCCTCTCCCTTCTTCCTCCATGGCGCCTCCACTGCCACATGCATTACGGGTCCAAAACCAGATGTTCCCCTGCCATATGTTTGGCACCCTTCGGTTAGAGGACAGCAAGCTGTTACGTATGTTTCCTTCACAGGACCAAAAGCATATCCAGCATGTGATGCAGGAGTCTGCATTTTGACCACTGAAGACACCTGCCTGGTTGTTTGATGGGAAAGGATTATAATGCATGAAACTCTTCCACAGGCACTTGAGGACATGTGGCCTGCTCCAGCTGGAAGACGGGCATCACCGTTCACAGCAGTGTGGTTTCTATAGAACACGTGAAAGGGGCTTCAAGCTGTAAATTACGATAAAACAACTGAGATCTCAAGTTGCATGCAGCGTTTTTGTTTCCTTGTTTAATTTTCCCTGTTTAAAAGCAACTTCTTCACTTATAATAGTAAAGCTAAATACCATTCAAAGTACTGGAGAGCAGCAAATCACTGCTCTAAGGTACCAATAAGCAATTAGTGATGTCCATTGTGGGTTCTCAAATGCAAAAAAAGACTGGTTTCCACAACAGTTGCTCCCGAAGCTCTCTGCCCAAATGAAAAGGAAAAAAATAAGCAATCAATTCGTTTTGAGGATTTAGCCACCAGGTTTAGTACAAGGTAGATGCCAAATGTGCTATGAAGTTGAAGAATGCAACGCTGTACAGTGTGAGAATTGTAACTGATCATCTTGGAGCTATATTTACACATTCAAACTATTTTCAACCAAGCAGGCTTTCATGGTGCAGGCAGGAGTTCACTCGGTGAGGAAAGACTCAACAGTCTACTTCAGAAACTACAAGACTTTGCAGCACTTGATGCTGAACATTTAGTTAGTCCTAGTTTAGCATGGTCATCTAGATAAAAAAGTGATGGCAGCTGAAGTTCTGGTGTGAACAAGCCGAGGTATTTAACCTTAATACAATGACTTCTATGAATACAGACCTCACCCAGTAAATCTGAGCATGTTTGAACTTGTGGAAAACAGTAGTTCACACTACCTAACTGTACATTCACTATAGCACAACAGAACTGGTTAAGTGTCCCCATTATCCTTACTGAGTCACCACTGCAGCCACATACATACATATATCCTCAGGAGGGTACTTCCTACCACCTCCCTCCTCTTTCTCCATTTCCAGTTTCTTCTGCTTTCCACAGAAGTCCTCCGACCCCAGCATCAACCCATCAACCTCTCACAGATCCTTTTCCTGCCCAGTATATCTGTCACCGAAACGTTCCTACCAACACGCTACACATCTTAGCATTCATCCTTTACCTCCAGTATCACCTGAGTCTCCAATAATGCCAGCGATTTGGCAAATGGGGGGGGGGGGGGGGTGAAAGGTAGGTACAGACTTCACTTTAAGATGATAAATACGGTTCATTTATTTGTTTTTAATTTAGTCATCTCCTCTTTCATTCTGCAAAGTAGTTCTTCTGTGATTAAAAAAGCTCAAATGCTCCTAGTGAACAAACACAGTAATTTTCTCAAGCAATGTTCAGCTACAAAATGGGTTGGGATCTACTGCTCCAGGTGACTTCGTCCCAAACAACAGGACATTAAAAAGCATGAGATTGCAGAAAGGGAAAGAATTGATGGGCCAAAGCTGACTTAAGGCAGCATATGAAGAAGCTCATGCAGACCTGAAGAAGACAAGTGAGGTGCTGAACAGGGAGAAGCAGCAGCGTGAAAACTATTGTGAGAGAGTGGCTGAAATGCTATTTGCCACGCGTATCAAAGTTAAAATTGTTCAAATGAAGATCAGCGTAGACAAACAAGTCTGAGATCTGCCCAAAGCAAATGCATGAACAACTGTAAAAAACAACTGGAGTTCTTGTGAGGACAGCTTAAAATGTGATTACAGGTATTTGAACTGCTTTTGGAAATTAAAAAAAAATAAATAAAAAAATTGGTACTTTGGGGGGGTGGGGAGGGGGAAGGCAAGTATACCACTACATCTCTCAAAAGCAAAAAAGAAATCCCTGTTTTCTGTAACTGTGCCAAAATTACAGGCTCTCTGATGACATAAATGCAGAAATCTTCCAGCTCATTCCCCTAGCTTGGTCCCTTTCCAAGTTCCTCAGCCTTTTCTTGTTTTGAGTAGCCAAAATATCTCCTTTGCCTACTGACAGATATATAAAGACGTGAAACCTTCTTGTAAATCCATTGTTAAAACAGAGAACAGACAAAACATTAGTATCATGAGATACTAATACTACCACTCTCCCCATGACTGTTTCAGTTCCTTAGTTGACCCCCCTCCCCGATAAAACTTGTGAAAGGCCTTTTAAGTGAGAAGAAATTGCCTGCTGATTATCTTTGCTCCACTACCCTCCAAACACATTCACAGAATTCTAGAAGATGAGTGAGACGCTATTTCCCTTTGCAGAAACCGTGCTGCAATGACAAGTGCTTACCTCCTCCAGAGGAGCAGACTAGCTCACCCAAGCAAGCCATTCTTGGCTCTATGTTTATGACAGCTTTTAATGAACTTTAAGTTTCTTAGGTGGATTGCTTGACCAGAAAGAACAAAATCGTCGCTAACTCTATTACACAAAGAGAAACGTCGGAGATTGTCCTAGCTTAGAACTAAGAACGTCTTTACACATTCAACAGCTGCCAACCCCCCACCTCCTCAGTATCTCCACAAAGTCAAATTTCTACTGTCATATGTAAGCAGTACCCTTCTATGTAAAAGGGTACTTTTCCGATAGTTCAGAAAATAAAACAAAATATATGGGCTTTTTTGGATTTCCCCAAAGTTTGGCACATTCACTGGGGATGAGGGTGGGGGGAGGGAGAGGAATCTGGCAGCATTAATGCTCCTGACTTGAGCATCTCTAATTAAATGCATATATATAATTCCGAGATACAGCTAACTTTTTCTTTCCCCTCTGAAATTTAACTCTTCTAAATGTTGTGATTCTTCTCCTGCAGGATGAAGGTGACAGATCAAACCATGGCTCAAACTGTGAAAATGTTCTCTGTGTCAACACTTTCCCCCATATTTGGAGTATGGCACTCACTGTACAGTCAAAAGTCTAAAAGAAAACAAGATTTGGAGTCCAAATGTTAGCCCAAGCACAAGCTTTATACTCACGAGACTGCATCTGCAAAATCTAAATATACAAATGAATTTCTAGCTTATCAGTTTTCGCTTGAGCAGAGTGGATGGAAGAGACAGGCTATGCACTGAATTTGAACAGCATCAGTATCAGTTTGCATAAAATGATTGGCAGAAATTTGAAAAACAGTAAGAAAAATGCTACAATTGGCATTTGTAGACTTTTTTATTTCAAAGAAATGTTAGTAGAGTATAACAAAATTCTGAAGAATCAAACTACTTTTGAAAAGAAAAACTGCATACACGAAAGCATGCTTGCAGGGATGAGAAAATTAAAGAATGAAGAAAAGAACTAAGAAAAGAGAATTGAAGCTATAGTGAAAGATGATGAGAATAAAAGGCCAATGCTCAGCAGCAGTAAAATTTAGTGCAGCTGTGGGGAGGAAAGGAGGAGACAGAAGAAGATCCTGATCCAGATGCAGAGAATCCAGATGACAAAGAAAATAATACAGGTATTTGACAGAAGAGGGAAATTAGTGGGAGGAATGCTTGTGAGCTCCACATTCTGTTCCCTTGAATGCAGGATCGGAGTAACCCTTTCCTTTAAGTTTCTTCAAGGCCATCTCCCTGCTCCCGAAATGTGAGTGTCACACTCTTTGTTACTGGTGAAACCAGGAAAGGGAGCAGGGCTGGTGGCTGTGGGGGGAGAGGGAGTATAAGGGATTTGGCTGTTCTTTAGAAAAGCCTTGACCCTTTATGTAGTTTTAACCTCTTTCCTGACCAAAGTGAGTTTCATGATGTAGGGCAAACCTAAAGAAAATCCTGGCTCTACAGTCCTGGTACTCAGGGACTACAAATCTAAATGCTGTCAAATATGTACCATGTTCTTCCCTGTGGAATGAAATAACCTGCCAAATTTCTCCGTTTCTTCACTCTTATGCCACTAACAATACACTTTTCACTAACGTCTCATTAAGCCTACAAACCACGATCACCTCCCCTTCACTGCTGACAGAGATTTATGAAATCACATCTTTTTCATAAGATATGCATGATCTTCTGCATCACATTACAGCTCCAGCTCTGGCAACTTACTCCAGTTGTTCGCCACACCATTCAGTAGAGCTGGAGGGCGGCTGCAGTATTCCCACAAAGATGTTCAGACTGCTGCTAGCACTTCTTAGGGACAGAGCAAAGATGGCATGTGTCTCTCACATGTTTGTCACCGAATTTTATAAAACTCACCACTCTGGAAGACCATGAACTATCATCACAAATCCTCTGAATGTGCCACATCTGGACTGCAAATTCTGGGCTATGCCCCACAGCCTCCTAACATGTAGCACATCTTCTCATTACAGCTGCCAGATTTGAAAGAGGTGCTGAGTCGTGAGATTTGTCTACAATTATGTTAAAGGTATCTAAAACATTCTAACCAGTAATTTGCAAACTGACCTCAAAGATGCAAGATCTGATTTTAGATCTTAGCAAGGTGCTGCGATTTGGGTTGCGAGTATTACACATAGTAAATGTATGAATGACAACTTGGTATGAACTAAATTAAGGACTGTATCAATTCCAATTGCATATGCGTGTATTCTTTCTGCCAAATTTGTTTGTTGCAGATTTAGAATTTTGCTGTTTGAGAAAAGGATGTGATTATTTTCTTCTACATCAGCAGCCTCTGAATTTCTAATACAGTAATTTGAAGAGAATTCCTGTCCCCGCTATTTGCATGAATTACATAACTACAATGTATTGCACAAATTATATAAATTGTACATATATAAATACAATGTATTATATAAATCATTGAACTATCGAGCTACGAGCATTAGTGAATCAACAAAGATGATGCTTTAAGTCAGGAGCGATTCAATGCTTCAGCAGGCTGCTGTGAGAACTGCCCTGTTCAAAACCTTGGCATTGGGGGGGGGGGGGGGCGGGAGGAGAGAGGGAAATAAGAATGAGGGAAGGAGTAGCAGGTTAAGCTAAAGAGTGAAAAGAAATATAACAAAGACGCTGCCTATAGAAAATTCCATGCAGATTTTGGGGAGGGCGTTCATCCCAGACAAAAACCTTCACCCAGCAATTATATTCTCCTTAGTTTTAATCTCTCTGAGTAAGGACTTATGCTATTTCTCCTATCAAAATCAAGCCAAAATAACCCTGCCACATTTCAGCAGTGAGCAGTATCAATATATTTCCCTCCAAAAAACCCTCTTGTGACTGTTACTTTTTGTGTTCCCGTATTATACTCATTAATTTTGCCTTGAAACAGTATTTTAATATTTATGATAAAATCAGAACTTATCTTAGAAAAGCATATGGAATAAGTTATACAACGTATTCTTAAGACTGGGAAATATTAATGCTTTGCTCAATATTGGAAAACAAGGAAAATGTGAAGAAAGTAATGGCAAGATGGTGCTTTAAGTTAAGATCGGAATCACTTACACCACTTAACTGGATGAATCAAAGCTTGCAGATGAGCTTAAATTTCTGACAAAGTTTAGCTCAATCCAGGCCAGAAAAGCCTCAGGCAATTCCACTGTTCTGTTTTAGCTTTTCTAAACAAATCAGAACAGCAAGTGCTATTGGAGGCATAAACACATTTCCTATTTAAAATGCTCAACTTTAAGGCTATTGACCACATTCCCTCCCTTCCTGTCCCAATTTAAACTTGGCTTTCACAGCTCCTGCTGAAATCTGAGGTGAGCCAACTTTGAACCAAATTTAGTTTTGTCTGCTTTTAATTTGATTGGACTGGCTTTCAAAACAAACCAAGCAAACCCTCACAACACAGGCACTGCAAGTTGCTGAACTTGTTTTGCATTATCTCCCCCTTTTTATCCTAACGTTACCCCTTATTCAGGGCTGAAAAAATATGAAAAATACATTTTCAACAGGAGTTTTTCTTTAGACGTTAGAAACTGCATAAGAAAATGAAGGATAAGAATTGAAAATTAAATCAATATGCTTGTCAACACTTTAAGTAACACTCAATATGTATAGAGGATATGCAGAAAACGTGGCCCAAAGCTACAGTTGTATAAAAAAAAAAAAAATTCATTGACAGGGGAAATAACCTCACATCAGACAGCTTTTAAAAGCATCAGTATGAAAAAGGTCCCTCTTACCACAGGCCAACTAGAAGGCATGTACTCACAACCTGGCAATTTTGAGAGTGCATATATTGACTTACCTACAGCCCTGCTCTTGGATGCCCCACCAATTTCTCCTCTACCTGCTCCTGGCAAAGTTTATCAAATCTTGTTAAAAATAGCTCCCTATGATTATTAAGCAGAACTCATGCAGCTAGAATACTCCTATTTCTGTGACTAGTTCAAACTGACTCCTTGGAAAAAAAAAAAATCATCCTTACCCAGTACACACTGTTGTTGTTACAACAGATGCCCTACCATGGTACGGACTAACCCTCTGAATGTTAGTTTCCTGCCCTCCTTGGCATGAAGCTGTAGATGTTTAAAACATAAAGGAATGAGCTATTACATGATACATCTT
Source organism: Platalea leucorodia (assembly GCF_965183815.1). Classification (NCBI taxonomy): domain Eukaryota; kingdom Metazoa; phylum Chordata; class Aves; order Pelecaniformes; family Threskiornithidae; genus Platalea; species Platalea leucorodia. Next base: position 57,918,097 of record NC_138823.1, on the reverse strand, counting down.
AGGGTGAAAAAAATTCTTAAATCATTGAAGACTGAATTCTTACTCTTATCTCTCACTCTCAGGAAGCTTTTTCTGACTCTAAAGATCCTGCTCTTTTACATCGCAGAAAGAGTTTGGAAGAGGAAAGAGAGTAAGTACTCCTGTCAAGAAAAGTTAGAAAATGGATTCTCCAGTCAATCTTTCCCTTAGCTTTCTTAGATTTATCTTATGCTTAGATAAATATGGTCTATACCTCAAGCCAAAGAAAAGCTTCTACCGACCACAACGTGACCAAGATTTCAGTCTTACTACTCATCTATTCAGAAAACAAGGGGAAAATAGTATGTTTTGAAAATTAAGTTTTAAATTATCAGTCTCTCGACTGAGCATCTAAGGTAATCTAAGTAAAGAAGCAGCTTGCATCTCAAGCTATTACTTAAAGTGATAGGCTAATTATATAGTTTTAAAGTGTTGTGTCCCACATGCAGGTAATAGAATAGCTATATATATAGCTGGGCTAGCAGGAAAGATAATACAAATATTTGCTTTGTTATTATTCATAATATACTTCATTGCTCTGGCAGTAGTGTGCTAAAATCAGGCAAATGGCAAACCAGTTAATGATTAACCCCTGCTATTTCTACTATTGCCAATGACTTGACTATGGAATACCACCAGCGCTCCTGCAGAAGCAACAGTTAGTCCAGCTAGTATTTTCAATGTTCTTACTTCCTCCAAGTGAGTTCTTTCCTAAAGTCCACTCTTTTTAAGATTTTATTTAGCTACTAGTCTTCTCCAGAGCTGCTTCTTGCCATATATATGGTCAGGCTCTAGTTTCCCCAGGTAAAAGGATGGTCCTAAGGTTGTTCTGCGCTACCCTCTGTGAAATCATTTTTTCCCTTCTCCAGGTTCAACGTACTTTTGTTATTTCTTTCCCATACGCTTCACACAGGAACAGTTTCCAACACCAAAATAGCTCTTCCACCACTGGGAAAAGAGAAAGTAGACCCATTTTCCTGTACACTTCTTGAAATGGTCTTCTTGCCAAGCATTGTTTCTCATCTGTTGTGGAACATGACACCCTATTTAAATGTCAACAGGAGTTCAACTCAGGCAACCAGCGTATTTTTGAAGTGGCTGTACTCCGAGCTTCTTCCCTACTACGGACAGGTTACTAAGAGACCACGTTTACAGTCTCTGGATTAATAATAATCCTAATGTGCATGTTATTTTAACCTTTATATACACTGAAATTAGAGGAACTGTTAAATTAAGAAATTCTCATCTGTGCACAGCTATTGGTACTCTGCCATATACACATAGCACTGCACTTCTAAAGCCACAATCACCAAATAACTCGGTGGTCTATGAGCTGAAACTGAGTCCCGTGGGCATCTGTGCCGTGGCTAGCATAGACTCACTTAGAAAGTGAAGGGATCTAACACAAAAGTCTGAATCTGCAGTGGCAAGGCTCCAAATGCGCGTTACAAATTTTAAAGAATGAAAAATTTACATTAAAAGCAATACACAAAAAAGCATTGTTTAGATAGTCACTAAGGAACTACACACTAATTTCACAACACTGAAAGTAGGAAAAAACCCTCGAAGTAGAATAATACTTAAATATTACTAATTTATTCAGTCTAACATTTCTTTGAATGTTTGCTCAAGTGTTCATGGTTGATTATTTTAATAAGCTGTACATTTTAATTTTTCAAAAAGTAGTTACACTCTAGCAAACGTATAGTTATTAAAAATGAATTGAAAAGGACTTTTTATAAATCCTTAAATGCTCAAGCTCTTTGGTTAGCTTCCAAGAGAAAGACAAAACATATAAACACTCATAAAAACCCCAAATAATGTGTGTAATTAGTACAGCATTTTAATATAGCTTCTGAAAAATATACCTATTTAGGATCCCAAACTACCTTGCCTTTACCTGTTCTGGTTTTCTGCTTTTGTATCTTAACTGCCAAAAGACAACATTTGAGAGGAAACCCAAAACCAGTTTTTCTTTTTGTTTGTTCGTTTGTTTTTAGAGTTTCTCTGCCTAAGGAAGCACTGCTCTCAGTGAATACACCGATGTTCTTGACATAAAAGATCAACTGCATGGCAATTCATAGTTGCAACAAAATAGTTGTTAAGAAGATCAAAGAAGATTCACCATATTGAGGGTTAGCTTCCATTGCCATCTCAGTATATCGAGAATATTTCAGAGACGTCTTTGAGAAGAGCATTTTCTGTTGCCCAAGCACACAGTCAAGAAGAGTCAGGCTCTAGGAAAGAGTTTCTCAGGAGATCTCGAGGTACAGTACTTGGTCACAGAGAAGACACTGACACAGTACCAGCTGCAAGCCAACCTGACTCTTAGAAGCCAAAGCATTTCCTACGTTGAAATCTCAGGATTTTGGTAGCAGTGCAAGTCATCACGTAGTTATTTTTCAGATACTGTTGATAATGCCTACTTTTGTTTCAAAGCTAACTTTTGGGAGATCTTTATTATGAAAACATACAGCTAAAACTCACTGGTGTATTCCTCATATGTGCTTCAAAGCTTGTTTCAAAATAGATGCTAGAAGACATAGAAGTATCTTCCAAACAAGATACATAAAACCCCTAAATCAAGAACTCGCAATTTAAAACAAAAAAAACCAAAACAAAAACAAACAAACAAAAAACCCAAAAAAACCACACAAAAAACCCAAAAAAACCAAAAAACACACCACCTTAGTTGAGAGTATGCAATACCTTAGGAGAAATACAAAAGTTTAATGGGAGGGCAATGTACTGAAATCATCCAATTTATTTGACAGTCAAAGGTGCTAGAATAGGAAGAAAATAGTCTAAACCAGCCAGTACAAAGTGGAATAAGCCACCAATACTTCCCACAGGTGCTTTCAGGTCTTTAACAAAAGCTAAGCTTCTGAAAATCTCTACGATTCATGGCTGACAAAACCAGAACAATATAACTGATAAACAACTGCGCACCTAGAAAGTTTGATATAGTACAGTAAGTGGCAATTTGTGCGTACTTTTCCATTTTTCTCAGGAAATGTTTAATTTGTTGTCCCAAATCAAAACAGTCTTTGGTCATCATAGATGATTATTAAATTAGAAGAACTATACTCAAATAATAGCTACGGACTCTGCTAAACAAAGCAGTGACAAATAAGGATTATAAAAACAAAAAAGATGCCAGAACAATCTTATTTTGATCCTTTGTGTAGACAGGAAGATCTAAGACTGTAATTGAAGATTGGTGTATCAACTTTTCCGTAGGTCATCTAACTCCTTTCACCGAGCAAGCCAGCTGCTTTCAGCATGATTCAGGGCAAAGTTAAAGACTATTTTCTCCAAGTCCTGCTTCATCTTCACAGAAGCTGTGTGGACGTGTATCCATACAACACAAGGACAGCAGCAAGGAAAAGGTTACAAAGCAAGTTCCTGGTCAAATAGTATGAACAAACAGGTGGACAAAAGGAGGACTGGGGATAGATAAAACAGCTTCTCTTATTTCAAATATTTGAAATAAGTTTGGAGAACTAGAGTCTATCCTCATGTCTAGATCCCATTGTAAGTTTGCCATTTGATGGATGTCTGATTTGAGAAACAGTGATGCTTAGGTAAGAAGAGGCTGGTTGAATACCAGTTTGGATGTTTCTGAATTTAGATATAGCATCTAAATATTCACTCTATTACTAAAATATTGGGAATTTGCTAATAAAATTATCAGTCATTAATTCTTGTACCATACAACCACCTTCTGGCTCTGTAACACTACATGCCAGAAACCTCTTTGCTGGATATTAGCTCTAATTAAACCCTAAAACATTTCATTCTTAAATCATGAAAAAATTTAAATGCATATAAAAACTCAAGTCATTGGCTATATACCTTATATACAGTGTGACTCATTTCTTTTGATTTCCACTTCTTTGGCGTTGTGTATCACCAGAACCACAGTGATTTGAAATTGTTTTACAAATTTCTGAAAAAAGCACAACTAACTTGACTCATGTCTCATAAGAATACTTAAATTACCAGGATTTGAAATGCTGTATGTCAACTCATTACCAAGAACTATGAACTTTGTATTAAATTGTTACACATCGATTTCACTCATATTCAAGGTCCAAATTATTTCTCCCTCTCTCTCAAAAGCTTTAATAAAGTTCTTTAAGAAAAACACCCTTCACTGGCTTCCATTTGTAGACCTAATGTTGCAAAATGCCTTAACATAAATAAACGTATGTAGTCAGCAGAAACTGGTGCCTGATCGGCAGGAACAGCGAGCGTGCACAGCTACAAGCAAAGCCAAGGGAAGGGGAGGAGGGAGGGAGGGAAAGCTGGCCAAGGGGGCAGGGAAGGAAGCTGTGCTCTGAAGATATGGTAGAAATTTTGTAATTGTTTAAAATTTGGCAAACGACAAACATCTGGCAACCTCCACAGCAGCAGGTTCCGAGTCCTGCCTATGTTGCAGTCCCTTATGCAATGAAGCAGGAAGACAGTCATACATTTGATATAGCCTGAAATCACATTTCATTTTGATAGTAATAGCTAATAATAACTCCTCCACTTCCCAGGCAAGGAGAAACCAAGCCTAAACACACAAGAACATCAGTTCTGCTAGCTTATGGGCCAATATGGAACATCCAGGCTCAAAGAGTCTAAGGAAACTCGAGAGAGTAGACATACGGGTAAACTACATCTGACTTCTCCATGTTTAATGAATATTTGTTTTTATGGACAGAGAGTTGAAGAATATCTTTTTCTCCTTGGAATCCCATCTCCAAGGAATTTAGGTCTGCCTAAGCTTGGCTTTCCACATTTTTCTACTAATTTAGAAACTATATATATAGTTAATAAATATAACTAGCCACGTAAAGCATAAGACATGCCAAACTACCTTCTCTTTTCAGTATTTTTAGATTTGACTTAATATATTAACATGGTTAGACCACGGTTAGGTAAGGGCAGCTCTCACTGCAGTAAAAAGGGCAAGGTTTAACTTAAGCTGTAGGTAATGTGGAGGTTTGTATCTTCTATAAAAAGAAGTTACCAAATTTAGCATTTTTAAGTTTAAATATGGAGTTTGAACTCTATTTTAGGGCTGTTTTCAGACTTGAATGAGTGAATACTTGATCTGAGGCCCTTGGAGCTTTAGAACACTTTTGAGAATAATTTTCTCTAGTGAAAAAATATATTTCTCATTTAAGAAATGATATTAAAAAAATGTATCTGATATTACAGCCTTCACACAAAACTTCTCTCATGGATTTTTCACTCTGAGGACAGAGTATTTTTCAAAAGATTTCAATCAAGGTGTGTTTCTCCATCCTAAGATTATCTTCAGGAAATTTATTCACTGTCTTCTCTTCATTTGAAGCTCATAGACCAGAAAATTTAAAGAGGCATGAATGTTATTTGGGGGATGGGGAAAGAAAATATCGGGCAGTGGTGGAAGGAACGGCAAAAAATACTACTCACCACTCCTCAGAGAAAGTGGCAGACTGCAGAACACACCGAAAACAACTTTACCATGTAAAAATATTATTCTACTATTTGCTTAATTTAATTTTATCCTATTGGCAGAAAGCATTTGAGAGCTCTTATCTTTTTGGCTTTCTTTAAAGATGAAAAAAGCAAGCTTGCTTCTTGTCACCGTTAGAGCAGACAAGGCAATCTTTGAACACAGGCCTCAACCAACCAACCTGCTGAGGGTTTCCCCACTCACCAAAATTAATCTCATTCCAGTCAACTATCTGGCACCTGGCTTTCATGGTGTATTTCAAATGTCAATTTTCAATGTTTTTTTCTAAAATGTCAGTTTCCTTGAAGGTACATGGATCACTTCATGCTGAACTACACCGTGAGCAAGACATGGTGACACAGTGATGTCTTGTGATACCTATTTCAAATATTTGTAAAAGACAGGCAAATGAATACTGCAAGAATAAAAAAAAAAGGTAATATAGCACATAAAGCAAATGTTCTTCCCCCACTTTCTACAAAGAAAAAGAGAAATAAACACAGATCTCCACAATTTAAACAATTTAGCAGGTGAAATAACGTTAGCTTAATGTGGTCCTTTTCCATCTAGTGACAAATATTCAAATTTACCACAATGTGATTTTAAGATCTCATCAACCTGGTGCTCAAGAGGGCTCTTTGGAGGTGCCCTGCACTGCACTACCCATCCTGTATCAGCCATATGGGTGCCGAACCGGTGCTATGCTTCCCGGGCTCAGCCTTTTACAGGAGCAGCAAGATAAGGATCATTATTTGGCCAACCAAAACTTCCTGCTCTGAGAAGCTGCCTGATGTCCATGGGTGCACGCAGCCACCTGGCCAGGCTGAACCAGCCTGCCTGGGATACGCGTTTTTGACTCGGCAGGCGGGAGGTAGCCACCAAGAGATGTAGGTAGTCCTATAGGGCACGGGGCTGTGCCACAGGCGAGTGCAGGAATTGTGTTGGGGGCCCTGTTTGCACATCAGTAGGCAGAAGCAGTGCAGAAGGAGAGCAGAGAGGGTGTGTGCTGGGCAGGTGTGCATTAGATGGGAGCGGGAAAGGGAAAGAGGAGTGCAGGATTGTGTTTTGCTTCGGAAAGAGCAGGACCTGCTGTTGGAAGAGAGAGAGAGCACAAGGTTAGATAGGCACATGCAACAGAGCACAGGCTGGGGTTCAAATCTGGAGAACTCAGAGGCGCAAAAGCATGGGGCTTAGGATGCTGAAATGGGCAGCCTGGATCAAGGGAGATGAACGGGATCCTGAGGAGGATTGGTTTCTACTTTGGAAGACGGAGTCTGCATGAGTACGCTGGGCTACCATCTTTGTCTGGGATTTCCTGGACAGAAATAAATGCACGTGGCCTTTCCTCTGCTGGTCTTACTGCAGCTGTACTGCACAGCTGATTTACACGCATGCACAGAAATGCCTGGGATTTTTCAGTTTATGGCAGCCTGATTAGAGGTACTGTACAATAGCTTGAACAAGTTTCCAAAAGTTTGGAAATCCTTAAGGGAGACTTAGAGCCCGCTTTATTGCCTGAAGATGTTGTCAAAGTCAGGCACAAAAGCATAGTTGTTGCTGCTGACAGCAGCAGCTAAGCAAATTCGGTCTGGAAATTCCTCATCCATCCTTTAGCCAACAGGCATAATTTCTACATGGGGAAGAGTTAGAGAAAGACAACAATACCAGGCGTGTTAACATAATTACACAGCAAAGCCTTCAATCGCAGAGAAAGCAATTGCTGACTGCCCATCCAGCCCCAGAACACACGCAGAGGACGGGTGAAACGTCTGCTACGGCGAACAGGGCTTCACATTATCCCTGACGTGATTTAGATCCCCTCAGAGGATCAGCAGCTGCTAAAATCTATTCTTAGCTATTTGAAAAAGTTACAGCATGTTTGAAGATGGGATACTTTTCTAGTTCATAAACATCATTTTTATTTTAGAGAAGCATTATATAAAGTGCATTATTGCAAGCCATATTTAGTAAACCTCTAAGGAAGAGATGCAAATCCATTCCATACTATACCAAAACGTTTTTAACAAAGTAAGTTTAGAAAAGATAAAGGTACAGTTTAAACTTAAAATCCTAACACTGCTTTTGCAGGCCAGCCCATACAGAATTCAACTCTCCCCCTAAAATGAACAAACCTCTCCCACCACATGCCAAAAAAAAAAAAAAAAAAAAAACAACAAAAAAAACCCAACCTACAACACGGGAAGGGGGGAAACATTTAAAGAATTCTACTACAGCAGCCACATGCTTTGTGATACAGTTTCGTCTTTCTTTGAGATGCAATAGAAAACCAGGTACAGCCTTTTTTTTTTTTTTTTTTGTTATGCACACTCCTATAATGCAAGGTACAACACAGTTCCAATCCTTATTTGAAACTTTTAGGCACTAACACAAACAACAGAGATTTATAAAGATACACCAAGTGAAATCAAGAAAAAAAATGTGCATGCCAATGATAGTAATGCAAAAAGTCATCTTGGATAGTTTAAGCCTCATATCCGAGCAAAATTTCCTCAAAAAAGGAAACATGATGCCTCATACAGGTAAAAGTAGCACAGTACGCACTTTACAAAAGATAAGCACAAAATTATTAGTGCACAGAATTTCATGGAAGGTATTGCTGCACATATTTCATAAAACTGAAGCCATCTGTTCAAAAGATCTTCGATGGGAAAACACAGATGAGGAGAAAAAAAAACCAACATCAAAATGTTTCATGCAAGGGCATTACTGAGAGAAGAATTCCTTTAAGAGCATTTTACTTTTGGAGCCAACAGTACTGAGGGTGATTTTGCTTATGTTGTAACACAGACAGCGCGCTGCTTAAAACAGGTTAGGGAACATACTATAAGAAAAATGACCACATATCTCCTGATTACAGTAACGGGAAATTAAATTATAGACACAGTTTGGCTGAGGAAAGGTCCTAACTTCAGACCAGCTGGCAGGACTGTTCTGGCACCCAGCGTACGTGGTGATTCTTCCCGTGTTCCTTCTCTAGGCAGAAAAAAAGAGTGAAGTTTCTCCTGGGGCAATGCAGAGGGGGAAAAGAGGGACATGGGAAAATTAAACTTACGCTGCTGAAACATTTACTGCTTCTGAGGCATCTACTTTGGCTGCTTCCTAGAAGCTGTTGTTTTATGGTGGAGATAGTTATATTTAAAGAGCCTAAAACCAGGCATTGTGAATACCTTTAATTTATGATTTTATCGCTCATTATGTAAAACTAATTCTATTAATTTAACATATTTACAGTAGTTTTTCTTGAGAGGGACATCTATGCAACGTTTTACTAATTTCTTTTTCTTGTCTGGCTGAAGTACTGGTTCAACCATCTGCCACAGGTGGTCTTCAGTAGAAATTTCACTGTATTTAATATTCAAGTTCTTTCTTTTCTAGCCAGTTTACTATCATTTCTTTAATACCAGATACCTGCACAACTTGACATGAGCACATTTTGAAGGTTAAGTCTGTTTTGGATACTAAAAGAACTCCTCAAGTCTGTTAGATTGTGATGCTGTACCAAAATAGTTATGGAGACCACCCTGCCTCTTAATAACGCACCTTAAAAGAGTTTAAACTCATTTAATGTCACAAATGCAAAGTATCTTAGAAACTAGAACTAAGATTTCTTACTCTAATATAGTTTTATTTTTTTATTCCTGGTTTGGATTAGTAATTTCTTAGATTTTAAATATTTGGTATTATGATAATCCTATATTTAAAAATGAAAACTGTGAAATACTTAAAACTGACTCCCAATTTTAACTCCTCCTTAGAGTAATTTTGTTCTATTGAAAAGTAACTTTTTTTGGACAGAAAAGCAGACAAGCAGCTATTTTCTAATAATCCAAACATGATAGTTGCATATTTTGCCAAACATGCCTTGATACTTTAATTTTTGATTTTTTTAACTCTATGGACTTTAATTTTAAAGGATTGTAAGAACAGATAAGTTACGTGACGAGAAGTCTATACTTACTAGGCTTGCTGAGTAACTCATTCTCTAGAGTTCTGGCATACTTACTTCACTTCAGAGTTTGGTTCAAGCAAAATATATTTTTCACCAAGTTATTCATTGTGGTTTGGAAAAATAACTAGAAAGAACTTTTAGTGTTACCCATTTTAAGGAGTTTAGCATGTTTCTGCACTAATTTAGTATGTCCTTGTGTAAATCTTTTCAGGCTCCCTTTTTACCATATGCTGAATATATTAAAAACCTATTATACATACTCAATATTTCCTCATTGTGGTATTTTTGGCATAATTATAGCTTCTTTTAAAAACAGACAAAAACATGTTTAGTGTTTTTCCCCAAACTAAAAGAAAACAAAAAAATTTCTTCTAAAGCCACATGACCTTCCAAATTAATTACAGCAAGCAAGGACAGAAGTCTTTCAAAGTCTGCTAGCCCCTTCAAGACAGACATTAACACTGTAAACACAGTCTGAACTGAAATAACTTTCAAAGGTATAACTAAGAACAACCTATTCTGGATTTGATTTTACTTTTTAATTGATTTCAGTCTAAAACTGGAATGCTACAGCATCTTGTATAAATTCATACATTACATCTTACTAGAAAGTACAGTTCATATTACATTCAGGAATCCAAATACTAATATTATTTTTTTAACTTAGACTCAGTATTCATTTTGAAAGTGGGTGACATTGCAGGAAAGAAAAAATACAAAAATTTAAATAAGATTACACTTCTGGGCAAGGTATTAGCGTTATGCAAGGTCGGCACTGATCCATTTGCAGTAAGAACACCCATTTATTGTTTCGCAGTGTCTAAAATTAGAGCACTACATATATGTGGACCTACGGGTTTAATGACTTCTGTTTTTTTTCAGAAATTCAGTGAGACTTTCCACAGTAATTTAAAATACGTGCTTTCTAAAAGTGTGCTACGTACATAAAGTCTATTAATACATGGCTGAAGGCAAAAGGTCAGAAGACAAGCATGCATAGTCTTCCGCTTAAAATGCCTAAAGCTACACCACATATACCTGATCATTTCTGATACTCAGAATCTCAAGATCTGTCCCTACTATAGAAAGGCCATACTATGTTTTTATGGTCTAAGTTGGTATCTAAAGCAGACCCTGGACTTCAGTCCTCCGAATGACACTTCAGTGCTCTGTATCACCCGTTGGAGAGAAAAAGGTCTTCAAGGAATATGAAGAAGGAGGGAAAAATTCTGAATTCCTAAGAAGTTTCAAGCAGCAGGTATGGATAGGTTCCTGAGTGTTGTTTTGTGAAACAAGTCCATGCATAAAGGAAGTCACTGCTCCGTTAAAGACGACAACTTACATCTTGCTTGTGCTTAAATGTTGCGGACTATTTCCATTTCAGTTAGAGCATTAAAACAACATTCAAAGTTTCAGATTCTTATTGGGTGGTTTTTTTTTTTTTCTTTTTTTTTTTCTTTGCGCTGACACATATCAGTGGTATATCAAAAATGTTCTGAATAAGTAAATTTCCAAGACATGAACACACAGTAGGTGAAAAAAGAAGTGCCCCCTAGGAAAAAAAAAAAAAAAAAAAAAAAAAGGCACAGCCCCCAAAGAAAACAAAAATCCAGATAAAACCACCTGCAGAGACAATTCAAGATGGAAGGTTAGACAGAATCTGATGCTGTCTCAAGGAGCACAGGACTGAAAGACATGAACGAAGTTACCAGCCCATGCAATGACAGACAATCATTCAATAGGCAACTAGTTCAGTAGAGTCCAGAGTACGTCAGTAGTGCTTGCTGTGCTCTACAGGCCATAAACATGACACGCTGATCTATGTGAGCATGTCAGAAAAGAGCAAAAGTCATAACTCTAAATTGTTCCAGGAAGAACGGCAAGGTCAAGGGCATTGCCAGTGGCTGAGGCTCCTGCAATGGCAGGAAACATGTTACTGAACTTGTAAGCAGCACACACCAGCTGGGTACCTAGGGTAAGGCAATGAACGACAAACAGCAGCATATTAGACATCTTTATTTTGTCTCTAACCAAGTCTTCTGCATAACCGTGAATAGTTCCTTAAAAGACAAAATTACATGCCTGAACTCCAATTAGGCACTAAGTGTAATTAAAAAAAGGAAAGAGAAGCTCCCCGTGATCCCCTCCACAGTCAGGAATACTGAGACTGAATTAATATCAGATAAATATAAAGAATATAAAGTAAACAAATGACAGTCTTGCGGCCTTTCAAAACTCATTGGATATGTCAACACAGATAAGGATCCATATCACAGATACACTTTTTTTTTCTCCTAGAAATTTCCTAATCCATCATAAAGTGTTTTGTACGAGCTTGATAAGGTTAAGTAATTCAAGCTCACTGCAAACTAGAAGGCCATTCCAATCAACATTGTTCAGGTGGATAAGAAGCTTTCAGTTTCTATCCTGCATTTACTTGTGACCAACCCACTTAAAATTTCTCTAACATGTAAGTAAAAAATTAAGAGCCACAATGTCAAGAGGTCAAACCACTGTTTACATAGCATTTGGATGATCTAGGTAATACTGAAGTGGTTCTGTTATTCATTGGTCACTACCCCACCTGTTACTACAATGTTTTAATCCTGATTGTTGAATATAGATTTTCAAAAGAAAGGAGAAAATTCAAGTATGAGGTAGAGGCCAGATTCCTTTAATACACTTGACAGTAATTACTAACAAGAACTGATGGGATTTTCTCAAATCAATACTGGAGTACAGTGTCTGAAAATTGTAGGATGCATTAAAGATCTTACCTGTGAAGAAAGACTTAAAAAGGATTGTGTTTAACATAGAAGAGATTAACCTGAAAGAAATATGAAGTGCTTTTTAAGATGCAGGAGGCTACTGCAAAGAAGATACTGATCAGCTCAGTCAGAGAGAACAGGAAATATTCAGCTTAATTTGTAGCAAGAGGGAGTTCAGCTTGATACCAGGAAAAGGCTTAATTACAAGAAGCAAATAAGCACTGCAACAGGTTAATTCAGGAGATCACAAAAACTTTAACACTGGAGAATTTTCAAGAACAAGTCGGATACGTGACTGTCAGGCAGAGCTTAAATATACCTCATTATCAGGGAAACATCGATCTGAAAGGTCTTCTCTAACTCCTTATTTTTATCATCTTAAGGTACACCTTATTTTACCTTAAGCCCAACCATGGCAAATCAAATGTCTTTGCACAGCATACTCTGAATTTCATAATACTATATGGAATATGTCAACAAGATGGAACTTTTCAACTGTTAAACAAGAGAGCCCATCATCATAAGCCTAATCTGCATTGCTTCAACAACAAACTTGATCTTTCTTTTGCTTTGGCAGATGTAAGCTCAGGTTCAAATTTATTATGATGATGATTATTTTAAATAATGACAAACACCTGAAATTTTCCAAGACCAAATTTCCCTGCAGACAGGAAGTTGTGTACTTGGTTATCCATTGACTTTCCTGGCTTCAAACAGCCCAGACTGTGGTTCCTAGACTAAAGGAGGATATGCAGGCTGTCAGCATCATTGAGAAGTTACAGCTGACATCTCAATCCAAATACAGTCTCTCATTTTTAATCCAGACTTCCCAACAGTACTGCATGAAACACATCCATCATCAAACTATAAAAAACGATTTGAAAATTTCAGTGGACTGCCTAATAGTAGACATTTAAAAGTAACTCCTAAACTTTTTACAGTCCTTAGTCTATCAACAAGACCTTACCAATGCTGAGGCTTTTTTAAAAAAATAAATAAATGGACAAATGCATTAAACCTCCCATATTGCTACATAAGCAACACAACTGTGTAATTCAGTGACTATCATCAATGACCAGCTACTTAAGTTTTACAGAAAAGCACTTATTGTTCCATTCACATGTTTGTGTATGATTAAAAAACTTGAACAATTGGACTTGTGCCTTCATTAAAAATAAACAAATAAAGCAACACTGTACATTTCATGACTCTTAAATGCAACATATATCAGCATGATAAAGCAGTATACTTGCCCAAAATCACAGAAGACAGTAAACAGCGGTTTCAGTAATTATCTTTTAATTGACTACAAAAATGTTAGCTCATAGGAGGAAGTGTATGTTTACAAAACTGAAGACTTCTACAGCAAGAAAGTGGCTGGCAGCATTTCCACAAGACTCTTCCTTTTATAGTCAACTGGAAGATGGCAGTGTGCACTCCAGAGGCGAGAGGGGATACTCCTTCCTTACACTGCAGCTTTCTCTACCAGTGCATTAATTGACACTGAATCTATAGTAAATCCAAACTCCTTTTTTTCAACTTGTTAATAGTGCAAACTTGGATTAATTTATTTGCAGCCTTGAATTCTGAGGGACAGATAGACGGTTTCACATTTAGTGTCAAAGGTGCAGTAGCTGTATTGTGACATTTTCTTATACTTTATACCTTTCCTCTTATACAGAAGAAAGTCTGCTTCGTCAGCAGAGATTGGTTGTTCTCTGGAATCACACTGGTTCAGAGTAAAATCCAGCCTTTGGGGCAGAAAAGAAAACACCTGGGCACCTTAAAGAGAAAAGGTCTCTAGATGGACCAGCAGCAGCGCTTCCAAGCTTGCCTGTTAATAAGATTGTCTGACAACTTCCATTACAAGACCCTGCTTTCAACTGCTTGTGACTTTGCCAAGTGTTAGCTGCTGTGCAGAAATTTTCCATGCTGGGTGTCATGTCAGACTCAACTTTTTGGAAAATTCAGCCAAAACAGGTCATTTGTGTGAATGAAGAGGAAATATATTTATTTTGCCTGGTTTAAAACATTCTGATGACATCTGCTTAAAAGCAAACAAAAAGCCCACAAACACCACATAACCAAGTCTAAGCATCCACATGCTTTGAGTCAAGATTTGGAAGTCTGAAGGGCAATGTAAACTTTAAGATAATGGGACCCATCTGCTACCCAGGTGAAAATCTGCCAAAGTTAGTCAATTTTCCAAGCCTTTTCTTTTTAAAGTGGAGTCAAGGAGAAGAATGCTTTATCTGCTTGGTACATGCTTGCTCTCCCTAGCTGGAATGCTTCAATCCTTCAATGCTCCAGAAATTCTTTATTTACAAGACTGCAGTTGCCCTTTATTTGGGACCATGAAAACCTAGACTGGAGACACGCTCCCAGTGTCTCCTGTGCAAGGATCAAGCATTGTGGAGTTAGAAGTGGCACTGTCAAAATGCAGAAGAGGAGCAGAATCTGCTAAAAGAGAAGTTATTGGGATTTCAGACTAGTGGGAGAGGGTAGAAAGAACCTAGAACGGGTAACTGTGAAGGACGGACTGCCTAGGCATGATGTCTGCCACCTCAGAACTGGGTCACAGAAAAAGACAAACTAGTTCTGGAAGGAGACTGAGACTACGGAAAAAGTGAGCAGAAATGAATCTGACAAACTATGGACCCGAGACTGAGGAGTATCTTGATAAGCATTGAACATCATCTCAGAGAGACCCTGTGAGAATAAATTAATTTGTGGCATCCCCAAATGCTGTAATGGTGGAGGAGGTTAGAGGAGTGGAAACAGAACGCATTTCGGTCACACTGGCATGACTGCGCTTGAGATCAGGATGGGAGAGAAATAAGACTGAAACAGTTAAACTGGGAAAGGAGCGGAGGAAGATGTGACAGTGGGGGAATCATGTGGAAGTGCCTATGCTCATTGCCATCTACCTTAGCAGGCGCCCAGATTGCTGCAACTTGGCACTCCTCTACAGCTAACACAACGTATCTTCTCTGCACCCCCAAGGGCCGATCTACAGGTAGGATAACATGCCACCTCTAACATCAATTTAGATGTTCAAGTGTGTGCAGGATGCACAGTAGATCCAGAACCTTTCTGATGGCTCATGTCAAGCTGATGTAAGATAATCTAGCTTGTCTCGTAAGCTTATTTTAAAAACAAACATAGGAACACCATCAACAAGAAAACATCCAGCAAGCCACACACTAGTAAGATGCAGAAGCTAAGCGATCTTCTAAATTAAGGATACCTGTGCGACTTTAATTCCCTCCGTACCATCATCCCTCATGAATATGTTTTATGATGCAACCTCCAATTAAATGACAACGCACTGTTTTTCCCAGCAGGATTCCTTCCTCATGCTCAGCACAAAAGTGACTTCCTCTGGGAACAAACAAGTGTTATACTGTAAGAGACACTTGTTTCTAGGACTCTTGACTCCTCTCTTGCAAAGCTGTAGTGAACGAGTTCATGAACTGCAGAAGTCGTTAAAGCAATTGAACATTTCTTAAAACAGAACATAAAAAACATTCTTCTAATTTGACAGGACTTCACTATGAATTTAAGGACATAGTTTAAACCAAGCATTCAGCTCACTATTTTTTTTTTGTTTTCCAGATGCTGGACTTGGCACCTACGCCATTAATATACTGGTATCATGTGCTCAATACATAAAGTGTGACATAAAATTCAAAGCACTTACCAGAAAGCACGGAAACAAGTCTCAGGTGCCCTAAACTAGATAAATACACCCATGCCATTCAAAAAAAACCCCAAACCTCAGATTAACAACAAACAGTTGGTAATTAAAGAATAGATTTTTTTTTTTAAAGGTTGTGAGACTCAGTTTCCATGTGCCTATGCTACTAACATCTCATCTCAACTAGGTCTTATGCACATCAGTTTATCAGTACTTGCGAAAATCCATATATATGGTGGTGGTGAGTGGTGCAAGAAGCCTCAGAACTACAATTCAGCCTTCAAAGCATTGTTTAAATGGTTCGTAGCATGGTATCCCAGCCTTCCAGCCAGGAAGGTCACGTAACACCTTTCTTCACCGTGTAACTAGGATGATCGCATATGTTCATCACATTTCACCTGTGAAATCTGTGCAAACAGTGCTGTGTAAAGTCAGAGAAGAGCTTGTCCCAAGTCAGCCCTGGCTCATGCCAATGAACCCCCACAAAAGACGATGCCTGAGGAACAGACTGCCAGAACCAGAGCAATTTAGAGACCTTGTAAGGAGCTTCCTATTGAAAGGGCAACCAAGAGTGGATTCACCAGCAGGCCTGCAGGCCACAGGCTGGTTATCCCAATAAATAAAACAGCTGCCCTTGCAGAGATCCACCAGGAAAAATGTAAAGAACAGTTTTTACGTATTTAAGTGTGCACTGGTTCTGGGCTCACAACATTAACAGTTACCAATGACCTAACACTTCGCTTCTGCTTTAGAAAAAGTGAGAAAGTGTCATTAACTTCAATTTATGAACATGAAAATGAGTTAGGAAGAGCTTATCACTGCCTTGAGTATTCACAGCAGCATACTGGCATTCTTCTGGTAGAGATGTGCTGCCTCTCAGGGAGGTGTTTCTCATGCTTATCTTCATTTGACTTCTCAAATGAGAACAATTTTACTTATTTCTGTTCATGAAGTTAAGTTCTTCATGCAAAAATGATTAAAGAAAGACTTCAAGGATGTTAAGTTGTTACCTGACATGTGAGTTATGACAGCCTATATAAACTTCTTCTAAAGCAATCTTTGGGAATTGTTAAAACACATTTCCAACATTTGACAAAAATAGCTTTCAGACCAGTGATATTTGCTAAAATACATGCAAATCTACTGCATTAATATTATGAAACAAAGAATCCAAACCCAAGAGTTCTTTGATATCCTAGACACAAAAGCTTGAGTTTCCCACTCCACAGAATAAATCCAATAGTCTGCCTTGCAAACCCTAAGAGCAACCTAATCGATAGCATGCGACTACCAATTGGTCACATCAGGTCAGATCCCAGGATCTGACAGTTTTATTTCCCCTTCTCCCTTCACTTATTTTCCTACAGAGATTTCCACAGCTCTGTAAAGCAAGTGCATGTGATGCTTCGTGAATTCTAAAACATTTAACTAAACATTACACAAGCATTCAAAATGACAAGTTAAGTAACCTTAACTTAAAGCAGGCCTTGAGCTTCGGCACACCAAAAATATATTTGGCTTTTACAACAGCTTGATTTATCATTTGAAAAACAAGATTTTAAAAATGGGTGCATTGCTAGGTCAGGAGTTAGCTTTCAATGATACTAAAGTATATTGCTCTAACGCTCCTTTGCATTTGCCTTCTTCCATCCTCATGTGAGTTCACATTTTACTGAAGAAGCACTGAACCCCGAGACCTGAAAATGAGTTCTTTAAAGTGGGGCCTAATTTGCAGATGCATGAACATATCTGTCCTGCTTTTCCTACACTTCACCTCTCCACAGAAATTTCCTCTGTTTCAAACAAAAAAGGCAAACATGGCACAGTATATGAGAGCAGCCCTGGTGTTCAAAAATGGTTAGCAGAAAGACATCCAGGAACATAATACGTGAGGCTGATTTTTCCATGGTTTTTGGTAAAAGAAAAGATACATTAGAAATAAAATAAAGGCAAACCCTAGTTTTTGTAGGAAATCTGTTAAAAGTTGGTGGTGTGTTTGGATGGTTTGCTATAACTGCAGAGGATGGGTCAATGCAATCACTGGCTAACCCTTGCATGGAGCCTTCAAGGTGCTCTAAGCAGCAAGGTACAACAGGTGGTTTAAATATATGGTTTATTAGGTAACATTCTAATACGCTTGGCCATCAGCTCTCAGTGTACTGCTGTCAAGGTTCATTGTACCCTGTAAAACAACAGCCAATCCTCTCTAAGAACTTTTTTTTTTGTTAGAAACCGACTACGTAAAAAAAAAAAAAAGGCAGATTAAAAATTAAAAGATCTACTATTTTTTAATCTGGAGTTATTTTCTTTAAACACGTTTTAAGAGAAAAGAATGCTTGAGTTCATTCCAAGTCACATTAATAAAAACATTAAAGCAGAACAGATTTCCCGCATCCAGGATAAGTAATTGAGGATCACAAGTTCAGGAGTTCATGACTTATATCCTCTTTTGGATGCAAAGACCAACATTTCATCATGTTTCCTTCTTAACTCCTTACTATTCCCTTATGGAATTCACAGTCTAAGCAAGAAAGAACTTTGGCTCTGATGAAAATCAATCCATCTCATTAAAAGATACACATTAACCCTAGCTATTAACTTGAAGGACTAGTGGCAATTTCTCCCTTGCAAAATATGACCATAAAGTTTGAAATTATTCATTCTTTAGACAAATTATTTTTTTAAGTGACACTCTGTAAGACTAAGAAGATGGACCTGTCACAGTAGAAATGTACACCAAAGATAATTTTCTTTCCTATTGAAAACGCATACTAGCCACGAGCAACACCATACATTTAAAAACTGACAAAAATATAGCATTTGACATATTACGTATTTACACAGGGCCCTGCAAACACACGATATTTCTCAAAAAAACCAAAACCTTGCTTTCATAATATTAATTTTCATTCTATTTCCATGAGAGATTTTCAGACTTTTTTCAAAATATGGTAAAAGATTAGTATGCAAGAGGCATCCCTCAAAACAGAAAATTTACCACCATGCTGCTAGCTGGACATGGCTCCTAGACTTATTTTCAAAACTTGCATTCAGTAACGGTGCCAATAATATCTCTTATGTAATTCATGGAAGGATACCACCCCAATTTCACATATTCTGCAAATGCACAGCCATTCATTAAAAGTTACAATACTAATTTGTGGCAGAACTGAAATATTCTCGAGTGGGCAGAAAGTTTTTGTTTCAGTAAAACATTAAAGCTTAATTACAGACCAGTATTCCCAAACCACGGTATATGTCATGTAGCGCAACGTAAGCTAGTTTTCTAGCTGGTACATGGCTTAGTACAGGGAACAGAAGGTCTGCAGCCAGTGCCTTTCTCAGGGGCAGTTTCGATGCCCAGCTCTGCTGACAGTGAGGTGCCTCACAAAAAACATTTACGAAATCCTGATACAGATGACT
Organism: Platalea leucorodia; assembly: GCF_965183815.1. Lineage (NCBI taxonomy): Eukaryota > Metazoa > Chordata > Aves > Pelecaniformes > Threskiornithidae > Platalea > Platalea leucorodia. Next base: position 57,898,730 of record NC_138823.1, on the reverse strand, counting down.
TACTGCTGCCTTTTTTTGTTTTTCTTTTTCTCCCCCACCCCGCACTTACATACAGTCAAGAGTTATTAATTACCAAAGCATGGGAATAACTTTGCTGCCAACAGCCCATCTTAAACTCTCTCAGGAAACTTGGGGTAGAAGGTAGAGCAGTTAAGAAAGCCATCTAAGGCACTAGTTTCATGGTGTTCTCAGCAGTCCTCATTCACTGCAGTTTGATGGGGTGCCTCAGGTCTCCCATGACCTTTTATAAATCCTCTTACTACCTACCGATGCATACTATTCCCACCAAGGCTGCTGCAATCCTTAAGCCTTCAGTTTTGCATCACTGGTGCTGGGTGCTCCAGAACAGAAAATTATTTCAGGGCCTTCTTGCAATATTTAAGTTATAACAGACCTACTTCTCCTTCAGCTGCAAGACTGCCTTTAAGCTTACTAAGATTCATCACGCCAGTTCTCTTGCAGCAGTGAATGCCAGAAGATCCTAGAGACACAAATGAAACCTGGTTCTAGAAATCCCTTTTATATACCTGAGGTGGGCTGTATTAGTGGAGAAAGGGAGGTAAGATGGTATGGAAGTATATTTAAAAGAAGGGGGTGTACAGAAAAAAACCCAAACCCCAAACACCCTGCAGCTGTGATAAGACACCGCTAAGATTTCAGGGAAGTGCATTTAACTGTCATTAAGTCTGGAAGGGAAACTGATCTACAGTCTGAATTCCCACAGTGCTGGTTAAAACACTACCCCTGTTACTAAAAACACACCCTGCTCAGCTGCGTATGACAGGAGGAAGAAGTTGGGTAACACCATCTGCATTCACTGGCATGGATTTTAATGAAAAAAAGCATTATAAACCACATCTTCTTGCATGTTCACAAACAGGCTGCAACACATACTATTCTCCCAAAGGTCCTAAGTAGGCAGGATTTCATCCGACTAGTTGATTAAAGAGATTAGTTCACTTAGTCACGTCATTAGAACGAGCGTCACATTTCTAGCAAGCACAAGAAAAGGCCCAGGCTGTAGCAGAAAAAGAGCTCACTTTACCAACACCAGCAGAGATGTTTTCTATCAACTACAGTGAATTCAAGGGTTGCCAACCAGAATTTTTAAAAAATCAATTTTCGGCAGAAGAGACTTTTCCGGATACGGTTCACCTCCTGCTCATTATGCAAAGAAATAAGAACAAAGCACATACTTAGCAAAACCCTGGGAAAAAGGCAAGACTGGTTTTTTTCTGGTTTTAATATTACCTACGTTGCTCTCAGTTCACTGTCTCCTCTATTATCATTGTGTTTACTGTGAATGCTGGGTCCTTCAGGACCAAAAGAAGAACCACTCCATCAACCAACCGAAGGAACACTGCCATCTCCTACAACCCCAGGTGCTCCTGGATACCTTCCTCTGCCCCATCTCCCCCAGTCCCAGCCATCCATGCTAAATCTGGTCTGAGGGATTTTGTTACTGCTACAGCCCCGCAGTGAGAAATCAGTAAGTGGGAAATATTTCACTGCTGCTACCCCGATGAAGCTGAAGACAGCTATAACAAATAATTGTAAAGGGGATTTTATGTTTTAAATTGTATAATATCTACCTTATGAAGGCGTTTTTACTGAAGATTGACAAGTGTGGGAAGTGTGAATTGTGCAAGTGTTCACAAATTATAAGGATCCAAAAAAAGTTGAAATGCATGTGTTATAATATTGGGGAGAGGGGAAGAGAGTGGAGATGTCAAAAAAAAAAAAAAAGAAAAAAGGGAGGCATTTTGTGAAAAATTTACCTAGAAAAATTAAAATGGTACCACTTCTTCATCGAGTTTTGCCAAACCCCACCTCCAGTGTTTTTCATGTATTTATTTGAATGTACACTCTACAGACACCAACTCTTTAAAAATACCTTTTTGTAACAAGCACTAATAGCAACTTCATGATTACATAATAAAAATACAGCACTCTCGTAACACGTACAGTTTATCTAACAAATTTATCTGAGGTTTACAGCCACATAATTAAATTAAAAATTAATTTACCTACCTCACGCTTTCTTTAGAAAGTGCAAAATCCTAGGAAATGCTAAACAAACAGCTATTATTACAATATGACTCAACATTAACAAGAAATACAACCAGACCGACTGCTGTAGTACTGTCTTAACTGAAAGACAACAAAACACAACATTTTTAGGAACAATGCATATAATCCCCTAAAAAGTAAAGCTTCTGTAAGTTTAGATGGATTACTGAAATCATCCTGTGTAGCTGATTCTACTGATCTGGCTTACAGCCTCTTATGCTCTAACGCTGTAGTCTGTTCACAAGACCACCAAAATGGCTTACTAAATACAAATATTCAAACACAGGTGAAGGAGTACTAAGGAAGTCACAGAGTTCAGTAAACCCCTGCTCTGCCTCCAGCAAAGCACAACGTGGATTTGCGAAAGGCACTGTTCTGAAAAAAATAAGCAAGCACAGACTGGAGTTGAGAAGCTCCTCTGCAGGAAAACCAAAGAAAAAGAAAACATGATGATGCACGTTGATTGTAAAAAAACCTCAACAGACTGACATGGAAGAAGAGGGCTGTGGAGGGAAGCTGTTGTGACCTCTCCAATCCAGAAAAGAGACAAGCAGACTTCTAGGTATGTTCACGGTTTTAAAAAAAGAGATTCTTCAAGATTTTTTTTATTTTTAACAGACAATGCCGTGCCTTAGAAAGACTCTTCAGTCAGGGGTTAGTAATCCCCTTTCTTCTATAAGGAACAAAGTCTCAAAAATCTGGATGCAAGACAGACATGTTAAAAGAATCAGTTTATAGATCCAGCATTTAAACTCAGGGAGAAATGACCAATCCCTCCTGGAACCAAATGGATGACTGGAGCTCATGAGGGAATGATTAACAAAAAGGAAGGGGAAAGGACATGAGCTCAGTGACTGTGACACAGATAACCTAAAACAGATTTCTTAATATTACCCTGTATTTTTTTGTCCTTTATAAATGATGCAGATAGATGGCTTTTTAAGGATTTTGTTACATTTTAAAACAGAAATTAATTTCCTATATCCAATACGCTTACACATACACATCTTTCATGCATCTACAAACGGAATTTATCAGTATCATTGATGAAAAAAAGACTCCAACTCTGAAGTGAAACCACTCCCAGCTAATAAAAATATTTTCATTTCTTGCACTAAGGTCCTGACTTATGCTTCAAAGAATCTTAAAGACACAAAAGACTGTGTGTTTATAAGAAGATTTCAAAATAGACCCAAAGCCTTTGTTTTACCTACTCATAAACTCATCTGCTCCAAAGGAATAGCCTAAGTGATACAAACAAATCTCTAGGTAGACTATAAATGCTGTCAAATGGCTACATATAAGCATTTTCTACTTAGTGAAGAACACACTGCATGAGCATGTAGTTTTGATCTTTATTCCACAAAACTCTCAATAGCTGAACAGCAGAAGGAAGTTCAACAGATTCACTCCCAATGCAACACAATATAGGAAAGGATAACAGGATCAAATACTTATTTTTGGACACAGCTAGACTCCATAAAGTAGAAAGTGTCCCTGTTTGCTTTATTGTATAGTAACAAAGCAGGGAATCATTGGATTTGCCCTTAACTTGTTGGTAACATACACTGTGTATGTGATGGAAGACATAATATCATATGCCAATTAATATGGATTTGCTTACGAAGTCTGGAAAGTAAATCTTGCCAGTCTCAGTTGCCAACATTTTGTACAGAAATCTTTTTGACTCCACCCATAAGCAATATTAGTCTTTGAATGTTGCCAAGACCACTGAAACATTGTGGTTTGAAAACCACAAAGTTTTAAATGCAAAATATGTAACAGATGAAGCGACCAGCCTGTTTCCTCAGCAATTACTCTTTGTATAGTACACACCTACTGAACTTGGGAATTATTTCTTATATGATCTGTGTTACCCATACTGTGAATTAGTGTCAGCCAACAACTAGTGGTTACATATGTTGCACAGCCTTAAAAAGAAAAGTATCAAAGGGCAATAAAGTCACATTTTGATGTAAGCTAGTCAACAGAAGTATGTCATTTCATATAAAAGACTCAAGTGCCATTGCCCAACAGTTCTCTGCAGAAACCGTAGTTTCCGAAGACCATATAGACACAATTACTTATAAGTGACTGCAGCAATTACATGTTATTTTCTGTGCCTTTTAATTTTGCATGCAACACCAATCATGCATTAAAACCCCCACTATTTGATAAACGCGTAGGGTGCTGGCCTAATTTTAATGAATCCATAACACTCATAAATGTACGCCATCTCCTTTCCCCCAACTACAAAGCAATAACAACTTCTTCACAAGAAGGAACACATTACGGTGTATGTACCAAGCTGTTTCACGGAGAAGTCAATTTTCCCAAAATTCAAGAACTAACTACTTTTCTGAATTCCTACACCTTGTCCATCTTCCCTTTGAATTTTCAGCCTAGGACACTGCATGTCAGACAGTCCTTGCACAGGGCATTTTTTATTACCAGATCCGTTCCTGAATGCAAATTTTGATTACCCTGCAGGTACAACCCTACCTTTTCAAAACTGTCAACACAACAAACAACATATACAAAGGGAAAAAAAAATCCCAAATAATCAAACAATTCCCCCTTTCTTGATTACGCAGGAAAAAAAAAGCCATGCTCTTGCGTTCCTTAAAAGGTGGCTCAGATTCTGCAATACTTGGGTTGTAAAATGAAAGTGATGATCTGATGATAAAACACACAAAACCTTATGTACAAACAGTTTGCCCACTTCCAACTATACTGCTTGGTCTAATGTAAGCTCTCGTCCCACAAGCTTGCTTTACGCTATGTAATTAACAGCATGAACAAAGGAAAAGAATATCCATCTCAGTCATGAAGAAGGAAAGAGGACTTTATTTGTACTCTGTTCCATAACCACACCGCATCAAATAGTGCTTTTTCAGCAGTGAAGGTCAGTAGACTGTACTATATTTATATTTACATGAAAGGGCAATCCCATCATTAACACTTACAATACAAGTAGTGATTTGGGGAATGGAAGTTCATAAATCTACCACATTTAACAACATAAAACAAGGGTTATTGAGCTTCAAAATTTCCTTGGACGAGACAGTGGCAAAAAGGGAAAATAAGTATTATGAAAAAGGAAAAGAGATCTGCCAATTGTTGAATAACACTGTAGTTTTAAGATCTAGCGCTGTGATTTTCTGGAGAATTGCTGGTTTAGATCTTAAACTTGCATGACTGCAATGAAAAGCTGCACACATCAGCCTGTCCTCTTCAGGATGCATCAGCTTGAGCTCATATACAAGTTCTCTCATATTATTATAAAAAACATTCCTTGTTTTAGTTGAGTTGGGCTTGATGCACGCCCCTTGTAAGACCAATATGAATATGGAGAACATATAATTCTTTTTCCTACTTGTATTTTAATGCTCTTTACAGGATGAGAAGTGAAAAAAACCTCCTCTTGATTCTCATACAGTAAATTTATCTTGGTCCTATAACTAGTTCTGCAGAGTTTTCTATTTTGAACTCTCAAATTGATTTGAAAAAAGACTTTAAACAACTAAAATAAAGACTCAAAGGCAAATGAGCAGATGTCTACAAGCACAATGTTTTTATCCCTGAAATTTTTATTACTTTTTTAATGCATTTTATGCTAAGCAGCTCAGGAAGGTAGAGCCATTAAATTGGCCTTTTAGCCTACTTCTGAGGTACAGGAAACAGCCTCACATAAATCTCTCTCACTCATTTTCCACTTCTTGAGTTTTCTAACTAGAATACAGTGCAGAGACAGACTGTATTTTCATCCCTACCTGAAAGAGGGACACCTGAACTAGTTTCAAAAAGATTAAGCTCAGATACCAGAAGCAGTCCTGCTACAACTGTGCTAGACTACATTTACCTGTTTTCCATATGAATTGCTGTTTGCTTTCCTATCTTATTTCCTTCTTCTTGGTATTTTATGAACTTCAACAGTATTGGCTTAAGTTTTAATAGTTTGATACATGACGAGATCTTCACAGCATGCCAATGAAACACAGAAGACAGACAGAACAGCCAGCTGACAACTTCAAGCAGGGAAAAAAGGTCACAAGAAACTAATGTGTGATTCTGAGGTCAGGTAGATGACACGAAGTGAACCCCAGGGTAGTGAACACTAGTACCGTGAAGTAACTGTTCATTCATGTATGAACGAACAGGACTAAGGTAAGAAATCTGACTGCCTATGATCAAGCCAAGTGACACTACCTCGGAAAAGGCTGTTTCAGACACTTAAAAGTAGTTCTATCTCCCTTCTTGAATTAGCACAGCATTAAATCTGTGGCCAACTTTTTAATGTGCTAGTGATTTTTCTTTTCAGTTATTGCGTTATCAGTACCATATTACTAACATTCAATATTTCTTTCTTAGCATTGTGCTGACAGGTTTCACTGGATTCCAGGCCCGACACTATAAACGTGACAACAGCTATGCCACTATTGATCATGCAGGCCGATACCATCTCTCTGCTCCCAACTGGCATCCATCAGACAGACCCTGACTGTACGCAAACTGTTGTCTTTAGGAAAGACTATGGTAGTGCTGTGCCTACAACAACAGAGTCCTGGTACCTGTGCTGTGGTTAACCAAAATAAAAAAAAATCCACAAATCAACAACTAAAATAGTTTTTAGACAGCATTTTGGACAACTGAAACTCTAACCCTGCCATGTAATTTTTCTCAACAGTTGAGGATCTTCATTAATGCTACCTTTACCTGCTTGTGTGGGGGTGGGGAGAAGAGGAAATCTTTTTCCCACCTAATGGCTCTCAGCAGTTTGTACAAACTGAACTGAAGTCTCAGAAGCAGACGTTTTGCAGCTCAAGTTGACCTTTTGGTTTTGAGCTGCCGCACTGGAAACAAAAGCTAAAATATAAATATGAGCATGTTCTTTTTAACTGTAATTAAAATACAGGTCGCCTGCACTAGATTAGCTTCTTTTCTCTTAGTATTTGCTGCCACCACGAGGATTAAAGATATAATGCAATACATACATACATATATATATATATATATATAAAAACATCAAGAAGAACCCACGGTGAAAAAAAACCACTCAATTGCAAACCTTTCTCTGGTCAGTCCCACTTCTGGGTTTGTTACCCCATTCGAGACTATGGCTCCTAGTCCCCTCTGAAATCCTTATAAGGATGAAAGTAGGGAGAAGTCAGTGACAAGTCAAGCAGGAAAACTCTCCAAACGAGCTAAAGTGTCCTAAGCTAAGAGTCTAAAGCTGAGATTCTGCACAGGTCTCGTTCCTCCTGATATATTTACATACTATTTACGCATCCAAGTTTTACTGAAAAAGAAAGCACCCTTCTAATCATCTTAGCGGTCCACAAGAGTCACACAACCATGCAAATTTTGGGTCCAGTAGCACCACTTCATTAATAACATACCATTAAAATGCCATATTTGCTGTTTTGATAAACAAATCTATTTACACATTTACAAACAAAAAAAAAGTCTCAATTAGTCAGTTTTCTCAAAATAAAACAGGACAATCATGCTTTACTTTTTTAAATCAGAAGAACGCACTGGTAATTTTATGGATTAACAGGATGGACACACTTTTCTTGAATTATTCAGCTATAGTTTTTCCTACCCTAGAAAAGAAGAGCCTTAAACAGTTCTTGGTAGAATCACAGAATGGTTTGGTTTGGAAGTGAGCTTTAGAGGTCATCTAGTCCAACCCCCCTGCAATGGGCAGGGACATCTTCAACTAGATCAGGTTGCTCAGAGCCCCATCCAGCCTAACCTTGAACGTTTCCAGGGATGGGACATCTACCACCTCTCTGGGAAACCTGTTCCAGTGTTCATCCACTCTCATGGTAAAAAATTTCTTCCTTAAGACTAGTCTGAATCTACCCTCTTTTAGTTTAAAACCATTACCCCCTGCCCTATCACAACAGGCCCTGCTAAAAAGTCTGTCCCCATCTTTCTTATAAGCCCCCTTTAAGTACTGAAAGGCCACAATAAGGTCTCCCTGCAGCCTTCTCGTCTCCAGGCTGAACAACCCCAGCTCTTTCAGCCTTTCCTCATAGCAGAGGTGTTCCGTCCCTCTGATCATTTTTGTGGCCCTCCTCTGGACCCGCTCAAGCAGGTCCATGTCTTTCCTGTGCCGAGGACACCGCAGCTGGACGCGGTGCTCCAGGTGGGGTCTCACCAGAGTAGAGGGGCAGAATCACCTCCCTCGACCTGCTGGCCACGCTGCTTTTGATGCAGCCCAGGATACAGTTGGCTTTCTGGGCTGCGAGAGAACATTGCCAGCTCATGTCCAGCTTTTCACTCACCAATACCCCCAAGTCCTTCTCCACAGGGCTGCTCTCAATGCACTCATCCCCTAGTCTGTACTGATATTGGGGATTGCCCCGACCCAGGTGCAGGACCTTGCAGGACCTCATGAGGTTCACACAGGCCCACCTCTCCAGCCTGTTCAGGTCCCTCTGGGTGGTATCCCAATCCCTCAGGCATGTCAACTGCACCACTCAGCTTGGTGTCATCTGCAAGCTTGCTGAGGGAGCACTCGATCCCACTGTCCATGTTATTGATGAAGATATTAAACAGCACTGGTCCCAATACAGACCCCTGAGGGACACCACTCGTCACCGGTCTCCATCTGGACATTGAGCCATTGACCACTACTCTCTGGATATAACCATCCAACCAATTCCTTATCCACCGAACAGTCCACCCATCAACTCCATAACTCTCCAATTTAGAGAGAAAGGTGTTGTGGCAGATTGTGTCTAATGCCTTACGGAAGCCCAGATAGATGACATCCATAGCTCTTCCCTCGTCCACTGATGCAGTCACTCCATCATAGAAGGCCACTAGGTTGGTCAGGCAGGACTTGCCCTAGGTGAGGTCATGCTGGCTGTCTCGAGTCACCTCCCCATCCTCCATGTGCCTTAGCATAGCTTCTAGGAGGATCTGTTCCATGATCTTCCCAGGCACAGAGGTGAGGCTGACAGGTCGGTAGTTCCCAGGGTCCTCCTTTCTACCCTTTTTAGAAATGGCTGCAATATTTCCCTTTTTCCAGTCCCCAGGGACTTCACCTGACCGCCAGGACTTTTCAAATATCATGGAGAGTTGGCTGGCAACTACATCAGCCAATTCCCCCAGGACTCTGGGATGCATCTCATCACAACCCATAGACTTATGTACATTCAGGTTCCTCAGGTGGTCCCGAACCTCATCTTCTCTTACAGTGGGAGGGACTTCGCTACCCAGTCCCTGTCTTGAGGTCCATCCACTCAAGAGGTGTGGGAAGAAAGGTTGCCAGTGAAGACTAATGCAAAAAAAGTTGTTGAGTACCTCAGCCTTCTCCTTGTCCATTGTTACCAGTTTGCCAGTCATGTTCACCTGGGGGGTATGCTTTCTTTGACCTTCCTTTTCTGGCTGACATACCTATAAGAAGCCCTTCTTATTATTCTTTGCATCCCTTGCCAAGTTCAGCTCCAGCTGCACCTTGGCCTTCCTGATCCCATCCCTACACAACCAGGCAGTGTCCCTACACTCTTCCCAGGATACCTGTCCCTGCTTCCACTGCCTGTGCATTTCCTTCTTGCCCTTTAGTTTGACCAGCAGGTCTTGACTCAGCCATGCCAGTCTCTTGCCTTCCTTTCCTGATTTCTTACACCTGGGGATCAAGAGTTCTTGAGCTCTATGGAAAGCATCCTTAAAGACGAGTAAGCCTGCATAAGAACATTATTCATAGCGTTGGTAAGTTGATATACACAAAACTGTAGTAGTTAAGGACAAGAAGCCAAGAACTTGCAATGACAATATTCATTCAGTCATAAAAATCTCAAGACAGAGGGCTCCCTTCCAAACATATTTAGGGAAACATCACATCTCCTTAAATATTTATATTTGAACCTTCCTAATCCAAGTATCAGGTATAATACACTATCCCTTCTGCATCATAAAATGTCCACATCATACTGCTCAAAAACAAAGAGCAGGACCTTATGGGAACACTTGTATTCATGCCTTCCTCAAACTCAGCACATGGGTATATGAAGAAGAGTAAATCCAGTAACATTGCAAGGCAAATGTGCAGACAGGGAGACGCAATGACTAACAGAGATCACAAGTACAGGGGAACGTGAACAGAAGAAGGTTTAGAGGCTAAAGATGTATCTGTGTAGATCAGCTGGACAAGACAAGCCCTAAGCAACAGCATAGATGTGGGATCTAAAACAGTAAGATAAAATTGTATCATATTTTGAAGGGTATTTGGATCCCAGTTTGTTCCAACTAAGGAATGCAGGATTTCCAGTCTCCATTGTTATCAAGCCCACTGATGACATGTTCAATAACTTATACAGCTCACAGAAAGATTTGTGAAGTGTAATTTTTAGTCATGCACATTTTCTAAGGAAAAATGGCAGACCTAATAATTATACAGAAGCTCTAGACTAAAAATTGTACCACTACATAAACAGTTTTATCACCAGAGGTGGTAAACCAAAGCAATAAGTATTATGAAGGAGCTTGACCATACAAGAAAATCCTGGTAACATCCAATTCATTAACTACTAGTCTGCTTCAGCTTGGGGTAAATCAGGTTACTGAGTGGAAGAACAAGCTGTTTATTTTTTTTTCCAGGCCCTCTTGCCATGCATTAGCAGCAAGGGGCAGGGACCAAGTTTTCCCTCACAGGAATACGACTGTCCATCTGTCTAGGCTCAGAGACCTTTGCTTGGTGCAGTAAGAAACTCCCATTATTCTTTGCTTATCCTCTTGCTCCCAAAGCTGGTCAGATGGAGACTTTTCAGTTACCAAAATCTGCAGTAACAATGCAGTCTGATAACCTTAACAACATGGGGCAGTTTTCCCAATATGGCATGCCACTGCCGAAACACCCTCCACTATATTGCATCTCATGCTTATCTGAAGTGAGGTGAAAGGATATCAACAGTTGCTACAAGTCATCATTCTTCACTGGACTAGAAACAGGAGATCACAGACAAGAAAGCCAGTAACAGTACACTTTTAAGATTTGAAGACTTTCCCACGCTGTCATGACCGGGAACTTGTCTGACCAGCATCTGAGAGGCCCAGATCATTAAGGTAGCACTGGGACATAAAAATGGTACCAGAAGGTTCAGTTTCTTCCTAGCTGAGTTTTCACATCCTGGCTCCATGGCCATCAGAGGAGTCCTGGGTACAGCTGCAGTGTTAAGTTTCCCACTCCCGAGTGTATTTAATTGGAGAAGCAGTTTTCAGAAATTCTAGTAAACATTAACAGAGTAATTTGGATACCAAAGGTAGTAGCTTTTTGTACCAGCTCTCTAAAATAATTTAGAAGTAGACCAGGCTGTAGACTTCTAAACTAATAATTAAAATTTATATGGCGCGTAGATTTGATCATGTTCCACTTCTACCTAGATTTTCCATCTGTACAACAGGAAACATATCTATGCTTCACTTAGAAAAATCCACACAAAACACTAAAGACTTCTGTATACAATGCAAGAATTATTCCACATTAAAAAAAATGAAGATGACATGCAGTCAACATGTCTTATTCAGTTGCTATTATTTGTTCTATACTGTATGGACCTATAAGGAATGTAGAAAGGAAGCACAGACAGTTATGTAATCAAAGACAACATAACGCATGTTGATATAAAGCATATATACGAAAGGTTTGAACAGATATTCTTCATGCTGGAAATGCCTCACCTTTGCCTGTATACTTGACAGTTTAACTACAGTCAGAATCAAACCCTACTGATTATTGTAGTTGAATCTTCCTAATGATTTTCATTATACAACACCATTCAGCTGATTTTATTAGGTTTTAACCTCTCAGCCTGAAGTTTTCCATGATGAATATCAATGGACATTTATGATCAGAAGGGAAAATTAAAAATCCCAGCAAATAAGTGTTTCTGTCAATATTTTAAGTTTGCTGTTCTGAAATCTACATTATTTTTTTCAGCATCCTGCTGTTGAGTCAGGTGTTGCATACTGCATTTCACAGGCTCCATGAAAGAAACTGCATTTTCAGTTTTAAGTCTCAGAATAAAATCTCCCTTTAAACAACTGCATATTTTAAACAAATTAATTATTACCATCATTTAAATATGTACCCAATGACTGAACCAGGTACAAAGTGACAAAAATAACACCAAAGCAAAAATAAAGAATATTGCTCTTGAAGGAATTGATATGTTCAGAGTACGCAACACAACACCTTTGTGTGTCAGTCTTCCTCAATGCTGACCACTTGACTCCAGTTGAAGTTGGTGGAAGACAGAACCGCTCAGTACTTTTGAAGCACTTCTGATGACATGTACCATATTCAAGCTGAAAAATGAGACATCCAAAGATGACGTTCATGAAAATAATTTTCTGCCGTGCCTCTGGGTCTTGGCTCCCTCGTCCAACTCAAGCAGTAAATTCCGGACTGATGACACTGCACAGGTAAGTTCACATCTGGGGTTCTTGCAGCCACAGCAAGACTTACTGTGCTTTCAGTTTAAGTATACGCTTTACATACTTGCACATTACACTGACTTAAAACTTCAGATCTTTACATACTGCAGCAGAATCAGTAACACAACTGCTCCTATACTTAAAGTTATTTTTCCTCCTCCACAGTTTATGCTCACAATCTATTTTGGAAGTTCTTTTTAAAGAAAATGCTTGTTTCATCCACAGGAAGGCTCCCTGTGTGGAGAGTTAATTAAAATGCTAGAAGACCTGGCTCCAGCTAGAGCATTTATCAGAACACCCACAGAGGAAGGGCTATCCTTTGAAATGTTAAATACATTGTCAACCATGGAGGGGGGTCAAGAAAGCTTTTCAAACCATTGGGTGCTCTGAAAAAATGTATACACCTGAGAAGAAAAAAAAAAAAAAAAAAAGACTGTCTACGATGACAGGATGCTGGACTCAGTCATTTTATAAATTGAGATAATTGTTAATGTGCATTTACAATGAGTTAAAGAATGAGAATACCCCAATACCTTCACAGAGACTTAATTCTTCACTCAAATACCTATTAATGAAGAAGAGGATTATGAAGGAAAGAACTCTACCTTTATGTTAGCAAAAAGCTAGAATAAGAGTTGATTTCCAACATGTAACATATAAAACAATTCTAACAATAAGCAGTTTTTGTAACAGATATTATCTTTCCTAATTCCTACCAAGAAAGCCACCAAAAAACTGACCTAAAATAAAACTGTTAATTTACTAAGTGCTTGGATTTAAGAGCTTTATATGTTGAGTTGGACTCTTTTATGGTAAAGATAATTTCAAAACCTGAACGATCAGTAATTTCCCAGCCATGAACAGGGAAGGCAAGAAGTAACAGGAGTCAGCTGATTTGAAAGACAGCATTCACAAAAGGTCCAAGCAACTGCCTGCAAGATCTAACATAGCACAGAAGACACTTCTGGACCACAGCCAGTAACAAATAAAAGAAGGAAACAAAAAACATCATGAGATTATTTTTTTTCTCCTGCTCTGGTCTGTAGTAGCAGTAAATATTCAACTGGCTTAATATTTCATGTTGACAATGCATTTTCAGCTTGTTGAAAGTATCAATTTAAATAAGAAGCTTGCCTCTTTTCTAAGAAAAGGAGAGGGACGTGCACAGTTTGAACCACCCTAAAAAACAGACTGTACTCTAGAAATGGAATGGACCAAGCAAAACACCGCTGTTTCCAAAACATCTCATCAAGTTAATAAAATTATTTTGTTTTGCTAGAAATCATAATAGTCCCATGCTCTTGTAGACCATGCTAGACCAAGACATGGATAACCAGCCTCATTGTTTAATGAAAACATTCACCCAGAAATGTCAGGTTACGTTCTTTACCTTAAAGCAGTAACAGCAAATAATGCTGTGTGTGTGTCAACACAAGTAATTCTTTAAACAGAGATTTTCGCCCTCTTTCTTCACAAGGTGATCTAAACGGTTCTTCTCTTAATATTTACAGAATTCCATACAGGGAGGATCTGAGCATGTCCTGCAAATCACCACAGATAACAGCATAAAGAATATCAATCACATTTACTGTTACCCTATGAAATAACCTCAGGGCCTCAGAAAAGAACGCTTTTCTGGTACGAGATCCCGTTACTTAGATTACACACAGTTTGAGAAAAATCACATTCCATTGAGCACAGGACTGGTATCTACCACCTAAGGTCAATGAATCGGTAATAAGTTATTTGCTTAATTAAAAATAAATATTTGAGGGATATTGATAACAAACAGTCGATTAAGTCAATGGCTTATGTCAATATAAGACATTTGATATTATAAATAAGCAGCATATGTACGCCTGATGCTATTCTGCAAATGATCAATACAACACATTTTAAGCGGATCAGGAATCAACTAATAGATGGATTTCAAGAACTAATTGTTAATCATCAACTAGTTTCAGCATTGCTAGTAAGGTCCTTACAGGATCAGTAAACTTTTAGTCGCTGATTAAAGATACCATTGTGAATAATGCTAGCTTATCAAAAGACCGAAGTGTGGATGAGCAATAATGTTGGAGAACAGCAACTCTGATAAGCACAGTACAGTCAAATAATACTTTTCAATGAGCCACTGCAAGGTCATATCTCTAAAAGCAGCAGAAGCAGACTACAAAGATCTTTACAGGCCAGTTTCAGAAAGACTTGGACATGTAGTAATTCTGTATTGTCTGATGACCCAAGCCAAAAAAGTAAAAACCAATGCTTCCTTTGGAAAAGAAATACAAACAAAAACACCATTAGAAGCAGGCATTGCTCATTTCTGACATGTTGAAAAAACAGTTCAGACAAGAGCAATAGGTGAAGAGCACAATTAGCTTTTAAGGAATATTTTCCAACCTGTTTTCTTTCAAGAAATGGAACAGCAATGAGAGTTACAACTACAAACAAGCTGGAGAAAGCACGTGTATTATGAATTCCAACCAAGTAGAAGCTGAAGTTGGTGGATGGGACAGAATGTGTGTCTTATTCAGAACTGAAATAAGGTCCCAAACAATACCACTGCTTGAACACTTTATAGGAAGATTACCTCAGCAATATTCTTGTTAAAATTCAAGCAACTTATTAATTTAGAGCACAGAGACTACTGGGAAGCAGAATGATTTCTTGGTTACATAGGTAGTCGAATGGAAAAATCTTACTGGTCACTTCTAGACTTTCAGTCTACTTATTCATAAATTCCTTAAATCTGCTCTGTGGTCTGGTTGTTTACCTCATGCTGGTGAAGCATCTACCAATACTAAAGTCTTTATCAGTCTAACTTTAGAGAGAACTGAGTTAGGGGATAAAAGACTGAACTCAAAAGATGCTGTATATTTATTTATTTGGTACTCGGTAGTATCTTCAAATTGATTTTTCTGACATAGGATTAAGAGAGATTAATTCAGCACTTCTTTGCACATCATGTAAAGAGTCAATTCAAGTAAGATTCTAATTACTCTTTTACTAGGGGTATCAGGTAACAGCATAAATGGAAAAAATAACAAAACAGCAGAAATTCTTACTTTTAAATAAGTTTATTTGACCTGTAAAGAAACACAAAGTGAGGTATTACAAGAAGGCTTTGGATTCACTTTAAATAGAAAGTCAAAAGGAGGGGAGGGGAAAAAAAAACAACAACAAAATCCAACAACAACAAAAAACCACTGAAGAAGAAAACTTTTGCTCCCATACTCTTTCAACAATCTTTATCTTAGAGAATTATTGTCATTAAGAAGAGGTTACATTTCAGTGGCAGCCACCATAGTAGGATGTACTTATGTTACACTGTTTAGGCTTGACAAGGTTATATATTTGTTTTGCTCTGCACCCAGTCTACATGTGCTATAACACCAGGTGCTGGTGAACCTCAGCAGGCTGTGCTATTGCTCACACAAGCAATGCACAAAAACCCCAAGAAACTGTGGCTTTAAGGTGAACGGTCTCCCCCCAAAAGCAAAACCAGGCATTGACATGTACGTGTTCTTAAGCACTGTATAGGGTGGCAGACCAAGTCTGCTCATTCTCGTCCAGAGCATCAGAGTCCGTATCTCCTTTTCCTGAAACTCCTGGACCAGGAGCACTAGCAATGGTATTGGGCATAGCATGAAGCAGCATGAAAGACAATCCCATCTCACCCCTGCCCACCCCCCAAACCCTTCTGTAACACAGTCATCTGAAAGGCTGTTTGACCTTCTGCTGCGTTGGTTTAACTTTTCCTGACATGTTGGAAAGTATTATTCAGTCTCTGGCAGACAGACCACATATCTGTGAATCCATTTTATCTAGACAAGGACGATTGCCAAATGGTCTTTGGAGTGGATTAGGCTCCAGGTGATCCTTTCTACATTAAATTATGACCAACTTAAAGTTATCACGTAACTATTCTCTCCTTTTCAGCTCTTCCATGAAACAGTTTTCCTTCCACCTCTGGTAGTTCAAAGACATAGCTGACATACACATGGAGCCAGAATCCACTGACAGAAGAGAATTCTGCATATTGCAAGCCAGACACCACTGTAGGCATTTTTGTTCTTTTTTTCCCCTCTCTGCTCAGTCAACATCCTCACCTCCACACATAAAGAGGTAGAAGGTCCTAGGAGTGAATATGTTGCCTCCTTAAATATTACTGTAGTTTCTCCATTTAAAAAACCAAACAAAACCCACTACACAAAAAACCCACACCAACTGTAGTGTTTCAATAATAATCAAGTTGGAAAGACACTATTGAACAAACAAGCTCATGAATCTAGATGTCACATCGAGTAGTAGAAGAGAACCTGAGGGAGCAGCAACGGAATTTGGAACAACAGCCTTATACACCCTGGGTGTACCTGCAAACTTGTGGAAGCCTCAGAGGGATTGCTACGGCTCCTGTTCTGAAAGCAAGACATCAGGAAGCACTAAATCAAGCACAACTCTACTGCTTCTCTATCAGTCTTCCATTAAGAGAAATTAAATGCTTTAGAGCACTGAAGAATCACAGAAAGTGTAAGGCTGTTCAAAATATTCCTAGAAGTAAGAAAAATGTATTTACCAAAAGGAACAATGCATGGCAATTATTTAAACGCAGTTTGTTATCCAGTCTTGCCAAGTGCCAAAAGCTTGTGTTCCCCTCCCAGTGCTATTTCATCTATAGGGGAAGCCCAGATCAATACAAACTTGAAGTTCAGTTCTGTTAAACAAACCAAAGCCATCAGAATTTACATGAAAGAAGGGTGGTTTGTTGGTTGGTTTTTGTGCCCAGCCCCCCAAAAAGTGTGAGAAAATACTCTAAAGAATTTGAGATTTCTGTTTTTCTTTCAAAATGTTAAAGCAAAGTAAGATCAACTATTTGATCTGAACCAGAATTATTGTCCCGTAGGTCCCATCTGTTTTTCTTCACTGAAATATTTTCAAGGGATAAAAGCAAAACAGCTTGAAGAGCTACTGTTCTGCATTAAGCTATGCTCACAAGTCAGCAGACCCAATGAATAAAAGGATCTGAAATTCATCTTAGTTTAGGCGATGCTTAATACAGTTTTCCTGCTTGTTTATACATGACTAGGTTGCACAGCATCACACATAACAGTAGTATACTTGTAGTATACTACAAGGTTCTTAAGCACAGCTGAAGCAGAAAATCTTACCTTGTACACACCAAGGATTTTTTTTTCTTTTTTCAGTTTTTAATATTAGGTGATTAAATGATTGGGGGAAAACAGACACATTACAAGACATAAATACCTTCCACAGCATCTTGCCATTTAGAAAGGAAAAAAAAAAAATTCGTTAATTAAAAAAAGTAACAAGCCTCTTTAACCATACCTTTGCAGATTATGAACTGGTTATTTCTTAATTATTTTCTTAATTATATTCTTCTTAATTTCTTAATTATACAAACTATAAACCTAAGATGCAAAAGAATATAAGAACATAAAAAAAGAAGTTTGTCTTTGCAAAGGCTGGTACACATTAGAAGCACTTAATATCTTGTTCATGTCTTGCCTAGAGAGTGAATTACACAAGTACAGCAAGCTCAGAACAGGCAGAAGATAACACCATAAGTCTATGTTGTAATTCAAACATCCAGTGAGTCAAAGGATAAAAAAAACACAAAACAATTTTGTTACAGAATCCATTAGACTTGCCCTGTTCTTACAAAGCTTTAAGCCTATGACATACGCCAGGATATAATCCAACCACATACTGTTGAAGGCTGGTTTCACTCACCTAGACTCCTCATGGCAATCTACTGTGTTTTATAAGAACTTCAGTGGTCACGTGTGTGTATCTCTACCTGAAAAAGTATAATCTGGAATAGAAAATTATTCTTCAATCAATATGAAATGAATTCAAGCATGTGAAATATGAATGAACGCTTCTCACTCAAGAAAAAAAAGCAACTTCCTTCTTTTGTAGCTTAGTCTTCCACATGTGAGATGTTCAAGAAAATAAAGATGATTATTAAAAAGGCACTGCCTAACACCATGCAGTGCATTCTGCATTTGCTTCAAGATCCAGAATGATTAATTCTCCATAATTAAGAGAATTGTAGCATAACAGAGTTGGTAACGTCTCCAGCAACATTCACAATAGTTTTCAATAAAAGATTAAGAATAAGGATTCATGATCATCCACACTTTTGGCAGTTTAACATAGCCTTCATTCTTCATGATGGAAAAATAAAACTCTCTATC
The DNA here is from genome assembly GCF_965183815.1 of Platalea leucorodia. NCBI lineage: Eukaryota > Metazoa > Chordata > Aves > Pelecaniformes > Threskiornithidae > Platalea > Platalea leucorodia. The sequence goes on along the minus strand of NC_138823.1, from coordinate 57,879,993 downwards.
CATTTTAACCCACATATGACAAGTTAAATACATAGTATATTACATGTATCAATAAGAATGTATTTTCAAATAATTTAAAAAAAAAAAAGATTGGGAGTGGGGAAACAATGCCCGCAGAGAATAAGGACTCAATTTATTTTCAGGTTTTTATTACAGATGTTTTTCAGCCAGCTATTTATCTCCATTGCATGCACTAACCCAAATCACAGAAGGAATGTTCTCCTTTTCTGCAGCTTCTGAAGACCAACTAGACAATTTGCGTGAACTGATGGCTGATAAGAGCTTTCTTTTTGCCCTTTATAGGAATGAAGTCTCCTTAAAAGAAACTGTCAAAATTTTATTGCCTATCATAAAGTGAAAGACTTTTCAATTCTTTTTCTTTTTGTTTATTTTAAATATTTAGGAGGAAAAAAAAAAAAGCTTTCTACTTTTAAACAGCTTTATAAGTTCCAAAGTGCATGTTGTTCCCACATGATGTAAATTCTTGGCTAAAACAGAGTTAAAGATAACAGTATAGAACTTAAAACACGACCTGGATTTGACTTACTACAGTAATGGTATTTTGGGAAAGAATAATTTATTACTTTGGAAACCTAACATTACTTCAAATATAAGTGGAATTCATAATTCTTCAAACTTAAGTTTAAAAACAAACAAATGTAGAATACCAGATTATGAGGAAGCAATTCAAGTCTGACTTCAAAGAGATCTTATCAGTTAAGATCTTCCACTACAGGTGATTGATGTTATGCCTTATGTTACAGACATTAATTGGCAGTTTTTTTTCCTCAGATTTTTTGACCCTTTGTATGTGAATACAGAAAAAGAAATAATAAGTATTTTCTTAAATACTTTTTATCTATTCTAGTCCCAAACAGCACGTCCTTCCTTCTTCATACAGCTTACCCAGCAAGGCTTTAAGTCCTTAAACATTTATTCAGTAGTCATGCAGTGACAAATCACAAAAGACAGAGTTTCACATACAGCTATACAGTGCTACAGAGATAATACGAAATACCACTAGTCAGTATACTTAACATGCTCATCCACTTTTGGAAAAAGGCATGAATACGATGTGCACAGGCCAGGTATGAGGCTGCATTTCTTCCAGACCCTGCACTCCTGGGTATTTGAAAAGCAAACAAACAAACCACCCAGCCTTATTGATTTATGATACTATCAGTCAAAAGGAAACTAAAAAATATAAAAAAAACCCCCAAACCTAACACAGTTGTGTCAGACAGTTGTAAGTAACGGCACAGTAAGACAAAGCTTCTGCCCATAAAGTGAAAGATGTGTTGATGACTGCAGCACAACAAATACCTCAGAGGGTTGAACAACCATGCAAGGCTGTAAATCTTAACCGTAACTGGATGATTTTAACTATCTATGAAAGGCTGTTTTTATTAAGAAAATAGTAAGTAATAACTACTGGCATACATTTTCCATCTCTAAAAATAGATCTGCATCTTCAGTGAAAGACAGCTTTAGATTTCTTTTGGACCATGGCACCAGTGCACGGGCTGAGTAACATCTGCTCCGTGCTTCATTTTACTCATCTGTTCAACTCATCAAGTGTCTACTCTAAGAGCCTCTTACTGGACATTACAAAAGATCCAAACCACACAGAATTTAAGAAAACACTGAAAGGTATGGTCAAGACTTCCCCAATGCAAAATGGTAACTCAGAAGTTTCTATCCCTTCTACTGGAGGGCAAGTGACAGTTCTATTACCTTACCCGCACCATTTTGTTTCTCTACTATTATTCAGAAGTCTGTGGAGAAGAACCTTTTCAACATCATTCAGCAAAAGCAAAATGTTTCTAGAACAGGCTATCAAATAAGTTAAACTTGGTAGGCAGAGGGAGGGCCAGGTTTCCCCCACAGCTCAGCCAGGCTGTTGGATTAAAAAAAAAGAAGAAAGAATTTGTAAAAAAATTAATTCAACTTTTTACCCGACTTGAAAAGTAATTTGAAGGGAAAAAAACCAAAAACACCACAGTAAATATTTCCCCAAATTTGCATAGTTTTGCTGTGTCAAAGATGCTAAAATAGAAAAAAAAAAATCCCAGAATATAACTATTATTTACACAGTTATCTTGGAGATTGAAAAAAAATATTGTAAGATTCACTTAAGGAATGCCAAAGGACTAGCAAGGTAAGAAATGCAGCATGTGTGGTTGGGCAGTGGAAAGGAATGAACATGGGAACAAAGTTTAAAACTCTATTTCTTCTAAACTGGGGGAAAAAAAGGCACGGGGAATGGGAAAACAAATGTGCAAATCCAGAAGTTCTACATACTCTTTAACATTTCTGCAGTCAAGAAGTTACAATGGTAATGGGAGCTTAAAATGACAAAGACAATATTAGCATAGCTTGCTTAATTAAGACGCTACATTACAATAAGCATTTGTAGAATACATACCGATATACAAAACTTGCCTAATAACTGAAAGTTCATATTGCCTAAGGAACAGCTGCAGAACCCATCCTTGCACAGCAGTTCGAGCCTCCCAGCACTGCTACACTTAACATGGAATAGAACAAAAAAGTGTATTTTTTTTTCCTTAAATATTAAGTCATTAAAAAATAAGCAAAATTAATCAAAGAACAGAAATAAGTTAAAACAGCTAAACATGGGCTAAATGAAATTAGTTGGTAATCTACAGAATAAAGAAAAGCTAAGTGGTGTAAATCAGGGATTGCTTTCAGTACATTTAAAAAAACCCCCAAAGTTAAGAACTAATTCCAATTCATCCTGATGACTTCTGCCTACTGGTTTCCTCATCTGTGAGGAGTGCATACACCACTTCATATGATGCCATAAGTTACAACAAAACCAGAAGAGCATTTGGAAAGACATGCAAACGATGCAAAGGATTAGGGATTATATAACCCATTTACTTTATTACATTGGTCAGTATTTGCAGCCCATTATTTCAAAGTCCTGAAAATATCTGTTCCTACCAATTAGATATCCATTATGTACATGCTAGAACTACTGGGCTGTAGGGATCCTAAATCTATCAGCACAAACCAACAATTTTTTTTTTGTAAAGACAAGATAAGCATATATAGGATGCAACAAGAGGGTGCAACACCCTGGAACACACGCAGTGGTGCCCAGCTCAGTTACAGATCAGGGAGGGCATCATCTCTGGTGGTAACAGAAAAACATCCCAAGCACACAGCCTTATGCAGGCACATGGAAAGCATTAGCACATCAAGCTAAACTAAGTTCAGGTATTTATCAATAAGCATGAGTTGGCACTATATAAAAGTTATTTTTTAAATAAGTTTAATTTTAATACTTAAAATTGGCTTTGGGATGATAAACTTAAGGGTTTGCTGATGCAGCATACATAAATAACAGACTGCAATTTTAGTCTAAAAGCTACTGTCAGAGCAGAAAACCTTTTTGCAAAACAGTTTAATTCCAACAACAGTCAACAGGTGTGTAGTTAAGAAAAGAAAACTGTAGTAAAGCATTACTTTTGTAATACACCTCTCAGCTTTCACGGATCTACTGCTTAGGAGCTCCCCAAGCTTGACAAGGCATCTTTGCGTTTGATTTCCGTGAATTCAGGGGAGCTATGTTTCTTTGTATGTTTTTATACACTTTTGTACATGAACATTATCAAACACGTCTAAATTTCACTATCAAGTCAATACTTAAATATCATGTAAGCAGCTACAGTACCTTTTAAATGAAGAAAATTACTATCTCCATTTTTCCCTCCCTCAATCCCTATATCATTACTTTCAGTTTCTGTTGAACAGAAAAGCTTTTACTCCCAGCATTTTCAGTTTCAGTTTAGCTGGGAAGTGCAAAAGAATGAGCTCTGCTTGAGAAAGTCATCCAAAGTTAGGACAGCAAGGAGGAGTCAGGGGAAACAGAAAAAACAGGAGCTAGAGACCAGACGACAACAGCTATCTAGGAAAAAAAAAAAAATTTTTTTATCTATGGCTTACTTCAACATGACATGAGCCTTAATTATACCACAATGGCTAGCCCTTTGTTTAACGCCAATCCCCCTTCACCCCGCTTACTCCCAAAATAGTTTAAAATATGAGACTGGAAATGAGAATTTAAATTGCTTCTATAAAGTGATTTGTAATGTTTGTACAGTTTCTAGGAAATCAGCAGCTAAAACAGTCTTGTAGAAGAGAGTGTTTACAATTCTCTGGAAAAAAAGACCAAACAGAAAACAAGACAGAAACCAAAGCTACAAGACTCTGACCAAGCCCTATAAATCTGTGCAATAAATATGTATTTTAAAAAAAAAAAAAATCCTTATCTCAGGGTTAGCAAAAGCATCCTAAGAATTCTGCACAGATTAACATTTTCTCTTATAAAAATAAAAGGAAATAAAAAAGAAAATGCAAATAATACAGTGTACAATAATCAATTCAAGGTTTCCAGCCCCTTCTTCTCTTTTTAAAGTGGACATTAAACAAGAAACAGCCCATTGCGGTGGAAAGCAAGTTTCCATTTTATGTGGATTCATCTTCTTGCAGAAGAAGAAAAACAAAGAAACCCAAACTGTTATTCGAGTGCACCAGTAGAGCCCCCACATCACAGTTACAGCCACCTGATATGGATACACCTATTTATGTGGGAGACACACACAGAGAGCTGATCTCGAGGACTGACCGCACATCCCCCTTTCCACAATTGTTGGTTATGACAAAACACATTAAGTGTTTCCAAATGTAGGTTAGAGGGGAGCATCAAAATATCACATGCAGCATGACACGTTATTTGGGGGGGAACATGTTCTTAGAGAGTTATTTACCAACACACACTAAAAAAAGCCTTTGAGACTTCATAATATTTTGGTAACTTACATGCACAGCTCATCACAAAGCTCATTTATTACGTCAAATGAAAACAAAGGTGAATTAGTGTGCTTTTAAGGAAAGGTCATTTTCGAACATTTATAGAAGCTTCTCTTCTAATATACTACTTATTTAAAGACTCTAGAGATTATTAGTGTTCTTATACTAGTGCATTTATTTACTACTAGATATCAAAAGGGTATGCAGCTCCTTAAAATATACACGGCGTTTTCCTCTAAAATTTTGGTAATATCCTCTCAACCTGCCCCAGTTTCAAGCACAAGACATACAAGGACAAACCGAAATGAAGCTATTATTTACAAACTTGTATTTAAAAAAAGAAACAAACAAAGCCCACACCAACGCTGTTGCTCAACTTTGTTTATTCTGCGACAGTGCTCTGCTGTCACTGCATTCACCATTTCCCCTCTGCTATGCATTTCCTCCATGTTGATCTACAAAAATATTCCTCCTCTCTCTAGCAAAGGTACGCTTTTTAGGTTCACTCTGCCAGGAAGACCTTCGGGACAGGGATCGAGTTATTTACTACCAGAAATGCCATAAAATATCACACTGATAATATTCTTTATTGTAAAAGACCATTGTATACATCCTAAGTCTTTTCCTCTGTGCAAGCCTGAAAATGATTACCTTGTGCAATGCAATTCTGCTTTACTCCTTCTCTGACAAATGAACCCTTCCCCATTCTAAATATTTTCCTCTTATCTAGAGCAGCTTTTCCACTTCTTTGCAAACACCAACACAAAGCACCTGCAGCTCTCCCTACATCCAAATCAAACATTTATGTCAGGCCCTGATCTGCCAGGGCTGAAACAATAATCCAGCATTTCCTCCCTGCAATATGGAGATCAAGAGAGTATTTTCTGATTATGACACAGATTTAATACAAAATTCAACGCAGAGTGTCTTAAGAGTGGTAAGTTTCTTTCAGGGTGCCAAGGGTCGGAGATGGTTTATTTTTCAAATTGCGTTGTTTCTGAACAGGTGTTTACTGCTCTGGTTTACTATGACAACCACCCATATTATAGACTACACGCAGTATCTATTTGTTAGGATCCTTTTGTTCAAGCAATTACATTGCTCTCTAGAGGAAGGCCACCAACCAGCATCTTTGCCTTCTTGTAGCCATACTGGTCACAACACACTTTCAGAGGTTACAGGAAGAAAAACCTTTTAAAAATAAACGGGAATTTTTTTAATGGAATATTTAAAATTTGAGAGTTAAATACCGCAACAGTTCAAGTATCAGAAGAAACACTTTACAAAGAATATTATTAATTCCATGGAGTAGGTATTACACCTTCTTCCTCTTTACTGGCTGCACTGGTATGCTACAGGCTGGTATTTTATAGGAAATAAAGCCCGTGATTTGTTTTTTTTTTTTTAAGAATTGGAGCACTACAGTTCTGGCAAATATTGCCTATACCGTTTGTGTGCTGCTGTATTTCATATTTCCTCCTCCCCTCACCCACCAACAGGAATGAAGGAATCCAATAACATGGAAACACAGCTTGGTACAGAAAGACATAAGACTACCCAAAAATCTGGAATGCACATAGATAACCACCAAAACTCCGTACCACGCAACTTTACAAAAACACACAAAGCAAGCTAATGCAAAAGCAAATCAGTATTTCCACACTAACAGAAAACAGAGATTTATGACCAGAGCTAAGAGGCCAAATAAGCCCTCCGCTCAGACCATAAAAAAAAAAAAAAGCCCTGCAGTATGACTGTTCTGTTTCCTGCAGGAAATTAGATGCTTGTATTAGATACCCCTGTGGTTTTCATACTGTAAATGTATCAGCTGGTACAAATCCTCTGGAGAGGACTATTAACTAATGCTTAGAAAGAGCAGTGGCAATAGCGGACTGCACGTAGCACCTCAGAGAAGAGGGGACAAAAGCTGACAAGTCATCCCGAAAACAGCTGATAGCCAACAGCTGAAGAACACATCTTGTAGTAGAGGCGATGTCTGTGAGGAAGATACGTACCTACACCCGCTTATTTCCCCTTACACCGCTCACTGCTTCTTTAAATAAGGAGCCTATTGCTCATCAGCACTCCTCTCATTTAGGAGCCACAAGCCCATACTACCGCGCCTCATTAAACCATCCCTGCTTACACACGGCAGAGGCGGATCACCCACAGGCTATACACATCTTATGCATGGCCATTTTTCCTCCTTTCTACTATGTATTTCCCCCCCCCCCCCCCCTCATGTTTCCGAGTTGCCCGGGGGCCAAGACAAGTCCTCGCCGAGGCAGCCCCCCGCCCGGGGCCGGGCTCGGCTCCCCTCCCCCGGAAGACCCCGCCGCTCCCCCATCCGCATCGCTCCCGCCCGGCGGCCTGGGTGGAGCCGCTGGCCCTGTGGCAGGACGAGCGCCGACCGTGTTCTCCATTGCAAAACCGCTGCCAGGGCCGGGAGGAGGGAGGAGAGAAGAGGGGGAGGAGGAAGGGAACAGAAGGTGTAAACCTGCCTGGGGGAGAGCCCGGGGAGGGAGACGGCCGCGGGGCGGGAGGGCAGGGTCGGGGTGGGCAGCGGGGAGACAAAGGAGGGATGGAGGGCGCCCAAGGAAAACGGGGGAAGCCGGGGAGGGGGCGCTGCGGGGGAGCCCCGCCGGGCACCTGCCCGCCCCGGCACACGCCCCGCACACACAGACGGGTCCGTGCACACGCACACACACACGTACCCAGCAGCAGCAGGCGGTGCGTCTGCTTGTACTCCCGCTTCTGCTCCTTGAGCGCCCGGTCGATGCTCTTGCTGACTTTCCTCGCCTCCTTCTCCGCTTCCCGCTCCTCCAGGCGCAGCTTCTCCCAGGGTCTCTGCAGCGCCGGCGGCTGGTGCAGCGCCTGCTGCCGCGACGCTTTCCCCGGGCCGCCGGCCTTGGGCAGCGGCGGCCGTTCGGGGGCCGCCCCGTTACCGCCACCGTTCTGCAGCAGCAGCGGCGGCCCGTCCGCCTCCCCGCCGGGCTTACCGCCGGGCCGGAGCGGGGCGCCGAGGGGCTGCGGCTGCGGGGCGGCGTGAGGCTCCGCCGGCGCTTCGGGCTCCGAGGCGGCGCCGGCGCTGGAGATGGAGCCGTCGCCGAAAAGCCGCGGGCGCAGGCTATAGCAGAGCCCCATGGCTCGGTGCCCCCGGCCGGGGACGGGCTCTGGCGCGGCGGCGTTGGCCTCAACGCTTCCCGCCGGCCCTAAGCGCCGGGGAGGGGGCGCCGCGGAGCCCCTCACGGCCCCGCTGGGCCATCTTGCATTTTCCTCCCCGGGCGGCGGCGGCGGCAACGGCTCCTCAACGCCGATCACCTGACACCGAGCTGCCACCCGCCGGGTCCACCTTACCGTAAATACCCCAGCGCCAGTTCACGGCGCAGCACCGGGTGCCGGCGGGGGAAGGGCGGGGGCACGCCGCCCGCGCCGCTACACAGGCGCATACACACGTTCGCAGAGCCCCCCCCCCCCCCCCGCCCCTCAACCGGCTCCGCCGTCCTCTCACGCCACCCCGCCCGATGGCCGCCTGCCAACGCCGAGGGGGCGAGGGGGCTCCCAGCCTGGGCGCGGAGCGGGAACCGCTCCGCGCCCAGGCTGGGAGCCCCCTCGCCCCCGCGCTGTCTACGCCACCCGCCATCCCTGTTTCCTCCCTCCTGGAAGGGCCGCCGAGCCGCCTGTGTGAGCCCCGGGAGCTTCCCCCCCCCCCCCCCCCCCCCGCCCCGGGGGAGAAGCCAAGGCCGAGGCCTCTCACAGAGAGGGACCCGGGGGGAGGCCGCGGCAGCCCCCGCCAGCCTGCCATCCTCACAGCTACAACACGGTTTCCAGCCCTTGTACACACACATGTGGCTTCCCGCCCACACGCTGACTAACGGTGCTGTGGGAGGAAGGCTTTGGGTGCGACGGTGGGAGAAAATAATAGGCGACGTTTGGGTTCGCTCGCTTTCTCAGTCAGTGTCGGCGATAGTAGCAGCGGGGAGGGAAGGCTGGTGCTTGAAGTCAGCCAGTTCAAAAGCAGCGGCCGCCCTCCTCATGAGAAGTCCTGGGCAAACTCGGGTTACTCCGAATGCGTCTCAAATGGGCTCTCCTTCTGCTTCGTCCACCTCCGCGTTCTTCATAATCTCAGCAGTTTTTCTACTATAATATTTCATAAAGTCGTCTTTCTTCAGAGGCATAAGGCTACTGGATGAAACAGTGTGTCTCCAAATCTTAAAGCAAAGGTCCTATGTTCGCTATTATGAATAACATATACCTTAGCATAATTTAGAGTCTGTCTCTTACTTCAGTAACATCGACTGCGTTCATGAACCTCTTTATCCGTGCAACATGTCCTTGGGTTCTGTAATGACCCTGTTGTATTAGGTCGTTGGTTTTGTCTCCTAATTTTTTCCAGTGACCAATATTAAATTAATAAATGCCGCTATTTATATACCGCTTTATGAAGAAATGGAGGGAGGTGCAATTCCTATACTTCTTTATGATGAACAAATTAAAGCAAATTGGCCACAGTTTTTAGTTCCTGGATATGGGAAACAGAATTGTTTTTGTGACAGATCTATTCGTGTCAAACGATTTAACGAACGCCCTCTAAAATATGTATTTACCAAGCAGTGAGTTGTGTGTTAACATTCACTGGAAAAAATAAAACCCAACACCCTACATTAGCATAAAATAAATAGATGCCTTTTAACTGAAAGCATCAACTGTCTGTGATTGCACCACACAAAGGAAATTTTGCCAGTGAAAATATTAGCAGGATCCAGCACACTGTAGATGTTGTTCTCTTATGCCCTTCAAAATGCTTACCAACTATTTGGAAAGATGCCTTAGCTCTGAGAAGGGAACCTAATAGCTGTTGCTTCTATGGTATGTTTTAATACATGATTATCTAGTGTCCTGGTTGCAATCATCTTGCAAAACATACAAGCAGTTACATCACAGCAGAGGATGTTTCACCACTATTGCAGTGCTGCTGTGTCTTGACTGAAAGTTTTTATGGACCATAAGGATACACCATCTCTTAGGTTGTGAGTGAAAGATTTCAGCTTTCAGCTGAAAACAGAGCAGGAATTTGGAGAACTAGAATCTAAATGTTCAATCTCGACTGAGTAGCCGGGATCCTGGGATTAGTGGCTGTACGCTTTTCAGTGTAATTGGATCACATAGGAGAATTTGCAATTCATCCAACAATACAATAAAACCATGAAAAAAATACCAAAGAAATGGTGAAAGTTAAAGAGTTAATATATGGGGCCCGAATGTCAATGCGCATACTTAGTTTTGTGAAGGTGATTCTTAGAGCTTGGTGCATACAACAGCATTTGCAGAATCATGAGCTGCTTTCCGAATAGTAAAAGAAATGCTGTAATCTGGCCAAATTCGTTCAGATTAGGTAAAATCTCTCCTAATAAAGTGCTCCTGGGCATGTACAGTGTATGTTCAGTGAGTAACGGGGAAGGTGAGTGATATATTCAGGGTTACAGAGGAGGCCTGGGAGAATATGCACTGTAAAATGGCATACTTTCTGAATAATTTTGAGATAGCAGCCAGTGTAATAAGAAGTATGGATAGGTAGCATCCTTGAAAAACAGGTCACTCAGCCAAACACCCATATAGATACTCTATGTTATAAAATGTCAAACAGAGTATGTTTGGTCCACTGAAAGATCCTTCAGTGACCTACAAGAGCAAATTGGGTCTTGAGGGAGAAGTATTCTTACTTTTTTTCTTATGACTTCTAATAAAGAACAATAAATAGCCTGTCTTCTTTCCTTCCCCAGAGGAATAGTGATCATCACTACTTCTGGATTACCGTGGACTGGGATTTTCAAGAATTTGGAGTGAGAAAGTCAGTATGATGTGGTTTTCTCATCTGAATACTCTTTGGAGAATCTTTCATGGAATAATGGTCAACATTTTCTAAGGTTAGTCATCCAAATCAGAGCTTAATGACTGGCTTAGTTTTCCAGTAGTACAAATTACCTGTGATTCTCATTATATTAACTGAAATTAGAATCATAGAACAGCCCAGGACTGTTCTATGGGGAAGGGACCCAAAAAGGGATCCCTCGAAAGATCATCTGGTGCAACCTTTCATGGGAAAGGTAGCCTAGATAGGTAAGATTATTTAGCACCTTGTCCAATCGCAACTTGAAAACCTCCAGTGATGGGAACTCTACCACGTCCCTAGGTAGGGAGGTAATTCTGGTGAATGATTTATCTCACTGTAAAAAAGGTCTCTCTTATGTAGAGATGAAACCTCTCCTGATGCAACTTGCACTCATGGCCTCTTGTCTTCTCCATGTGGCTCCTTGTGGCTTTCCTCTGTCCTCTTTGTAGCCACTCTTTAAGTGCAGGAATACTGTGATGAGGTCCCTCTTGATTCTTCTCTTCTCCAGGGAGAAGGTCCCTCCTGAGCCTTCTCCACAGAGAAGAGACCTAGGTCCTTCGATCTCGTCCTGGGGCAGGTTCTGTAGCCCTTTGATCATCTTTGTGGCCCTTCTTTGGACCCTCTCCAGTCTGCCCATGTCTTTTTTTGAACTGTGGGGACAGCTAATGTGTGTGTGTGTGTGTATATATATATATGTAGTTAGATCTGAACGTGAAGTAAAACACTTTAAAGTGTTTTTTGTTTCCTGCTTTCAATGTATAGTTCCACCTAAGAAATAAGTAATCGGAGGTAGTGTCCAGTCATATGCAGCAGCTAGGTATGTCCACAAGATGGCTCTACTTACTTCAAGGAGTAATACAGTTCTAGTAAGTAAATCTATAAATATTATTCCTACGAAGAAGCATCTTTACCATTTCTTAAAAAGGAGTGAAGTTTATGCATTTCTTGAACACTCATATGAAAATAATTTGTATTCTTTTTCTGTTTTTTTAATAATTTTGATTTAACAATAGTTTCCTATACTATGTAGCTTTCTGAGATTTATACAGTGTTCCAAGTTTTAACCAAGAGATGAGTGTTTGTGATCAAACTCAAACAAATGTAGTAACTGCAGTTGCCTTGAAAATGTAACTGTGTGGGAACTGAGAGACCTCAGGTAGGTGGATCTGTAAGAAGTTTGATAAGGTGAGAATCTTAAAGGCAAGGAGAAGCCTTCCTGAGGCTGGACATTTGTTCGTCGTCTTCTTGTTGCTCTGATTAGTCCCTGTATCAGTGAATAAGTTTATCCATATTCTGACTACAGTTTTGCCATATTGTTTTTCTATATCTTAGTCAGAATAGTGCTATGAATTCAGAAACTATAAATTCAGAGCCTGTGCTGGGATATTATTTCTAAATGATTTTGATATTTTTTTCCTCAAGATTTTTCAGGACCTTAGCAATGATTAGTGAAAAATGTTGCAAGGATTTTGGATTTAGTAAAAAGGAAAGCTATACGATAGAAGAGAAAAAAAATGCAGAGAAACGTGTGCTGTGACAAACAGTAGATATTTGCAAAATTCCTGTTGAGGTTAATTTTCATTATGGATAAAGGGTCTAGGATGTGCCCAGCTTCCATCAGATGATGAACATCTCTTATCTTCTTTAATAGGCACTTGTCAAAAACCTACTTTCTTCTTGTGGGATGAATACTATTATTTTTGTTCTTAAGGTTTATAATAAGCACTAAACTGTATACATAGTGTGCCTGTACTGCCCTACTGTATCATTGCTGGTATATGGGAAAAGGAAAATACTGTTCTTTCTCTGATATCTGCTTTGCTCCCTAAAGGCTGGAATCTATGTTGCTGACAGAAAACCTACCAGTAAGCACAGCTACACCAACAAATCTTCTCCATGTGAAATGTACAGAGATTAGATAACTCTCCAGACCTCCTGCAAATCTCAGGAAGTCCAAAGACAGAAGATCAGAAGAAAACTGTATCTTTTCCCTTGGTCTTCTCTTTGAGAGATACCCTAAACCTGCAGTGTAGTTTCCTTCCTTGTGACCTGAAAAGCTACGGAAAGGTATGAATGTGGTAATTTTTGTATTGTGTGTGAATGCACTGGCTGCCTTTCCTCTCCAAGCTCTTTACAGGACACCCCAGGATTTATAACTTCTCCATCCTACAGTCTCTCCTTCCTAACATCATCTCCAGACCTGTGATCTCCAGTAGGAAAAATTAGCTTCACAATTTACCTTGATATTAGTATTTTAACTACTAGTAATTTGGGGAGCCAATTTTAATTGCTAAATTGGTGCAGTCACCTAGCGCTCACTAGACCTGTGGAAATCTCAGCTACATGAATCCCATTAATTATTTTAAGCTCATTCTTTAAAGCTTCTGTTTTGTTTCACTGATAGACTAGTAAATAAAAAAATAGATAGGCAAATTATTTTGGACTGCAGTGAGCCCTTCTAGTTTCTATAACACACACAGACACAGTAAATATAATGCCTCTGTTTTCACAGAACATCTCCAACCTTCACAACAAATTTTATATGCCACTTTTACTGGTTGCTTGAAGATTCTTAAAGTGGGATCAAAATAAGGGTTATAGTGGGAATTCAGCTACCAATGTAATAGTTGTAGAGCAACATTTATCCAAATCTGATTTTATGAAATCATCTCTCACTCATCACCATGGTATTTTTTTGCGCCTTGTCATATCCGAGCATGATAGCAGTAAACCAAGTTACCACTTCTTTTTGGAAAGCTTCTTTCATATAAATACTGTAAACAATTTAGCAGCTCTTAAAGCAGGATTTTAGTTTGTTACCAATGATAAAAGAGTAAAGGATTTAGGTTTATTAAAAGTGGGGCCATTAGCGCCACCTGTATTACAGTTGCCTTGTACGTCCCATTATTAAACTCTATTTTTCTTTTCTTAAAACTGTACAAATGAGATTTGGGCTAAATTTCACCTGCTGAAGTCTGTTTCGACCTGAACGTTTTTGTTTGTTTTAACTTCCAAAGTACCTCAGCCATTTTCACAAAGAGTTTAATGGGAAACATACTGTTGCAATGTAAAAACATCTTGTTGACTTTCAGGAGGACTAATAGTTTATCATTCTTGCATCAGTCGTGATAGATCTTTTTGCTTTAAGAGAAGTGATTACCAGTATGTATAAGACATTTTAAGCAATGTCGGAGTAGACAAGCTTAAGGGAATTTACTGCAAGTACCAAAATAAGATAAAGTAGGTCAGCTTGCTTGAAAACTAGGTTCTGAGCAAATGAAGTAAGAAAACAGTTAGAAAGAGATTTAAAATGCAAATTGTTGGATAAGGTAATTTTCTGTGGTACTGTATAAAACAGGGAAGGGTAGAAGCAAAGCAAAGCAAATTTGATTTTTTTGTATGCTTAGCAGTGATATCAGATAACATAATGCGCTATTGTCAGAGGCATAACTGTTGATTTCTCTGTAGCCTTTAATTTGTTGCTACCTCGAAAGGAATTTGAATAATAAATTTATGAGGCTCCCAGTGATCTCTTTTAAATATCTTTGTAAAGATTGCTTTAAGAAGACTGTTGAGCCATGTTTGAATCAGGGGCTTGTAATATTTTTTGTATTATGAATATGGTTTCTGCTCTAAGAAAATCTGATCAAATCTGACCAAATTGTAACACTTTAAAAACTGTAACTTGCACAATCTGAAACACAGAGCAGAAAGCCATCGCAGCTTTCTTTTACGAGGAGGAAGGGTCCTACTTATTGCAGACCTGATCCAGGCAGAGAGAAAAGACGTGGCTTCAGGAACATTTCTATTAAAAGACTCTGATCCTATTTTGCATGTAAATAATGTATGTATCTATCGCATACCACATTTCTTTTAAGTCAGGGAACTGTGCTTTATCTGTGCAACCTCAATTCATTCCCATATAAATATTCATCATGACGCAGTCTTCAACTTCACACAAACAACTTCTCCAGACTAAGCTGTTTGTTTTGGGGACTCTCTGCTCTTGATGTGAACAGCCAGCAGAGCTGTAAAAGAAGTTTCAGTTAGCTATAGGGACTTCTGGAACCTTCTGAATAATCAGAAAAAAATCTTTTATTTTAGAAGATATTTTTAGGTTAGTGCTTTAATGTGAAAACTAAAGTAAAGCAAGAGAACAGAAAACTTGAGATGAGCTGATGCATAAAAGGAGATCATCATACAAACTTAACTTTCATTTTAATAATAAACAAATTATTCTTTCCATTTCAACAGAGAATCAACCTAAACAATATATTGAATAATAGAATCATAGGAAAGTCTTGTTTGGAAGGGAACTCCAGGTATCGTAGTTCAAATATGCATTTTGGAGGCTAAGAAAAAGAGAGGACAACAATATAAGCAGGAATAGACAATAAAATTTGGTTCATGAAATAATTCTTTTCTGCAATGCATTTTTTTAGTGAAAACTGACAGAATTGTTAAAATCAGAATATTCAATCCAAAAATTAAGTTAGACTAAATCAGGATTGACAGTTTCTTCCAAAACTAACCACTTAACAGGACTGAAATAGCTTACACTAGGGAAACCAATGAAACTAGGAAATAATTAATCAATGCTTATTGTAGAAATCAAGGAGAAAGAGCAGGAAGGAATATTAAATGAAGAGCAGCATTTATAAAAATATGTTGAAATGATGTTTGTCTTAGGATAAAAATATTGAAGTAGTTTTAACAGAAGATGAGATAAATGTTGGTGGATTTTTATGGCTAGCAAAATTAATTATTATTTCTCTTTACTGAGAAATCCACTCAGTGGTGGAAACCCCATAGCAATTTTTATAACTGTTATAATAATTTCTTAGTCCTGTGTTTTCTAGATTCCCAGTAGTAATTTAATTTAATTGGCCTGTGCATTAACATGGAAGAAGCTTTCCCATTCCTTTTTTCCCTCATCTTACTCTTTTTCATTTCTTGATTCATTAGCAAGGAAATAAATTAGGAATCTGAATTCTCAGCAGCCTTCCCACACTTCTCAGTACTGGCACAGCAGAGAAGTTCGAATACCTCAAGAAGCATGGCCTCTTCTGCATTTCTCATTGCTGGGGAGAGACTGTCCCTTTCAAGCAGCTTTATGCCAAACACAAAATCTAGACCTATACAAGCTTTCCTCTCCTCACAGAATGTAAACAGAGAGGATAATCTGCTTTCCTCATCTCCTTTTCACTCCTTTTCAGCCTTCATTCGTTTCTTTGAATAGAAATACCAGGCAGCTTTCAAGAATACAAATATGTTTAAAGTCAAAGTACTACTAAAAATAGTCTGTAACTAGTCTAATTGTCTTATTAATCCTCTGTGCATGCCTGGCTGTTCCGCAGGACAACATACATTCTCCTGCATTGCTTAGTTTCAGATGACATTAGCAATAGATTTCTCCAATTTCTCATGAGGGAAAAGTTTTCAGCCTTACAGAAGATCTCCCACAAATGAAATCCTGTAAGTGACAGTTGTTAGTAGCTGCTTTACAGCAAGCTCAAATGAAGTCTTTAGTCTTTCAAGTTCTTATTTTAAAGAGTTTCTACCCAGGTGATACAATGGAGATCCGGAAAGGTTTGGTAGTTTTTCATTAAAGATTTTTATTAAATCTTCATGCTTATTATTAAATACTTCTCCAACACAAAAGTGCTGTAGAGACCTTGAATACCACAGTTTCTCTTGAATAGATGCCTGCTTATGGCTAAAGTTCATTAACACAAATTTATATAGCTATTAGATAATATTTTATTTTTTATGTGCTAGTAGCAGAGACGCTGTGAAGATGTGAAAATATGCACAGAACGTTATTCTTAGGAATATACAAAGGGACTTTATATTTAGAAAACAGAAATAAAATGGCTAAAAACCCAATTACACATAAGCAGTTTCAGAGGAACATTGAAATCCCAACGCATAATAAATACGATCAATATATAATTAAAAACCCATACATATTTCTACCCTTAAAGATGGCTTTTATAGCTCAGTTTCACTCTGCTTTAACTGACAGTGTCACTAATTTCTATCTGATTTCACTTAAGGTATGTTAAAAAGCTGTGCAGTGACAAACAGAGCTTCCTGACTGTGACTTCTGCTTTCTGTATATTAGTTTCCCTCCAGTGGCTGTTATTGGCAACTTCAGGTCCAACTTGAGACAGATTGAATTGAGCATTAGTTAGGTTGGGTCTTACAGTAGTACATTGCTACAAATTATACCTTTATTCATGCCTAAATGGCCTTAATGAAGTCTTTAATGTTATTTAAATGCAAATGTAGAATTCCGTCATTCTTCTCTTAAATGGACATGTTTCGGTCCTTAATGTAGAGTGCATAGGTTTCGGCGCTGTTCTCTTGTCCTAGATTATGCAGGTCATCAGGCTAGCGAGACCCTGAATCCAGGGGGTACAGAGAGGAAAAGGTGGGTGAAGAGTGTGGTACTTGCCTTGCATGGGGTGGAGTCACTGTTTTATTTCTCGCGTTGTGGCTCTCGCAGCCATACTGTGCTGTCACAGACCTTTTCTTTAATAGTGGTGAGTGGCAAAGCCAACATTGGAAGGTGTCTTAGACATTTTTAATTGTGAACGCTATAGCCAGAAAGGAAAACAAAGAAAAAAAAAGAGGTGCTAGAAACTCTGGGAGGTTCATTAGGCTACAATTCGTTTCCCCTGATAATGGTTAATAACTTCCTATGATGTTAGTGAAGAAATTGCATATATCACTTCAAGTGGAATGTGTTCCCTCTGTCTACATGACTTATTTTATTTTCTTTATTATTAATTAATATTGGTTGAAAAAATAAAGTTTTGATTACTACTATCTTAGTTTTTTTTTCTTTAGGAAGAGTGGTAGCAAGGTAAAATCAGGCTGTTAAAAACACAATTAGAAAGCAAAGTATCCACCATATCCTGCCTGGATTCTGTAGGCAGAGGTTGGCCCTAGGGCTTTTCTATGACTGCTGCCTCTAGGAACTCTTTATGAAGTTGCTGAACTGCTTGAATAGATAGCATGCTTTGGCCAGGCTTGTTTGACATTTCCTCCTGGCTATGCTTGGGCATGAGGGTGAGATCTGAAGTTCAGACAAGTTTATAACTATTCATAGTGCCTGCAGTGCCACCATGCAGGGGCCAGAGGAGATCCTGGAACAGGGCCTCGTATTTGTGATAGACTTCTTTTGGTAGCTGGAGACATTGCGCGCTTGGTGATCCCTGTAGTCAACAATTTTGATTAAAATTATGTCGGTCTCTTTTGGAACAGGAAACTACAGGCATCAAGAGTTTTAGGAATGCTGATGTGGGAAAAGTGCCCTAATTCACTAGCTCTCCTGCCTTCTGGGAAAAACAGCTGGCCATAGCCTCCAGAAGAGGTAGCCAGAGCTTTTTTGCCTTCTTCCCCCATCATTTTGGGAGTCTTGTGATGCTTGTGGGAAGAGAGCAGCTGATACTATAAGAGATAAGAGGTTCCAGATCTGTAAGAGAGACTCAATAGCATGGGAAAACTCTGCTTTTTCTTTCTCTTTTATGAAAGACAGACTTGCTCTTTTTCAACTTCTTATCCAGTATAAGTCCTCCAGGCTTCGTTGAATTATCCATTTACTTTGTCCTGCGAAGAACTGTACCTTTAAAGAAGCTGAGATATATACAAGTTATCAATACAGAGAAGCTAATTGTTAAAAAGTGCTGCTCAATTAGATTTTGGATAGTGAATGAAGGAGGAGACTATCAGAGTCTTGGCTCCAGATGACTACTACAAAACACAGGGCCAAAGGAAGAGGAAAGAAAATAGTACATGGAAAGCAAAAGCATCCTGGAAGGTTGTGTGGCTACAGTGGTTTGGGAGGCTGGAATAGATGTGAAGGCTTTGAAAGCCATAAAACTAGTGCTGGCCATGTAAATCTCAAATCTAAAGTTATATCATTCACTGTAAACTTGCAATGCTATCACACATACATTGGATATGTTTCCATAGTGAGAATTAGGAGAGAGCTCAAAATCAGTACTTCAAAATATCCTGTTTTTTTAAGCCCGTTGGGTGTAATTTGAATCCTGATTGACAAAGCCAGAATCTTCCATCACACTGTTTCATGTGTGATTTTTCTGGGGTGGGGAAGTCTTGAAAATTGCATCATCGTAACTGGCAGTAACCACTTTCTATACTGTTAGTAGTGATTTCATCTATTAAATAATACCAACTTACAGAAAAGCCTTTGTAAGGCTTTGAAGGCCATAGGACTATACATGTGCATTTCTCTATAGTGGGGTGGTGACTAAGTCCAGCACAATGCCAGCCAGCGCAGGCTGTGAATGGCAAGGAAAGTAATTTTTTTAGGAGGGTGCTATGTTCCTAGTTGAAATCCCTAGACAGACCTTATTCTTAGTTGAAGATTATCTGAAGTAATGAATCCCTTTTCTTCAAAACTACCATACTGTCTTTGTCTTTCTCTCTTATTTCTTTTGATGCATAAAAATTTACATTACAGAGTGAAAGTGCCATCTGTGAGATATTTTCAAAAACATCTACAGAATGTCCCTTCATGTTCACACCTTTCTCTCATTTTGATCACATATCTTATGTAGCGCACTGCACAACATAAATACACAGCCTTTTCCAGAAATGCACATGTACACCATATTAATATAATGCCATATTGCACTTCTTAATTGTGTTAGTTAGAATTTAGCCTATTTAATGAATTAATGTGTTGCTTAATTTCTCAGCGCTTCTTGACAAGCACGTTTACAAGGTAACTCTTGTGATAAGAAATTCTGCAGAGGATGTTTCTGAGACACCATTGCGGTGTAAGTAAAGGGTTAGGGTTTCTTTAGATCTATCACAATATCCCTAAAATAAGGGGGAAGAGGTCAATTCATCTAGAATCCACTGTCATTGTGAAGTGACTGCTTATTGTCAGAAGTCCAACATATGTTAATCCTATACATATGTCTGTGTAAAGTAGCATTGTCATACTGTATCCTTTCATGCATGTTTATATGAAACACAACAAAGAGTCTATGAAGGAGCTTCATAACAGTGTGTGAATATTTCTCAAGTTCATGACTAAAGACCCCATGCCACTTGAGACTTAATGATTTGTACTGGGTTTAGCCAAGCATGGAAATAATTATTAACTGCCCATTTGGCAAGTCTCACTCTTAAACATGGCGAAGTGAACTTTAATATCTCCAGAGCAGGAGCTGAATCAATGGGATGGGTTAAATGTAGTAATAAGGAGGGAGCTGAACCTGAGTAACTGATGAAGGGTTGGTCTGAACCGTAAAATAAAGAAGGGGCGCTTGGTGCTGGATTTCCTTTCATGAAGGCTAGCTAATGATGTTGACGGTGCATGAGAAGCAGGGTCCAACGGCCAGGCAGAATGAGCCAGTATTAGCTAAATTTGCAGGAGAAAAAGCTGCCAACAACAGGTGGATGTGCAGGTGTTACTGGTCATTTCTGTTGAGCTCTCTTTTTGTAAACCTTTGTGAACTGTGCCATTTACTTTGTATTCAAAGGCTTCCACGAGGAAAGGGGGGTCTTTGCTTAAGCCCTGTGGGTCAGTTGGCATTGGTGACATAAAGGAACAGTGGATGATACTTCTGGGGGGACCTTGGGTAGACAGCACAATGGGGAGCGCACCTAAACACACCAAGTACAGAGAAAACTTTTGAGAGGTGAGAGAACCTTGTTAAAAAAAACGCCACCATCCATATCTCCTTAGATACAATATGTAATTTGTGTGGATGGAGCCTCTGATAAATGAAACTCCACCATCAACAGCTGCCGAGGTAGAGGACACAAGACAGATTCTTCTGTTCTCCTTGCAGCTAAATTTTTTTGTTGTGGGGGACAAGGCTGCCACAGGGAACTATAACACGTATCTCCCTGTTCCTGTGTCAGCAAGGTGGCTTCTCGGCCTCCTGTCACGGCTCAGGACTGCATCTTTTCTCTGGATGTTCACTGTGCAACTGTGCCACGGGTTTGAGTGTAGCAGGTCACAGGCAACAGCCTCCGGGGTGCCAACAGCTGCTAGAGTGATTAGAAACCTCTTCTTTGGAATGGAGCCGTAACACCAGTGGGATTGATTTTGGCCATTCCTGTCCTTGAATAAGACACAGGAAATACGCTCTACATTCTCTGGACTGCCTTTGTTCAGCTGCGGGGAAAATAATTATAGCTTGCAATTTATGCAAGGCATCCGGGGACAATTTCAACTAACAGCAGAAAAACTGTTAAGAACAAATGTCATGTTGTATACAGCGAGTTTGTGGTAAAAATGTCTGTGTATGGCACCTATGGACACTATGAAGATTTTGAGCCCAATTCTCAATTATTCCTATCATACGTTTAGCGTGTAACAAAATGAAAAGATGAATAGTGCTCTCTTTTGCCTTTTTTGTGGTATGTGGCAAACTTAGCTTGGCTATTTAGACGTTGTCAGGATACAGTACCATAACATTTACAATGACATTAAAGAATGAACAGTTTTGAAATATGTGACTTAAAAAAACCTTAAAATGTAAAAATCCTATTACTTTAATCAAGAAGCAATATTAATATTGATTTCATTAAACTTATTAATCATATCATTCTACATTATATATATAATATAATGCAATGTCATTATTAATTATAGCTATCATTAGTACTGACATTTAATATCTTAATATTTATTAACTGAAATAATACCAGTTTAAATATTATAAAAAATCAAATATTTAATCCAGCTCGATGCCACATTTTTTTTCTTATTGTTCTTATGTTGTGCACGAAACAACCATTAATCCAGGATTTGATTTCCTCAGATTCAAACAGATATGCGAGGATAAGGCACGCTAACATGCACTGCAAAAGGGAGCAGAGTGGGATAGTTGCAGGTTTTCAAACCTTGTACATGCTGACGGGTTGCTGAAAGCTGGTACCAGAAAAAGTGTCTATTTTTATTTTAGAGAGGAAATTAAAAAAAGTGACTCCGCATTACACTTTGGCACTCTGCCTGTCTCAGCATTGATGGAGCGGCAGGCACCCTGCAGTCTTCCTGAAGCAGCAGCAGGGCTCCAAAGTGGGGGACATGAACCTACATGGAAAAGAGCTGCTGCAATTCTGCTGGGGCTTGTTTTAGTCTTACTCCCTCCTCTCCCTATCCCATCCAGAATGGGAGTTTTGTGTCAGAATGAAAAAAAAAATTGTTTCGGGAGGTGCTGATTGGACACCCCAAATGGCTGGCTGTGAGGCCTGGGCTCTGTACTCCTAGCTTCCTTCCAGCATCGATTATCTCATCTTCTTTGAATTGTCGACTTACTGGTGCAGGTCTGTCCACCTCAGCTCTTGAGGTTATACGGTGCACCACTTAGGGTTGTCAGAGGACAAAACCTAGGGATTGTATTGTAACATAATATGCCATATAATAGCATTTTATCTTAATCACTCTGTTACTCCAATGAAAGAACAGGGTTAAGTGTGCACATCATTGCCCCAGTTGCTTCTTAATTGACTGAAAGAATTGATTTCCATTCGTCACATGACATTTCTTTTTTACACCTCATTGATTATATCATGCGCAGCATTTTGATCTCTTTCTGTTTTAAAATGACGTATTTTACTTGGTGCTTTGTAGCTTCAGCAATATGGTTATTTACAAGTAATGTAACTGGTACTCTGACTTACGCCCAGGTCTAAGAATAGAGCTTACAAAACCTTGTGCTTTGTTAACTCAGTGCTCTATGCTGTATTCAGGTAGCGTATGTTCATCTTCAGTATATTGCCATTCTGTCACTCTCTGATATGGTATGTTAAAAAATAGCAATTATGCTGAAGCAAACTATGTGAGTGCGTGAGACCCAGCAAGAAACGTTCAGCCTGGCTGACTACAGAATCTACTAGATACACATGCAAAATTTAGAATCCGCATTTAAAATTACGTGATTAGCTGATTTTTTTTTTTTTTTTTTGGTTATGGATTAGCCAGTTTAGTTTGAGTTTCATTTCATGCTCACATAAATCCAACATCAGTTTCCTGACGACAGTCTTCTGCGTAGGCTAGTTACAAGGCTGTGAGAGTTTCTTGGTAATACCCATGTGATTTAAAAGTAGTCTTTGACTTCCACCATCTGCCTTGAGAGACTTCAACAATGTGATGGAGGATGTAAGCAGCAAAAGAGTGGGAAACTAAGCAGGAAGAATATTGGAGGAGTGGACTGGGAGCTGTTATTATTAAAGAACAAGTGGGGAGAAGTAATTACATAGATGTATTGTGCCTAGTGGTATCACTCAAGCAACAGGATTAAACTGTACTCCCAAATAAAAGTCATCGTGTACTTATTCGCTGGATCAACTTCATCCATCCAAATCGTCAATATTAATATGCCATGAATGTTACATGTCTTTGAGGGTGCCCAAATATAGAGAAGGTAAAAAAAAGATCTCAGTACACTTGCAGTAAAAGCACATTCAACCTTTTCCCTTTGTGGATTTAGGAAAAATATTTGGTATTGGACTGTAGGTGAGTTACTAGATTTTTTAATTATGAAAGTGACCACAAGTCAACTTTACATTATATTTTGAATGCGTATGAGAATGCCCCAGTTTTTAGAGTTGATAAAAACATTCAGATTTCTCCCACGTATTACGAATATAAAATGGTATCTAACTCTGTATCTGGGTTTGGGCTGATACTTCAGGTGCAAAACATTTTGATCCTAATTTTCCTGCTTACACGGATGAAAATACATCAGTAACTACATCAACTGAAATTATCAGAGATACAGAAGGTTTAAAACAATTGAGATCAAAACTGGAGAAACCTACAGTCGCTAGCTAAATTAAAATGCACACAAGTAGGATGATCAAGTTTTATTAAAAATAGCCCAACAACATTCAGTTGATGGCTACATCAGCTTCTTCTTAGAAGAAAGCCAATGACTTTCTTTGATTCATCGAATTTTCTCTCTTGTAACTTGCCTCAGCAGTCTAGTTAATCTAGAGAAACCTTAGTATTTTTCTTTTTTATTCCCAGTGTTAAAAGAGATAAGGTCCCTTTCTTAGGAAGTTTGCAGACAAGTTTTCTGGCATCTATAGGAAGAAAGTGGGAAAAAAGTGATCATGAAATTTGACATTTAATAGCAATAATAATAATAATGATGATGATGATGATGATGATTACTCCAGCAACATATTTTTTTATTATTTCAAAATATTTATGGTCAATTTTTTGTGAAATGACACTTGATATTGGGGACTTTGGGCTCAGCACGATTTTTTCATGTGGGACACCAAAAGAGGCAAGAAATCAAGATTTCTCTTATAAATGATAGCATAGCTTTAGCTATCATTATCCAATATAAAAATATTACTTCCAAAATAGTCAGCCCTTTCTGTTACTCTCGTGAAATCGCAAAAAGCTTCATGAATATTTTTCTTTTCATGTTCAAATAACACCTTTGTGGTTCCGATTGTTGTTTCTCCAATATCTTTACATAGGTCATTTGCTAATGGACCTTAGAGATATATAGAAAAATGTAGGGAGAGAAACCATTTTCTGTGCAATTGGTCTCTGAAGACAGAGAATATCTTTGATCTGGAAAGGGAATAAAGGTTTATGAGAAAGAAATTTTGTTTTAAACTTCTGAGTGGGAAATTTAAAAAATGGGAAACAAGTACTAAGAAATAACTACTCCAAGTATTTGTTAGCAAAACAGTAAGGTAAAAAGGCGTTGGTTCACCTTACCGTGTTGGTAAGCCAAAAACCCCAGAAACTCCTGAATTGGAAAGTTACATGTCTTGGCCCTTTTATAGCAGAAGGTGGCAATGTTGGCCTTAGAAAGAGAACTTTTCTCTTGCCTGTCCATCTGACTAAATGACGAATGCCATACCTAATGCTAGAAGCAACGCTGAATTCATAGAGAGCAAAGAATTGCTATTTCATAGAGCTTCTTCACAGGAGAGGTGACTTCTGATCAATTTACCTAACTAAAGTTGTGAGACTATCAGATGGTGTATAATGAATTTTTGATGCTGATTCCAACCCAGGGAAATTTCTTATTTTCGATACAAATGTCATAGCTTCTATAAACTTCACAATCATATTAGAAATATGAAGTGGTCTAGGAAGAGATTTTTGAGCTTTATAGCAGCTATTGGGTCACACTTTTTATGTGTTATAGTTTATATTTCAATCCAGGATTCAATGCGATATAAACGTTTCCTCCATGCATTGCTAGCGTTCCTGCTAAGAAACAACAACAGCAACAACACCACCTTCATTTTTTCCTTTTTTTCCACACTGTTATGCATGTATAGCAGACATTTGGACCAAATCAATACAACCATTTCATATAAAACCCCCTATATTTGACTATATTCAAAGACTGCCACGCCAGCTCTCAAGAAACATGTTATTTCCATGATTTGGATGGACTCAAATCAACATAGTGGTACCAAGCTGATAGAAAATAGATGAGAAAATAAAAATGTGAAAATAAATAAAATATAATAATACATAAATAAAAAATAAAGAATAAAACTAAATAGCAGAGAAAAAAAAATTGTGTTTGTTATACTTATTTTGCACTACAAAAATTACAAAAAAGAGGCAGGGCTTACCAAAACCTACTGAGATTAATAGACAAAAATATTTTTCTCTTTTCTTATTACTTAATGTGTGTTAAGCTAAGGATGCTATCCTGTAGCAGTGCACGTTATTAAAACAAAGCTTGATTGGTGAGTAGAAATAAGTTTTATGTTGTAATTATAATTTCAAAAATGGAAGTATACTCTTGTACTTCAGCTATGAGAATTTTTAGTCTGACAATATTCTGAATAATGTGTAAAAAATTCACTGCTGTGAAAATAATGACTACCGTAGATGAGCAGTTAATGGAATTATTTTCTGCAATAGAAGTATGGTATCCTCCACATGTAATGAAAAAGATTTATTCAATTATCTAATTTCTGGATTAATTTGACATATTCATACATACTTCCTGAAAACAGAGAGAGATGGAGTGTCATTGCTGTATCATTGGGAACATTCAATACTGTTTTAAAATCAAATGCTTTGTTTTTCTTAAAGTTTCATTGATTGAATAAGTCTTATTTATTAAATGATTTGAAAACCTCGACAGCCCCTCAGCCAGTTTTACAGCTGCGTGCTCTGTGCCAGTGACTCACACAGAGCAAAGAAAAGGAAGAGGAGGGAGAAGTAGTCGTGCCTTCCTCTAGCTCTTGGCACTGGCCCAACATAAAAGCTGCTAAAAACCGATTCTCTTGAAAGAGGAGATGATACAAAAATTCAGTGAGACAGTGCATGGGTGTGAGGAATCCAAAGGGAACTAATCCCAAGAGGAACCCCCAGTGCTGTGTAGAGAGGGTGAAGGAGGTTGCCAGTTCACCTGTGGAGGAAAGAAAACTCGGGAAGAGGGAGCGCAGAGGGGTCAGCATTAGGAAGGGCTGGTAGGGAAGCAAGATAAAAGAAAGGAATAAGCGGAATTACAGGAAATGGAAAACTGAGCTTATTTGATTGATTTTTTTATTGTTAAGCTGCACTGTTGACAGTGAGATCTGGATGTTCTCTCAATGTGGTATCCTGTTGAGATCCTCATGTGGTATAATATTATGAGGACAGGGAAGGAACCATCTGTGATTTTTGTCATTTACTGTGAGCAGAAAACCTCAATGTTAGCCTAATATGTTTTGAAGCTTCTGTTTTATAATATTACTATAAAAAGAACCCAGAATATACCAAGGTGAAGACAAATCACCGTGAGGCATGGTGGTCCTCTTCCCTAGAAAACTATAAACTCCTTTTTTTTTTCTTTTTTTCAGTCCTCGAGTTTGCTGCCTCCTCCTTTCCCTTGAAGAAAGGGCTGCCACCTCAGCTCTTTGGAAGTGCTGGGAGGGTGATTCATGCGGCCGGCAGCTGTCTTCTCTTTGAGCCCACCACAGCTCTGCAGTGAGCAGCGTGCTGCCGTGGGAGGTGCTGTGTGTGGGAAGATGTATTAAAACCAAGGTCTCACAACTTCTGACAAACAATTCCATGGCTCTTTTCATGGCACTGGGTAATAACTCCATAAACTGGCCAAATACATATTTGAATAATTATACTCTGCCTTCTGCAGAACACGTTCCAGGTAGTTTGAATTGGAAAATATTTTTCTGTTTTGTTTTATTCAATTGTGGTTTCTAAAACAGCCTTGTAAAAAATGATTGTAAAAAATCTGTTCTAGCTCAGTTCCATTCACATTTCAGTGATGGGTAAATGACCAGTCTCAGCTCTCTTTTATACCATTATTGGAATGCTTTTGATGAAAATGTGTTTAATTCTAGTTTTCCTTATGCTCCTCAAATGTGTCACATCAGAAATTCCTAAATTATAGTTTCTGGGCGATATTGAATCGGTCAAAATCAAAGCTAGAAAATGCAATTAACATTAAAAATGCATTCAAATATATAATCTGCAAGAAAACTGAGAACAAGTCAATTTTTATATTATAAAATTACTGTACCACAACACATAAGGGAAGCCGGTGGAAATTTTGCTTGAGCAGAGGCTTCAGGATTCGACCTCTTTTTAGTATTTTCAACAGCATTGTCAAGGTATCTTGCACTTTTCATACAAAAAAATATGTCTTTGTCTCTTGGAGCTAAACCAATTTTATTTTAACATGACCACTATTATATCTCAGGATATGCCTGAAATAAGTTATAGTAATTTCTGGAAACAAAATACCACCTACATAAGCCTCTCAGGGTTTTCTAGTTCTAAAACAATTTGCAAATTGTGTCCACATGTTCTTTGAATGGAGATAACATTTTAAAAAGGTGTGTGTAATAGAGTAAGGTTAAGTCTGCAGTGTCTTTTGATGGCATATTTAAGGCTGAGGACAAGGCTTATAAAAAAACCAATCTGCAGACTATCTGTACTACTTATCTGTTGGGGTATCTCTTAGCAAGCCGGGTAGTTCGCTTAGGGGAAAAGTCTCCAGCACATCTGCACTTCGCTTGGGCTAGATTCCTTGCAGTCTGGATGAGCTCTGGCTTTCCACGCCTGGTGAGCTGTTGTCTTGTGTGGCTTTGCGCTGGTGTCTGACAGCACTAGAAGACTGACATCAGGTAGACAAGCGGTCCAGCACCGTTTCTTGAAGGGCCGTAGTGTTGTCTTCAGGGAGGAAAATAGACACCCTGCGAGCAGATTGAGCCAGGCTGGCTACAGGGCAAATAAGAACTTCGGAGCAGGGTTTTGGGAATGCTGCTTTTTAGGTCCCTCCTGGCAGCTACCAGAGTAAGTTGAGTATAGATGTAGACTGGGAAGTTTTAATGCAGCTTTCACAAGAACTAGGATTTTTGCCCACACTTTGAAGATTTTTCTCACTGTACCACAGAAGTCTCTTGGGAAGTAATGCATTTAATACTGTTTTCTATTTCCACTTGTCATTCTCTTAAACACTGGAAAATATACAGCATTTGCTTGTTGATGCAGTGGTGGTTTGACTTTCAAATAAATAAACAGTTACAGCCAGCTCAGAAGGCATTGTCTAGTCTAGCTTTTTGCATGTTACAGCTTCTGGGAATTTAGTCACAGTTGTTTTTGTAATCTTCCCAAAAATATGACTAGACCACTTCCTCAGTCCCTTAAACTTGAACTTTTAGAAGCTGGGTGAGCCTCAGAAAGTCTAATAAAAAATGACTTTATGTTGCCCTTTAAAAATATAATTTTAGCCATTGTATGGTCTACACCTGTGCATATCTGCTAACGAAATCCTGAATTACTTTTTGGCAATATGTACATGCTCTCTTCTAAAAGGATTGGCTTCTTCAACTGAAAGTAATTAGTAAAATAGTAAAACTGAAATTTTACTTTTAAAAAAATATTATTTTTGCTTAAAACATGCATGGGACAAAATTGCATCATGCCCTTACTGCTTAACAAAGAACAAAAAGGAGAAAGATATTAAATTAAGAAGAATTTTAGGAAATTAGTTTGAATGTGAAGTCTAAATAATTGGCATGGTTTGTCAGAAACATGGGACAGTTATAAAAATATTTTATAAATGTACGTGATTAATTTGCATATTTAAATACAAGAATTCCCTTTAGCAGGAGGATTTAAAATTGATATTCAGGTCTGCTATGCCTACCTGTCAAGGACTGTTCTTTTATTATGTGCCAGTGTACAAATGGCAGCTGATTTGAGGCTTCAGTTGATGGTCAGTAGTGCATAAAACTAGTCATGCAACTCCTGGTAGCTGTGGCAAAAAGAAATAGGGATAGAGTTGATAGGTGCTATAATAGAGAGGATAGTACATCAGCAGGTATCTGAGATGGCATATTTAAGTGGGTGTGTATTGGGTTTACAATTGGGTTAGCCAAGGCATGTTTTGGACCACAGCAGCCCCAGTTTTTGGAAGCAGCAGTCCTCCCTGGTGAATGGAGGAGGATGCGGTAGTCTCTGAAGCTAGTCTCCTCACTTCAATCTCTGCGCAGCAGCCGGAGGCACACCAGTCCCCGAGAGCTGCGGGCAGGAGTCACACAGGAGGGGATGGGTAGCACCTGGCATCTCTGCTCTCATTTGAAACAGGATAGGTGCCAGGGATGTAACTGCTGTTTGCAACTTAATTCCCAAGCATAGGTATCCTATGCTTATGAACGGGTCTTCAAAATCTTGTGAGCCTTGTATTTTTCTTGCTCTGTAACTTCACCTGTGTAACACACTCTGACATTGTGAGTTTTTGTGAAAAACAAAGGCCCTCCATTTGAGGAACGTTAATAAGTCCTTATCTCTTTCTTGCCCTCTGTCAATACACTATGCTATACTCAGGAGAAGGTGTATTATCACCCGAAGCTTCCCCCCGCTCCCAGCCTGTTGAAAACAACTTTTGCCAAGCAATCTTTTGTGGGCAACGCTATCACAACCATGGGTTAAAGGGCTAAGAAATAAGCTTTATATTATTTCTTTTTAGCTCCTTGTACATGCACAGCACAAGTGGCCTGCAGATGTGTAGTAAATCTGATGCTCCAGCGATGTGTTAGACTTAGCGTTCATGCTCAGGCAGCGTGAGTGCAGTAAGCCCAGTGCTTCCAAGAGAGTGCGCGGTGTGCAGTTATGTTGTAACTCTGAGGTTTCCTGAACAAATTGCATTTATGGAGTCTGTGCAGTATAACACCAGGCATGCCAGAATGTATGGTAACAGGTAGGAGTTACTGGGCTTACCTACTGATCCGATTAGGCTATGACATGTAAGGAAGTCCTTGACAAATGCAGAAAACATTAAGAACCTCCTAGATAAAATTTACGAGGTTCCATTCAAGAAAATAACCCAAGAAAATCCCCTGCAAAGACTATGCTGAGAATCATCATGGATCTTTTAGTACTTTCTGTTTCATGCTCAAAACATTTTGCAATTAACAAAACCTAAGATATCATACACTGATTAAAAGAAATCCACCCTAGTTATTTGTTTTGGAATAAGAAAAGGAAAGTAACATGAACTTCCTTGTCGTGTCCCGTGTTGCGCTTTTGGAAGGAGCACTGCTATAACTGTCATAGGTGTCGGATGTGAGATGGAGTAGAGCACAAGTCTACTTAGCAAAGAGTTGAAACATTGCATTCATGCATGTGTATGCATTAATGAGGATGTAAAATAACCTTGAAAATCGTAGTATGAAACAGGAGGAGAGGATATGCAAAGATTTTTTTTTTTATTCTGATGTAACTCTGGTCTTGCTTGCCTTTTTGGGAGCTCTGAATCTCTGCAAAGCCATCACGGTTTGCATGGACTTAGTTCTAAACAAAGCTCCTTCCCAGCAGCTGAGAGAAGGAAGAAGGTCCTTTCCTTCAAATTCCATTTTAGGATGTATTTCTTCCATCAGCACTCTTTATCTGTTTCTGCACTTCCTTCCTCAGCTGCAGCTGTCTTGAAACAAGCTTTGTATTAACTCATGATTTGAAAAGTACCAAAGGAGGCCCTTTGTTTACTACCAAGGCACGTGTGAATCTGTATGCTGACAGTCTTTTATGCAGAGACTCAAAAGGGTGTCCCACAGGCAGATTTTGAACTTGACTCTCTCCTTCTTTGCCACTAACTGATATGTCACATGCAAAATGTACAGGTTATGATGATTTATTTGGCATTTATATTGCAGTTGTACCAAGGGTCATTGATTAGATCAAGAGTCACTAGTGTAGTACAAAGATGCAATGAAAGATAGTTATGTCCCCAAAAAGCATGTACGGGCACTAAAATAATCCCAAGTTGTTCCTGAGGAAGCATGGCAACCCTTTATTTTAGCAAATGGACTTAGCTGGATTCTGGGAGCACGCATGTGTGTTATACATGCTTAATGCATAACTTAATGCACCTCTGGTGTGTGAGCATTTCTTCTCTCTCTGTGCCCAGTGGGACAGTGTTTTGCAGCACTGTGTTGAAATAGTTTCAAATGCATCATTGTCACTGGTCTTCTTTCCATTTTGCTTTTTTTCCATAAGTTTTTTGAGCTTATTATCCTTAAATCCATTACTGCCACCAGAGGAGTGGGACTTGGCAGTGCTGAAGCATGCAGTGCCAATTGAAATTCGCCAGCGTGATATAGGAGGATGACAAACTGGCTCAGCAAACGCAAGTGCTCTGCCTGCATGTCAAAAGCCAATATCCACTAGACACAAAACCATTAAGTTGGTTAGGAAATATTGTCAAACTGAATAGTTTCTGGGTTTGCTTTAACCCTGATTGCTTTAACATTGCCTGTGGAATCTTTTGCAGTCTACTGAGGTTGTCTCAAACTAGTTGAAGAGGAAGTTTTAACCACATTGCTTTAATTTCTTTTACTTTGACTTTTTAGGCTAACATTTGCAAATGTGCTTTTGGAATCTTCACACATACACTTGGGAGATCACGTTTCCTAGGAAAATCTTTAGGGTCAAATGAATTTTCCGTATGGGGATTCTAGCCACTAGAACCATCCCAAGAAATAAGAACTATCAAGTTAAAGAGGCTGTGGACATTTAAAATAATCTTTTTCTCACTTAAGTAGTGAACAAGTGCTACTTCCCAACAGTGTCTTGCATGTTGAAGATATTATGCTGTGTTTGTCGTTAATTCTGTTAAATTAAATCAGTTGAGCAGTTTCTGGTACAGAAAGGTTTGGTTTCAAGCTTCCTTGAAGTTGGTGATAAAGTTTGCTATAAAAGTCATGATAAAATCTTAGCTGTAGTGACAAAGACAGTATGTCTGGAACTGCAGCAAGAAAAACCAATTTCTGAGATTTGTGGAAGCCAGCCCTCAGTCACTTGTTTTCAGCTTTCTCTTACACCCCAACACAGAAGTGGCACAATGTACTTCCAAGTTCAATATTATCTTAATGGGTAAAATGACAATAATATGTACTCTTTTCCAACGGTAAAAGTGGATACACTGATAAAAGATGGAAACAGACCCCATATAAGGAAGTACTTTTGTCTCTATTTAGCTTTCCTGAATTTTGGTGTGGTGTCCTGAGAACGGTGAGACAGACAGAAAGAGGGAAAGACAGACAGGCAGAAAGTCCTCCCATTTCAGTCCTTAGATCCTTGCAGTGCTGGCTGTGTATCGAATGTACATTTCTATGCTCTAGACAACATCTGATCTACTTGCCTGGACTCTTTGCAAACAAAAGAAAGGTATAATAGTTTCGAGGGGGACAATTGTCTTACACAAACACTCAAACTAACCAGATAAATCTTGTTCTAGAATTTCGTATTTCTCTTCATTGACGATGAAACTAGACAACTAGTTGAGAAGGAAGTGTTTATACTACAGATGTTTAAAGTTAGGTGCAATGAAGTCTCATTCTAGGAATTGCAGTAGGATTATAGGAATTAATATACTAACAAACACTGACGTTTTCTGGTAAACATGTAAACATTATCAAGGCAGGGACTGCAAAACTATAATATAGACGTAAGTTTTGGTGGTGACCATAACAGAATTTGTTTTTTGCTTTTCCTCATTTGTCCTACCAGAAGATTTCTAAAAAAGTAATTATTTTGATGAAAAGAACCTACTAGTCTTTATTTTAAATATTTTCATGGATGGTTTATTATCCACTTTCTCTTGGACCAAACTGTTCTTTGTCATAATACCTTCTCCCTTGTATTTAACATCCTTCCCACAAGCTTTGTCTTTTTCTGTTTACTGTCAGCCTTCATTTTTACAGACTAAATGAACTAGACTCTTTTTGTAGTTGCTGTTCTGGTATACTGCAATCCCTAATTTCCCTAATGAGCCTTTCTGCATTCAAACAGCTATCCTGAGGTTCGATACTGAGTGGATCCAGTGGATCTTCCTTTACTGTGTTTTTTCCAGGCGATGAGATCTTCTTTCATAACACAAATGTTTGTAGTTTTTTACTAAATTTTGTTGGATTTCTATAACTTGATTTCTCAGACCTGTATTTTTCTCTCATTTTGCAGTCCTGCCCTATGTTTTCACTGAATCTTAACTTTCTCATGAGTGAATTTAACTAGCTATTTTATATTTGTGGGCCAGAATGATTACTGCAAATGTGAAATAGCCAGCTCAAGAAGGCCATTGGTAATGTCCTCCCATTTTAATAGGTTTTGCTTTCAGCAGAGTTCATTACTCTTTTCCCTTGAATTAGTTTCAAATGCATCCCAAGTGCTATTAACTCTTACCTTTTCTATTGGTTGCTAGCTGTCCATGTAGAACCAAATTTTCTCTGCCTTAATAAGTACAGTTATCACACTAGTTTTACAGCTATAGTTCACTCTATTTTCCTTTTTTTCTTATTTTTATTGCATTTCTCTTCTGTATACATATTATGTCCCACTAGCAGGCCTGCAGTTGGAATGATACCATCGTTCCTTTTTTTCTCAGCAGAGACAGTACATTTACGTGAATATTTTAATTCCTTCTTGAGACCTTCGTGGTTCTTAGGAGGATGATAGCTTGTAGCATTATCATGAGATTACTAACCTGCAAAGATGGAAAATTAAGGGAGAGAAGCAAAAGATTACTTGTGAAGCTGCTTGTTGATCAGGGTCAATGAATCAGCTCCTTGAAAAACCCATTTGTATGAAAAGAAACTCTTTCGTTAGTGTGTTTGTATTCCAGTTTCTTTCAATTATTTGTCAGAAAGCTCTCCAAGACAGGTTCATACCATGAATGTATGGAGGGATTTTTTTTTTAAATGGGTATGATTGTTTGGGTTTACTATCTAGTTAAAGCTGTTGTTCATCCATCTTGGAGGCTGTGCCATTATCTAATATACAAAAATGTCATTTTTACTATCGATGAAAGCACCTGGTGTGGTGTAAAGTGGTGCGAGACTGTTAAATGCAGCTTTACAACATAGTGTCGTATTTATGAACAAGCCAAATTATTCTCCACAGAATTTTACTGCAGAACAATTATATTTATACGGTATAAAAATATGTATCACTGCAGCCTGGCTTTTGCTTCCAATTCTCAAAAATGAAATTGCATCATATGTCGGAAAGAGCTAGACTTTTTTCTTTCTGCCTTCAGTCACTTTCTCCAATGAGTTGGATGAGTACCCTGTAACTGGAATCTTTTGGCTTCTTTTACTACTGAACTAAAGCCAGATCTATGAATTAATTCAGCTTTTGCCTCTTTTAAAATGGATGAAATCCCAATGAAAGTCCCTTAGCATAAAATTATTTCATAAATAGCAGATTTAGAGGCAATATAAATACAATTATTTGGATGATTACATCTCTTCTTGGTAAAGGAAAAGAAAATACTTTAAAAAGTGAATCACTAGCTGCCCTTTACAGTTTTCTGTGTAGAGACCATTGTTAATAGTCAGTGACCCTTGGAAAGACAGCAGAGTTGGATAAAAATCATAGCAATAAAATATAAAAGCTATTTGAGTAGACTTGTCATTCATCGGTTAAAACCAATTAGAAAACAACAAAAATACCTGCCAGTAATAATGCTTGACCTAATCATTAATGTGGTAGTCTTTGATTAACAAAACCCATGCAATAAGACCATTCATGAGATTCACATATGTACTTAAAATACAATGGAATAAAGTAGATTGGAATGGAATAAATTTTTAAATTGCTTTCAAGGACTGGCGCCCTCACAATTAAAGCTATTTGGAAGATATACTAAACCAAAGGATATGGTGCATATAACTCCTTCATTAACTTGTGAGCATGTGGAGATACAAACAGATGAATGAAGCAGCTCTACCTACATCACTTTGATACTTTATGTAATTCAGATGAAATTTGCTTGTAGTGCCATAACTTATTCATTCTGCACTGGAGTACTGTATCACCTATGATCTGATCACTATGTTTTTGGTTTTGTTTTTTTTTTTTTTTTTGAATGGAGGGCAACTAAGCATGAAAACTAATGTAAAAACAAGTTCACTGTAACTTGACTTACCACTCAGGATGTAATTAGTTGTATTCTGACTTGTTCTGTAGTCAGCATTGGAGCCTTGCTGAGTCGCTGTGATGAATTTTAGCTAACACTGTTTTCGCTGCTATTGTTTCATACTGAGTGTTGGATTGTTATTTGAATAGTCAATTCACTGATAGTGATTTCAAAAATAATATGTGTATTTTTTAGGAAGGACGCTTGGCTTCAAGCTAGCATTGGAAGTTATTTAAAAGCCCATCAGCCATAGCCATAAGGGCTTAATTTAAAACTTCCAGTAGGTAGGTACCTGATAAAAATACAAATATAGACCCCCTTTTTTTTTTTTCAATCTAATTAAACAATAAGTTAAACAAATGATGTTATGCTGCTGAAAGTGATAGCTGCAGGGTACTGCTTAACCATTGATACACTTCTCAGCACAGTGTTTTCAAAATCTTACTGAAAAAGATGTTTCATACTAATTTAAATTTCTGTCTAGACCAATAAGAACAATGTGCATGGCCCAGAAAGGAAGGGATAGTCTACCCACAGTCCTTGGTCTAGTAATGGGTGCTTCAGTCTGCAGTCCTAGAGCATCAGGCAGGGAAGGTGTTAAATCTGCCTCCTGAAGTTCTTTTCTTCCATGTGCGCTGCCTTCTGCTACCCTGGACATGGCTTTCCTAGCCTGCAGATAGTCTTCCTATGCCGAGACTACTCAGACAGGATACGAAGTTGATGTCTCAGCCCTCTCCTCAGTAGCTACTGTTTCCTTGATGCTGCAAGGTTGTTCTCTTCATTTCAACTGCTTTGTCCAGGACAAATTTAGAAGTTCAGTGGATAGGATGCCAGTGTTGCCCTTGGGGGGCTGTTTCACACCTTTGGACAGCTTGTCAAGAGATTGACCCCAGTTTTTCTCCATCCTGATTTCTAATCATTCTTATACCTCACAGAATAAATTATTCTCCTTGAAGACAGTCATTATTCTTTTTACATCTTAGTAATTTACACTTAGATGACCTAATTGCATCTTTTTTCATTTCCTTGCTCTTTTTTAGTCATACTACATAAATTTTTCTACTTGATTTTTTTTCATATGTTAAACAACTCTATCCTTCCATCACCTTTTCAAAATTTCTCTAATTCTGCCCAATTTTCTAGTGTTTTTCTAGTTAAGAGCCATTTAAATCTGAAAATTATTTACCAGAGTCAGAGAGAGAGTGAGAGAGAGGCACAAAGAGTAAATGTGTAGATCACAAGAAGCCTCTATACAGAACAGGCTGAACTAATTTTCTGTTACCTTATTTCATCACAAATTCGTGTCTAATTTACTAATTTGTTGACTCTTCTAAAATTGTTTTGTAGATTTTTTTAATTTTCTTTTTTTCATTGAATACCTTTGTTTCAGGTAAGATTATTTTTCCCTGAAAATGTTACATATATATATATATATACACACACACACATACACTTGTTTGCATGTTAAAATTTTTCTTTGCTTGTTCCACCCCCACGCCTGCAAAATTTATATGGACTCCACGTCTCTTATGTACTTCAAGGAAACAAAGACCAGAAAGTTCTAACTATAAGCCAATGGTAACTCCTTAAAACACGCACGAGAAGACAGAAAGACCTCTGGTTCTGTTTAAAATGAGGCGGAGATAATCTGGATCTCAAACAGGAACAGTCTCCAGTCGGAGGGTCACCAAAATGAAAACCTGGTTACTGGCCAACTTAAACACAAAGGAGGGTTTCATAAGACATAAGTAGCACAAACAACTTCTAGCAGGACATAAAAAAGGAAATTTAAGGAGTTTTTCCATTGATTTGAGTTCAAACAGGATTAAGTCCTCAAATTATTGTGTCTCATTTCAGGTCCTTCCTTTGCCGTTTGCTGTTTTGTGAGTTGGGAACTACTTAAATGGTGCTATACTGGACTTGAAAGTTCATATAGTCTTTCCTTTGTTGGCCCCATCTTGTACTGTCCTAGGTGAAATCACTCATGTTTCACACAAAACCAGCAATTTTTGTTCCCTCTTCAGAAGAGAGGGAATATTTCACAAAATAGTTGATCCATACAGGGCAAAAATGCATTTTCTTTATAATGTCATTTTAAGTTTGACTTATCCCTGCAGCAATGAGAGGGTTCATTTTACATGCATATTGGCTTTGAGAAACTATGTAATTTGGATCCCATTCATTCTGAATATATTTTTTAACTGGTTGTAGAGCTTTGGGTTTGGGATTTAGAGTGGACTGAGCCTCAATTGGATGATATAACTTTAATAAAGAGAAATACAGCCAAGCTACATGAGAGCATCATTAACACATCCATTATGTTCCTGAGACTTGAAAAAGAACACCCAGGAGACTTCACAAGTTAGGAACATAGCTAACTTATTTAAAAGTTCCTTGCCTGTTTAACTATCCTTGCTTAACTATAGTATTGAGATCTGGACTGTGTGAAAAGAGTGTTTTTTGTCCTTGTAAGTCTAAAAATAACAGTAAGCCTAAAAATAACAGTAAGTATGAGTGAAAAGTTAGCTTTCTTTAAAGCTTCTTTCTTTAGTCATCAATAAACCTAATTCCCTTTCCTCCCTCTTCCAGGCTGAGCAATGAAGAAAGTTATTATCTCTTGGGCTAGTGAGATTTACATGAAGTAAAATATCATGGAGAGTGGCTTGGCAGCTACCTCAGCCAATTCCCTCAGGACTCTGGGATGCATCTTGTCAGGTCCCATAGACTTATGTATGTTCAGGTTCCTCAGGTGGTCACGAACCTCATCTTCTCTTACAGTGGGAGGGACTTTGCGCCCCCAGTCCCTGTCTTCTGGTCCATCTGCTCGAGAGGTGTGGGAAGAAAGGTTGCCAGTGAAGACTAACGCAAAAAAAGTTGTTGAGTACCTCCGCCTTCTCCTCATCCATTGTTACCAGTTTGCCAGTCATGTTCACCTGGGGGGTATGCTTTCTTTGACCTTCCTTTTCTGGCTGACATACCTGTAGAAGCCCTTCTTATTATTCTTTGCATCCCTTGCCAAGTTCAGCTCCAGCTGTGCCTTGGCCTTCCTGACCCCATCCCTACGCAACTGGGCAGCTTCCTGATACTCTTCCCAGGATACCTGTCCCTGCTTCCACTGCCTGTGCATTTCCTTCTTGCCCTTTAGTTTGACAAGCAGGTCTCAACTCAGCCATGCCAGTCTCTTCCCTTCCTTTCCTGATTTCTTACACCTGGGGATTGAGAGCTCTTGCATTCTATGGAAAGCGTCCTTAAAGATCTGCCAGCTCTGTTCTGCTCCCTTGTCCCTGAGGGCAGTTTCCCAGGAGGTCCTATTGACTAACTCTTTGAAGAGCTGGAATTTTGCTTTCCTAAAATTCAGGGTCCTGACTTTACTCTTTGCCTGACCCATATCCCTCAGGACTGCAAACTCCACCAGTACATGATCAGCGCAGCCCAGGCTGCCTTCAATCTTGGCGTCACTGATTAACTCACTTGTGTTGGTGACCAACAGGTCCAGTATCACATCCCCTCTGGTAGGGCTATCTATTACCTGGCTTAAGAAGTTATCCTCAATGCACACCAGGAGTCTCTGTGCTACTTTTCCAGCAGATGTCAGGGTGGTTGAAGTCCCCCTGCAGGACGAGAGCCTGTGAGTGCGATGCGTCCTGTAGCTGGCGTAAAAAGGCTTTGTCAATAGGCTTCCCTGTTCTGGTGGCCTGTAGTAGACACCAGCCACAAGGTTCCCTTTGTTGGCTCTGTCTCTAATTCTTACCCATTAGCTTTCAACTTGCTCGTGGCTATTCTTCAGAGGCAGCTCTTCACACTCTGTCCATTTCTTGATGTAGAGGGCAATGTTGCCGCCCCTCCTTCCTTGCTTGTTTCTTCTGAACAGCTTGTAGCCATCGATAGCTGCACTCCAGTCATGGGATTCATCCCACCAAGTTTCAATAATGGCAACTAGGTCATAGCTTTCTAGCAACATGGAGGCTTCCAACTCCTCCTGTTTGTTGCCCATGCTGTGTGCACTGGTATAGAGGCACTTCAGCTGATCTGTTGGCCGTGTCACCTTCTTTGAGGAACACCCCTTAATTCCTTTGAGGTATTTCACTGGTGTTTCCCTGTTGGCTTCCTCAGGAGCCCCTGGCTCATCTCTGTAAGATGTCAGGGAGTGTAGTGATAGGACAAGGGGTAATGACTTTAAACTGAAAGAGGGTAGATTTAGATTAGATATTAGGAAGAAATTTTTCACTGTGAGGGTGGTGAGGCACTGGAACAGGTTGCCCAGAGAAGTTGTGGATGCCCCCTCCCTGAAAGTGTTCAAGGCCAGGCTGGATGAGGCTTTGAGCAACTTGGTCTAGTGGAAGATATCTCTGCCCATGGCAGGGGGGTTAGAACCAGATGATCTTTAAGGTCCCTTCCAACCCAGACCATTCTGTGATTCTATGATTCTATGAACTCACTGGATAACCTCTCCTGTTCCCTTTCAAGCTCAATTTTCTATGATTCTTAAATTTTATTACTATCTGGATGTTTTTATGCTTTTTAGAACAATTATACAGATTTTCAGTTGTTCTTGATTCAGCTTATTTTATGAAATACCTCTCTAGTTCCACCAAAAATTTGCTTCCAGATGACATTCCTCTTTCCTATAACTAAATCTTTTGGTCTCAGAATGCATCTTCAAAAGTCTTTAAACTTGAATAACTATAAAATAAATTATTGCCTCATCTTTCTTGCTGTGGATATTAATCTCTTCCCAGAAGATGTGGTGTAAGTTAAACATTCATGGATAAGCAGTTCCCCCAATACATTTTAGATTGCTTTAAATACTCTTACAGTGCAAAATTATTATGGAATGATTTTATATAGGCCTGCACTTCAATATATCAACATCTTGAAGGAGGCTTCAGCCATTTTGGAAATTTGTAGCGTAAAAGTACTTAGGAAGAGAGTCTTTATAAAGT
Organism: Platalea leucorodia; assembly: GCF_965183815.1. Classification (NCBI taxonomy): domain Eukaryota; kingdom Metazoa; phylum Chordata; class Aves; order Pelecaniformes; family Threskiornithidae; genus Platalea; species Platalea leucorodia. The sequence continues at coordinate 57,839,911 of NC_138823.1, read as the reverse complement.
AGATAATTTTAAAAAGGACAGCTTCAGAATAAGTTATGGGGTATAAAATGAAAGATTTTCCCTTGAAATGGTAAATGACAAGGATCACTTATGACTTGGTGAATGTCCTAGAATCTCAGTGAATGCTAACATCCTAACATCACCGTTTTGTAATACATAGTCTAATTAATAGACAATATCTTTGTATTATTCTGCATAAATTGAACTCTTTCTAAAATGTAAAACAAATGTCTTACATTTTTTCCTTGTGAAAAAATTTCTTGTCTCATGCAAGCTGAAGGATCTTTCATCTCTGACATCATGATTTGTTGTTTTTTCCTCTTTTGACTAAATGGATTTTGTCACATATACGTGTAGCTTATCCCTTATTAGTCATTTAGTAATTTAACAAGCTCCGACTAAAGGCTTGTATCAGACATTCTGTGTGAAGCACAAAAACCAGTTACTAATGTTTTGCATATATCTGTATATCTTGTTCAAAAGCACAATACAAAACAAAACAGAGTAGAATGCTAAAATTAAATTAAAAAAAAGCTTAAAAGTTTAATCACAGAATATGAATAAAATCTCCTAAAGCAGTGAAAATATTTTTATTGTTAAGTAGATGAACTCCTCTTCCATAACTAAGATCTCTAATGGACTTATCAAATCAGAGATTTCCTGGTAGCTTTTTTCAGTTCGGATTAATTTTTCCTGTAATTTGATATAAAATACATAAATATGTGAACAATAATATTATTTTTCTTTTTTTTCCCCTCCAAATGATGAATACAAATTCAAGGCTTTAAAATATAAATTAGATGGAATTTTTATGTATGAAGACTGATCAGCTTCCTGGGCCCATGCTTACTCTTCTGTAGAACCTGCAACTAAAGCAGCAGCAATCACTGATGGGGCTTGTTCAAACAGGGAGTTTATTTTTCTCCTGTAAACTATGGTTCGCAAATGATTTCTAACCAGATGCAAATGCCATAATGGACCAGGTTCTATGAAGTAATAGCCTACTCATGTCCATGGAACAATAAAGTACTTCCATTTTATGCTACAAGCCTGGTTCAGTGCTTTGGGAAGAACTTGAAGGATGATTTCAATCTTTCTCTTCTGGAGAAAAGAGACTGAAAAAAAATATGTTGTATTCCATAAACCTATATATTATTCATATATATTATGTAGATATATTTTTAATATCATTTGGATAGTATTTTACTACTGTATAATTTCACAGACGTTATTTAGATAAACGCAGACCTTAACGATCTCTGAGAAATTTCAAGGGGGATTAGCCAGTTGCCTCGAGTCATGCTCTCCTTGCTGCTATTAAACAACAACATCTGCTGTGAGGTTTGTTTCTTGTGAGTCCTTTCAGAGCACCTTTGGGAAAACAGTGGGGCAAGTGAGTTTGCCATCTTTTAGTGTTAAACTTATTTTTTTACTGAGCTCATGAGAAAAGAATCCATCTATAAAATTTCTGAGATCTTGATTTGTTAGAGCTGGCAGCCAAAGATGATCAAAATTGTTTGTTCTTGCTCAGTATTTCTTTACATTAAGCTTCTAATGAATGGAACAGTCAGCTATCAGAAAGTATATTATTTATTAACTATACTCAACACATTGGGAAACCAAAATAAAAAGATCTTTTTGTACTTTATGGCATAGTGGAGCACATTATGCTACTATGCAGTTCAAATCTGAAGAAATACCTCATAGCTATTTGCACTCGTATTATAAATGTGAAATCAACCTCTCTACTGTCTTTGGAGAGCAACAGAGCAGAGGAAACCAATGTCTCTACCAAGAATCTTAATGTATAGCCAAATGTAAAATAGCTTTGCAATTTGAACATTTTCACCAACAGTGGCAGTGTCTCCTAAACAAAGCTGAATCAATGCCTGCCAGGCAACCCGGAGACCAATACTGCGCTGTTGCTCATTCTGTACCTGTTCTAGCAATAACATGGGAATTTACTTCCCAAATGTATCAGCTAGTACCGCATTAACTAGTCAGCAAATAAAGACAAAGACTGAGACAAATTCAATCTGTAGGAGCTATGTTATGTTTTTAACTGTTTCCACGATAATTCAAGAAGAATAATAAAAATCATTGCTTATTTGGTAACAGATGTTTTGTACCAGCTTCTCATCTAGTTATTGCTTGATTTGGATTATTCCCTTTTTCTGTGTTTTGAGGCCTCGTGACTTCAAAAGAAGTCATGTTTGTCTCTTTTCTAAGACAATTCTTACATAGATACATCAGACTTCAGTGGGGAGATTATAGAGGACCCTCGATTGTATCACAGCTACCTAGCAACTGGCTTCAGCATATATTTCTTGGCTAAAGATAGGATGTTAAATATCTTCCATACCATGGAATCAAGCAAAAAGACTAGTAGTTTTCCTAAGCTTTCCAGAATACCATGTATGTGTTAAGGCTAACCAAAGGCAACCTACCTAACTGTAAATCTGCCTATTTTTCTGCTGATGGTATATTTTTAGATATTTAAATATTAATGTCCTTTGGCAAGTGCATTAGGACTCAAGTGATAAATCTAAAACATATAGTTGCTTATCTCAAACATTAAAGTTAGGCTGATGGTCTCCTGAGTATTGGGGATTGACCATATATACATTATTCATCCAAGATGGTTACATGTCATTAAGCCCAGACTCATTTTCATTTTACTTCCTCATGTGCTGTAGGCAGCAAGACTAGGTATATATTGACATTTGCAAAGTATATTGCAGATCAATGTGATACACTTTAAGGTAATTGTCCATATAGAAAGTAGTCACAAACTTGTGAGAAAAAGCTACCTTTCATGAAGTAGGAGGTTAGTTTTAGCATTTTACCTACATATATACTCTGAATTCTGCCCTTTCTGTTGTAAAATAAGCTACTCTCATTGCAAGGCTGTCTGTTCTGAAAGAACGGATGAAACACTGTTTCTTTATTTCTCAAATGTTTCCTTTGCTGTGCATGGTAGCCCCTGTGGGCTTTCTGAAAGTGCTTTGCTTACAGAAATCAGATTGTGCTTCTTTGGTGCAACTCACCAGTTTGTTATGGCATCAGTCTGCATATCTATTGCATGCTCCACCAACTGCACCTGCTGGAGCAGGAGGAGATCAGGGTGTGCTTTGCATTCACTTTCTGGTTCTAGTCTTTAATGTAACATTTAGCACTAAGTTCAGTGTGGTGCCTTCTGTAAGAGGAGCAAATAAACACAGCTGCTACCTCTCTCATGTAATGCAACCCACACAAGAACATTGATCTCATCTTTGGGTGTGACTGCATTGAACGGAAGGTTGCTGGGGTGCAGTACGTGATTATCGGGGACATTGCCTCAGAGCCTCACGTGTCTCGAATGACTGGCTACAATACTACTGAAAGAGACTACAATGCTAAGAACTACAACTACTACAATATTAAGACCAGAATGACTGTTCTTGCTGCACGGTTATACTAAATGCAAAGCAGATGTCACATCACCTGTTTGACTCTTCCTTTCTTATTTTGAGGTGGAGGACAGAAGAATCAGAAAGTACTACATGAACAAAATTTTGCAAGAATGCATCAGGTGTTTTAGGTTTCGCTGTGTCATTGACCTGCCATAAAGGGAACCTGCCAGGCTAGAAAGTCTGGCACAGAATGGTTCATAAAGTTCCTTGGCTTATATCCCGGTGCTTTCACGTCCTTGTTTTCTTTAGAAAATGACTGCACACTGGGTGTCTCAGAGCATGTAAACATACTTTACCTGCAGCTGAAACAGAAAGGAAACCTAAGCTTATTTATATGCTTGCATGTTTGAACTATGACTAAGGACTACAAAGTTATGTTTCTTTGCATTTCAGATATTTTTTAAAACTATGTATTTTTTTAAGCTGATACAAGAAAAATTGCCATCATATATGATATGAAAATTCTGCCAGGCAATTCCTCCCTCCTTGGAAACTAGGGATCCCTTATGTGACTACAACGATCATATGCAGCATGTCGTGATCTTAGCATTTTGTCTGTAAAAGAAATACAGGACCTAGATCTGCTCTCAGAGAAGTTAGCAGGTGATAGACTTGCTATCAACATGTGGGGGAGGAGGACTGGGTTGAAATTCTCATAACAGAAAATATATAAGATCTCCTCCTTTGTATTTCTGGCAGGTATTCAAGACATACATTTTTTGGTGTGTTAGATACAGAATGCTTTTATTTATAAGATTAGCAATGCCAAGACCATTTCCTAGCAAAATGTTCTGATTTTATTATTTATGATTTGCCTTATAGTTTCTGCTGGAAGCCTATATAAAGATCTGGAGCCATGAATCCATATTAACAGTTCCAGCTCCACAGAATTAAAAATCTAATTAGACAACACAGATGGTGGATGTAGAGAACCAAACAGTGAGAGATTAAGGTGTTTTTTCACTGCAGTCTTCCACTTGATTAATAATGGTGGGGATGGAACCCAAAAGTCCAGTCCTGCCACCTTGGAGCAGCAGAACCCCAGCGAATCCTGCCACTGGTCCCTCTCAGAGTCTTGATTCATTCAGTTCAAATGCCCGAACTTTACAGGAACCATTTTTGTTTCTGTGCTAACAGCCCTTCAAGAGAAAGGCTATCTGTATTGATTACTTCTGCAGAACAAGTTCTGGCTCTCCCTACCGGGGAGTTCACCCATGTGGCAAAGGTTCTTACCTGTAGCACATCTTTGTAAGAGTCATCCAAGTGCCAAAGTGCAGGGGATAATGAAGGAATTGTTTTAGAAATAGTTTTTTTTAAAAAAAAAAAAAACACAAATTTTCTAATTTTCTTCCAGTTATAACTCACGCTATGTTACTGAAGAGCCTCAGCTGAAAAATGTGTAGCAGTTACATTCATAGAAAAAGCTCCATGATTTTTTGACTATTTTTATTTAGAACTAGTGGAAAAACAGACTGCCTGGCTTTAGCAGGAGGCTTTTAGAATGGACCCCTGAAGATATGTCCTATATCGAAGTCAGTTAGTTTGCCCAGTCTTCAAAGGGAAATGATGAATAAGTATGATTTAATAATCATAACAACATTAGGTGGGACACTCATGAACACTGATAAATAAATGCGTAGGGGACAGAATTAGATGACTGAACATGTAATGAGCATCTCAGATCTCTAAGTTCTTCTGATTATATCATATTGAGATTATGCACTAGGCTATGGACCATTTTGGGGGGTAAAAGGTTCATTGGCCTTCAGGCCATAAGCTATGACTGCTTCTTCTAAGCAGCTACAGTCCATTATGTCGTAATATGCATGGGACTCTTATCATGTGAATAATATTGTAGTTAAATATAATATAAATCATTTTTTTAAAAGTCCCTGAACACCAATTTACATGACATATTGTAAAGGCTCCAAAAGAGCCTCTTTCTGAATCGTTACAGTCAATTGGACTCTTAACTGGTGTAGTAAGGAGTTGAGAATCTGAGAATTAAACTGCTCCCAATTAGGCTGTAAAAGTATTTTATACATGAGAAACACGCTAGTGATTTGAAGCCAACTTAGAAACAAAGCACTACTGTTTCATGTACAGGACTGACATGGGAGGATAAAGGGCAATTTCAAGAACAGCAGCTTTATACTTTGTATGCTTCTATGTCCAAATAAGCCATTATGTTATTTAAAATAGACTATAATGATTGTATTTCAATAGGGTAGGACCATGACAACCCACTTCGTCTGCAAATGACCAAATAAACCCAGCACGTGGCTTCTTACTGAAAAACTACATCCAAACTTTGCCTTTCTCAGGGCCGCCCTCTTATTTCCATCTCTAGTGATGCAGCTGACCCTCTGGCTCAGAGCTGATGACTGGGTCCATGGCGACAAACAAAGCATGGAAAAGATACAGCTTAACTAAAATAAGATTATGTCCTGTGGCCTGCCCTTCACTTAGCAGCGGGAATGCATTTTCTGTGCTCCTGAATGCGTCTTCCTGCTTAGTTTTAGCCTAAAAGAAACTATTTTGTGTGCTCCAGGATGGGCCTGTAACATGATCCAAGGGTTTGTCTTCTTTTGAAAACTTCTTTCCCCATCATGTCTTGTTGTCACTGATCATTTACTTGATAGAGCCAAGAAACTCCTGACCCAGCATTATGCTTTGTTACAGGGCTCCTACGTACTTAACACTACAGATGATAAATGGTCTTATTCAGAAAAATAAACAAAATAAGAGCTGCAGAAATGTTTACATCTCCATAAAAAAATTAAAAGATCTGCAATTTCCTGTACTGCATATTAAACAGCGTAGATATCTGAAAACTTTCCTTCTGTCTTCTACTACCTTTGACATTCTGTATTACCACTTAAATATTCATAACCTCATTCTAGCAGCAGATAGGCATATTACCATCTTACTGATGCTCTTGTCCAGGTTGAACCATTTCTTCGGCCCTTGCGATGGATTTAATTTCTCTGTGTTCAAGGCCAAACTGGGGCCAAACATCTATTTACAAGGACTGTCTCTTGCAGCAGCCACCATGAAATGCATTATCCGGACTCTTATTTCTGACTGAAGATGTTCTGCATCTTCTGTTTGTGTTTCCTGAGTGCTTCAGGAGAATGAGAAGTCGTTGGCTTTGATAGTCTCAGCCCTACTCTATAGCTCCTATCCATGTGAACTCTCACAAGCAGTACAGCTTCCTACAATGGCCAGTGCTGCAGGTCTTGGGATGTTCTCAAACTGAGAGCCAGGAGGTCACAGAGGAAATAGGCACCAGCTGGAACTAAAGGGCATATGAGGATACTTCATTTGCCTTCATAGTGCTTTTGGACAGTTTTATGACCCAGAGTATCACATTGAAAAGTACAGTTAACAAGATGGTCACTTAAGTGTGGCTACAGCAAAGGTGTGCTAGAAATTATGAGCGTTAGCGTAGTTCCCCTGCCCTCTGAAATTTGGAAATTGCTGACCTCCATAACTGTGACCAGATTTAAGACTAATTTTCAATGTTACAGAGATGTTTTCCTTGAGTCTGTTCTTTAATGCTTGATGTGGTTTGAGATCAGCTATGACCAAGTACTTCTCAAATGTCTACAATTTAAAATGAAGCAATCATTATTATCTGCTTTCGGCATCTATGGCTTATTTTCATTTATTAACGATAGTGTGCAAAGATCATAAAACCACATCACCAGAAAACACGGGTGACTATGGATGAGGACTTAAAAAATACTTGCATTCTTAGCTGGAAAAAATTAAAATGTGGATATTGGCAGAGTTGCCTACTGGCATAATACAATTTAATGGTTATCATTTTCAATATTTTTTAAATAGAGTGGCTGTTTTCAATTTTTAAATTATTACAGATTTACACAGGCAAAATTTTTAATAAGGTGTCTGTGTCTGATTTCTTTTACTTTTGAAAATTGGGGCTGAGAAATATTTTTTCCAGCAGCAGTAGAGATGGTTATTATTTATTAAAATATTCAAATAATGAATAAACCTGTTTTTTTTCGCATTGAGCTTGGGAATACTGCTAAGAAGAATAGAAACTGAAAATAAAAAGGCTGAATTTTCTACAGAACTTTGAAAAACACAACAGGTTCCCAGATTTGGAGTAGTGGAAAACAGAATTTCCCAAAACATTAATACTTTTCTGTTTTACAGTACAGTAGATTAGATTCTGATTAGGCTGTAGCGATTTAAGCAATTTAGATCATAAATACAAATGCTTTGCTGCCACAGAGAGAGGTGCATTAGTAATACCTCTTTATAACTCTGTTGGTTCAGTAGCAGTCTCTGGACTATTGACATCTTGTTGGCAAGACCAGTGCTAATGCAATATATTGCAAAACCCAAACCTTTTTCTGACTCTTCTGCGTCAAAGGCAAGCTGAAAGAGGTACCTGTTCACAATAGAGGAAATATAAGGACACGTAATGACCTTGACATCATTTTCAAGTCTTCTGGTGGAACCAGCCACTTTATGGAGGTTTGCCTAGAAATTGTGTGCTTAAAACTGGCTCTGTGGCCCCGCAGGAAAGTCCGTGGTGACATGTGTCCACCAGTGCGACTGTCTACCTTAACAGCAACTTCTTGTTCCCTAAGAGCGGGTTGGGGTGAATCAAGGGGACAGAAAAGACCATTGTGCTGCCACCGTTTTAGCTCTTTCTAGTCTGTGGCCATTAGAGGACGACAGCCTCGTGTTAGTGCAGAGTCTTTCACTGGCATAGCACAAAATGCAATCAATTCTGAATGTTTACATTAAATACATCTAGACGTTCTCTTGCAGAGAATGTAGAAATCAGTTTGGGGTATGATAGTCACATGTGAAAGGTTGTGGCTCTTTGGGGAGTTACACATGAAATGTTCAACCAGTAATATAACCAGTCAAAAGAAATATCAATACTTTTCAGCTAATAGAAATATTTATTAAACTCTTGCCTGCATACAGCTATCGTAATAAGAGAGCACACTGAGTGTGAATCAAAGTGCATTCTGCAGTGAAAGCATTAACCAAATTATGTTCTTATTTTCTTGCATTTGTTGACCAGAGAATTCCCTACGCTGGAAATCTTTTTTTCTGCGTTGGGGGAACTCTGTGATTCTCTGTCTGAAGTGATCACACTGTACAAACCTAAGGAGAAGAGACTAAACTGATGTTTTGCAACCATCCCGCTATCTGATCTGGGGCATAGATGAATTGCCTCCTGCTCAAGGGTTTAGTGCAACTCAAGAGCTGCTCTATGTTAAGCAAGAAGAATGGGCCCTGGGAGGCAACCTACCAGCCAAAGCTGTGAGATGGCACTGCTCTCTGACTGGCTTTTGGGGTTTTGTCTTCTCATTGGGACGATGAACTTTTTGAAACTAAATTCAAACAAGCTTTTCTCTAACCCCAAATGCAGGTAAACTGAGGAAAGAAATCTTAATTTCTTCCCCCCAAATGGGAACAAGTCTTGGAGGACAAGAGTCTTCATTTCACTAAACTTTGAGATTAATCTGAAGTGACCTTTCAGTTTCTCTGTCCAACTGAATAAATTAGTTATTCACACAACTTTACTTAAAAGATTAAATTTGTGGGCCTAGAACATTTTTGCTCTTTTTTCTGTTTTGTTTTCCTCTTACTTCAAATTTCCAAAACTACATTCTATTTACATATAAATGCACTACACGTGTATATATGGGTGTGCGTATATATGTATATATATAGCAATGAGTATGTATAAAAACAATTGAGCTTTACTTCTAAATATTTTCTTTTAAAAGAAACCTATTTCTGAATCATACACAGTGGTTTTTATGGTGCTGTACTTGGGATCTACTTGGATGTAAAATATTTACTCATGAATCCAGTTGAAAGTGATTGGCAATCTATATGAGCTGCCATTTACAAAAAGACTCTGCTTCTACTGAATTTGTCACTGGCTTACAGCAATGCGCTAATACCCCAAGAAGGACTCAGACATTTCTGTTAAACAAAAAGATGAGGCGGGTGCTTTTGACCCCACTGTTTTTTTTTTTATTTTTTCAGCTGGTCTAAGATTTGTCCCAGAAATTGTGCAGGAAATACTTGAGGGCATCTTTTTATATAGGCCTTACTACTATAGATTATGATCCATAACAGAAATGTTTCACTTGGAGCAGGGAGAATTTTCTGGGACATTATCCCTGTGGTTTCTCCTACTTTCTCTGTGGCATTTTTTTTAAAGTTGAACCTCTAGTTATGACAACTGAATGATTAAAACTACCCTAACTAAGAAAACATAAACCCTAACTGATACAACAGAATTGTACCACTTAGCTTTTCATTATAAGTTAATTTGCATTTTATCTATGAATTGAAATAGCTGAAAGTATACTAAGTTAACTGAAAGTAATAAGATTAACATAAAATCCTTATGATAAAATAGAATAATGGAAATATTTTTTTAAAATTATTATTTATTAAAAGACAAATAACAATGTTAGAAACTGTTATTGAAATAATCTTTTTCCATATCTTTGAAATCAGATGTTATTATTTCCATATTAGACATTCGATATTTTGTTTCCTTTTGACTTTAAAATAAAGGCACACTTCAAATAAAAGTAGTTTTAAATGGAGATGTATTAGAAAAGCATATGTTAAATTTCATTTATTGATCCATTTCCTTAAAATTTGTTGTTTGTCTGTCTAGCCAGTCAGTGTATGACAGCTAAAGATAAGGATGAGGATCAGATAAATCTATTTAATAACTGTTGAGCTTTTCACTGAAATGTTTTTTGTGATTATGAAAATGGATTTTTCACTCTAAAACATTTGGGAGTGAGAAGGAGTATCGGTTAAGATTAAATCTTTCAAAAAGATGCCTCTCCATCATTTTATGGAAACACCTTGTCTCTCAGCAGACCTAACCAGTAGCTATTTCAAAGCTGCTTGAGCTCATCAGCAGGCACCTTCATTGCTTTTCCCAGGGCCCCGCGGGCTGGGCTGGGCTGGGCTCCAAACATCTGTCCAGCTGAGGAGCTGGGCAGGGGGATGCCTGGGGGAGCAGGATCGCCTGCGGGGCCCCTGCTGAGCACCACAAGAGGGTGCGAGTGCCCTGCGCGGCCACGCCACCGCGAGGAACATTTGTTTTTGTGAATGACGCTAGCAGAGAAAGACTTTTCTGTAATATCGACGAGAGCAGAGTGACCGCAGAGGTCCAAGGAAATGAATGAAATCAGCGGGTCAAAGCCTCAGCTCGTTCCCCTGCTGTTGATGAGGCGAGGTCGGTCAGCAACAGCCGCGGGCTGTTCCTGCATGGGTGAATGGGTCCCCAAGGGAGAAGGTCTATTTCTGGATTTTGTAACCCTGCCCATTATAAGGAGGCAGCGGGAAAACCACTGAAGCTTTGCAAGTCCCTGGGAATAGGAAAAATGAACTGAATCCCTTTCTAGGACACTCTCATACTGGAGGAAGTACCTAGCGGGTGTGTAAACACATCTAGGAAGCAAATTTCGCAGTAGAAAAGGAGAGCTATCCTAGAGCCAAACAGCTAAAGGTAACGCTGATGGGAACAGTATTTCCTACTCAAGAGTTCAACAGTATCTCAGTTATTCCTCAGTTGTTTCTCAGTTTCTTGATTATTTCACAGCAGTAGTTAGAAGTTGCATCCAAGCCGAGAGGCGTTATTTAAACATAACTGCGTGCTCTGCAGCTGCTTGCTCTTCAGGGCAGCCGCCTTTAGGGGCTACTGCAGTACTTGCCACACAGTGGGAAATTCAGATCTGCTTTTCTGATGTTACAGGAAACTAACACAGAAATATATTTTATACACTCCTCATTTTTTAAGTATTTGGGGTTTTTGTGTTTGGTGTTTAATTTTTTTTTTTTTTTTTAAATTGGGGATAGTTTTTCTACTTTATAAGCACTTTGCTTTCTCATGCCACCTTTCAGTTCTAATTTTTTTATGAGGTAAATTTCAAAGTTTGTGTTCCTGTTGGTTTTAGGGTTGATAAAGCCAGGAGTAAATCAAGCTGGAAGTCTCAAATTAACTTCAGGAATAGGCAGGGATTAACTATGAGCTAGGGAACAATATCTAACCTAGGCAATAGCTCTCATGTGCCACATTCTCAAAGCCTCTTCTCCTGAAAAGGAGAGCCAATATTCCTTCCCAGATTTTAATACATCATATTTATTTACACATTTATACAGATGTCACAGAGAAGTTGCTTCATATCTGGTGTGTGGAAAGGGTTTTTCTCTATCCATTCTTAAATACCCTGGGAAAATGTTTTGTAAAAGTTTCTGGAATTTAGTAATTCAATATTGGAATCTGATTATTTAAATTATTTTCTGTAAAAATAGCATAACTCATAAAATATGATGATGAATGAAGAGCAAAACCAAAATAAATACAAAAGTCCTCTGAAGTACTGATAAATCAGTAAGTGAGAAATGTAGCTCTAATGAAATATTGTTAGTCTGTGAATCTGAAACCCATAGTATTTGCAAGCACTTAATGTGGCATGCTTGGGAGGTACAAATTTTAATCCAGGCAGAAAACCAACTATTTAAGTGCTCTGATTTTAGTTAGAGTGGAGTGATTAAAATGTTTCTGAAGAGAACAAAAGGAGAAGTTAATAATTTCTAGAGCTTTGGGAAGTGTCTGAAGATGGCTACAGCGGTTCTACCTGCAGCTGACATTTTATCTGATGAGAAATCCTGCTGCTTAGTTTAGTCAGTAAATACACGGAAGGAAGGATTTTCCTTGTTGCTGCAAGAAAAACAAAGAAACTATAATGCAGATTCAGAAACTGGTAGTATTTCCTTTTAAACAAACTGAACAGTTAATTTCAGTGTTGAAGTTTCTACATTAAACAAATATTGAATCCGTTAAAGACTTGATCGTGGTCACTTGACTAGCCACAAAAACAGAAACATTACAACTATTGTGGCAAAATTCCATCCTGATCATCATAATGCTGTTACATACCTTCCATGGGCATTTTCATGTGACTGTAATATTATCAATTTTCGGTTTTTTTTTGAGCTAAGAAGATCCCACAAAACAAAATGTTACCTAAAGCCAAGGCCTGTGTGTAAGTAGATGAGCAATCAGTTTTTCAGAATTCGGAGGTTTTATAAATAACTGTAAATATACTTTTAAAAATTTCAGGCATCTTTTGTCCCAAACATTGCATTTGCATCACTTTTAGTGCATATCTACCAGCACTAGCTGTTGATTTTTTATATGATACTTTGCTTGGATTACTTTGATTGAGACTTTATTTTATTAATAGACCCTTTGTGATACTCTAGAATACCCTCAGGGCTTGCAAAGTGATGAGATTCTCCATATTGACAAATGCAGACCTCACTATATGCTTTCCATTAAATTACTCATAATATTAAACATCTGGAAAATATTTACTGGTTGAAGAAGTGTGGGGTAAGACTACACGCATAACCACCAAAAATGCACTGTGTGGAAATAAAGACAATGATGATATAGTTCCTTTTCCAAACATATTTTAGGTATATGGCATAATTTTACTGCCCATTAAAAGACAAAAAATTATATGACATAATGACTGCTTATTCAGAATTCTCTAAAGAAATAATTATATTCACCACAGAGGTTTTACTTAGTTGAAGTCAGTCAGACCTCTCACGTAGTCCAGTCTTGGATGAATGTGTGGCTGTGTATATGTACACCGAAGTATTGAACATGCATGTACTTTACTGCTTCATCTTGTCATTACACTATCGACAGAAGAAAAAGGCTATTTTGGGATGCATTTGGAAAAGTTAAGCATCTATGCAGATTCATAGCAAACCTGTGCATAGATATGTAATGTGTAGTTGGATGAATTTTCAGTCCTTCTGTGTATCCTGGCTATATGTGTACACTAGCATCAAACCACACATCTGCATCTAAGTTGTTTAACATCTGTAGGAATATGGTAACTTCATGCACCTGTGTAGTTATATCCTTCATTTCCATTTATCTGAGAATGTAACTTCCTAACATATGTTCTTCCTCCTTTTAACATGCTCTTCCTCCTTGTAACTTGGCTTGTCTGTCACTTTGGGATAATTTCTCCAATTGTTTTAAGATATGCTTCTGTTCTTCTTTTTAACATTTTCCAGCTTTTTTACTTCCTTCTTCTAGGTGACTCAATGCTTTTGTCTTATTTTTATTAGTGCTCTACCACTCTCCACCCCTATCATTTATAGCCTAAATTTCCAATAATGCTTTTTTAAAGCCATTGAAACAGTGGGAAGTTAAAAGCAGCCGCCACTTTGTGAAAAGAAAGATCTATTATAAAGATGTTTATAAATCAGTTACTTTTCTGTTAACATTTCAAAATGCACATGAATTGGCACATTCCTGTTTTACGTACCAGGAATCCTGGTGGATTATTTTTTAATTCTGTGACATCCTTGTCCTGATGGGAATTTGTATACTGGGAGAAAATACTCTGGCAACCAGGCATACAATTTCTTACCGATAAACTTGAAAAAAATAAAAGAAAGGCTGAGAGTGGAAGAGAAATCACTTGGATCACAGAATTTAGAGAAGTCAGACATCTAGAAAGAGGATTTCTGGCTTATGTACAGACAGAAATGGAAGAAAGATGGAAGTGGTGGTAAGAGCGGGACCAAAAAAATGGGGCTTGTGGTGAGTAATCGGCTTCTGGAGCACTGCAGTGGAGAAAGGATTAATGTAGTCTTTCTTTAGAAGCATAGGCAGGTAAATAAGGTACCAGTCGGGAAACTTACATTTGGCTTTTACCATAGCATAACTGGCATTCCGTCTCCGGTTTTGATATCCACATTCAAAGAAGGCCATTGGTAAATAAGGAAAACCGTAAGAATTATTAAAGAACTGGAAAACATGCTTTATAATACCAAGTATAAGATGAGTCTTACTATCAAGCTGTTCTTTCTTACTGAAAGAAAAAAAATTAAAAAGGACAGATATAAAGGGAAGATTTTGGAAGGTATATGGGGAATAGGAATTTAACCACGGTCTCTTCAGTCTAGCAGGCCAAACTGCAACAAGATCCAGCAGCTTGAAGATGGAAATAAATCTTATACATACAGAATAGTTAAAACCACTTGAAGTGCCCCACACTTTGGTTGCTTGTACAAGGCAAAATTTTATAGTCAGTATACCACCAACGTATTCAACAGTACTACAGTTTTCTACAGGGCCCCAGAGTTTTGAAGAGCACTGGGGCATGCCCAGAATACTCCTAGAAGCTCACTCCACTGCCCCTTGAACTGGTGGTGACTGCAGTTGCTTATGGTCCTTTGGAGCAGCCGGTGTTTGGCAATCTTCCCTTATTCCAACTTCATTCGTATCAGTGAAGTTGACAGCTTCTCAGAGGTGGCCACTCTGAGATGACAGCTTGATAAAATTATTAAGAAAGACCTGCCTCCTGTTTTAAAATTAACACGTGCTCTCTCTCTGTTTCTTTGGACTTCATTTACTAGCTTTGTAATTTCTCAGGCTTTCTGAAAAGTAAAAATACTTTATTCAAGAAATGATTAATTTGGAAAAGGAAATAAACTCGCAGACATTTTCCATGTAATTCAGAACATTTGCTAAAATTTAAAACCTGCTTTGAATGAAATAAGGACTTTATACTAGCTCCTCAACAGTTATTTGGCACAGAGATACAGCTCAGGAGACAGTTCATATATGTGTTATGATTGAGAGAATAAGCTTTTGGGAGTCTCAAAAGGCAGAAACAGGCTGATTAAACAAGTGGAAATCGAATTCAGAAATAAGCAAACAAAAAATGAAGAAATGCATCATGAAAAATTTTACTTTCTGATCTCCTATGTAAAAAAACCCCTAAAATCTGTACCCTGCAGTCTGATCTGTATGGGCATGACTTCACCCAGTATTTAAATGGCTATAGATGACAGCCCCCATTTTATGTAATTTTGCACAATGAAATGGCAAGATCCACAAAAGTTAAATTCTTCTCTGTCTAGCTATGACAAAACCATGGATGAAAGCAGTGGCAGTTTCATAGGAGCAAGGCAAATAATTTAGGTTCTGAAAAGCTTCAGGACTTTTAATTTAGGGATTGTTCTCAAAAGACTCCAGCCTCCATTGAGGCTTATAAGAACTTAGAGCACTTATCAATTTGTTGTAGGTTCTCCGCAGTAGGCAAATCACTACAGTGCTTTACACAGCAAGAAATACTAAGTTTTTTTTGAGAACAGTGAAATAAAACACCATCTTCTGAAATCTTTCAAAATTTTAACAGACAAGTGCGGTATGAGAGAATGTGGTACAATTCACTGTGAAATACTATTGTCCTACCTTTAAGGAAGGATAGTAACAAAGCATGCAAAAAAGACCTACGTTATACATACTTGTTGGTATTCTTTGCATTTAGTACATTTGAACATTCACTGAGGATATTCAATATTTTGACCATGAGGATGCTTCCTTAGGAAACATCTGGTGCTAACTACAACTGGAAACAGCTTTCTAGAACAGATGGATCAGTGGTCTAGTACAATGATGTCTTTGTTCTCAGTGAGTAAATTTAGGCAGATGAAGAGGAAGGAAAGAGTACACACAGAGTGAGGTCAGAAAGCAGCATGTCTCAGAAAAGCGTCCACTCGATGAACAGAAAATTGCTGTTGCAAGATATGAATCAAAGATAAATGAAAAGAAGTAGAGGAGAAACAGCGTCCAGTTTTGTACTAACATATGTGTGAACAAAAGGATTCCCATGCTGTTTTTGTGGATCCCCATCATCTGCTTTGCAGGGGATGATGCAAAGTTCTGTCCTTAGTTCTCTTCCCGACACAAAATCTAGTCCCATCTGCAACCACATGTGCAACTACCATCTCTTTGTGGAAAACCTTTGGCCTCACCTCTGTGCTGCAGCCTTGTCATCGTCAATCTTGATGTATTTCTCCACCGTTTCCATTGGTAGTTTGGCTGTCAGTCTGAGATCAGCATGACTAAAGTAGGGCTCTCAGTCTTACCCTAGACATATCTAATACACTTGTAAGGTCCTTGTCATCTCAGTTGCGGTCACGGTTTCATCCTGTCAGGCCTTGGCTAAGGAATTGTGCAGCATTCTTTCTTACTCATTTGTGGTATTGCAGCCTTAGACAGATCTTGAGCTTTATGTCAACTTGGGCAGGCTATCAGTCTGGGCCAACTTACAGCTTATGGGGAGATTCAGGGAGCTGTTTTAGGCATTGGAACAGGCTGCCCAGGGAAGTGGTATGACCACAGTCCCTGGAAGTATTCAAAAAACATGTGGATGTGGTGCTTAGGGACATGGTGTAGAGCTGGACCAGGCAGTTAGGTTAACAGGTTGGACTCGATGATCTCAGAGGTCCTTTCCAATCGTAATGATTCTATGATTCTATGATTCCATAAAACAGAATCTACTGTGAACCCGTTCAATTTGCTTTTAACAAAAATGTATGTATGTAATTCTTGAAGAGTTTTGAAAGGTGTTGCAGGTTGAAAAATTGTTGATTGAACTGTGTTCTGCTGTCAAAGGGGGTTCAAAAGACAGTTGTGAGACATGCCTATTTTTTTCTGGAGCCTCTGCTATAAACAGTGTTCTTAGGTAGTGACTAATGAAAAATCTAGATCTGAGCTTAGAGCTACTAGAGACCTTTAGTATATTAACATACTGAGTAAGCATCAGAGAAAAGAGCTTCTACAAGAGGAGAGAGGCCGTTGTATTTAAATGCATGTGCTAGTCTGAGCTTGTGTTCAGCATGTCTAAGATTTCCACTTTCAAAAGGCCAATTCCTGTTGCTTTACGTTTTCTTTTTGAAAAGTGCAATATTGCAATATTTCTCACTCAGTCTCCTTTATCACTTGGATCTCAAAATACCTTCAGGGCTTACTCTCTACACTGTTCTCCTTGGTCTTTTCTCTCCTGCTGTCTAATCCACTGGCTCATCTGTGGCTTGCCTTTTTTCTGACGTTTTAGGCAAAGAAAAAAGACACATATCTTTTTCATTCTTTTGTGGGAGAGGTTGCTGTGCCTCCCACTCTGTGTACTAAACTGCGTTTCTTTAATTTAAGGAGCAAGGAACAACTTCATAAGAAATTATCACTTTTGGGGGCCAATCTGCAATGATATAGATGTAGTTTATATGGAAAAACTTTAGCTCAAGTGATTTTTTTCTTACAATGTATGTTCTATTCAATCATTTCTTATAAAAAGGGATTTGGGAAAAATTTTCGATACTTCTGTTTTTATCACCAGTGACCATATAATCAAATAGTCTCATTCTAAGATTTACACTAAACATTTTAGAAAAAATAGTGCAGTGACAAAGATCTTGATTTCTTAGCTGTTTAACTGTCCATTCAGCAGTTTAGCACCAACCTGAGCCTGCATATTCAGCAACTGTATTCTCTAATAATTCTGCTGCTAGTTAGTGAGAATAATAATTCAGAACCTGTTTGTAATTTTCCCAGCATATAGACGTGGAATTTATGCCATAGTTGGACCAAAGATCTGACACAGATAGATTACATTATAAAATCTTCTGTTTGGCATTTTCTGTTTCTTTGAGCATATTTATGTGTACAATATCTTGCTCTGATCTTTGTTCTACCTGTGTGGGTTTCTGTCCTTATACAAAATACACTCAGTGACATTTAAGGCGGGATTCAGTTCTGCTAACATTATACTGTACATGTCTAGCTCTGAGACTGTCCTCTAGATTTCCAAGATTAAATGGAAGAAATGGTCTTAATTCATGTAACCATTTAAAATATCTACTTTAAGACAAGGTAGTATGTCTAGAAGTACCTGTATTTTGAGATGCCTACTTTTGAGCAGATTAATCTTACACTGAATGTCAGACATTTTCAGCAGCAGAAAAGGTATTTTGTGAAACAACTACATACCTTATATTTTGGGGGATTTTTTCTTTACATTCAACTTGTGAGGAGGAACAATTTCTTCACTATATGCTTTGAGTTTTACCTGGCTATATTCAACTAGATATTTCTTCAAACTTGCTATTGTATCTTCAAGTGTCACATAGATCATGCATAAGTGACCAACTTCTGGGTTATTTTTGTTCAAGCTAATATTCCAGTCACTGGATGTAGCTGTCACTGTGTAGTGCCTGTGAATAATAAAATCTTCTTAGTGTTTGATCATCTGTGTGCAAAGTGCTGTATAGTAATTTTCATTGTACAGAACGCCTATCTTTTTCCCCCCTTTTAAGTACAACCTGTTTTTTTCTGCAGGTTTTTGCAGAAAGATTTTGCACTGTTGAAGTATAGTAGCTGTGTCCCAAGTCAGGACACTGCTTGTACTTTCATGAGTGTAAAACCCTCCAGTGCTGGTTCCTCCTAGGTTTTGTTTACAGAATACTCTATAGAGCTTTCAGTTTTATCTGTTCCCGCATCTGTACTTTTTTGTCCTAAGTGCATAAAAAAGTATTTTATTTTGCCTCGAAATACTTCAGACTGATGTAGTTATGTTCTAAAGTCTGGCAATTTTTAGTCATGTTTCTTAAATGTGAATTATTGTCTCTTTAAGCATTTATTTCTTCAGCAAAGGTTTTCTGATGTCCATTACAATCTTGTCTTGAATGACAGATTCTAAAGTTCCTCCAAAACTGCATGTCACACTCAGCAGTCTCAGATCTGTTATAATCATCTCAAAAGTATCTCCTTGCTGGATGCTCATATAAAATTGACATGGCTCAGAAGTATCACTCTTTCTAACTGTGCAATATTCCTGATACTTTTTGGCCCATTAATGTAACCTGCTTTTCTTTTTCACTTAGCCATACATTAGTAAACAAATATGGTAGTGCCGTATTAAAAAGCCTCACTCCTGTTCCTTGTTTTGTTCAGAAGAGCTCTGCTTACTCTGCAAATAAATCAGGTAGATAGATTGGTTTTGGAACATTTTGCATTTCTCTGGTACTTATCTAGAGAGTTCTAGTTGCAGCAGTAGCCTTAGCTGTATTTCACTCTTTGCATTTTCTTGGTTCTTGGTTTCTGTACACATTTATTTTTTTTGGTTTTTTTCCACTGACTTCTCGCTCATGTAGGATTCCCTGATGCCAACTAATGAGAAATCTCACATGTTACTTCTGAGAATATAGAGCCTTAATATTCTACCAGGTAGGCTAACAAACAGAGACAAGAACTTGAGAAGGAGCGGTAGTGATCTTTCCTGTGTAATGATACTAAATGGAACAATAACTGGTTTGAACCAGAGTATTTCAGCAGGTGACACATTTCACCCTGGTAGGTACTGGCTACCCAGCCAGTAGCTTTTAGAAGTGATACAATGTCCTTCAAGGGACAGACTGTGAAAAAACATTTTAAAATGCCCCTAAAAGATGTAATGGACATTTGGAACAGAATTGGGGGACATTGAGATTTTGATACATAACTAGGCTCCAGCTCAGCCGCTGCATTCCAATGGGTCCCGGTACTCTCCTGCTTAGGCAGTATTTAGGTGCCTAGATACATTTGGAAAACTGACCCACTGCCACTAAATTCTCACCTGCAGAAAGATCTGAGTGGGCGAAACCTGAAATTTCATAGGGGAGATAGATAGGTAGGAGAGCCTGTGCTGCCACAGGGCAGTACAGCTATTTGTCTGGTCTAATTTGCGATTTTAATGGTAATTTCTAATTCTGTCAAATCCTCTGCAAATTCAAGAGGCTACAGGATGGCATCACAACTGGAGTGGGAAACAGAGAGGTCAGAACTTCTTCACAGTCCTTTACATAGCAAGACTTATTTTCATTCCATTGCCAGGAATTGAAGCTGGGAGAAAGAAAGGAAGGCAAGTGTTACAGTAATGGGAAAAAATAGACACTGGTATTATAAATGAAGAGAAAAGAGTGTTCCTAAATCTTTTATACTTCTGTACATACAAAGGAAAAGTCTTCAGCAACAAAACATCCTTTTGCAAATAATTTTAATGTAGATATTTTAACAATCATCTTGCATAGTTTTGCAAAGAACATCACCATTTTCTAGTGACTGTCATTGGCTTTCATGCCATGAAATTCAGACCGATTACTCAAAAATGGTAGTACAATACATCAGAAACAAGTGTATCATCGTTTGAATATATGGAGTACAAAATCTTCAGGAGCCATTGCGTGCTTGGGTGATACAGCCTTGCGAAGGGCCTGCCAGAGCTGAGGAGCCTACTGATGAATAGTGACGATTGCCTGGGAAGGGGCCTCCACTGTGTTTCTTGCATCAGGCCCCTTTTCAACCATTGTTCACGAAAGTGCTGCAGATAATGTTCTGTCTTCACACTGGAACTTCATAAATATTTAAAGGAAAATTTAAATGTCATTGTGTAAGGTTACTCTTTGTTGGTGACAAGAAGCTTTCAACTGATATTTAATCAATTGTCGGACTCCCAGATTTCAGGTACTACGTGAAACTCGTTTTGCAGGAGTTATTCCGAGTATTGCATTGCTGAAGTCACTGTGAGTTGCAGTTTCTTGTGCAAGAGTTAAGTTTGGACTTTCTGTCATCTTATATTTGTAACGTTTTTCATTTACTCGTGTTATTTTTATGTATATTATCAGATTACCTAAGAAATAATGCACATTCCAATACCAGTCCCAGAATTACATGGTCTAATTTTGAAGCCATAAAATTTACTGTCTGAGTGATTCCATTAGGCACAGCTGCCATTAAGGAATGAAGACTCATCATGCCAAAATTTGTTTAAATGAACATAAATGCTAGTGATAATAAATAACTTGTCCTGAAAGTCACTCTGTTCACCAGCCATATTCCCTTCTTGCCACAACAAACTGGAGTAGATCAGAGCACTTGATCTTTAATAATGCTGAGCAAGACGGAGTTACCGTTACAGTGTTCAATAAGACGGGAAATATGTTCAGTATTTTGTTACTGTTATCACCTTTTCTGATCTATTATATTGCATACCTTGATTAGATCATATTGGCATTTTTAGCTCACATAATCTTATTATTAGAGGTATGGAAATGATGGTCTATTGATGATCTTGCATTTTAGAAGGCACTTTGTTGCTATCAAAACAATCCAGGAAAGAGTTTATATAGTAAACTTTAAATGTAGCAGAGGAAGGAAAGATTAAAACATAAGGATGGTTACCAGTCCCACATATCTGTTAATAATTTGCTTCTTAATTAGCTGTTAATATAAAACATAAGGATGGTTACCAATCTCACATATCCATTAATAATTTGCTTCTTAATTAGCTGCTAATATCAA
Organism: Platalea leucorodia; assembly: GCF_965183815.1. Taxonomy (NCBI): domain Eukaryota; kingdom Metazoa; phylum Chordata; class Aves; order Pelecaniformes; family Threskiornithidae; genus Platalea; species Platalea leucorodia. The sequence continues at coordinate 57,818,215 of NC_138823.1, read as the reverse complement.
GATACTTTTCTGTTTATGCTTTTAACTTGTGGGATTTCCTCCATTCCCAGGATGGTTGCTGACTTCTGCACGATATATGGAAGGCAGCTGTGAGTCTTTGGCTATGCTGTGTCTTTCCAACTAAGTATATTTCTTAGACTAAGAAAACTTCCCATGGTAGTCAAAGAAAGACCTCTGGTTAGACCATGACTGAAAATCAGGTTTCTTCCTAGAGTAGATAGCGTGCAATTTAGTAACCTTGCAGGATGTCAGAACCACTGCTTTTACCTTGACTGTATATTGTGTGTTAAAGAATTGGAAAATACCCAGGTACATCTCTTTAACACACTTTTATCTATCTATCTTTTACGTTCCTGTTGTGCAGGTTAACTCATGGAGTTTACATTATGCATATGTAGTTCTCAACTTCCAGCTTCATCAGATGCCTAATAGTACCTGAACTCAAGGCTTCATGGTGATTAGCAGCGTTGATTAGTATAGCTCCTATAAAACCAGAGGTCTTTGGACAAGATGCAAGACTCTCAAAACGAGCTTAGCTGTTCCAAGGGCGCAGTCAGCAGAACATGATTTTTAGATTTCACATGCATGATATTCAAAGCTAAAGCGAAGGAAATTGTGTACTAAAAATAGCTCCATGGCTAATATTGCAGCTGTATTAGTGCTGCGCTGTCTGACAAACCTGATCTACTATTTCAAGAAATTCCCTATTACATGGCTTTTGCAGGCAGGAATAGGAAAGAAAGAAATATGTTCACTGAAGTGGGAATTAATATAGGGTATCTTTTCTTGTTAGTTTTATTAGATGTATTATTGAAAAAACCTCTAGGGGTCACCTGAAGTGGAATTTTCAGTTCCTTAATATCCTGCTGCAGGGTCCCTGGGCTCTGGCAGGAAAAGGCTTGTCATAGGAGGGACATGTTCATTAGAATTTCATATTTTATTGTACTGAAGGAGCTGGAGACTTTTTTCCCTTTAAGCAAGATCCCTTCATTGCTTCATTGTTATGGGGACCAATACTACTTAATATCTTCATTAACGACATAGACAGTGGGATTGAGTGCACCCTCAGCAAGTTTGCAGATAATACCAAAGGGAGAGGTGCTGTTGATTCACTTGAGGGAAGGGATGATATCCAGAGGGATCTTGAAAGACTTGAGGAGTGGGCCCATGCGAACCTCATGAAGTTCAACAAGGCCAAGTGCAAGGTCCAGCACTTGGGTTGGGGCAATCCCCAATATCAATGCAGACTGGGGGATGAGTGGATTGAGAGCAGCCCTGCGGAGAAGGACTTGGGGGTACTGGTGGGTGAAAAACTGGACATGAGCTGGCAATGTGTGCTCACAGCCCAGAAAGCCAGTTGCATCCTGGGCTGCTGGCCACGCTTCTTTTGATGCAGCCCAGAGGTGGATGCAGTACTCCTGGTGGGGTCTATCCAGAGCAGAGTAGAGGGGCAGCTCTGGGGACCCCCAGCTCTGGGGTCCTCAGCATAAGAAAGACATGGACCTGTTAGAGCAGGTGCACAGGAGGGCCACAAATATGGTCAGAGGGCTGGAACACCTCTCCTGTGAAGAAAGGCTGAGAGAATTGGGGTTGTTCAGCCTAGAGAAGAGAAGGCTCCATGGACACCTTATTGCAGCCTTTCAGTGTATAAAGGGGGATTATAAGAAAGACAGAGAAAGACTCTTTACCAGGACCTGTAGTGAGAGGACAAGGAGCAATGATTTTAAACTGCAAGAGGGTAGATTTAGACTGGACATAAGAAAGAATTTTTTACATTGAGGGTGGTGAACAGGTTGCCCAGAGAAGTTGTGGCTGCTCCCTCCCTGGAAGTGCCCAAGGCCAGGTTGCATGGGGCTTTGAGCAACCTGGTCTAATGGAAGATGTCCCTGCCCATGGCAGGGGGGTTGGACTAGGTGACCTTTAAAGGTCCCTTCCAACCCAAACCATTCCGTGATTCTGTGATTCTATGATCAAGGCAGGTGACCATCAGCTTCCACTCTAATTTTCTGTATAATCAGAATGAATGGGTTAGAAGAAGTCTAAGGACAAATCCTGCATGAACACAAGAACAGATGAGAGACAAAGATAGCAATGTCCTTTTCTGTGAATGGCAATGCAAAACGCTTTTTGCTCTTATACTTCTTGTTTCCTTCACCTTCTCAGCACTGAGTGCTCCTGCCTGTGGGAATGGGTCTGGCTATCCAAAGAAAAGTTTTTGGGCTTCTATGGAGGGGAAACATGTAGATGGGCATGTTTGGAGAGTAGAAGCTAGGAACAATGAATGCCTCCCACCTTTCTTGTGTCCACAGTCAAGTTCTCTTTACCTGTTTCCTTTCTGCATTCCCTTTGTGGAGTGTTGACATCTTGCTTCTGCACAAGAACAGAGCAGAGCTCTTAAAGGGCTTGAAGAGCTCAACCTTCTTCACCTGTTTTTTCAGCTTACTTTATCTTCTTCTTGGGGATTTGACAAATTTCCGGACCTCTCTGTCCCCAGCATCCTCATGCTCCTCTGCTAATGCCTCCTCTCATCCCATCAGCTCAGCCAACAATAGCAAAGAAACAAGGAGCAGAGAAAGTGAGGAATAAGCTTAAACTCATGGCACAAGAACAGGAACCAGTGCCACACAGAGGAAAGCTGCTTGTGAAGCTTGTAAAGTAGGGAAGAACTACTGAATTGCCTAGGTAATGGGGAAGGGCAAAATAATTACTTGGTATTTATTTGTTGAATTTTTAGATACATTCACAAATATTTAGGCATAGCTAGCAAAGAGAATTGAGGAGGGAAGGAAATAGAAACGAAAGGTAATAATTTTTTCCTTCTTCCTCCATTCCTTTAATGTATCTCCCCTAAACCTGCTTGATATTTGCGAAAATTTTTATCCTTCACTCACTTCTTCCCTGCCCTGATCAATCTCCTTTTTTTGTGCGGTAGGTTATACGGCAGAGCAGTGTCTTTCAAATGTTTGAAAAGAAGTTCTTTTCCTTAAGTCTTGCTGCCAGTATCTTGAGTATGAGACCCCTGGACTTAAATCCACACTGCACATGTTTCTTTTTTAAAACTTCTCTGCAATTAAAAAAAATGTTGATTTACAATTAGTAACTTTACTGTTAGCATGCAGCTTGAATTCCCATTCTCCATCTAAAAAAGTCAATTAAGCTGTCAGTTACCACTTCTCAGACAAAATGGCAGCAGTTCAATTTCTTCAGGTCTGGGGAATATGCAATAGCTGTAATTACTGTCTACAAGTGTTTACATCAGCCAAAGAACTATTAGCCTCCTTTAATTGCTGGTAGCAACTCAGTTTCCCCATCTCAGACAATTAATACAGTCTGTTCTCACCCCACAGCAGTCTGTGATGACCCGCTTTGAACTTTTTCATGGGCCCTTAGGGGCCATGTTTGTGAAACGCAGAGACTGAAAGAAGTCAAAGTGGTATTATGGAACAGAAAAGAAAACGGCTCTACAGTGTGCTCTGTCAAGGAAAGAGGTATCCCAAACTGCTGCAACACTTGCCTCGTTTTCACTAACTAGAATTAGGACAGTCCAAATAAGAGCTTCAAAATCTTCGCCTTAGGTGTGGGTAGAGGACCCAGGACCATGTGTGATGTGCCAGAACTTCTTTTTTCTCAGGTCTCACCTAACACCACCAAAGGCTGTATTTTTATGATATTCTGTGGTGAAATACATCGCTGCTTCTTTTTTTTTTAATCTTTCTTCTTTTTTTCTTTTCTTGACTATGTTGTCTTTATATTATAAGTCATTATAATTCACAAGCTTTAAGAAAACTTTAATTATGGAAGTTTTAATTTCAGGATGAGGAAGGACCTGCTTTGCAAATTGTGATGTAATTCAATAATGAATGGGTAGCCAGTGGTGACAGGATGATGCAAGTGAAAGTTTTGGTCTCATCAACACATATTTGACTTGTGTGAATATGCTGGCAGAGGGAGGGTGAAATCAAACTGGCTTTAATGTTGTTTTCTTCAGTCAGTTAGCTGCTGTCTGTCAATATGCTGTCCTCTGTAACACCTCGGCATCAGCAACATGCTAAGCTCCACCTCTTCTCTTCCAAACTATGAAGTACTTTTGTTCAGACTATATGGATGGCATTTCTATCTGGAGTAGGGCACAAACTAAAATTTTTCATTTACGATCCATTTGTTCTAAGAGCTGATATTGTACTGTGATTATTTCTTGCTCTTTGATGCCATTTTGGGGGGCAATGGAGGTAATGGGAATATACCGCGGGGTATTTTAATGGCAGTTTGGTGAATAGCTTCTAATTCCCAGTCCCTTTTTGAATTAGCTTTACTTTGCTGGGGCCTGTTTAAAAGTAATGGATATAAATGTAAAACAACAATATCCATGTTCCTCTGTATCTTATCCTCTCAGAGGCAGAAATCAATCTCTGCTCCTTAGTTCAAATGTTTGATAGTAATGCAAGATAGACATAAAAGTGGCTTGATCTCTTATTGCTTTCCTGTCTCTGTCTAGCTTTCCATCTGGAAAAATATTTAATAATCAATTTTCAAAACAGTTGTTGAAAGGCTCCCTTGATTCCCTTCTACAGGTGAGAGAACATAGAGATGACCTTGTCAGACTGAAGTATCCTGGTGCTGCCATCAAAAAAACTCATCTGATGCAGCAAAGTGCCAAAGTGTTTTGGCTATGCATAGGGAGAAGCTTTTGTTTTTCTTATGACTGTATAAGGGATTATTGGCCCAGGCTTGAGAACCTGGCAGGGAGAATTTCTATATTCTGGATAAATGTCAAAATATAAGCAAATCCCCACACAACATACTGTAGATTCCTGGTTACTGTTGCTGGCTGCTACTGAAGTTCATTTTATTTCACTATGACCTAGAAATGATTCCAGCAATAATCTGATACCGCCTCCCCCACCACACATATCCACCCTGGAACTCAAAGCAAACTATTTGCTTTCTACGACAGTACATAAAGACCATTTCCCATAGGCTTGAACTGTTATATACCCTTTTATGTAATGGTCTATGGTACATGAATCAGATTCTGACTGGGAGAAATCTCCAATGCGAATGAATTTCAAAATGAACATTTATATTCAGTTGTGAAATTCCTGCTTAATGTTTATGTACTGGAGTTGCTGTATTGTGATTTAGTTGCAGAAATACACTCAAACTTCTGAGGAAAAACTCATGATATAGCTAGTGCTGCCATGGATGGATCTTTTGTGAACTTTCCCATCCCTCTTGTTGAAGTAGAAGGAAGTAACCAGACTTTTCTCTTCCAGGGCAGGTCCTTCCTCATCCTGAAATTAAAACTTCCATAATCAAAGTTTTCTTAAAGCTTGTGAATTATAATGACTTATAAGATTCTTTGCTGCTTTGAAATCAAAAAATCTATGTATGTGATGAACAAAAAAGCCTTCCTTTAATTCCAAAGTTTATATTCAATTTTATGGACCCTTGCTTTTTCCAAAAAAGCAACCAAGACTTATCAGAGGAATGAAAACTCTTCTGAGACACTTAGAGGATGGGCAATGGTGGGATGGAAGGCGGAATCGGGGCAACAGCAACATACTGGTGGGGTTCCTGGGAACCGCTCAGCCTCCAGTTTGGGCACCAGGATATTGTTCTGAGCATTAATTTAAAGGCTATAAGGCCAAGATATTGAGCACTGTGGAAGCTTTCAAGTAGCAACAGTGAGGTGGAAATGGGTATAATGCTTTATCATGTGGAATGGGAAAGATCAGCTAAGTTTTTAGAAGTTTCCCCATATAAAAGCCTGCAAAGAAATAAAGCATCTCTTAGGATACTAAGAGGCTAGAAGCATTTTCTCCAGCCTTAAACTGCCAGTCATGAAAGCACAGCACAGTTCAAACATAAACCCTGAACTAAAACTAAAAAGCTCATGAGTAACACTGAGCTGGGTTTCAAGACCCTACACGTGTTGCCCAGTAGTGTTGCTGCTAGTAACAGTCTACAGGCTTAATAGTAATTGTGCAAAGACCCCCTCCTGGCCTGTTGCGTTCATTATCAACTTCTTACATGGACTTGCTCTGTGAGCCAGAGCTTGATACTAACTGTCTGTCATTATGATGTGGTGTATAAATGTGGGATAATAGTAAAGGTCTAGAAAATATGAGCTGAGGTTGGAAACGGGTCTCAGGAGTACAAGCAACTCACTGGTACTCAAGTACTGGACACTGAAGAGTATCATTAAGAGCTACGAGAAACTGCTTTAGGGATAACAAAGAAAATAAGCAGCAGTGAAGCAAGAAAACATAGCTGAGCAATAGGATAAGGCACCTAATGCAGCCTGGGAAGGCAACACCCTCAAGCATCAGGCAGCACATAGATGAGGGATGGAAGTGCCTAGAAGCTCAAACGCCTTATGAAGGGACAAGACATCAAATGTGGGTGGGAGGTGGGGGAAATGACTCTGCTTAGACTGTCTAGAGCTGTCGATGGGGTGGGCTGCCTACTCTCTCTGCCTGCTTCTAGGGCCCTGGGTCTCCTTCTGTCTGCCTGCCCACCACAAGAACCCTGACTCTTCAAGGACCATTTTGACTTGCCAGCTGATCATTTGGGACTGTGTACAATCGCATGATGGTACATCTGCATGTGTGTTGTTTCTCACAGATTCTGCTCTGTAATGCTCTAACCCCTCAATAGAGCATTACTGCATATAAACTTTATTTTGCTAGTTACTATTAACTATGGTTTGGGACTGAACATTAAGTTCATACAAGGGAAATGACAATGGTGGTAGTATGTGTATAGTATTGTTCAAAGATATACATACTGTACATTTTCTCCTTTTGTTTTAATAAACCCCGAGGGTGAGTCTGCCACTATGAAAGTGGGAAATTTAAGAGGTTGGTTCTTTCTTACTCACCCAGTCTATGCCAGCAGGTCTGCAAGCTTTACCCTGAACATTCATTTGGTTAGGAGTCTGAAAAAGATCAGCATTGACAAGAAAGACAGTACTACTGAACATATTTACCCAAAGCTTGTCTAATTTTCAGTAGGGATACTCGGGTTTTCTTCTTTTGTCTTCACTCCCTTTTGATATGTTGTGTAGAAAAATGCAGGACCTACTTATATTAGACTACTTTAGATGTCTCCATATGAATATTTGGAACGCAAATTGAAAATAATTTGAGCCATCTTTTCTGGGCATACTACTCACTTATATTTTTGATTCATTTTTTAATACTGTGAAAGATCATTGCTCATTTTTGCTTGGTGTTTTTTGTTTTTTGCTTTTTTGTGTGTGTGCGTGTGTGTTTTGTTTTACTTGTGCCACTACCCAGCAGTATCTAATAAAAACCAATGCTTACATAGGAAAAGTATCTCTGATTCCCCTAAAAGGAATTCTGTGTTCTGAGACACCAGACAGTTTTGGAACCACAAGTTTTTATGCAAAATGAGATTTGAAAATAAGTCATTTTTACAAATGAGACAAAACCTTCAAGTTTGAGAAATCAGTTTCATAAGAAAGCGTTTTAGAATAAATTGTTAAAACTAATACATTCTTCCAAAACTTTCGTAAAAATGGAAACAGTGTGGATGGCTGCAATGCAAATAATTAAGATTAATATCTGACTACTTCTTCAGTGGCTGTGAACAGTGGACATTTTTCCAGGTGGACAATATAGCAGATTTGGCATGTTTCTAATAAAAGGAAGTAATGAATAAATCTGAACAGCAGTTGTGGTACAAGTCTAAAGAGCAGGAAGGATAAGTTTATTAATAGTTTCAGTGCACAGTTAAAAACCTTTGTAAATTGGACAAAGGATTTGCTTTCCAATAATGTCCTATGTGCTAACGGTGATCATCTCTGTTCATATTTAAAAAAAAAAATGCCAAGAGGAAAGAGGAACTTCAAAGTTATTGCACACCTTTTTGTCAGTAACAGGTTCTATTATTTTATTAGAAAAAAAGACTTCTTTACCTCCCTTAGGCTCCTGTCTGGATAAGATTTGGATCAGACAGATGAGTAATCCTGATTTGTAGCAGTCTTGGTGTTGTGATTATAAAGGCATAACTAAAAGTGCTCCACCATTCAATAGCAGACAAAAAAATGATTTATGTAGATCTTCTAGTTCTGTAATGTGTCAGTTCAAAAGGGAATCTATTGTTCCGTTCCTGCTGGAAAACCTTTATGTAGGTGATAACACTACATAAAGAAATTGGGTTTAGCTTCCAGAGTTAGTTCCTTGGCTGCTAATGAAAGACACATGTAAATAATGAAGATTATTTTTTGCTTTAAGAAGTTAACATGACATTTGTGTCATATATAATATGCTTTGTACCTAATTGTTTTGAATTTCATTCAGCCATTCTCATGCTATGTGGCTTGTTGGCAGAGAGCTTAAGCAATGTGGTAAAACAATCATGTTCAATACCTAGGTACCAAAATTGGAGAAGTGCAGTCCAAATTTCTTATGTTCAAAGATGGAAAAATTGTGTGGCATTATATACTAGGGTGTCTTCTAGCAAGATTGTGGTTTGGCTTCTACTTTCTCTCTGTTGCTGGCTCAGTCTTCTGATTTTAAGATTTTATTTAAAAATAGTTTTTACTATATTTTAATTAGGTTGTTTAAAGATGTTTTTACTTTGTGCTTGAACTTTTAGGTGGGCTTGTTTTATAATAATTTTACATTTTAGTTTCTTAGTATTTATTTTAGCTTGCGTACTATTAAGAACGCCAGTTTCCAGCAGCCAGGCCAAGTTTCCAGAAGTGTTCAATAGTTTCATGTGACACAATTTTTGGGTGACCTATCTGAGATACTTTGTTCTCAGAAACATCTAGACCCTTAGCTGCTATTGAAACCAAGTATTAAGGAAGTGTGTTAGACGCAAGTGTGTCAGCTCACTCTGGATGTCAGAGGGGTTCCTTTAATCTGTTGCTGAACACTAACCTACCCCAATTCCTGCTCCTGACTGGGTGAAATTGATTCCAAAATCATGATAATATTTGACTACTTATGCAGCTCCCAAGGGTTTGGTCATGCGTCAATAGATCATATCAGCAAATACAGAAGACTCACTGGTTTGTTCCTCATCCTTTTATTTTTTTTGTTTCATGTGGGCACATACTCACACCTGCATGCATATCTATTAGAGATCAGTAGACACTGGACTATTAACTGTTACTTAGATTATGGAACAGTCACTTGCTTTTAAAATTCATTGCCAGTAGAAGTAAGGAATGTGCCAACATTGGGGACTTTTAAATCTAAATTTAGAAGCTACTTATTTCATTCACCATTTTTAAAATATTTGTTTTGGGTCTAGCCTGTGGCTTGGCAGTTGTACGTGGCATGCTTCGGTGTGAGGAAATCAACTTTCAGAAAGACTAAAATTTACTGGGTCTCCAGAATTCAGTTTGAGAACTGAACTTGGGTTCTAATTTAGGATCCCCAGCTTGCTCTTTTCTTGGATTGCATTGAGCCCATGCAAGCCTGGTGTCTGGGGACAGCCCCAGAGCGTGGGTTCTCTAGGGAGAACCTTTCTCCCCTAAAGTAAGCAGTGCATTTCCAGAGTGTGCTAATCTTCACCTGTGGTCATTTTTTTTAATAGCACATTGAATATGCAGCTTGCTCTTGGGTAACTTGGATTGAATATGCAAAAGAAGGGGGAGGGAGAAGGAAAAAAAACCCTACCTTTTAGCTAGTTCAGAAACAACTGAACCTTCATACATCAACCAACCAGCCTTTATTGTCAGCAGCTGCTCTGTTAGGAAAAGTGATGTGGAAAAGGGACACTGTAAAACTAAATACGAAGGCTATGTTAATAAGCTATTAGAGGACACACAATTATGATCACAAAAAGGCAAGATATTTAATAGTTAAATGTTTTTGAGTAACACTAAACCAGCAGTACTCAACCTCCTGCCTATTTATTTATATATACTTAATGCTATAAATAGTAATATGTATGTATGTAACTTTAAAGCCGGGTAACATGCAATGTTTCTGAATTATTATTACTATTAAATATTGAAATTTTAATACAATCCTAACTGGCATAGTCTCTGTTCTTCTTCCACTGACTTTCCTTTTAATCTCTTTCTCTCCTAGCCTTTTAGAAGTCGGTTCAATATACTGGGTTATATGCCCTGTCTGAGGCTTTCCTGAGCAGTTGCAATAAGGTGGTGTGATAGCTCTTTGAATGCCATCGTCAGTCCCTAGTATATTTAGCTGTCTACTGAAGATAAGTTAGCGATCATGGGTGAGTAGCACAATGGTGTCCCTATGTCATGGCAGAAGCCAAAATAGCCTGACAAATAGCAGAACCTTTCAGAGTTTCAAAATGGGCAGCTTTTGTAATGTTTAGCATGTGTTCTGTGATCGGCTGCATCCACATCAGAGTGTGTCATTGGCTAGGAGGAAGCATGGGCTTGTTTTCATTAGGCTTTGAAATGGTTTATTACCAGTATACTGTCAGGTTTTAATACAATGAAAAAGTAGTAGTCAGCTCTCCTGAGACACACTGATCTCGGGTGAAAACAGGACATCTGGAGGGAGAATATCTGAGCAAGTGGCAGGTGCTATTTAGCTGATGCAGCAAGATTTTGCTAGTCAATATTAGCCTTGACACGCTTCCCTCCTGGGCTGTTGGGCTACAGCCTTGCTGCCGGATACCACCAGATAACATCACTCTTGGCTCTAGCTGGAGATAAGAGTAAGAAATCTGTCTGATAAAATCCAGGAGGAACTGGGTGCATGAGGGGGAGGGGAAGTTATGACCAACCAGGTTACATTAACAACAATCCTTTAAAAAGAAAAAAAAAAAGATCTTTGTGGAGGAAAGCACGATTAACACTTGCTTAGATTCACAGTGTGTGAATCTATAATATTCAAAGGCATGGAATTAATTGCTTGATATTTTTCACTGAGGACATGTTCGTGTACTCCTGGAATTACGATTATTATTTTTCTTTTAAAAACCCCACTCTTTAATAGCTGTGGTTTTCTAAAGAGAGTCATATTGAAAATTGAATTGACAGGTCTTCATTCTCTTCCTGAAGTCATCACCCATATTCCAGAGGGAATTTCTACAGTTTGGCCAAACATTAGACATTAAATATTTAATGCAGAAGAGAAGCAATTCAGAAATACTTGGAAACAGTCTTGTACCTTATAGCAATTACGATCTCCCTGAGCTACCCTTAAACAAAGAGCTTTGTTCTTTTAAAGCAATTACCAGAAGTTTTTAAAAAAACAAAACCAAGAGAAAAAACAATGCAACACACAGAGCAAACCTTCTAATGCCAGTAAACTTTAAAAGGGCACACTTTCCTCCAGAAAGTGGTTTCTGTCATAGGCACTATACGAATAGCTGGTTATCCTACATGTGATTCACATTACAAAAGGAATAGCCCTTACTCAAGCAGTTTTCTTGAACTTACAAAAAATATTTCAGTCTTGCATTTGCAGTAGTAACACAGGAAAAATAAAACAATACTCATGCATCATTTGTTTGCTCTGAAATGGAAAACATTTTAGGTGTTGTCCACTGGATGCATATCCTGTACCTTGTTTAAATGCTGTGACTTGAACAGTGTTTGTTATGTCCACATATGCAAAAAGCTGAGACAGTTTTACAGACACGGACAGCTTAGGTTTTCTTTCTTATTTTCTGTTCCTCCTATTCCGTGTGCTATAGACTAAATTTTTGAGCCTGTAGATTTTTAGAGTTTGACAACATTGACCAGAATAAACGTACTTTAGTCTCAAGCCTTTCTTTAAATGCCAATAACTTTCAAGGATAGATAAGCGCTAAGGCATGCGATTAACTCCCTACGAGTTTCTTTACACTCCAAAGTTAACACAGAAGAAGGTTCTGTGCTGAGTTGGCTGCAGTTTAGTAGGGCGTTGGCCGTAAGGCAGTTGCAGGCAGTATATCTAGTTAGTCGGTGTAGTCGTCCCATGAAGCTGAATGGTAGTGTACTCCTGGGCATTCGTATAACGTATTTCCTCAAGCTAGGACAAGCATCAGGCACCCTACTGAAGTATGAGCTGTTCAACCATATGGAATGTCAGGCTCATAGGCCTATGATTGTAGACAAATTGGGTTATCGCCTGCTGCTCTACAGATATTTAGACTCATTTTCTCGTCAGGTAATAACTTCACCAATGCTCTCTCAGGTGGACCATGATCTTAATTTCCGAATGACACAAACACTGCTGGTTATTTTTTAAAGCACTAATTTTCTTTGCATGTTAAAATGTTTAGTGCTCATATTCTGCCAGCACATATCACCCTTTGGATCTGTCTTTGTTTCCCAGGAACTTGTTTCTCACCTCTTGTTTTGGAATCTTCTGGGAGAAATCTAGGAGTGTCAAGTATCCCCTGCATCCAGTCATGAATACCATCTTGACTTCTCTCTTGACACCCATTTCTTCAAGAAGGAACATACGTTCGTGCTGTTCTGTCAGCTCCATTCTCAGCTTTCTTCCCTTTGGCGCTGATTTCATCTGTCACTCAAAAACCCTGTGTGCCTTCTACCCTTGTTACACAAGGAAATCAGCACACAAGTTTGCTAGACCTTCAGAATATACAGGGCAAGCTTAGACTTTTTCCCACTATCAGTGGATCCAGGAGGCCAGGCCACGTCCAGGGCAGGAAACTGTTCTTCATGTACGTACTGTGCAATATAGAACAAAAATAGAAGCCTGGCCTGAAACATTTACGAGCTAAGACTAAAGTAAGAGTCACCTGATGTTTAGAGACATGGAAAGGTGGAAAGAGGGAGCACAGAATAAGCCAGCCACAAGATACTACTAATCACTCTGAACAGCAGTGGTAGCAACAGACGTGTTTTGTGCCCCTTTACAAAGTGTTGACAGCATTGCAGGGAGAGACAGCTTTTGGGAGGAACATCTTTAGGGAGAGACCTGAAAGGCAATTAGTGAATGTTTATATGGTGTTCCCCTGACATGAAGGTGATAGCTCTGAAAAACAGCTCCATGGACAGTTATCTACTTTTGGTACTGAATGAGAGATGAAGAAGGAACAGGCTGTAAATCTACCTAGGGTGAAATCACCGACAGCCAAAGCAGCAGAAAAGGAGTGTGTCAGTGGAGAGAAGCAACAGGAGAGCTGAAACAGCTAATGCTAAGAAAGCGATCATTGCAGCTGTCGTCTGAATAGCCATGAGGTTTTGCATTTGGTCAGGAAAGACGGAGCTGAAGAAGGGATCTGGGAGTCAAGTACAGTTAAATCTCTACTTGAATGTGTGGATGTAAATCTTTGCAAGATCAGGACCTTAACGGTTTCTATATGAAACAGATGATTGTTAATCTTGCTCAAATTACACATCTGATCACTGAAGTTCCATTGGAAAATTAAAATTATTCCATTTGGCTAATGTTGTTAGACTTAGGGGTATATATTTTTTTTATCCAAACCTTGATGTTTCTAAAGTTATGTTCTAGCAACATTTCATATTTGTCCAAAATGTGTTATTGGGAAGTAAAAAGATCAGCTCTACTTTTTGCAGGGGTGGGTGGGTTATTATTCAGGTTTACTAAATAGTCTTCTTCACTCTGTTTCCATGGTATATAAGTTATTTGTTTTTGAATGTTTTGGATCATGTTTGTCTGTATAATCAAGCATAATTCATTATGTAGAAGCATTAACTTTTCCAGTGTCGACAGTGCAACTCTGAATTCACACCTTACATGGCAACATCATCTCCATGTTATTAGCATTCTCTCATGTTTTCTAACCTGCTTAGCACTCCCTCTCATTTATTTGAAGATGAGGTAGCTATCCTACAATTAAAGTTAGATGTCAGGCATGCTGATAGGAGATATGCAGAATCATATAGAGAATAGAAGAAAAAACACGGACAGGAGTGAGGGAAAGCCAGTGATAAAATGAAGGAAATTTTGTGAGACCATGCAACTGATTGCAGGGGAAACCTGTCTTGTCCTTTACCATTATGACCTCTTGGCCTGGATTTTGTAGAATGGCTCAGTGGACTAAATCTAAACTGACTTTTCTTCTTTGAGAGCAGGGAAGAAAATTTGACTGGAGCAGTGGCCTTTACCTGCGGGATAGACTCGGCTCCCTTCTGGGGATTTAGTAAAGGGATACTGTATTGATTATGACATTTACAGTCAGAACTCGGTAAGGCTTTAACACTGACAGTTTACCTGTAAGTGGCTACCAAAGTATGATCAGCTTAAAATCGCCAGGAGGACAGCAGTAGTATTACTGAGCATACCTCCCTCCATCAGAACCAAGGGCTCACCTTATCATTGCAAGGTGAGCTGGAGACAGACTGTGAACTTCAAAAGTAATAGGTATTCCTGAGCAATACCCTTTTTAGATGAACCCCATGAAATATTACACTATTCATGTTGCAAAAAAATGTGGTAACTTTTGTTATGTTAAAACATAAAATGTGGAACAGCCAAGCTGCGGCAAAATTGCTCTCGCACTAATTAAATGTGGGACTATACAAGTTGTGTATGAACCCAAAAGGGAGACAGTCAATCCAAATTAAGAAAACAGCAACAAATCAACAGTTTTGCAGCAAGCATTTCAGTGATATTCACAGAGAACTTTTCCCAGAAATGCTGGCTTGTAAATCACTGCTGTGAAGGAACAATAGTAACTTCCAATAGCACGTTGCTGGCACAGCTTTAATATATCCTGATCTTGTAATGATATGTACAGTACCTTACATCTTCATTTTGAAAACCCATTATGCCCGCTGGGGGAGGGGGTCAGGAGACTAGCGAAGAATGAGATATTAGTGATTTTTCCATTGTACCTGTAGGTATGCTTTGAAACAAAGTACTTGAAAACTTTCATCGCTTTCTTGTAATAAAAATAAAAACATTTCTACTTTAAACTTGCCAGAAAAAATGTGGAGAGCAAGTGCTCTCGTCAGTACCAAAACCTGAAGTGTCTACATTTGTGACATGCCTCAGTGCTAGTGGCAAGAAATGTGGGACCGAGGCACTGACCTATAAAAGCAATAGTTAACTTTCTCAGGTAGAAGAGAATGGATTTCCTGAAGTGGGTAAGGTTAACAACTAGAAAGGTACTTGTTCTGGGTCTGACTGGGATGGAGAACGTTTTCTTCATAGCAGCACATATGGTGCTGTGTTTTGGATCTGTGGCCAAAACAGCGTTGATAACACACCAGTGTTTTGGCTATTGCTGAGCATTACACAGCGTCACGGCTTTTTCTTTTTCCCACTCTGCTCCTCTAGGGAGTAGGCTGGGGGTGGGAAAGAAGTTGGGTGAGGACGCAGCGGGGACAGCTGACCCGAACTGACCGAAGGGCTATTCCATGCCATGTAACATCGTGCTCAGCAATAAAAACTCAGGGGGGGAGGCTTTGGGGGAGGTAGCCATTGCTTTGAGACTGGCTGAACATTGGTCTGCTTGTGGGAGGCGGTGAGTGATTGCCTTTGCACCATTTTTTCCCTTTCTTTTTCTTTCACTTATTAAACTGCCCTTATCTCGTCTCATGAGTTTCCTTGCTTTGCTGTGGCTATTCTCTCCCCCTGCCTGCTGGGTAACTGAACTATTGCCTAAAAGCAGCTGTGCTACCTATATGATCTTAAATGTCCTGAGTGCAAAAAGGAGCCTTCCAGGAGACAACACTACCCCTTGTAGCATTTTTGTCTTTATGCAAAACATGAAATTTGTCAGGATCATCATATACCTGAACTGCCAGTTACTGAACTGAGTAAGACCTTCCAGGTATGGGTAGGCCGTATGCCTTCCAGAAATGAGTTTTAACAGGTAGTTTCCCTACTACCTTGCTAGTTCTCACTTGCAAATTTAAACTTGTCCAACTGTGTTCAAGACACATTCCATTTACACATGCTCTGGAGCCCTCTTTGTAACTGGGATATCAGCACAGATTCCCAGGGTGGGTTACTGAATGCCCGTCATGTGTTTTTAATGGTCTCACTTTCCCACAGGCCAGAAGTGGGTGCAGCACAGTGCTTTGTTTTGCCACGCGTAAAATGTCAGCATACTTCAGGATATAGGCCATGCCCAGCTCTGTACTCGCTTCGCATACACTCAGTATATTATTCAGATTGTCCAAATGCCTAAGACAATGAGCTGTAGGAAAAGCCTGTCTCAAATAAACCAGGGGAGGCAATGTTATATGAATTATTGTAAAAGTCATATGCAACCTGTTAAGATTCTGTTCTGCTGGCTTATTTTCGAACTAAAGCCAATTAAATCAAATTTTTTTTAATGTGGAGTTACTGGACCTGTCATGACAACTTTAACCCTGAATTTGTTAATGCTTTATGGTTAAATTCTCAGCATTAGATTTAATTTCTTTATGACTTTAACATCACATCTAATCACAGTTCTGTCATGTTTTGGACCACTGAACCTCGGGCTTCTGATTCTGTTCTATTGCAAACTGCGCAGGCAATCCTCACTACACTACTGTTTTTTCAAAAAAAAAGACTTTTAACACAGCCATTAAAAAAGTGAACTACTTTTATGGAAAAAGCTATCAAACAGTTTATATGTTATAAAGAAACAGAAATATTACATGGTGCCTGCATGTTCCATATGTAATAATCCGGCTCTTTAAAAAAAAACCACACAGGCACCAAATTTTTTTATGTTTAAATTACTATGTCCTGTGAATACTAGAAATAATACGTTTTCTAATAACCTTTTTACTACTACATTTTGACCCAGCCATGGTGAGCTTTAATACTTTCGCTATATCTTAGAATCAGAAAATCAAACAAAAACCTTATTTAAATTGCATTTTGTCACCAGGTCCCAATTCTGGCAAGCACATTAACTTACATTCTGCTCCATGCCTGTCATCAGAGTACTTATCTTTTGTCTGTTAACTCAGTTCTAGTCACAAGGTTTTTGTAGATTATCTTATCAATACAAGATAACAGAATCCTTGAAAATAATTACTTGGGTATGGAACTGAATGAATGGATTTTGTACAGAAGGAAAAACAAATGCAATAAAAATAAACATAAAGTAATAATTTGTTGTCCAATGTTTGAGGCATTCTGGGAACATTAATACTATTTCATATTTGCAAAGTGCAAATATAATTCAGCAGGCCAGCAGAGTGCCCAGGATGTCAGAGTTCTTCATTCACCCCTTGATACGGTATGTAGCAGTAAGACAATTACAGCCTCAAAACCAGAAATGAACTTGGGTTTGAGCTTCAAATTCTAATTTTCCAGTCTTCAGTGTGATTTTGGATAGAAAGCTACATGCTGACTGACAGAACCTTCTCCTCTATGAAAACAGGTGGCTGAGGTGCAGCTATGCCTCCTCCTATCACACCCTGCTCCTCCCCGAGGAGCTGTCATGACTAGCCTTGATCAATGCGTCTAACGCTCCCCGATGCAACAGGCTAGAAACAAACTTTCACTGTAGTGCTTTCTCTTTGCACACTTCCCATGGCAAAATGTCAATCCTGTCCTGAAACAAATCTTATCCTTTTGAACATTCTTCAGTGAGATTTTCTTTTCTATTTACACCTGAAGGCTACCAGACAATGACATGCCTTGCCTTCTTCTGCATTATATCTAGGAATGGTCAGTTAGTCTTTGGCCAAGAACTATTCCAAGTAGTTCATGTTCCACCACAAACTCTGGAGCTATGCTTTTGGTCTTCAAATTTAATGTTCTTCAATTTAACACAAAAGTAGTATTGTATTAACATATTCTTTATGAGGTCTGCCTCTGAAATGGCTGCTGTCTGTGGGAAAAGCCCAGTTGCTCAACATGTTGCCCCGGTCCTTTCAGCAGCATGACTGAAATTGATTTTTTTCTACTCTTGTAGAGCCTCAGAAACAAGATGTGTTACTCTGAGAACATTCAGTAACATCCAGTTTCCTCTTGTGCCTGTGACTCTGTACCTTGTGACAAAGGCCTGTTTCTGCATTCTGAATAGTTTCAAAACTTAAATATAAATATTCTTTGTTAGGAAGAAATTAAGGTCATGATAGTCTAAATAGTGCAAGCAATATGTGAAGATAATTATAGTGAATGTCTGCATGTATAAAATATACACCAACAATGTAAACATCTCCTGAATTCATACAAAAATTTGTTCCTTTTTTCTAACATTAGGATTTCAGTCCTCTTATTTTTAGCAAATTTAATGTCCATTTGTCCTTTGAAAGAACTTCCTTTAACATCCTTTAAAACTGTCCATTATTTAACATTTGAATCCAAACTAAGCTTTGTGATTGTGCTCGTTGCTTTGCTTATGGAACCTCAACAGGTAGAATTTCAAGACCTTGGCAAGGATAAGGAGAATGGTGGGTGTTAGTACAAAAAGCTAGCTCTCCTTGAAGCCGATGGTAGAACAGGAGATGCCAATCAAGACAACTGAGTTATGGGAAACAAGTTTGGAAGGATCTCTTTGACTGACTGAGACAGTTTATATGCTTGTGTTAATACGCACTGGTGAGAAGAACTTGCAAGTCTATTCGCCCTGTCATATTTTATATGGGCTCATATTATGTTGGAACATCCCTTAATCTTAGTTTAGTGAAATGGTTTTCCTGTGATAATTGTGCCTCATGATCATGCTAACCAGTCATGCTTGATGAGCTTTGAAGAATTTTAAGGATTCAGCATTGTCCACCTATCAGGGGCTGGAAGCATTTTCTGGAGCAGCAGAATTTTTACAGAAATATTTCATATAATCCTTAGTCATCTTTTTTCAAAGCTGAAGTCCTCATCTCATTTTGGGTGAAAGCTGTCCTATTCACATCATTCTTCACCAAACTTTCTCTCTATTTCTATTATCCATTATGTGCTTCCTTAGAGCAATTGTGACTGGTATTCAAGAAGTGGGTACACTTGTTTTCTTAGTGGCATAAAGAGGTTTTCTGTTTCCTTTTCTAATAGTTTCTTAAATGTTCTTGACCACTGCTGAGCAGGCAGATGCAGTTTTCAGTTTACTCCAAAGTTTCTATTCCTGAGTCATAGTACTAATTTAGAACCCATCATCTTTATCTATTTAGAAATACTTTTCTCGTGTGCAATACTTTTCACTTGTCAACACTGAATTCCACCTGCCTTTTTATCTCCAGGCCACTCAGTACAATAAGAGCCTCTGCAACTCCTTGCAGTCAGTTTTTGACTATCCTGAATAAGTTTGTATCAATCAGCAGGAAACCGTGTCACTTTTCTATTAATCTTCTTGTTCAGGGCATTCAGCAAAACTGAATCCTCAATATAGGAAAACGCACTTAGTAATTGAACACTGAACTATTTTTGGTCAAGAGCATTTACTGTTGAATCTACAACTTATTGGAAGTCAGCCGTTTTTGGAATACAGAGATACAGTAAGTATCACGGAGTATACTCAGATCCTTTCCCTTCCTGGATCTTTTGGACTATGGGAGCAGAACTGGAACAGACTATGTCTGCTGATCGGGAAATGCACTGAGATTTCTCTTACAGGCTTAGATTTTAATTTCATTTCTAATTTGGAATGGCTCCCAGTGCTCTGCAAGGCCTGTCTAAATGACCAGAAGGTAAGTCTTTAAAATAATAAACCAAATTAGAGATTTAATAGTCTAAGATGTTAACTTTGAAATGACAGCTATGATTTTTCCTTAGAGGCATTGCATGGAATATTGTCTGCATCACAGTGAAAAGGAAATTGCTAAGGTAACTCACTGCATTCCTGGAAGCTTTAATGAATACTTAGCCAATTTTACCTTCAAAGTGTGGACCAAAGCAGTCTTTGCAGCAGCCCCTTGACCCAGATAATAATGATTTGTGGCTGTGGTTGGAATAGACTGAATACGTTTCATAGCTGAGGAAGGCCACAAAGGTGTCTGTTCTCAGATGGGGATTTTTTTGTTCCCGCAGCATCCTGATCCCAGGCAAGTGGCTTTTTTTTTTTTTTCCTCCTGTAGGCAAGTCTCCTCTTTCCCTAAGGGATAATTTGCATGCCAAGCAAGCCCAAGTCTGATGGTGTGTTCAAGCCAATCTGCATAATCATGTATGCTGTAGGTAAGCATGCCCTCCTGATCTGAATCTGTCCCACGGACGGATCAATGATGCCTCAGCGATCAGAACTCCCAAGTTCCCAGCTCTCAGCCGCATGCTTGCATTGCTCAGCCAGTCATCAAATTGTACAAGAAGATCAGGAACTCAATGTTTTCTGTATGACACGGTGATGAATTTGTGAGTCAGAAAGGGGATCTACATTAGGACTTTTGTAGGATAAGCGTGGTTTTGAGGCAAAGAGCAAGACTGGCCCCTTTACGATGTTACGGTTTGCACTGTGGAGTGATCTCAAAGCAACCAGCTGGATTGCTTTTGAATGAAGCTAAACTAGAAGGTATGTTTCAGGAGTGAATTTAATGTCTTCCAGCTCTTAATAATTGTTTAGTTGTTTAGAGCTAGTCTGATGTAAAATCCCTGAATTATGTATAGAGTAGATGTTGGGTACCTATCACCAGCTATTTCAGCTTACAGATCTGCTTCTGTTACGCTGCACTACTTGCTCATATAGACATACTCCTACTGCTCAAAAGTTTAAAGGAGCTGTTATGTAACTGGTCTATTGTACAAGTCCCCTTCTGGGTTTTGGAGTAGTTGTGAAGAGAACAGAGAGAAGTTAGGTCTGACTTTAACACAAATGAATCATCTAGATAGACTGCTTTCTCAACGAAAGGGACTGCTTCTAGATACTTACTATAAATATGTGCTAAAAACCCTCTTCAGAGTACATAAGGACACTGCAGCTACTATTCAAAATGTCAATGAGTTAAGTTTGGAATATAATGGAAGGTCAGTGAAAATCACCTCTCTGGTCAGTGACACCCTGTATTGTATCTCTTTCCTGCTTTCCTCCCACTTTCTTCTTATTTACTTTTTGAAATACATTCAAAACCTATTTTCCAATTTAGCTTGGAAGGACTGTGAGATATGAGTTTGGTAGTTGGCTCAGCCAGGTGTTTCCTCTGTGATTTGGTCATTCATCTGTGAAATGAGAATGTTACTTTATAAAGGTGTCATGAAGATAAATTTAGTTAATTTATTGTGAAGCTCTCAGATGTAGAGCTCCTGGCTAGGTTGTTCCACTCATCTTCTACTTCTCCGCTAGCAGATTCACTTCTTCTGTTGTTTTCCCCTCTACTAATATTAGACAGCTACCTTTTCTGTTTCTAATAATGTAGCTTACCCTAAATCAAATAATGTAAAATATTGTTTATTTGTTTATCTTGTTTATTCCTTTGTCAGATGGCCTTGTTTGTCTTGTACCATTTCATTCTATGTGGATATTGCTTTAATAAGTTTCTGTTGTATCTGCCGTCTGCCTGAATTGCTTTTACAAAATGACATATCTGACATACCTGATGCATTGTCCTTGACTGATCAATGAATTTGAGGACTAGAGATCATTATATAGTGTGTTAAGAACTGCATTTTCAAGCTGAGGTCCTCACTTCGCATCCAAGTTTTTTTTCTGAACGCTTCACGTACTTTAAACTACACAGGT
Source organism: Platalea leucorodia (assembly GCF_965183815.1). Taxonomy (NCBI): domain Eukaryota; kingdom Metazoa; phylum Chordata; class Aves; order Pelecaniformes; family Threskiornithidae; genus Platalea; species Platalea leucorodia. The sequence continues at coordinate 57,796,723 of NC_138823.1, read as the reverse complement.
ACAGACTTTTCCTAGTCTTGCTTTTTACTGGGCTCACTGATCTGGTTAGAGTCTACTTTGCAGATAGCTGAACCAGCAAAACTGGAAGTGCAGCACACTGCATAGATCTTGAGCTAGTTTTGCCACCAGAGAAATCATAAAGTGCTATTGTGTCTCCTGTCAGATTGGTAGTTTTAAATCTGCATTCAGACTATTTTAGGGCTCACACTGGTGTGTATGCTAGCTTGCCTCCCTTCAACAGTCCAAAAGAAACTGCAGATTGTCTTTGTGTAAAACAAAAGCAAGAAAATACCATAAGCTGTTTCTGTAGGAAGATTCTGTGTAACCAATAGAAAAGTGACAGTCAAAGGGCAAGGTAGAGTGTAAAGCAATTTCAAACAGATAACTTAGCACCCTTATTGGGGTACCTGCCCTGCTGTATCAGGACACTGTGTCAAAGGAGAAGTCTGTGGGGATTGAGCATAGAATAAAACCACCTCCTTCCCTCTCAAATGAGAAGCAGAAACAAAACCAATACTTCCTGTATTTCATGTTTAAGGCCTCTCTCAATGTTTATTTGGTGACTTAATTTTATTTTTCACACCTATTTTTAACACCTATTAAGTCCCACTTAATCCCTTGGCATTAACAAGGTATGTTGCAAATAAGCAAGATGTTTACTAATAGGATTCCAAATTGATCATTGTGTTTGTTAAGTCTCACATTTTCATACTAAGTTAAATACTCCAATGAAGAAAATGAATTTTTTTTAGTCTCTAAAACTAAGAACTTTTTTAAAGAAAAAAAATCTTAAATGGAAGAGATACTTACATAGTTGAAAATATTTCGTATATTTAGAGCCATATATATTTGCAGAGTTCTAACTCTACACTTCTCTCATAGCTTTTTTGGAACATTTTATGGTTGCATATCTGCCTCCTACAATAGATGTTTGGGACTTCAGTTGTCCTCTAGAATGACTTATGCAAGCATTTATGCAACAGCTTCCCTTGATGTGCGGTGGATAGTACAACAATGAATCACTCAACAGTGTATACTTCAGCAGTCTGAAGGCTCAAAACCATAAATCAGATCCTAGAAGCTCTGAGGTTGGCCCAGATTTTTTAAAAGAAAGATTATACTGTACTCTGTTGTCTTTTCAGTGACTTCTGTCTCTCAAACTTTATGTGTCTGAGCACAGAGCTGTATTTTACTGCTGGGATTGCCCTGTTGCCTACTGGGGTTGCTGTATTTTTTCTGATATCCTGAAAATGAAAAGCCTCATTTTCCAGGTGCGCCCTCTGTCAGCCTGGGACATCTTGCAGAGCATTGGTGGCTGCTGGCAGGGTCCCAGTTCTCCAAGAGGGGACCACATTCTGGGCTGATAAAGCCAAGAACATACATTAGAGCATAACAAGAGGGAGTCTTGCAGTGAATGTCACCCTCCTCATTGTTTCTGTCTTTTTTTCGTGTCTCTGGTAAACTGTGCCCTATGTGTGTGTTAGGATTGTCTCCTAGTTGCTTCAATAAATGTAGTTCTCCTACATTTACATTTTCCCTGTCAACCTTCCAGTTAGCCAGCCGTGACCTGTTATGTGAGCTCTCAGACCACGCCTCAGTCCAATTTCTTGTATTTTTGGAATATGGTCTACAAGGGTTTAGAGGAATGAAGCAGCCCTATGGGATCCTGCCTCCTAATCTAGGCTGGGATAAACCTGCCCAGAAGCTCCTATTTTGGAGGCAGGCTGGATGTTAAAGGAAGAACTCCAGACTTATCTAATTCCTAAAAGAAAAGGAGAGGCCAAGGAGGGAGAGAAGCTTCCCATAACTGCTTGTCTCTTTCTGTGCCTCATTTACTGAAGAAGTGTGGGGATGCTCAGATGTGAAGGTGGGGGAGCTCATGACTTCTTCTGGTGGCCCTGGCTTTTTGGTTTCTTTCTCTCTCAGATGTGAGTGAGCATGACAGGTATTTGGGGGGGGCGGATTTTGTAAGAGGCTGTTGCAAATCTGGCTCCAGATCTAACCAAACTTGGGTCACATTCCAGCAGAGATCTCAAGAGCTGGCAACACTCAACATACGTTAAGCCTTTGGCAGAGGTTTTCAGAAAAAGGACTGCCTCTCCTGCTGCTGGGAAGGCAAACTATGTTCTGATAAATAAATGTCACAAAAGATAAGCATCTGCAAGCAAGGGGGTTTTATCCTTCATCTTCTAAAGGGAAATAAAGTCTTACAGAAGATAAATCATCGCTATATCAAAATCTTCTCACAGCACACTCATAATTTTCATTTGTGTGAGGGTACAGACATGTCTTCCAGTTGTGTACCTCCCTCTTCTGTGTTTTAACAGGTTCAGAAAAATACTTGGTGGCTACTGGGACTGTGGAAAAATGGTGGCCTGAAGTAAAAATCTCTATATGGCAGGGAATTGAAACTGTGAGATGATAAGACTCCATTTGTGATGGCCAGCTAGACCGACTCAGAGTATGGAGCTTTGCTTGTATAAATTAAATGGGAAAGAACACCTATGGCGTTTCATAACAAACAGGGTTATGTTAAAAGTATATTTAAGTTCTGTAGTCTGACATGCAAACATCACAAAACGCTAACTGCAAAGTGCTATTCAAAAACTTAGCTCTATTGTGTGGTATTTTTTTTATTTCAGTTAATCACGCTGTAACAAGAGTAAGCTTTACTTCCAGAAGACTGTAGTAGAGAGGATCTCTGAAACAGAATATCCTATGTCTAGTAAAATTGCAGTTTGTTGTAACTCTCATGTAATACTAGTGACTGAGAATATGCCCATGGTAAGAGAACTTGGCTGCAATAATTCACTTTGTATATTCTGAAGTGGCTTGTGCTTTTCTGGTATTAAATCAGAAATTTCAAATAGATTTTTTAATGATACGAAAGCGTAAAAAAGTTGCTGGGCTAGCCAGGAAGAAGCTGTATTCTCAGAGCATGCTTAGCTTTCTATATAGGACAAATCTCTATTTATCTTGTCCTCTAGAATGTGAGATATGATGAGTTTTCCCAAAGAGATAGAAAGGTAGAAATAGAAGAAGGGAATAAAGCAAAGAATATTGTGCATTGATTACTTTGTGTTTACTTCTGTTTTCAGCCATGCTCAGACAGCGTTGACTGTAAAAGTCATAAACAGATACTTGAAAAATCCCACTGTTACATATGAAAACAAAACAAAGAGCTCTTTCACTTATAGTGTTTTCAAATGCATTTTAAAAGCAATAGGGCTTTTCAGTATCGACGTTATGAGTTTTGTTTTCAAAGCAGAGTCCCAAAAGAATTGTGAAACTCTCACAGTAGCTTACCTTCCATAAAGCTTTAAATGTTTTTTTCTCAGGCGTATACTTTCTACTGGCAAGTTCTCGTGGTTTAGCAGAGGCATAGTCAGGCCTGTGAAGTTTTTTGGTTTTTCTTAGCCATGCTTTTAAAGACATAGAGAATTTACTCTATTCCACTGCTCACACTTCTGCTCTATGAAGGAACCATCCCTCTGAAACACAGTAATGTCTACTGTCATCTCCTTCATCTCATTGTTCCCTAAGAGAAAGATGACATCCATCATGAACACATTTTAGCTTTAATAATGGATACTTCAGATCCACAAAGATTCTGTACTAAAACACTGGTTTACATGAAACAGTAAATTGAGTATAATCCCTAGAGCGAAGATATGTGAAGATGCACATAAAAGTGTTAGGACTTAAAGGGTTTTGTGTGTTAATAAAATATTCAGTGGTTAATATTTTCCTCTTAGTACATGGGAAGTTTTTTCAAAGCATATCTTCTATTTCTTCTCAGCTCTTTTCATTCCTAGTTTCTCCAGTGATGGACTGGTATTTCAGCAGGACCAAAGAGGTTATGCACTGGGAAAATTTAGTGATGTACATATGCAAATAGTTTTACATAATCTTTGTTGAAGTCCTTTGTTTCCAGCTTTTAAAGCCATTTTATTTTCAGAATAAGACAAAACCTCATCCACTTAAAAATTTCCTTAAAACCTACCAGAGTTTTGGACAACAATGATAATGGTTGTTTCTGCTACAATTTCAGCTGGGATTAACTGAGCTCCCTCATTATTCCCTGCCCAGTATGTGTAGGCATTATTCTTGGTTGTCATCTAAAAACTATGTAATATTGCTGATATACAATTCTGTTTTGTATACTCACACATTATTTCCTGTTGGATCAGATAACACACATAAAAGTGGATGGTTGCATTACAGATATTTGCTGTAAGCAAAATCTTTTTTTAGAATCAGAGTTGGGAAGAATTACCTTCTCTTTCCTCACCAGTTACTCAGTTTCACCTTTACGTACTTTAGGCAGAAAATGTGTGTAAAAACAGGAATTAAGAAATTTTGTATGTGCTCAAGGAAACCCAACACAAAATATATTCCATTCTAGAGACAGCTAATTTTCTACAATGAGGAAGTTAATGCTGTACAGCATTACAGTGTAAAACAGCTCTCAGGCCAACTGTACAGTTAATGCCGTACAGCAGGGTACCCTTTCAGGTAAGACATGCTGCATGAATATTTAATGCAGAATAAACAATGCAGGAAGAATGGAGCGTGTTTACTCACTCCTGATTGTGGAAGGCACAACAAATTCCATTAAAATAAATAGAGAAGAGATTATTGGATTATTTGGAGTCCTGAGGGTTACTGTAGAGAGATAATATTTAAAGTGTATTTTCATAGCTGATTATCCTGTCTATATGTTTCCTTTCCAAGATACTTGAACTCCTACTGACATAGGAATTTCTAGTATCATTAATTTTTGTGGAGAGGGCTCAAGAAGTAGTATTCAAGAAGCAGAATATAAAATCAATAGGAAATAACAGCAGGATTGCATGGTTCACAGATCACATAGCTATGATAAATACCTGAAGGTTTTTGTTATTATTTACTAAAGTTTAAATTCTGCAACCTAGCATTTGTATTCCTATACTCTCAACAACTTCCATGAAGGCAAATCACCCATAGAGCTGTATCAAAACTTTGTGTTTTGTGAAGCCACAACACTCTTCGACCATGGCTGGCAGGTTAGATATCTTTGCTCCTCTCTAGTCCCCATTAATTACCCATCTTGCAGTTCTTAAGCCTTGTGTCTACAACTGTCTAGACAACAGGCTTATTCTGTGGAGGGGCGAAGTTTTTGGTTACAAGGTGAAATTAATTTTTATTAATACTTTCTGGTTTGGGTATCTGAATAAGACTATTTCAAATCTTCTTGGGGAAAACAAAAAAAAAATTTTTTTTTTTTCCAGTTTTATGATTTCAGCTGACATGAAAATTTTGCTTGGGAATGCTGGATATGTTCAAAAGAAATTTGGGCCGTTCTAGAGTGAACAGTGGAAATATAATAGTTTAAAAAAAAGGTTTGAAAAAAGAGCTAGGAAGCATTTCAATCTTTCTGCAAATAACCTCATCACCTCAATTTTCTTGGTTAAATAGTTGCTGCATTCAATCTACACTTGTAAACAAAGCCACTCCAGCAAATTTGCACTTTGAAATGCATGAAGAATCAAGAGACAAAAATCCTTTGCCCCTCATTTACCTTTGCACTTCCTTTATACCAATCACTGTTGTCCTTTAACTTTCAGGAGCTGTCCTTTAACTTCTAGGAGTAACTGCAGTGCTGCAAGAGGCTGTCTGGTCAAAGCGTTCTTTAATTTTAATGGAAACAGAGCGGTTTGTAGGAGGAGGATTTTTTAAAACTGTTAAATGTTTACAAGTCAGTAGCCCTTCAACTGTATGGGAGCCATGTGTGTCTTTGGTGGATGTCAGTCTCATTCCCACTAAGCATTTATTTGACGTCTGTCATTGCCTCTGGCAGAAAGTGTCATCTTAACTGAATACAGTCTCTTTTTCTGTTTTTCCCGATGTTGGCTAAATAATTAAATGGTACACGCTCCTAGGCTGAAAGCTTGTAATGTGGTGTGTGTTCATTATTCACAGCTGCAGCATTTTCTTCTACCTTCATTCAAATGTTTCTTCAGAGTTATCTTTTCTAAAATCATTGTCTTCCAAACTTACCCTACAGGCTTAACCGTAAAACTAATATGAGTAGTAAATGTTCAAGCTGCTGAGACTGAAGAAGGTAAAACAAGCTTAAACCCCATCTCCAGATTGTGTTCTGAGTTATAGCCCCACAAACAGCTGCAGGCCTGCGCAGGGTGTTCATTTCTGTAGCATTTGGCAGTCTTGCTGTGAAAAAACACACTTTGTTATCACTCCCCATTTCAGACTTTTCAACACTGAACAGTGAATGATTTTACATTATTTTTGCAGTGTATTGGAGATTAGACTGAATAATTAATGAATCTCATATTGCATGCTGCTGGGCTGATGAGACTAGCTTGAGCTCTGTGATTTATGATTTGATTTGCACAATTCATGCTCACACTTTATATTGTATTGGTAAAACAAACATTTGTTTCTTCTACATTACCATTATGCACTTAAATATCGAGGCATTATTGAATGCTTTCAGGTTTCCCCTCAGTGGCCCGGCAAATCGAAAGTCTGATAGCGTAATGATTCAAAACATTTGTATATACCTCTTAATGCAGTTTAAAATGTCCATGGTAAAATACAATGAAAGGAATTATATTTTTAAACCCTTTTGGGCCCCAGGGCGTACGGCTGGGCCATGCAGGCCCACTGGCAGTGGCAGCCATGTAGCTGCGCTCTGCAGCTGGTGTCCTTCCACCGGGTCACTCTCCCTAGCCCAGAGCTTTCACCCACAGCTTACGCTCAAGGATTTTTCAGATTTTTTCCCGCTTTCTTAGTTTCTAATTGCACAATTAGATGTGCACATACAAGGTGCGGTGTGTAAAATATCCACTAACCATTTCAAAGAACTGTAAGGAGAGAGCAGTAAATGAAGGGGTGAGCTCTGACTGTCCCCCGCCCCGGCCGCAGGGGAGTCTGCTCGGGTGCCAGGAGCACCTCGTCTCCCTCCTCCTCCTCTGCCCTTGGTGTCTGAAGGGCTGTTTCTCACACTTTTTTCCCTTATTCATCACTCCCAGGCAGTGTTTTGCCCTTTCTTTAAGTGTGTTTTCCAGAGGCCACCATCTTGGCTGAGGGGCTCAGCTGTGGCCCGCAGTGGGTCCATTGGAACCAGCTGGAGCCGGCTGGAACCGGCACAGGGCAGCCCCGGCCTCTCCTCACAGAGGCTGCCCCTGCAGCGCCCTGCTGCCAACACCTGTGCACCTGTGCCCAGTTTAAAAAAGGACAATAAACTGGTGAACAAAGATGCCACCACTGTGACCTGTAAGTGATATGACAGAAAAATTGTGTTGCTGAGCTGTCCTGACAGCCTGAGCAGGCGGGAGGGACTGACCCCAGTGATCTTCTGTGGTCTCACTGGCAGTGGGTTCACTCTGACAGTTGGGTGCCACTGATATTAATGAACCAACAGTCTCGTTAGCTTCAATGAGAAAGAAAAAATAAGTTTGCTCCATTTGAGTTAACAGACCCTGGGTTTTTTTTGGTACTGTTGTTTTGTTCAGCATCATGATTAAAAAAAACCCCGAAACTGAAGTATGTGGTTTTAGCAGTAAAAGCTCTACAGTAAATGTGCTTTACAATGATAAAGGCCCTTTAAAACACTGCAAGATTTCCCCTTCCTGTACAGGAATGAATACTGTCTTTTTATACTGATGGGTCTTGTACATCCAAAACCAGGACCTTGCACAAAACTATTAGTTTGCTTTTGTCTGGAATGAGGCCTGAACCGTACTGGTACAGGGGATAGTGACATGTTCTCTGCTGGAATATAGGGTTGGTTTTTTTGCCAACATTGGTATCTGACTATTTAGCAGACCCTGTTTAGCTTGTTCCTCCAGCAGGTCAGGAACAAGGACAGCAAATGGACAGCATGTCCAGGTAGTCTACAATGATAAGCTTAAAAAGAACTAGGAAAAGGTGAAATGTTATTACTATAACTATGCCCAAAATATTCACGTATTGTGCTCATTGGTGCAGAAATGATTGCAAGAAATGTGGAATGCGCTCAACAGTGGCTGGCACTGTTATATCATTCCTGTAATTTTAAATCATCATTCCTGATGCTGTAATATTTAGGGATGGTTGAGCTGGTTAAGACCACATAAGCATCTAACCTAAACATTTGAGGTTTGAAATCGTTTGATTAGCTTCCCAGCTCCACTCCCAGTTTTCATATGCTCCAGCACTTCCCTGTTGGGATAAATCCAGAAGGGGAAATATCAAAATACCATGAGAGAGGCTGTTCTCTGAAAGTTGGTGGCTCCATGCCAGTGACCTGTTAACCTAGCAGCCAGATGAGCTATGGTCATAGGTAATGCATCGGCACAATCCACAATGCACACCTTGTTTTATGGCTCTGCCTGGTTTTTCTACAGTGTGCAACTGTTGGGACTTAGAAATGGGGTTTTACTTAGAAAATATTCCTGAAAACTCAAATAGCAAAATGTGTACTTTAAAGTAATAGGTGTGATATTGATTATTACAGAAAAATCCAGAGTTGAAAACTAGAGAGAATGAAAGTTATCACTCAGAAAGCAAATACGTCTATGTCAGAGGCATATACTTGATGTACCAAGGCATTCTTCAAAATGAATCACTTTTTATTAAAGACACATGAAAATTCAAGCATTTTCTTAGCTGCTTTGGGGAGCAGGACCACAGATAGAACAAACCAAGATGAATTAGAGACCTTTGTCTAATAATTCCTGATAAAATAAATTAATAAATTAGCATTGGAACAAAGAGCATTCTCAGAAGAATAGTTTATTTTATAGGTTAAAAAGCAGAATTTAGAAAAAGTAAGTTAGAATAAACAGTATTCATAACTGAGTACTTTCTCACAAGTCATCTATATATTTGTGTCTCTATCTCTGTATACATACTTACATGGAAACATGGAGAACATCAGCTGCTCAGGAAAATTTTATATGATTAAAGAACAAGTGGTGAACTTATCACAGCTTTGGTTCTCTTGGGACATCAGGTAGTGCTTTGTTGCTGCTTTGCTTTTTTTTTTTTTCTCTTTTTTTAATAGACATCATTTCCCACTGTGTAGTAAAAGGTTGTTCCACTGAAATCTTGCCTAAGGACAGATCTGATCTTAAACCCAATGAATTCCTTTGCTGTTGTCTTCAGGACTGTGAAAGTTTTGGGTGTTTTTCTCAGTAGAAAGTCTCTAGATCTTCTGGTAAACCTATGCATCTTTGCATGCCTGATTTTGTGTGTGATATTGCTGTTAATCAATTAGGTTGGGTATAAAAAAAGGTCTGGGTAACTCTTGTAACATCCACATCTCAAAGCAACATCTCCAATTTCCTAACAGAGATGAAGGTGAGAAACTGTAGGATCTTATACGACCCTCATTAACTAAGAGCTGGAGAAGTTCCCACAGCACTTAAGAGACGTGACTCACACTTGTCACTTGTGGTAGTTATTTCTCTCATTCATGTCTCTAGGCTTGTTTGTTTTGTTAGAACTTCTCTTTTATTTGTTCTAAAATGTATGCATTGCTTTGCTAGAGAAGGCATATGTTTATTAAGATCATACCTTGCATGTGGATGAAAGGTTTGTGATGATCCTCAGTTCGGTAATCAAAATACTAGTAGCTATTGCTGCTCTATAGCAATGCAGGATCATCAATGATCGCACCTCAGTTCTCCAGGGAATAGGGTAGGAGCTGGGAGCAGAGTGTGACTCCACATGGAGTGATGAATGGGAGAGGAAAAATGGAGAAGATGACGAATGCACTGTAGACAAGCACCCTTGTCTTCAGTATACCTCAGGGCAGAAAAGAGTGCTTTTTAAATGTCAGAGGCTTAAAAACTGAAAAGCATTCTGGTGTTTTCATTGAATATACAAAGCAGAACTGAGAAATCCTGATGCTATTTATCATATGGTCCAAGGCTGGTATTTTCTAACCACACATGCCTAAAATTAAGCATCTAAATGCATGAATAAGTAACAGATTTAAATTGAAGCTGGAAGTACTCGTCACTTGCAAAAGTCAGTCCTTTTGGAAAGAACATAAACGGAAGATGTAGATACTCAGTGTGTAGAAAAAAAGTGATTCTGAACAGGTCTAACTTGGGTCCAAATTCCGTCCTTGTTTTTTCACCCTGTCCTCACAAGAAAGTCTGGTATCCTAGAGGTGGGGATGGTTGTGATTACTTTCTACGTTTTTCTGAATCTTCTTTCATAACTAAGAACTCATTATGTCTGGACACTTCTGTTTATACTTTCTTGTCTCTCTGAAACTAAATAACCAACTGGAGGTGAAAGCCAAAACGCAAACTGTCTTAATACTTGTTTATGTTTTCTTTTCCTTTTATCTGTTCCCTCTGCCTCCATCTACTGAACTGAAGTTTACAAATCCTTCTATGAGGTCATCTGTCAATTGTTATCCTTGTTCCCATTCTATAGGCCTCACGTTTGATCTAAAGTCATTGCTCAGTTCATGAAAAACCTTGTTGTTTGCTGTGAGAAAAAATAAATATTGAGGCTGTGGTTATAGGATTTTCATTACTTTCCGGGGGTGCATATTGGGAACAGATGTGAATGGGCAGTCAGCCAGGTCTTGTCATCTGAGACATGGCACATGGGCACCTTTTGGTATAAACTCTTTTAAATGTAAAATCACCCTGGCAGCAAACCAGATTGACCCATGTTACAAAATGACTTTTTAAAAAGACTCTTGTCCATTACAAAACTATACCATTGTTGTGGGTTAATCCCGGTAGGCAGCTAAGCACCACACAGCCACTTACTCGTTTCCCTCCTCCTCCCAGTAGGGTGAGGGAAGAGGAAAGGCAGAGCAAAAGCAAGAAAACTCATGGGTTGAGATAAAAATTGTTTAATAAGCAAGGGAGAAGTGGAAGAAGAGAGAAAGAAAACAAAACAAGGGATACAAAGGCAATCACCCACCAACTCCCACGCATAGACTGTTGCCCAGCCAGTTCCCGTACAAAAGATGGCTAACCTACCTAAATCGCACTCCGCTCCATTTTATTGCTGAGCATGATGTCATCAGTTTGGGTCAGCTCTCCCAGCTGTGTTCCCCCCCCAGCCTCTTGGGCATCCCCAGCCTGCTTGCTGATGCGGCAGTGTGAGAAACAGAGAAGGCCTTGGCACTGTCCAGAAACAGCCAAAACACTGGTGTGTTATCAACAAAGTTTTGATCACAAATCCAAAGGACAGCACCCTATTAGCTACTATGAAGCAAATTAACTCCATCCCAGCAAGACCCAGGACAGTTGTTTTGCACATCCCTATCATTAGACCTACAAGTATTTTCTTTGCTATTTACCTGAGAAACATGGAGTATGGAGCCATTTCAAGCCACTGCCCTTTTAATAGCATTTATAACCTTTACTGATTTTAAAAGCTGGTATTTTCATTTTTCTGCCCCTGGGTAAAATTGTATGTGGTTTATAAATGTCTTGCTTATTTGCTGACTTTTTTTTTCAGAAAAGTGCTATGCTTCTACCGAAATAAAAAGATTCACCGTATTATAATGTCTAACATACTTTGCATTGTTAATAAGGGTTAAAAGATCTCTCTCAGGCAGTGGTGTGCAACCAATGTTTAATAATGGGTTCCCATAGTGAATATATCATTAATTGAGGCAGGATGTCTATGTACTAGTGATTTATGTGCCACAGGGAAGGTGGATGATAGATTTTAAAAAAAAAAAAGCTGTTGATTTTCTTTACAGCTTTCCCAATGTTTTCTCTTAATTTTGATAAAAATATAGGGGACTTTTATCTGGTTTCCTCAGCGTAAATGAATTCTTTATACTTGATAAAAGAGAATTTTGAAAAACATATCTTGCTGGAAACTATAATTCTTCATTTCCAAAATGTCCGACCCTCTGACTTCTTGTTCAAAACCCAGTTCAATATACAACTTCTCTTGTTACAGAATAATAGGGGATAGCCCAAAATGGGATATTGAAATATATCTCAAGACTGCTTTGGAATGATGGGTTCCTGTTCTTTATATTCCAGTATTCACTTATATATGGTATTTTCTTTCTTAAATACTGTCAGTAGAATTTACTTCACAAAAATCCCCCCAAAATAAGGACCCCTCAAAAACCCTGCAAAATCTTTTTGTGCTTTAAACTTCATCTCTTTTTTATTTAAGATATTGTAAGCTGTAGTCCTGTATATTTGGTTATTATATGCCAAAATATGTGTCAGCAGTACTGCTTTATTTCAATATTGTTGTCCTTAACATTCAGTTTGTAGTACTAGACATTTTAACATATGTATGTTTTACCTTCCGTTCATTTTTGTGAGCACTTACTTATATTATCTTATTTTCCAATGCCAATGTGTAATTTAGAATTTTTTCAGTTATCCATATTTTCTCTTTATTGCACTGTAACATAAAATGAACAAGGAATCTGATTTTTAAAAATTGATTTTGTGCATCTGCACAGGTACATTTCACAGAGATAGAGATAGATTTGAAAGATTTTTGTTGATTCCACATTTGGTCTCAATTTAGATTTTGTTTTGTTTTTTAAAAAAAACATAAAATCCAACAAAAAACTCCTATGGTAAAATCATAAGACTGACAGAAGTATTTACATTCCTTGGTATAAGAATTCCAATAAAGAGGGTTTTGCTAAGTAAACATGGCAGTGCTGAGAGCTCTGCCAGGCAGTATGGACAGCCAGGAAGTAAAACCGAGTGCATACTAAGGGGAACATTTTCATTATTCAAATTTTGGGAAACGTCAAGAGTAAGCAAACAATAGAAGAAATTGTAAGTATACTGAAAGTTTAAGCCTGGACTTTTAAGTTCCCTTAACTCTCTTTCATTAGCTAAACAGATAGGACATTAATTGTTTTGATGACTGTGTGTATTAGTGAGCCCCCATCTTCCTATATGATTGTACTCGCAGTGTATAAAGAAACTCAGTCCTGAGACCTTTAAGTTTCTTTAATTTTGAATATTTTTAAGTAAGACTTTCAAGAATGCAATTTCCAATTATTCATTAAGCTAATTTACTGGGAACATTCTCAATATTTTCATTTAAATTCTTCCGTCAGCTCATAAGCCTCCTACAGTACATTTGCTGGAGTTTTATCTATCTATCTAACCTACTTTTCTCATCCAAAAGGAGGAGACTGACTCTCCAATTAATTCACCCTCATTCAACCACACTTTTCTTTTTAATCATACCTTCTCATCGTGCCTTTGTGTCTGCTTAATAATTGTACTACTCTGTTTCCTTGGTATTGCATTGCTTCTTTTCTTAAACAAGTCATGAAAAGGGAGGTATCTTCAGTATTTTCTTCTTTCTTTTTGTACCCTTACCTGTTGCACCCGTCAAAATCACTGTTCACAGTTCATGATGTAGTTGTCTTCACTGTTCACCACCAGATCTTAACTTTTTATATTTTCATAGCACTAAACTATTTTTCCTTCTACTCCCACCCTTCCTTGAGGTACATGTTCTTGAACATCTAAACAGAGATATGTCTTCCTCTCTTTTTCCTCACATTTGTATGGGACTTAGCCCATCTGCCATTAATTGCAATGGGGATTGCGTGACTGAAAGTGCTGTAGAAATGCTGGGGTTAAATGGCAATTGGGCTATGAGAAGATGCCTCTAGCCAAGCATGACATTACAAAAGTCCAAGTTCCCCTTATGTAGCATTGTGAATAAGTGTTAACACAAACCAAACTTGTTTAAATCAGTTTAGCAACTGGAAAAACTTAGCACTTGGCAAATCAGCAGTGTTTGTCTCAGCACTCCAGTGCCAGGGCACTTGCACGCCCGGGCCCCTCCCTACTCAGATGGCAGGCAACCCCCCACCTAATCTTGGGGACCTCGTCTCCCTTCAGTGTGGTCCTGTTGGCACCAAGGGCCTGCAGAGATTAATGAGAGTGGATCTGTTCAGCTAGAAGAGACTAGAACCCTCTGACTTTGCCCTTTCCTGGTTGTATTTTTTTTTTCTTTGCCTTTTTCATGGTAGTCTGCAGCCTGGATGCCAGCCAACTTGTACTTTAAATAAAAAGTTGACTTAAAAGTGCTGCCTGCCATAAATGCTATAGAGGTTTGCTGAAAACAACAAAGAAAAATAAACACAAGGGCCTACTGCATTACCTAATTCACAGTAAATACCAATTTGTATGCAAGTTTATGTGGAAGAAGACATAACTTATAGTATGAGGTTATAAGGCATTTTGCCTTAAAATTAGAAAAGAAGGAGGCATGATCTTGCTAACTGCTTGACTAAAGATATTTTCCTTAAAAGTACAATTCCTTAATTAATAGTATTTAAATGCCATTGTGATGTAGGGTTGTACAGGCTTGTAGACCAAACAAAACCTTGATGATCAACTCAACTAAATTTTAGATGTCATATGGTGAAGTGATAGTTTGCTCCGCGCGATGATAATGCTGCTGCTGCTGCCAAGATTTATGGTACATACGACTATATTAGAATATCTGTTTTTGTCATACAAATTAAATAGGAGATAAAATGAGTGCTAAATTTTGGCAATAAAAACAAAACATTCATAGCACAGGAAAGCTTTCATTTGACTGGACCAGAGGCAATGGGCACACACTGGAAACACAAGAGGTTCCATCTGAACATCAGGAAACACTTCTTCACTCTGAGGGTGACCGAGCACTGGCACGGATTGTCCAGGGAGGCTGTGGAGTCTCCATCCTTGGAGATATTCAAAAGCTGTCTGGACATGGCCCTGGGCCACCAGCTGTGGGTGGCCCTGCTTGAGAAGGGGGGGCTGGACAGGATGACCTCCGGAGGTCCCTTCCAACCTTGACCATTCTGTGGTCTTGTGATAAGGAATACATAGCTAATGGCAGCAGCACAGCCTACTATGCATCTGGTACATATAGTCCTGGTGTGGTATATTGATGCATCCTTATTGCAAAGCATGACCTCTTCTTTTGCTGAGCAATAAAGAATTATTTAATCACATAGAGCAAATGCTAGTTTATCTTTTAGACAAGATATCCACACTGGTTTTATGTATCTATTTCTGAATACATTTTCATTTTTGGAAGCCTTTTCAGCTTTTCATATATTTTAGTGGAGAGTAACTATGTGATGGTTCAAGAGAAGAAATGCTTGAGAGACTAAAATTTAACACAGAATGCCATTGAGATATTCAGTTCATTATTGTGTAAATTAGATGTAACACTGGAATTTGGATCCCCCTTGTATTACCCTTGTCATGGTGACCTTTACTGCTAACACCGTAGTACCTTACACCACAGGACGCTCCACTTGTCCTGTGCTTGTTGTGGATTATTATGACCTTTGAGAGTGTCACAGGATCAAGGACTGTTTGGCTTCTCCCCTGAATTGGAAAGCACAAGATCTGCTGAGTTAAGTGACACGGATATTTTGTGTCTGAATTCGCATTTTCTGCTGCTGTTATAGTTTTTGCCTACACTTAAACAGACATTGCAGGCACTGGGCAGGACACTGTGGATATGCTAGTTATTTAAAAATACTTAAAGAGTTAGCACACTGTTACAAAGTCATTGATGTTATCTGGCTTCTGTCCTTCCACTAATTGCTTTGCACACAGATGTCTGACTGAGTTCAAAGGATCAGTTATCCTTTGTGGAAGGGGACAGTATGGATGGCAAACAGCAAACTTTCTTCATAATTGTTGGAGTATTAACATTCATGGTCATATTCATGAAAATGGTCATTTTCAGTTCTTTCAGAATAGGTCATTAAAATGTACTCAGTATGGATTTTGGGGCACAGATTAGACAGTTCATGAAGCAGCCAGTGAGTAGTGGTCAGGTCAAAAACCAGATTCAAGGCAGAATAGGAAATACTGTTTATAAACAGGAAGCAGAGAAAGTTCACGAGTTTGCTATTCTCAGAAGAGTGACCCCACTCTAGAGTCGCCTCCAGAGGTTGGTTAAGAGGAGAAGCCCAGTCTGTATGCTTTAAGTCAGCCTTTGGAAGAGCTTCTCTTTGCCAATGGATTACAGGAGAAATCCAGGGAAAAAAACACCCTGTGCCATTACACTGTAAGTTGTAGTGTAGCACCTGACACCAATGTACTTTACATTTAGTCTTTATAAGGTATTTCCTGTAGGACATGTCATTATTTTATTTTACTTTTTTCTGAAGGATTAATTTAAATGCAGAGAATAATGCTGCCATTTTGCTCCCACACAGGCAACAAAGACCCTGGACTTTGAATTAAAATCTAATATTGTGTCATGTCCCAGATACGCATTAGGAAAAGTATTTTGGTATTTATCACACTTGCTAATCCCCTTGTCTTATTCTGTGTGCTACTATAGAGGATGTTTAACTAACAGAATTCCTGGTTTGAGCATTTATCTACTTTCTATTCATTTTGTAGAAATGCTAAATCAGTGTTTGAGTATGCCTTAGTCAGAGACCTAACAGTCCTGCCAGGGTAAATATGATGTCAGTATCATTTTGAGTCGATGTGCAGGAGAAAGGGGCTTAGATGGGTTAGTGTAAATCTAGACTATTTCAAATACCCTCATTGCTGACCTGCCAGTAATCTTTTTGTTTGTTTGCATTGTGCTATAGCACTTTCTAAAGCAATCTAATTGCCAAATTCCCTCTCGCTTTCCTTTAGTGACTCCACCAGGGTGTGCAGGTTGCTTATTCCTGACTTCATTATCACTGGCTATTTGAACTCTGTCAGCAATCCAGTCGTCTGCTAATTAGAGGATCTAGAGTTTCAGTTGCAACAAACATAAGGTATTTTCATTTATTAGGTACTCGCAAATCACATTACAACTCAACGTATACAGTGGATTCCCTTCAGTCTGTGTCTGGATGAAAAAATGCTTGAACTTGTGAGACCACCTAGAATAGAAAATGGCTCTGTCAGCTGGTCGTCACATATGCAATGTAAACACACACAGTGAGGCAGATTCCTTCATAAAATGTAAGAGTTATCAAGCTCTGCCTAGACACCAGCCAGACTATGACCAAAGTTTAAAGCAATACATCTTTTATCGTTCTTTTGGGTGAAGTATTTCAGCAGGTTTGTGCCCCAAGCCAAAAAAGATTTTGTAGGGTAGTCCCACCTGCTATTCACTGGGAAAACTTATTTTTAAACTGTTTCCATGAAGTATGCCTGGTATGGGATCAGACTTTACAAGCTGAATGAGGGTTCTGCTGGATACATATGCAGTACAGTGCCTCAGTGTATGCACCGGAAAAGGTTCAATGCTGGACTCTCTCCCTCCACACCTCATTTTTAAACTGTTAACTATAAGCTCTCATGGTAGCAATGCTACATCTGTACCTCAGGGGCCACTTTCAGGTGCCAGTAACCTCCTAAAAAGTACCCTTTGTGTACGTTCCTCATACAGAAGTTCTCAGGCCAGAAGTGAAATGTCATGGAAGGTTCTTGATACTGTTCTTCTAGATTGCCTGCACTATGAAAGTGTTAAAAATATCATGGGGACATTTTATAGAAAGTAAAATCCTTCTTTTTTGCGATCAGATTGCTTAACAGCGATGTTTTAAAGATTTCCAACTTGTCTCTGACTTATTTGTCAATAAAGATAAGTGTCTTTTGACTTGACAAATTGATGTAGTTTAAAAATCTACTACAACACAGCATGTGATCCTTTACAGAGAACAGGCTTTCTAAATTATGAACTGAATCAGAAAAGAATTGTGAAAAGAACATATATTTTTATTCTTGGAAAAATACTTATTTATAGGGTGTCAGTGTGATTTGCATAAAGGTTTCACCAATGGTTTCAGAAAAGTAAACATCCCTGCTATCTTTCTACTTGTTTGACACCTTCACAATAAGGTGATGGACTAAAAAACGAAATGTATAAATGGATCTTACATTTTTATCTTTGGTAACATTATTTCCACTATTTTTTGCTGCTGCAGTTCTGTACTGTTCGGTAGAAAATAAACTTTTCCTGATACAAATAAGCTATTTTGCAGAACGGTAGGGAATCTTCCCTGTATTCTGTTTATTTTACACTCCTTTTTTGCCTTTGATTTTCAGGGTGTGTTCCATGCCACTATTTACATGTTTCATATTGGGAAAATAATATGCTAAGTGAATAAATATGTGAAATAATCTCTAGAACTGTAATCTAAATTGTGTAGGGTTCTTGTCTGCACTTTATAGAAAACAGCACACCCCTTTCTTTTTTTACAGTTTTATTAAGCAGTTTTGTATTTGCAGTTTGTATTGTGGCTATTAATGCTATAGCCCACATCTCAAAGAGTACAGTAATGCTAATGGTGTCTGAAAAGCAGGCTATGAAGTGAATGGTGTGGTTTATGTTTTCAAGTTTATTGCTTTATGCTTTTAATGTCTTTTGCATTTTTGTTAATGAGAGCTGCTACTTAATGCTGGGGGCTGTGAAATCTATCCTACTGTGACTGGACTTACAGAAGAAATTAATTTTTTTTTGTTTAAAAATCAGCAGAAATTTTCAGTCCAGTGCATTTCTGTATGTATCACTGGCAGTTTTTTTAACATTCCTTCATTATTATGCCTGCAAGCAGACATTGCCTGTTTGCAAAAAATATGAATTTCTTCTGGAGCTGCTATTTTTTAGTATAGTTTGAAGTTATTGTAAGCTCTAAAACTTCACAGTTATATCATACTGCTGAAAGAATGGTATTATTCAAGTGCTGAACCTGTAGCTTAAATTCGTACAGTCTGAAAGCCTCCTCTCATTCCAGGCAAAACATGGAGGTGGTATCACAGCAGTTCAAACTTGGGTGGCCCTTAGGATTTCAGATTGTATTGTTTGGGCAAGTGCTCAGTGTACTGGGGCATATTCCAGAGGGCTCTGTGGCATAAAATTCTAAGTGTTATAAAAATGTAATGGAAAATTGTAATGTAATAAGGTGCTCATATGTATATCTGGAGTTCTGCATGTATACATCTGGAACTCTGCTCTCTGGAATAAACACAGCTGCATTTATTTGAATGTGTGAAACAGATTTATATACACAGGGGAATAAATCTTGTATTGCACACTCAAATACACTAGGGTACAAAATTTTATTTGGCTGTGTATCACTGTCGTGAACTTTCTGTTTTTCTGTCTTGTTTTTTAGCTGCATGAGAATTACTTCAAAATTTGTCCTCTGATTTCAAGTTCAGAATTTAAACAATCAAAATCCAGGTAATTTAGCTATATACCTCTCCAAACAATTGTTCCAGGCCACAGTGAACAGCGCAGTCTTTATAAGATCCCAGCGGCTAATGACACTTATTCATAGGTTTAGCCACTGCTGTGTATGTGAGGGAAAATATTGCAATGAGAAGGATCAACTTGGGATCTAGATTTAAATAAACATAATGTTGTCAATTTGCTGTGGTATGAATTTTAATCTTATATGATTAGAACTGAGTTGCAGATGATATATCTGCCTCTGTGCCCTCCTTACTCATCTTACAACTGTATTTCCAAGTATAAACATTTGTCTGTTTGCTGTTACTTTTGAAAGAAGAGTGCAGTGGCAGGATTAGTTCTGATTAGGAGTGAGTATTAGATGCCGTGGATGAGTTTTATCTGCACTTCCTCCAGCTCGGAACTCTTTGTTCTGAGGTCAGCCAGGAAGGCAAAGGACGGGTGCCCCTCTTTCCTCCCAGAGAGAAACATGGAGACAGGATGAGTATCCCCACAGGGACAGAGTGCAGATGTGGGTCTGCTGTCACTGCAGAGGAAGTAGCTGGTGACAGTAGTTCTGTCAAGAACTACTTAACAAGAAGAAGCAGTTCTTGTTAAAACTCTTTGAAAACATTTCATTTAACGAGGCACATGGAGAGGGAATGCAAAGCAAAGACACCAGAGAACCCAAACTACCCATTGATTTTCTAGGAGACAAACAGCCTGAATCACGACATTTCTTAAGTGTGGCTGTGGATCCACAATAAAAGACGAATAAATCAACGTCGTCCTTTAAATAGATGATTAACACTTCCTATACAAAACCCCATGCTGTGTCCTGCCTGAAAAGAGACGCACGTGCATTAGAACAGCGTATCACTGACTTGTGTAGCGGATATAACAGAAGTATACTTTTTTCCCAAGACCACTTCCTTTCCTTTCTTGGACAATTCATTTTCAATGTAACAGCCCATATGCAGGAAGGTGACTAAAAAAAGCCTGTCTGTGCCCAGGTAGACCTGCCTTCCATGAGAGGGCAGAAAATCACGGATCTTTCTGAGACAACCCAGCAATGTTTCCCAGCTTTCCACTCTGCTGGTGTTTTTTCTCACAACACTGGGAAAGTGCATTATATGTTCCAGCCCTCCCTTATTTCACTGGCTTCTAGGCAGCCCCTAAGATATTGCTCCACAGCCTCCTACACTAGAGTAAACCTTTCTTCTGAAAGAGAGGAGAGCTACCTTTCTCAGTGACTCTGCTATTCCACACATCATTTTTAAGTTACTCTTGCTTCAGACTCCCCAAAAGGCTCCCCAAAAGGCATGCCAGTTGCCTTTAGTATCCCCTATCCAAAGCAGCCTCAGACACCTCGTTGCAGATCCAGGAGGCTTGTTAGCACTGCCACTTTATGCAAGTCTGCAGGCGTCCAGCTCTCACAGGCCCAGGCAGTCAGAGGATACAGCTACTACTGATGCCACACATTTATAGTAGTTATGAAGTGGTGGAGCCTAGCCGTACCTAGACTGACTCACTCGCTTTGAGATGAGTCAGTCAGATATCGAGGTCAGACAATAACCTGAAGAGCACCTTGCATACATCCGCGTGATTTCAGCTTCAGTAGAAAATTACAGATGTAGGCGTGATGTTAGCAGAAGCAATCCATCTTAAGGCTGCTCTAGAGAAAATGTTATGGGAAAATGGAAATGCAGGATGCTGCCCAACACTAGCAGGGGTACTCTGCTCAGGCTAGTGGATGAAAGGCCCAAGTAATACAGTTACAGTAACTGTAGTCCACAGTGGACAGATAGATAAACATATAATTTGGTATGAGGATTCAGAATTTGTTTATAACTGAACTGCAAGGATCCGAAAAACTCCAGCTCAGAACTGATGTTTCTAGGTAGCAACATAAGTGATTTGCTCAAAGGTAGCCTGTTTAATCTGAGGGAAGGGAAAGAACTGGGAAAAAAAATTTTGGTATCAAGCGTGCATTTTATTAAAAAAAATGTATATGAGTGTGGTAGCTTGACTCTTTTGCTCAGGAGCTGTTCCTTTCCCACATTAAAAGAAATGGGATATATATGTACATCTGTGCGACAGAAATAGGAGGGGAGGTAAAATGCTCCAAAGAACTGAAACTTCTGAAGTAAGGAGAGAGACCATTCACAGAAAGAAGTAAGGTGGAGTTTTTGGCTTTAAAGAACAACATAATGTTTTCTCTTGGACAGGCTGTCCTCCCATAAAGCTAGTATTAGCTCTCTGGGACTTATTGGAAGCGCTCAGATACCTTATGTGCCATCAGGTCTGAGTTAATAGGGAGGAGATTCTGCAGCAGAGCATACAGAACCAGTGAGCAACATGTTTACTGGATCATGACTAATTGAAAAAAAAAAAAAAAAAGTCAGATGTTCCAAATCCATATTTATTGCAATTACTGGATGACTAAACTGGTATTCCACAGTCCATAGAGAAGGAAATTCCTCCATCCATTAGGGAGTGTCTGTGTCTTATCCAGCCTCATTTTTTTCTGGTCCAAACATCTTTATGTGACTGGAATAAAACCACTTCCTTGCTGTACTTGTCAGAGCAAAGCACTTCAGCTTCTCAGGCTTCTCTTTTAGAGAAGTAGTTTGTAAGCTGCTGAGATGATGATCCCTAGTTTTTTAGGCTGCCCAGACTCTTACAGACCAGCTCGTAAATGACTGTAGCAAAAATCTAAAAGACCTTTCTAATATTCATTTACTCATTGCTGTCATGCTGAGGTAGACTTTTCCTGGGGAGCCCCTGTGTTGTTCTGCTGCCTGTGAGCAATAGTCTGTGCTAGTGGAGTTCTGAAGCTACTCAGTAATTAAAATCACATCTGCCAATCTATTTCTCCCGTACTTATGGTGCCATATTATCATGGTATTTGAGGATGTCTAAGAACAGATTTTCAGCAGAATGTCTGATATAAACGAAGTGAAAAGATGATTATATTAGAATCTCTAAAAACCATCGTTGACTAGGTCTGGAATTAATTATTAGAGCACTTTTTTTTTTTTTTTTTTTTAAATTTGTTTTCCTCTTTTCCCATCAGGGATACCTATAGCACTACAAATTTTTCTGCATATGTTGATTTAGAAATAAAGTTTGCTTTTTTGTGTACTTGCGTCTCTCTTGGACTTGCTACTTCAGGAAGTTCTGGAGAACGGGTAGTTGGCAGGAAAGCTGCCACCTCAGATTACTTTATTGTGCCCTGTTACTGTTAATTTAAGCTGTATACTCAAAATGTAGTCTGCTGGTTTCAACAACAAGAAAGAAATCTATAAACTATCTTAGTACTAGTCACATTTATGTTCCAGTTATAAATGATGGCAAATGAGCCAAAATATCTGTGTTTAGGGCACCATTTTGCCTCATATATGCACCAGAATGAACAAATAATCTCTCTCCTCCCCATTAACAACCGGCATTTCCTGGCTTTATAGACAATATCTTTTTTGCTCCTTTGGTTATGTTCTTCTGTGGCCCACAGTCTGGGAAAGAACAGATTAGCCACAGCTTTTTTCATGCTCAGTGGGCAAGATCTATGGCTGATTTTAATTAGTGACATATACATTTTCATTCCTGAATATCTGGCCCATTGTGTGATGCTCAGGAAAAAAAAAAAATCTTCTTGGAGGCATTAGGGGAGGTTTCTTAGCTGGAAATATAGGAAATGTTGCAGAAAGATCAGTCTTGTCAGTTCATATGCTATCATAGAATCATAGAATGGTCTGGGTTGGAAGGGACCTTAAAGATCATCTGGTTCCAATCCCCCTGCGTTGGGCAGGGACATCTTCCACTAGACCAGGTTGCCCAAAGCCCCATCCAACCTGGCCTTGGGCACTTCCAGGCAGGGGACATCCACAACTTCTCTGGGCAACCTGTTCCAGTGCCTCACCACCCTCACAATAAAGAATTTCTTCCTAATATCTAATCTAAACCTACGATCTTTCAGTTTACAACTGTTACCCCTTGTCCTATCACTACACTCCCTGATAAAGAATCCCTCCCCATCTTTCCTGTAGGCCCCCTTTAAGTACTGGAAGGCCACTATAAGGTCTCCCTGCAGCCTTCTCTTCTCTAGGCTAAACAATCCTCTCTCTCTCAGCCTGTCCTCATAAGGGAGGTGCTCCAGCCCCATGATCAACTTTGTGGCCCTCCTCTGGACCCACTCGAGCAGGTCCATGTCCTTCTTATGCTGAGGACCCCCGAGCTAGATGCAGTACTCCTGGTGGGGTCTCACAAGACCCAAGTAGAGCGGCGGAGTCACCTCCCTTGACCTGCTGGCCACGCTTCTTTTGGTGCAGCCCAGGATGCGATTGGCTTTCTGGGCTGCGAGCACACCTTGCTGGCTCATGTCCAGCTTTTCATCCACCAGTATCCCCAAGTCCTTCTCCGCAGGGCTGCTCTCAATCCACTCATTGCCCAGCCTGTATCCATGTTTGGGATTGCCCTGACCCAGGTGCAGGACCTTGCACTTGGCCTTGTTGAACTTCATGAGGTTTGCATGGGCCCACTCCTCAAGCTTCTCAAGGTCCTTCTGGATGGCATCCCTTCCCTCTAGAGTATCAGCCATACCACTCAGCTTGGTGTCATCCACAGTCTTGCTGCACTCAATCCCACTGTCCATGTCCCTGACAAAGATGTTAAATAATACTGGTCCCAATACAGACCCCTTAGAGATACCACTTGTCACTGGTCTCCACCCAGACATTGAGCCATTGACTGCAACTCTTTGAGTGCAACCAATGCTAGTTGTAAAGCTGCTCCAAATGAAGATATCTTCTATCCTTTCTAGTTTGAATTTGTAGGACACACAAAACCTGCATGTGTTTATCACTCCTTGATCCTTAAGGTGATAAAGAAAATGAGTTTCATGATGATGGACAGAGAAATGTAGTATAATTGATGAGATGCTTTACAGTGCTCAGTGAGAGCAAGAGTAGGTCTTACGTATTTGGTTGTTGTGCAGGCTGGAAAGGTTGAAAGGTCTAACCACTATTTTTCCTGTGCTTTTTCAGTCTCTCCACCTGACAAAACAGAGGAATGTATAATGCTGTGAGTCCCCAGGGGTGCAAAATGCATTGGCAGTGGATGAAGGCTGTATAGGTCGGCTAGGTGTATGGAAGCAAGCACTTTGCAATTTCTCAGGGGATGGTGGAAAGCATCCCAGTCCATCAGACAGCTTGACACAAGTGTGTACAACCTCCCCTCAAGCTCTTTTTACAATAGCATAACTGTATGCTGCTTCTTACGTGCTGCATGCAGCAATTTAGATCTAAAAACATTATATAGCAAATCAACACCACAAATTTTAGAGTACGTGAAAGCCATCAAACCATTTTAACTAGGTCCTCTTTTTGTAATAGACTAAATGGTGTGCTGATAAATTTCAACTGCTTTGTCTGTAGGTAGCACTATCTACCGATGTATTGCTAATGTTATTTCCTAGATACCAGAAGTAGCTTAATACAAGATTATCATGTATAATAAAGCTAACTCTGGCACTTGATGACACTTCACATTTAATAATAAAACATGATGAAAGACAAAAGATATTGAAAAAATCACCTGTTGAATTTTTGTATTTGTTTTGACAGGTGTTTTTTGGGTGAGAAGCTATTTATGACTGTCAAAACAATACGCTTTGCATATGAACAGCAAGTAGCTGGTCCTCATGCGCTCTGAGTAGCTTCTTAGTTCTCCACAATATTTAATGATAACATGCTCTCTAGAAGTCTTAAAAATAGGAATTTAAAAATTTGAATTTGGCTTCTGTTACTGAACTTACATTGACAAACAGGGCAAATAATAAGATTTCCTTTGACTCATGAATTAACTGAAGTTTACAGTGTTTTGATTTGAATAATTTGTAATACCTTGATTTTTTGCTTGTAATGAAAAATATAATTTGTTGGAGTGGATTTTTTTTTAATGACTAAACTGACCTGGTAAATGCATTTTTGTGTTAATAGTTCTTTGAAACAGCAAGAGCCACAGGTATTCAAGTATAGCAGTCATACAAAGCATTGCAACTTTGAAGAGAATGCAGAGATTGCAAATGATTACTCTCCTGGTTAGTTAGGCCTTTATAATCTAGGT
The DNA here is from genome assembly GCF_965183815.1 of Platalea leucorodia. Taxonomy (NCBI): domain Eukaryota; kingdom Metazoa; phylum Chordata; class Aves; order Pelecaniformes; family Threskiornithidae; genus Platalea; species Platalea leucorodia. Next base: position 57,771,433 of record NC_138823.1, on the reverse strand, counting down.
TTTATTTGAACAAATTACTTACTCTATGGTAATTTTTTTCTTTTTTAATACCAAAAGCAGTTTTTATTAGAGAATAAGCAATATTCCTCAAAGGCATTTCTTAGATGCGTAAAGAAAATGCCAGTTTTAAAAAAAAGTTCTCATTTGCTTTGCATTGTTCCTATAAACTATTTTATTAATCTGAAGCAATAGAAACAAGTGTATTTTGTATCTATGCATGCACTAGGAAAGCAGATCTGAGTGTTGAAAATTTTAGAATATATAAAAATTGTCTAAAAGTTCAATTAGAAAAATATTTCAAACTTCATTGTTTGAATATCAATAATATCACAAACTTGATTCTCTCAAAGTATGATTTTAAATTCATACCATAGGTGGATACAAGAGACTCCTTTTATCAACAAGCTGTGTTTTCTAAAAATAGCTAGCACTTTATAATTAATAAATGATATACAAGCCTCGTCCAAAAGATGGAACAGTATGGCCTCTCTCGTCCAAAACATGCTATTATTTTGCCTCAAAACCTGGCTGATTTCCTTGTGTGACTGCATCGGAGGAAAATAAGTGAGCTTTCTACCACAGCCTTGTTCACGGCTTTTTAAGTATCTGAAATTAACATGACTGGAAGACTGATGAATGTGAGTAATGAGGAGAACAGAAGAGGTGAACAGGAGAATAGCCTAGCAGACTCAACCATAAGTATGTTAGGCATGGAAAGTTACTTTACCTTATGATTAATGTTGTGTATACGTGTTTACATGGTACGTGAAATGGGAGAGGGAACTTTCACTGCCACCTTGATAGTCTGACATAAACCAGTGAACATATATCTGAGCTAAAGAGGCAAGAATTACCTATGGGACTCAAAACTGTACTGCATACAGAGCTGAAGGGAAGCTGATGGCAGTGGCAGTGAAGTGCCTGTAGATACAGAAATTTACCTATTGGTAAAACGTGTTCTAGGTTGTGAGTCCTTTCTGTCCTCTTTCCATCAGGTGGAGAGTAAAGGGGCTGGCTGGAGGAAGACTGTATAAATGAAGGAACTTTCCCTGTGTTTTTTATACAAAGAAAATAAGACTGGACAGTGTGCATTACAGCAGAGCTTCACGTAGCTTAACAGCTCCAGAGCTTTAAAATATTTTAATACCTGAAGACTATTTTTAAAGACTATTTCTTAAGACTGTGTTTGCAGTGTTAGTTAGGGTGCATTTCTCCTTGCAACACAGCTTATCAAACCCTGTTATTCTCTCTGTTCATTTTGCCCTATTGGGCACATAATGTCATGTCATGGCTTCTTGAAAGTGAGAAGCTTGACAGTTGTTTTAAATCTGTATTAAGGAAATGAGGTGTAATTCTGATTCTTACTTTTTAATCAAAATGGGTTATCAGCTTTTCAGATCTCTTGAGTTTTAGGGATGCCAGGCAGTGGAAGATTCAAAGTGCTCCAAACATGAACATAGCTCCAGATAAGTGGGAGGCAGGGTAGGAAGAAGGAGGAGAGGGGAGGTTATTTCAGCTAAAAAGCTCTGTTCTTTAAATGACTTACCCAAAGACATGCTAGAAATCAGCAGCAGATCTAGAAACAGAGTACAGTTATATTGCTTTCCAGTCTGAATGCTGTCCTTACTCCAGTCACTTGAAAACATGTAAATGGTTGCGTTCATACAATGGAGTAATTTTGCTTTTGCAATGTTATTTCTGTTCTATTTGGTATTTTGAATGTAGGCTATTTCGATCACATTTTATCCAAATCTTAGTTGTTCATAGTGTGGTGTGATTCTGAATAGGATTAGAATAAATGATATTTTATCAATGCACACATTTTTGTAGCATGAATTGTGAGATAAACAGAGAATAATTACTCTGCCTTGGCTATGTCTCTGTTTAAAATGATGAGAGAGAAAAAAACAGTCATTTTCTACCCCATTTCCTTTCCCTTTTTCTATCCTGCTGAACCTGTTCCACTTATTAACATTGGCAATATGCAGACATTTTGTGCATATAACTGGAAACTGGTAGCTATTATACATTGGCTAATGCTGTTACAAAACTGTATTGAGAGCAACAGCTTAACAGGAATCTGTGAATCCACCCCAGAAAAGGAATGATTAGTGACAGCTGGTGAACTCAGTTAGCCAACATAGTTGCATTTGGAGGAAGGCAACTAATTTAACAGACCCACCTGCTGGAAGAGCTCAGCTGAGCTACAAGTCTGACTAGAAAAAGCATGTGTAGGTCAGCAACCTAGGTCTAATAGGATTAAAGCCAGGACTTCTTTTTACTCTGTTACAAGAAAAAACAGAATTATGAAAGGAGAAGAAAGTTATGCCCACAAAAAGTTCAAGTTGAATTTTCATATTTTTCTGACTGCGTGGAGAAGGCTCCTGTGGAGAAATCCTTGGTCACGGGGCACTGAAAGAAGAAATATCTTGGCAGAGAGGTTCAGATGTCACACTGAGAAACAACGCTTAGCATGGTAGTGTTTTAGACTGTGTGGTTTGGCCTCTGGTGAACAATTCTCACTGTAAAATGGGAAGTGCTAAATGAGTTGTGCGCAGGGCGCTGGCTTGCAGAAGAGCTGGACTGAAGCTGACAGCAGCACTCGTTGATGTCAGCCCTCTGTTGTCCTGCTCTTAACCCAAGGAACCGTACCACTGAGGCAGCTGTTATGGACGTGCTTTGTGTTCCATGGCCAGCCTCTGTAGACTAATGGCATATATAACAATAGTTATGGGTTAAGAGTATAAGCCAGGTTGTAGATAACGGTATAGAGCTGGAAGAAACTTATTTTTGGGGATGGTCTTCCAATATTGTGTCCTGTGGAGTTTGTTACTGCTTTCTCTCAAATGTCTGGTACAGGTCATAGCTGGAGGGCAGTACTGGAGCAGGCTATTGTTCTGATCCAGTTTAGTGGTTCTCTAGTCCTACTGACAATAAGCTGATGCACTATGAGCAACTTACTTACTCTAATGTAGTTTTTATATTATTCTTAACTTCATAACATAATCCATTGCACTTTAAACACTGATCTTTCTAGTACCACTGTTCAAATAAAGCCCAACTAAAAATATACAGGGGCTCAACAGCATTATGAACAGAGCCTGTCATATATTAGGGAGTTCAGTCAGATTCTTAAATTCTTAAACTGTATTGATTGACTTTATGGCATGTATTAATCCTCTGTGCTCCTGAAAACTAACTCTGTCTGGAAAGGAAGTTCTGTGTAGTGATAGGAATTCTTCAATACTGCAGCATAATTAGCACTGTTTCTACTGTAATACCTTTCCGACTTCCCAAAACAGATTTGTCTCTTCAAATGATGCAACCTTTTCTTGATGGCTATGCATGCATCTCTCTTCTGCTGATGGCCCATTTTTCTGTTGTCCCTCGTGCTGCCGTCACATTGGTTATCATCTAACCCCATGCATTTGCGCTCTATTCTGGCTCCAGGTTTTTTCCAGCCTTAGCTGTTACGTCAAAACCCAGGAACTGGCATGGAGGTCTTGTGGGAATTGCAAACTAAGGATTAAGGAGTATATTCCACTTCTGAAAAGGTTTTTAGGGTAGTGAATATCACCCCTTTGTAGCTGGAAGTTCCAGTATTCACCTGTTGGTTGGGCCTAAAGGCCTCCAAGTCTGTTCTGCATGCGGTTGGGGAGACTAGGGGGGTTGAGGTGAGGGAGAGAAGAGAGAGACAGTGCAGGTTTCTTTCTGAATCTCAGTAAGAAAGGCCCCAAACCAAATGTCTTAATAACAGCTTTAATGAGACAGAATAAGAAAAGGAATATAGATAGCAAGTAAATCTTACATCCCTTCAGATTTTGGGAACTCCGTGTTTGCGTGGCATCAGATGGAGCCCAGATGGATTTTCCCCTGGTGCGTTGCACAGAGCAGATCTGACCCTGTCTGTGGAGAGAACCTCTCCCCTTTGGTCCTTTGAGCTAATATGTAATTTCCTTACAAGAAAACAACTCTATTCCTAAAGGATGTTATCATGAGAACTTCTTGCCGCACTTTCAGAGAAGGCAAGGCCACCCAGGTAGTGTAATTGCTGGTATCGAGTGGGAGCTACCTGCAGGTTCCCCTGTTACAATTAGCTGGGTGAGTTTATCCTGAGCCAAGGAATTTCTGCAGCGCAGCACAGACCCGACAGCCACGCTGTACGTGCAGCACAGCATAGTCCTACACCCACTCAGGTTAACTGTTCTGTGGATTGCTAACTCCTAAACGTGCAACAGTTTCTCAGTCAGGGTCAATACAAAGACCAAGAGTGAGAATCAAAGAAAGAGACGTTACATCATGAATTCTGCTTTTTGGTTGCTCAGTTGCTCAATACTGAGCACATCACTTCTCTGTGACAGCTCCCATATCAGTAAATTATCAGCGCCAGCTTGTGTGCTGAAACTGGCAGGTGAGAGCACTGATGCCCAGTCTTTCACAGGCCGAGACCCTCAGGTGACTTTCCTGTCTCTGGGCTGCAATGTCATCTCCACAATTTCTGAGTATCCCATACTTCTGTCTTCTGATAACTGTGCAGGAGGATTTGTCTCTGTTGCTCCCCTTTCAGTTTTCCCTGTATTTCCTTTCCTGGTGCTTCAGGAGGCTCTGAGCAGATTCTTACCTTTATCTCAGTCTTAAAATTTCTGTGGAAAACCACTGCAGGGGAAGCTCTTTGTTTCAATGTCTTGTTCCATGTTTCAAGGAACCAAGACTTTTCTCAACAGACCAAGAAAATCATGGTCAAACATATTCCTTGGAACATCATGGCAACAGGCTTGTCACACCAGGAATCTGATATTGCCTGTACCTGCCAAGAGTGTGTAATGGGTCGAGAGGGAGTGCACAGACATCTCAGATGTATCTGCCTCTCCTGCTGTCCTATGCCTCAGTTCTGGTGGAGTCACTTCTGCCAAATGGTTACCACTTGTTTGCTAAAAACAAGCAGGGAGAAATATGGGTCAAACTGGGAGTTCTCAGTGTGTACCTGGAAGGGTAACCATGGAGGAGTAACTTTACTTGTAAGTGAATGCGGAACGTGAGGTTACATCAACTGAGAGTAATCTTTAAGACTGCTCCTTTCCAGACAGTTAAGTTTAGTTCCTGAAAGCACAGGGTGACAGAAAGGGCCCAGCTTTATTTGTAGATGAAGAAAAGGGTATCTGCAAGCATTTTGGATAAGGCGAGATCACTTATTTTCAGTAACTCGGATAAGTTCAGGACTATCAAAGTATCATTCTGCCTGGCAAGGGCTACACATTCTTATATTATTGAAGAGACAGTCATGTGACTGCGTCTTATGAGTCTTGACTGAAAATGCCTTTAAATAGCAAATATGTCTGTGTTTAATGTGGTTTTGCATTGTTCGATTCGACATACAAACAATGAAATGAGAGGAGTGTTAAATATAACTCAGTATTTGGAATGCCATGCTTATGCAAGAAACCACACCAAACTGTGAAGGAAACAAGGAGAAAAAAAAAAAAAATCACAAGTATTAGTGGGAAACAAATGTGCTTTGGGGTTGCCAGCCAAAGCATACAGGGGTAATAAAACAGAAGGGATTTTGGAGAGGGAAAAAAGGCAGAGCTGAAACTAGGAGTCTATTCTCTTGTTTCCCTCACCTCTCATTGTAGGTGTAGAACAATGTAACATTCACGTCTGAAATGCCTCACAGATGTTCTGCTGGTGGAATGGGACGGGCATGTGTCAAGAGCAAAGTCCACATCCTGTTTATGCTCTGACTGCTGTCTGTTTTAAAGGCTTTCTGGGGGCCTTAAGACAGCAACAAGACTCAACTCCAAGTTGAGTTCTTTCTAAAATGCCTGTATTAGCACATTGATGCTTAATTAGGAGTGGAAGTGCCCTAAATGTGCTGGTTTCACTACAGCATGTACAACCCATCACAAATGTTTACCAATGTATTGGGTATTTTAAGAAGATCTCTTTCTATCTCTTCCCTCTGCTGTGTACTTAGAAGTTGTAACTTTCCCTTTTTATAGAAAATGTGGTGATACTCTAGGTTTCGTCATCCTGAGTTTTCACCTCTGCAATTAAGGTCCTTCTAAACAGGGGCAGCCCTTTCCCTGGGAATAATGGGAACCACTCACACCAGGGATCTATAAGCCATGATAAAATGTTATTGAAAGTCATTTCCCTCTTGTGCTACACAAAGCCTACCACCATGACACACAGAAAACACAGGAAAAGGCAGTATGCTGTACCTGTGCAGTAGCCCTCAGTGGGTATTTTCCCAGCTGTTCCCAAAGCTGTGGAGCTGCACAAGGATAAGTGTGAGAAGTGACACATGGGAGAAGGTTACATAGTCCTAGCTGTCCTGGATTTTGTTCAAGTGGTGATAATTTATTGTATAGTCCTGTGTTTCAGTCTTCCATTTTAAAATGATGTTGAGCAAAGATGTTCTTGCATTACAGAGTCCTCATGCATTTGTATATTGGCACAGAAAAGTTCAGTGGACTTTCACGGGCTACATGCAGCAACTCAGGCAAAGGGTGAAAGGGGACAAGGGGACACGCAGGAGAAAGATGCAAAGTAATGGCCATTTATCCTGTTTTCCACTACGTAAACAGCTAGTATTCCTGCCTCATTAGTACTATCATCTTGATAATGAATAACCTATACCCTTCTGGCTTTAAGGTGTTTTTCTCAAATTTCCATTGTTTTGTATGTGTGCAGACAGGAACACACATGTACTGTAAAGTTTTTGAGGAGATATCCACCAGCTGCAAAGCATTATAGCCACCACTGCTTTTAACTATTTATTTGGCAGCATTTAATTGGTAGAAAACAATTTCTCTGATTGCACTTAACAATAATGAAACACTTACTGGATTCCATCTAATAACATTCTAAGTAAGGAAAAAACACTGCCCACACATCTTCTAGTAAGGAACATTCACTGAGTTTAATTAAATCACATAAATGAGAGTCCTATTGTTATCCTACACAGCCTCTGCCTTCTTAAGCACCAGGAGAAGAGCTCAGTTTTAAAGAATCTCTTGCAAATTAATAGATCCAGGCTGTGATGAGTGGGAGTCAAGAAAAGTGTCAGAGACTTTCAGAGAAACTGTCCTGACAGTAAATTCTTTTCCTTAGATTCAAGTGGCTGCATAACATGATGCATGATGAACTCATTTGGCTGCAGTCAATGAATGGTGCCAGAAGCAGCCACAAATAATATTGAGGGTGAAGGTTGTTTTGTCTTTTTATTTCATTCCATTTGTTTTACATTATGCTGTGACTTCTGAGGAGGGGGGATGTAATACCCCCTCTGTCCCCTGCCACAGATGGGGTATGGAGAAATTCATGAAGGAAACAGCTAGACTGCCATTGCACATGGGTAGTGGGAATCTGTTTTATTTTTTTCCCATGCTTCTGTAATGTTGGGAGAGAAATAATAAGGAATTTGTTTCCTTTGAGTGGTATGTATTGGAGAGAAGGTGAAATGACATATGAGGTTTTAATGGTTTCTGGAAGGCAACTGCTATGTGAAGAAGAATAAAAGGGTTAGAGACACCCCCAGGATATGAAGTACTACTCCAGAGCTTCACTTTTGTGCCTTTGCAGACATGGAATAGATTATTTTCCAGAAAAGGGGGCACAGTTAGATCCTTATTTTTAGGTATCACGTGTTCTGGTTGAGGCCTATCCTTTCTGGCAGAATTTAGAGACATCTTTCCCTCTGTGACCTTTTATCTGCGCTGAGTGGGAGCCATGGCCATGCACTGATGGATGCTAGTTGGGAGAGAAATTTTGCCATTGGTCTTCGTATTTTTCCTTTTCTATGAGTTCTCCTGTTTTTTACTCATGAGTTTAACTTTCTGAGCCAAGTAATGATCTATGCAGCTCTGTTACTAAAGAAATGTCCAAAGCAGACCTTACCGTGTAAGGTACATAAAGTATGCAGAGCTGACAGGTATGCACACAATTTTAGTGCTTCTCTACTATGACCAGAAATGGTAAGCACCTGTACCTTGAGATAATAAAATATTACTTTTCTTCCAATTTCATCCTTGTAAAGAAGAATTTTTGGGGATGGAAGAAACACATCTAGTGCAACACACCTGCTCCAATTAGAGTAGGTTGCTTGGGGCCTTCTCCGGTTGTGTTTTGATTATCTCCAAGGATGGAAGCTCTATAACCTCTCTAGGTAACCCATTCCAGTCATCAACCACCCTTGCTGTAAAAAATGTTCTTTCATGTTTAAGTATAATTTCCTGGATTTCAATTTGTGCCCATTGCCTCTTGTCCTGTTACTGGGCCCCACGGAGAAGAGTCTAGCTCTGTCTTCTTTACTCTCTCCCATCAGGTATTTAGACACATTCATAAGATCCCCCCTGAGCCTTCTGCTTTCCAGGCTAAGCAGTATGTCAGACCCTCCAAGTCCCTTAACCACCTTCATGACCCTTTGCTGGACTTACTCCAGTATGCTCATCTCTCTCTCTTGTACTGGGGAGCCCAGAACTGGACCCAGCACTCCAGATGCGGTCTCACCAAGGGCTAAGTAGAGGGAGAGGATCACCTCGCTCAGCCTTCTGGTAATGCTCTTCCTAATGCAGCCCAGGATGCCATTGGGCTTCTTTGCTGCAACAGGGCACTTTGCAGGCTTGTTGGCCACCAGGACTCACAGGTCCTTTTCTGCAAAGCTGGTCTCCATCCAGTCAGCCCCCAGCTTGTACTGGTGCATGGTGTTATATCTCCGAAGGTGCAGGACTTCTTTGTACTTTGTGGAACTTCAAGAGATTCCTGTTGGCCCATTTGTCCAGCCTGTCAAGGACCCTCTGAATGGCAGCACAGCCTTCTAATGTATCAGACACTCCTCCCAGTATTGTATCATCTGCAAATTTGCTGAGAATGCACTCTGTCCCATTGTCTAAGACATTAATGAAGAGGTTAAACAGTACTGGCCCCAGTACTGATCCCTGGGGTGCACCACTTGTGACTGGACTCCTGCTGGACCTCATGTTACCAGTCACAACCCTGTAAGTCTGGCAGTTCAGCCAGTTTTCAGTCCATGTCACTGTCCACTTATCAGTTTATCTATCTATGAAGATGTTATGGGAGACTGTCAAAAGTCTTTCTAAAGTCAAGGTAAGAAACGTCCACTGCTCTCCCCTCATCTACGAAACTACTCATCACATTGTAGAAGACTATCAGTTTGCTCAAGCATGATTTACCTTTCATAAATCCATGCTGACTAGTCTCAATTGCCTTCTTGTCCTTAGCATATTTTGAAGTTGTTTCCAGGATTACTTGTTCCATCAGCTTTCTGGGCACTGAGGTGAGGCTGGCCAGCCTATAGCTCCTCACATCCTGCTGCTTGCCATTCTTGAACGTAGCAATGATGGTTGCTTTCTGCCAGTCCTCAGGAACCTTCCCCAGTTGCCATGACCTTCCAAAGATAATCGAGAGTGGTCTTGATAAGGCAGGAAGTATGAAAATTAATCTAGCTGCTATGGTTATGTGTAGTCTATCATCTGCCTGCTTGCCTTGAACTTAAGTCAGCCATTTCAAACATAATCACTTAGATTTTAAAGAGATACAGCTTTTGTATGCAGTTTTCAAGATATGTTATTCACTTGTGCTAAAAAGTGAAGTGGTAGAATTTGACTCTGCCTCTAAGACCAGATTCTCGCTGGTGCTGATCAGTATTGTCTTCAATGGCATTATACAAATGAGAACATGATATAGGGGACAGCATTTATGTGATTATAACTGTTCACTGTAGATGTTTTTGATTCTCTGGCAACATGCAAAACCAATCATCTGTTTCTTTCTGTGCAGTTACATCAACACTGAACATCTTGACCATTCTTTGTGAGAAGAGTGATGTCATGAAAATACCCATCTGTGGTATTGATGCTCAGCAGCTGTGATCTTTTTGTGCATAAATAAAAATTCATGTGCCCATCCATGATTTCTGTGATATTTCTGATACCTGGTTCTTTCAATAAGACTGTATCATGGGAATCTATTTAAGAAACTCAGTTGCTGCCCAGCCTCAACAAGACATTATATTTACAACTTTAAATGACTGCTATTTTCCCTTAACAACCCTGCCTCCTCCCGTCTGGGCAGTTAAATAATTAAAAAAGAATGCACAAGAGTTCTGTATTTAGTTCTCATATAAGCTTTTAAGCCTATTATACTTAAATACAAACTTATAAATTGCTTTTGAGAGTGTTAAGCATCTACAACTTCAGATAACATTGAGATGAACATGCCTTTAAATTAGGCCTGAATATCTCTGATTTGATAGCAAGCTGAAATATTTTAAATTAGTGGTCTTTCAGCAGCTTTTTATTTAAACTTTATTGTGTCTCAGTTCCTAAGCTGTGGACTTCACCTAGCAATGCTTTATTCATTAAGAAGTATCTTGCAGACCTTCAGAAAGGTCAGTTTACAAGGTGAAGCAAACGGCTAGTGTCTAAGTATCAAACAGCAGAAAAGGAGATTGTTTTCTGGAAAGAGAAAATTTGTCTTTTTCTACCTTAATAGTCTCTACAATATTATCCCTTTTGAAGATTAATTTGTATTTATATAAAAAGCATGAAGAAATTCATATGATATGTTGCATTTGTTTTCTCTAGGACTAGGTTACATGACTGGTTGATGTGAGCAGGGATAACAAGTTGTTTCTGAAAGAGCAAAGTTTAATTAAAAAAATGCCTGAGGTTTTATATACAATGCATATATTTGGTGTAAATATATATTTATATAGTCAGTATAGAGTTTGATACTGCATCAGGATGGTAGTCTTAGATTAGTCAGAACTGATTGAAATCACTGATGAAACTTAATAAAATTTAATCAAAAAGTGCTTAATGCTTGAGAGGAAATTAACGTCTATATTAATAGCACCACCAATGTTAATGGTGAGGTAATAAAAACAACAGAAACAGGCAATAAGCCTCCCCCTCTTTTGCATTAAAGATCATAAACCAACATTTTTTCATAAGTTCTATCCATGCTGTAGGAGGTATCATGATTAACTGCATGAATGGGCACCTTTGATCCTTATGGAAAAGGGATTGACTGAAAAGCTAAATATAATTTCTACAAACTTAAATTGGTTGTTTGACTACATAATCAACAGTAGACAGAAGGACCCAGGTAGAAAGTTACTTAGGTATTTCAGTCTTTTAATTCTACTCTCGCAAATGGTGCAACAATTTCAGAAGGAGATATTGGCCTAGTTGACCAATGAGAAAGCGATACAGTGATGCATACATCCTCTGTGTGGTAGATTAAGTAAGTGACAGTAATTCACCTTTCTATAGGCAGAAAATCGTGGAACCAGAAGCACATTACTGTGTTGATAAGGTGAATCGGACTTTATGATTCTAAAACTGCAGTAGAGATTGAATTTTGGGTGGTTTTAAAAGCAGTGGCAGTTAGAGTAGACAGGGTAATAGCTCTGTTTTCTGATGATTCTTTAGTAATGTTGTTCTTAGTTTGACAGTTATAATTTTTCAGGATCTTGAGGTTTTGCTTTTGTGGCAGTTTAACCCGTCAGGCAGCTAAACACCACACAGCCATTCGCTCGCTCCCCGCAGTGGGATGGGAGAATCGGAAAAAAGGTAAAACTCGTGGGTTGAGATAAAGACAATTTAATAGGACAGAAAATGAAGGGAAAATAATAATAATGATAAAAGAATATACAAAACAAGTGATGTGCTCACCACCTGCTGACTGATGCCCAGCCGGTTCCTGAGTAGTGGCCGTGCCCCCGCCCCAGGCCAACGCCCCCCATTTTTTTGTCCAGCATGATGTCATATGGTATGGAATAGCCCTTTGGCCAGTTTGGGTCAACTGTCCTGGCTGTGTCCCCTCCCAGCTTCTTGTGTGCCTCCTGCCTCCTCACTGGCAGGGCAGTATGAGAAGCTGAAAAGTCCAGTGTAAGCACTGCTCAGCAACAACTAAAACATCAGTGTGTTACATTATTCTCATCCTAAATCCAAAACACAGCACTATACCAGCTACTAGGAAGAAAATTAACTCTATCCCAGCCGAAACCAGGGCAGCTTTGTAGTCCTCAGAAAGAAGCTGTATGCAACACACTTGTTGTCACGTGCCCAGTCTCTTCGGAAGAAGTATGTATGTTGGATGTCACAACATTTAAAGTAAATCTCAACAGCAATAAAATTTCCCAACCTCAGACCCCATGCTTTAGCTGTCTGTGTTTTGCAAAATTACTTCTCTATCTCTCAACTACCATTAAAATCTGAACATGCTGCTCACTTTCCACTTTGGCCAAAATATTTTTTTTCCTCATCATTTTGTACAAAGGACAGCTATGGGGTATACTGCTGTGTCTTGGATCAAACATAAAAAATATTTGCATAACTTTTCTTGATTTCAGTTGTCTCATATCCCTTAGAGTTATCTTTTGGATTTTTTTTTTTTATTTGAATTTCTGTAAACAACCAAGCTAAAGAAAGAATCCTTCTACCTGCTGTCCTTCTCTACCACCAAACCCAACCCTCTCAGAATCAGTTCCAAACCAATCTGAAGAGGCTTAAGGGTTTCAAATTAATTACATTTTTACAAATTTCACTAAAAGTGGATATCTAGATGAACAGCACAGATTTTTATCAATGTTCCTACAGAGGGAGAAGCTGCAGCAGGTTCATGCTATTTATTGACTGTCAGAGTGTCCAGAAAGAAGAAAGACTTCTGGAGTTTTCTAACCACCAGACAACGTCATTTGGACTGCTCATTTGTTTGGATGTCAAAGTCAGCTTCAGAAAACCAAATTCTTTTGTTCTGGTTTTATTTTTTAGCTTTTTAAGAAGAACAATTATATATTAGTTTCCTATTGTGGGTATTTATCTGGAGGTTTTATTAGAGCTTCTGGTATCATCCAGTATGAGGCTTTTCAGAAAATTCATCAAGTTATTTTCTGAGTCCAAACAGTGATATGAATATCTTAAAAATGGTTCATACTGTGAAAACTCTAAATTACAGTAGGTGGGATTTCTTTTATGCACAGGCTTTTAGCTATTAGGCTTTGAACCTGCTCCAATATATATTTTCAAGGAGCTGTAGTTTCAAGTGTTTGAATCACCTTTGAACATAAGCAAATATTCACAAACATTTTTGTCAAACACATGTTGCCTGCATAGTGGTCAGGCTGGTCAAGCTCTGCTAACGGTCAAATGAATATAATCAAATGAAATAAACTTTTAGCTGCCTCCTGAGATCTCATGTGCAAGTAAGGTACATTCAAGACATGAACTACTGAAGCAAAGTGATGAACCATGGGGTATACAAACCTGAAGTTTAAGCCGAAGCTGTAGTCTGGATGATCGGGTTTTGCCAAATCTTCTGGACTTGCTACAGCAAAGAAGAATGGATGGATGAATTTGAGGATAACAATAAAGTAACTGCATTAGTGGGATGAAAACTATGAGGAGCAAGCTAGAAGAAAGCATAAGGACCTGTTTAAGTAAAATGAATATGAAGGATGCTGGAGTCATGGTCTAGGCAGTTGGAGGTTTGTTGATTTAGGATGGAGTGTGGTAGGTAGGGAGCCAATAAACTGCCTCTGGTAGCATGCAGTGAGGAAAGCCAGAATGTGTGTTGCCAGCTGCCTATTTCCCTTCTTTGTCAGACTGGTTCAAAAACTGGTGACTTGTTGCAAAGGGCGGGGTTTTGTTTTTTGTTATTTGTACACTTCTTGATGAATACAAGTGAGGCATTTGGCCCTGCTTGAGCAGGGTGGGGGGTGTGGACAAGACAAGCTCCAGAGGTCCCTTCCAACCTAAACCATCCTGTGGTTCTGTGAACAATGGATTTTGCAAGGTCGGAAAAAAAGATGTTGCAGTAAGAACTCCAAATGTGAGTCTACTGAAGGATTACAGCTTTACCTGGGTGCAAAATTGCATTTTCAGATGCGGTGTGGGAAAAAGTGTCTATGATGTCTCAAAAATTGTATCCACATGTCTCCAAGATGACACCACAGTTAATGACCACCAGTTAGTGGCAAGATGGCGGTGCTTCTCTTTCTCAGTCAAAATAGATGTGACAGAGACAGGAACTGATGGTATAGCAACACTGTGCAGAAAGTACTGAGACTAAGTGGTTAATGTGTTGTTGGTAAACTATCTAGGATAATGCTCAGGGCATCAGATTACATTATTAATGCTACACTGAAAGGGATATCAAGGGGCTTTTGTGGTTTATGAAGTAAACTGTTTTCGCTTGGTAGTAAGTACAAGACGATGATGCAGGCAAATAGTAATCATGAAACCACAGCGAAGAAGCTTTAAAAATGCCAATGCATACACAATGAAATTAGAGGGAAAATTACTCATTTTCAGAATCCTTTATTTTCTTTTTCATACAAAATAAAGCTTTGATCGGAGGTGTGTCTGGCTATGAGATAAGTAGACTATTGCCCCAAACTCTCAGTCACTTGTGGCTTTCTGTATTGGGAGAACCAACCCTTTCAGAATGATGTCACTTGCAGAAATGAATAGGTAAATTGCAGCTGTTTTAGTCTCTGCCCACATGGGACAAAGGGCATACTTTTCCCCAGGAAATGAGACCTAGCACTTACTCCTTATGATAGCTAATCAAAACCCTTTTAAGCAAAGAAAAGGAGCATAAAACAAAGACACATACATTTTCTATCCTGCTCCTGTGGTCTAGGTAAGAACTTGATAGTACTCCAAATGCTTTCTGTGAGAAGGATTTGATGATAGAAGTTCATCTGCTCTGATTTTCTATTTCCATGTTGGAAGATTCAAAAGAAAACTGCTTTTCCTGGTTTCGTAAGACTTTTTTTCTAGAAATAAAAAGCAATTACCTTCGTAGTAGAGAGATCTATCCTTTTATCCCTAAACCCTTGGTGCTGGCGTTTGCATGTATTGAAGTCAAAGGATTTCTTGGAACACATTCAGACTTGCTCCTTGTAGTGTCTTTGGTGTCCTATGCACAATTTTTTTCCTCTCAAGTGATAGGATCATCTTGATTTGGGAGGAAACCACTTTAAAGTTGACCATGTCTTTACCATTCTGCTAATTTTTTTAAAAAAGTCAAAAATTATAAAAAATATTAAGAATAATAAACTCCTTGACTTCATTCAACCTTGAAACTCAAAACTTGACTAAAAAGACAAACTATCATCACTTTGCTTACCTTGGAGGCCATTCCTGCAAGATACTTTTATTTGTTAGGGAAAAACCTGATACTTCGACTCTGCAGCTCTGGAAGCTTCCACATTTTGCTACTTAATGTCTAAACTTCTGAATGAGGTTTCTAAGATGTATAAAAACTTTGGAATGCACTTTAAGAATGAGTCATGGGAAGTTTTTAAAATATGCTTATCATTTAGATTAAGTGACTAACTTGTAAGAATCATTCCTTACTAAGGTGTTATGCTTTTCCATGTATTTTATGTAGACCATATATGTTACATACTTTCTCTGATTAGTCACAGCGATCTCTTAGTTTCTTCTCGTATTTTTTTCCCATGTTAACTCAAAATCCTCATCTTTCTTGCTGCAGAAATGATAGCCAGTTCATAGGTCTTGTTTTACTTGAAAGTATTCCAGAACAAGCTTTTAGAATGATATTCCTGTGGATACACAAAGTTCTGCAGCTCACTGGACTAGACAGCCTTTGACATTCTCCCTGCCACTCCACACAGCACAGCTCTTCATTTGTATCAAGCTGCCAATCTTCCTTATGCACCTACTATCCTAGGATCACCTTGTCTGCATACTTATTCAAAAGCTCTCAACTACTCATACACCATTTTGTATCTCTCTTTGTACCACATTCTGGGTATGCTAGTTATTAGCTCCATTCAGTGCTGTTTGTGAGTCTAGTCATATGGCACGTCTTGGATTTTTTTGCCCTGCGGGAAGGTAGTCCTTCCTGCACAGCAGTTAAGACCTATGAACAACTATCATAGCAAATAGTAGCAGAATGTGAGTTAGAGCAAAACCGAAGCTCTTCAGTCAAGTTATAGTTGGGTAACTACAAGCAGTGCTCCTGCTGTATGTACTGAGAAAAGGTGACTCTAACTCTGCAAGAGATGGTGCCACCCAGTTCTGTCACAGAGGTTTGCACTGATGGCGGCAGGACCTTGAATCAATTAACTTGCCTTCCTCTGCCAGTGCCTGCCTTCTGAGAAGGCACAGATCTACTGGACATCAGACTCTTGTCTGGCACATTACACCTCGAAGGAGGGACCCATGTTTTCTAGGTTCTAGAAATCCAGGTACAGACTGCTGTGCAGCAGTCCTGCTGGAAGATGTAAGAGAAACTGCAATAAAATCCAGCAGGTGCATTTAATAAGCTAGTTCCAAATGATGGCCAAACACTTCTCTTTCTGGTGTGTTCATCTATATGCCTCTTTATGCGCATAGTTTCTTACCAATGCCAAATGCTTAATGTTTTCTTATTAAAACTAGAAAATCAACTTATGTAACTGACCAAGTATGCTGCTCATTCCTCTTCTTGTTGGAAGGCTTAATTTTCTCTGTTTGGCTGACTGCTTACCCCCCGATGGAGGTAACCATCAGTATTAGATGCAATGAATGGCATTGTTGCTTGATTTCTAGAACTGCTTTTACAACAGACAAGAAAGCAAGGGAGGAAAAGTACTTTGGTACTCAGTTTGATCAATGTTTTTAGCTCTGAGTTATACTGTATGCTTAATTTTGGCAGTTTGCCTTGAGACTGTGAATAAAACTCTCTGCATCTTGAAAGGTAAAAATAGCCATTAATTTTGTTTAATAAACAAGAGTCCTATGATAAAAAGATAAGGCAAGATGTCCAGTACCTCTTGTCTGCTTCCCTTTTTGTCTACTATTCTCACTTTCCTATTGGGTGTGGTCACACAGAGTGAGGGTAAAGCAACTTGTGGCATAGCTGTTTCTTCTGATTAACAGCTACATGATATTTCTTACTGTCCAAGTACTCGTGACCCTTGGGCATGCTGGTGTAACAGCAAAACAGCTGATTTTTATATATTTGGAAACTTTGTTCCATTGGAAGAATAGTGTTTTCTTAGGTTAAAAGAATGGTGAGAGATCTTCCCTTATCCTGAAACAGCCAACAGTCCAGAGGACTTGCCTTGTACCCAGAGCAGAGTGGCCCAAGGTGGTACCTTTTACACCAGGTATGCCCTTTAACAATGGACTCTTCTATGACGAGGGGACTGTTTCTGGATTTTCATGACGCTTCACAACATCTCAGATTTCTCCTGATAGAGTGGGGGAAAGAGAAAAAGGCAAAATAACGTCTTGTTAGATTAAACTTGTTCTCTCTCTAATTTATAAGCTCTGGGTGGCAGCTTAATTTTATAATTAAGCAAAAGAACAAACTTTTATTAGAGCATTTTGTCAGTGTGCTCAGAAAGCAGAAGAAGGGGTAGAAGAAGGGCTCCTGGAAAAGGCAGAGAGCTTTCAGGAGAGGGATGGTAATTTGAACTGACATGGAATGCAGCAACTCTGCTTGTGAACCCTGAGATACTATTTACGTGTTCTCCATAGCACATGAGGAGATATAATACCAGCTGTCCCTTTTTCCCCCTCTCCTGAATGGTTAGCTGATCCTGCTGTAAAATGCCTCCTCTGGAACAGGAAGAGTCTCCTAAGGCTTTCTCAATACACTGTTTGTGAACACAGTGACTTGGGTACGTCACTGTCATGTGCTAAGTACATATGTGTACTCAGCTTGTTGGCCTTCTTCAGTTTCATGTGTTTAAAGTCTGTCCTGTGGTGTTGAATCTGAGGTTCAGCTCATCCACACAAGAGCCCAAACCAGCAATGACTAATAAATATTTACACAAATACAGTTAATTTCCTTCTTTGCAAAATGCTTTCTGTCTTCTTACAGCCAGCATTTAGAGTGGGAGAACACCTTCTCATCAGTTTGGGAGACTTTCAGATGCATCATTTTAATGTGACTGGTATGTCTATAAAGCTTCTTTCTTTCCTGGTTGTTGGAGAAGCTTTTTCACTCACTCGTAAAGAGTTTGTGCAAAGTGGAACCTATGCTTCTTCAAGCAGGTACTGGCTTTCTCTAGTGGGAGCTCCACATTCCCTCCTGAACCCACAGGTCAATTTTCAGCTAGTTTGGTTAGGTTTTGGATAAACTTGCCTTTCTTATCTGTCATCTAGGAAAACGCAGAGTATGCTAAGCCTCTTGGAATGACAGAAGTACCTCCACCATCCTTACTGAACACTGTGGATGTGGGAGCAAAATGCTCTTCCATTGCCATCAAGCAGTCCTGTCATTATTCATTACACTTACCATTCAGGAACTATTAATTATGCTTACTATTCAGGAACTTTCCACAGCTGTGGGCCTTAAAACAACCAGAAACACCCTGTAGGATTTGTGACTTGGTGCAAGAGAAAGATTAGGTGCTAGATGCATCAGATATTTTGTTTAAATGTAATTCCGATAATCAAAGTTCAGAGACTGAGTTCCCTATACAGTTCATGGAGAGAGGTAAGTCTCTGAAAAAGAAGGGAAGCAATTCTGAACTCCTTTAATGTATACCTGAAGCAGACAGTCTGAGTAGTACTGCTAATGCAGCTTAGTATCACTACGTGCTGCCTGCCTCCAGGAGAATAGCTTGAAGGTTGTTCTAGCACACTAAATTGGCTAGCTGTCAATTAGTGGAGGCTGTGATAGTGAACTTCCAAATTGTAATGGCCACTTTCTTCACCCTGCTAAGGAAACTGTTGATGTTTGTCTTCAGCTTCTGTTGCTCAGAGTGAGTTTGCACTGGTTTCTAGAAAAATGACTTTGTCATCACATCATTGCCTGCATGTCATGCCAGGTCTGCATTGCTATTGTGTCCAAGCTGAAACCAGATGTGGTGTTCTGCTGAACAACGCTGCTCTGAAAACAAGTTATGTGGATTTTGCTTCGTCTTATCTTTCTCTGCTCTCTCACTTTTGAAGTCTCCCAACTCATCTGCAGTCAGCTGGACTCATGGCTCCTAAGACCTATAAAACTGCTGGTGGTAATGAATGACAGGATTGTAACATCTAATAGCATCTTCCACATGTTCCTTTACTGCTATTTAAGAACTGGACTGCATTGTTGAAGCAGATGACTTATGGGATACTGGAAAACTGAAGTGAGAGAATTGTTTCCTTTATCCCTTTTTAAGTCCTAGAATCCAATTAGACCTTGTACAGTGGGCTGCAAAATAATTACAGAGTGCATACTGTTCACTGGAATACTTCGCATCATGCAATTTTTCCCCCAAAATGCCATGCAGCTGTTCTAAAAGAGCAATGAGTTGTGTGGGAACATGGAGATTAGCTTATGCCAAAACACAGCCAGACATATGTGGACACAGCTGTAGTAGAGAAAGATGTGCTTAAAAGTAAGATACTTAACAGAGCTAGGTTACCTTTTGCTTTGCTTTCATTACTGAGACATTTCAACATGTAAATAACTGTTGAGGGCTTTGGTCAAAGTTAACTGCAAATTAATTCATTAACTTCTAAATGTTTCTGTAAAAAATAAAAGGAACATGAAGAAATTAAAACCCCAAGCTTGAAGTTTAATGCAATCCTGCACATATATAGCAGCAGTTCCTGGAAAGCACAATGGAGCCAAAATATAGCCAGTGCTGTAACTGTTGAAAAGGTATCTGTCTCTTAAACCACATAAACTGCACACAGAACTGAGTATATTTGTCCTTCTGTCTTCTGGTCTGGCCAGTGGTTTGCAAACCATGCCTCTGCAGTCAGAGCAAACGTGGCAGTAGAGTCGTGACCCAGCAAATCTTGCTCTCTTGTTGTTTTCCATGCTTTGTAACACGGAAGCAGAGGATTGGGCCCTGGAAGAAGTGTTGCAAAGCTTGGCCCATATGCCGAGAGAAGAAACACTGAAGCTGTTGGGTGAACAGTATTGGATTTTTCACTCTTATTGACAATCCTATTGTATTCCTTGTAAACCAATTGGATCAGATGGAGGGTGGGAAGAATTGTTTTTTCAGGGAAGAGAAAATTCTCAAGACTCCTCAACAGTGGTGTCAGGCAGAGAAGTCCAGAGAGGACTCCTGGGAGGAGCAGGGAATAGACAGCCACATCTTGGAGTTCATAAAGTTTCTTAGTGACAAAAGGAGTGGAGGTTGCTGCAACTAAGATAATCCCTGATTCTAAGCCTGGGAGCTAAGACAGGACTAAAAAGATACAATGGCAGGGGAAAAGTTGTGTTTCAATATTTCTTGGGTTTTGGTGTCTGTCGTCCATGCCCCCCCCCCCCCCCCCCCCCCAATTCTTTAGTTACATTTTACATTTAAAAGTCTATTAGTTTTCTTTGAGGAAGTCACTGAGAGAGATCAATGCAAACCTACCTCTCTGCTCTGGCTGACTTGTAACCTCATTGCAGATGTCTGGCAGGAATGGAAGGCATTATACCTTCTGAGGATACTGTTTTTCAAGCCAGGAATCAACTTCAAACAGTTTTGCTTACATGGAGTGTTTTTATTTTATAACCTTCTTCTTGCGCTATTGTGAGTTGTTTACTTCTGGCATGCATAAGAGCCAATGGTAGCTCTGCTTCTCTTGATCCTGTCCTGTGATGAGACCTAACCTCCAAGAAGATGACTTCTGGTGAATTGGAGCATCCCAAAGCCCAGGGTTGAGCTGGCATTTCGCACAGCATGCTGATAGACGTGCTTTTGATGCAGCTGTGCCTGCCCTTGAAGTATAGATGAGGAGTTCTTTACATAGAGAATCATGTTGTGATTCAGATTCTATATCAAGTAAATAAACCAAAAAAGATTAAAATATAACAGTCCAGCAGAAACAGATATGTTTCATTTTTCTCAGTCTTGCACTTTGGTCTCCTTGCAGTAACATTAGTTAGGTTGTTTTAGGTTGAGTGTCTTTTCCAATAATTATCTCATCTGAACAGTGATTAAAAAGAATTTTGGTAGTCATTCCAGTTAAGCAAAAAGTACGTGAAAGAACTGATACATTCATCTGAAAACACTTGAGTTTCCCAGTGTGGTCTTTTTTCATGTGGTTTTTCTGGTACTTTCTGCTGTGGAGTATTCTCCTTGGGAAATAATTCCATGCTCTCTGAAAAACATGTTCCAGCTTCCACTTTTAACCAGAAGACTATGTATGTGAAACCAGATCCTTATTCTTTTTATTCAATTATTCTAATTATGCTAGAAAAGCTTTTTATAATGCCCTCTGGGAAATATGTGTTATATGAACAAGACATTTCCTGATACGGACTGAACATTACACTTCTATATGTCAAACATTAAGAAAAGTTATTCTATGGTGTCCCATTTCTCCTGAAAAATAAATAATACCCAGAAAATATTTCTCGTAGATGAATCTGAACTGACAAGTGATTAAAATCCAAGTAATTTGCTCAGGGCTATCACTTTCTTCCTTTCCTTCCCTCTCCCTGTGAAAAGCAGTCCTCAAGGATCTGTCTGAGAAAAGACTAATTTCTGGTGCTATGCAGAGAGCTGCTTAAACTGACAACAATCTTAGCATCATGCTCTGAAGAAGTTGTTATGCTCCTCACTCGTCTCTTGTTTGTGTTCCCTTGATGGTTATTGAGTCATTATATTAATTATATCCAGTGGAGGGGAATAATCACCTGAGATATAGGTGACTCAATTTCCCTTTGTGTGTCTGATCCATAGGAAGCATCTATTGAAAGGGCTTGCTCAGAAACTGATTTTCTGTAGAAAAATGCCATTAGATTATTATTTTTCCTCAAAATGCCTTTAGACATCCAGAATAGAGAATAGCAACTCAGAAGAATGTGCTCTCTTTCCTCTCCACCCAGACATCCTATAATCAAAGTTCTTATCTGATGGTATGCCATGTGTGGACAATATTCTTGGTGCTGCAAGGTTCAGAGCACTTGTAAATCTGTCATTTTAATTCATAGCTGATCTAATCCATCAGGTTATTTTTAAGGAAAATGAGTTATCAAATGGACTGGACATTTGTTAATGTCACTGTATTCTTTGCTGACCTATATCTATAGCAAATATGTTCAAAATGATAAACATATACACATCGACAAGAAGACAGCTTCCAGGGTTCTGGCTTTTGAGATGACTGCAGCTCAACAGATGCTTGATTCTCCATCTTTCCCAGTTATTTATTTATTTGTAGGGAGTGAGTTTCTTTATTTTCAGAACTCCTCTCAAAGAGGAGGACTGGAGTGTTGGTGCTGAATGGGAATGGCCCCTTTGCTTTCATTCATAAAATTCAACCCCCTCTACAGCAGTTTAGTTAATACCAAATCATGAAACACTTTTCTTCCATTTTCTTTGCATTGTGCATTGTGTGACTGGGAAATCAGCCCTTCATAGGATAATGATTTCTTAGAACTCTCCTTCTTCAGAGGAAATAAAGTGTGCTGTTCCCAGCTGTAGCATCATTAGCATGGTAGCATGGTTACAGCTTGATGCTTCCTCCTGGGAAATCTCCCCTCTGATTTCTGAAGGATCCTGTTGGGGATCTGTAAAATTTTCCTTGGAGACATGGTGTGAGACCTCCACAAGGTTTCGGGAAGGTCAAATAGAGGTCCGTCAGGGCCTGAACCTGTTCTGAATGCTGCTTACTGATGTGATATAATATAATACGGTATAATAATATCTGCGCTTTTTTTGCTTTGTAAGCCTGTTTAGATGAGTCTCCCATTTCTGCATCAGAGTATCGTATTTTTCAGCATTGATGAAACTAAATATTGCACCTTCACCCCCCTCAGTCCTCATTTTATGTCCTAATGTGTTCACAGAAAGAAAAAAAAAAACCTCATGGGCAAGAATATTGCATTTTCTCTTATAGATAAAAGACATTCGATGAGAACTCAAGAAAAAACCCCTCTATTTTGCTACTTACTTTGCTGTCATTCTCCACCTCTTTCTTCCCATGCCTTCCCAACTACTTTTTCTGTGTTGTATTCTGAAGTCTCTGGTGCAGTGCAGACGTTGTCTCCAGCAAATTATTTTATCCAACCTAAATGAAATGTTACAGCACTGTTTTTTAAATCTCTCAGTGCCTAGAGTGAAAGCATTTGCAGATTTCTTCATGGATTATTGAAAAGGAAAACCTTTATGGGAATGATTGGTAAGGTCATGCTCCCACAGGATAATCTAGAAGATTTTGATGTCCATCTACATATTACATCATTTTTACAGGATTGGCCACCAAATCAGGAAATGAAATTTTTAGAGAGGTTTTCAGGAGCATTTTTAAGCTATAAAACATGCTGATAAGAGACACTGACATGCAAAGTAGACAGTTTGCAGATGAAACTTCAAATTCTTCCTTTCCTTTGAAATTGCTGTAATTATAGCCAGAGGGATTTTTTGTATGTGTGCATTTGTAAATTTCTTTCAAAAATGGTTGTAATGTTAAAATTCTAAGTTGATCAGAAGCAGAATTACATAGGTCCAAAACTCATTACCAAAAGTTTTACTAAAACCAGCTGTTGTAATATTGATATGAGACAGAACAGAATGGCTTGTTCATAGCAGGCAAAGTTTCACTGCTTAATAACGACTACTTTGGATTCAGTCCAGTGAATAGTTTAACTCTATAAATAATGCAATCTTGCTACAATTTCCTCTCTCAAGATTCGGTCTCCTTAATGATTTCAAACCTGCCCTGTCCCATGGTATTATTATATTGCTTTAAATGGCTGTGAATTGCTGACTCTTGGTAGCTACGTGGACTTTTTTTCTGCTCGCTCTTTCAAATTGACCCTTCAGTTAAAAGTAAATTATCAAAAAAGAAAAGAAAAACAGGTCATGCTGTTCCTGTGTGGCTTATTCTACTGGAGACAACCACAAAATGAGACTTCTTTTCAGTTGCGGTACTACTTTATTCATTTCACTTGGGAATTGCTTATTTAACTTTGGTAACTTATTTAATTTCAGTATCTTTGAAAGCCAGGGGAATGAGCATTTCTTTTTCATGCAACTAAGAGAGTGGAGAAGGTAGGGAAATGACTGGCTGCACATCTCTACTAGTTGAAGGAACACAGATTCTGGATGTGCACCTTCATGCCAGGTATTGCCCATAAGAATATCTCTCTACCCTATGAAGTTTTTGGACATTCTGCTGTAAAAAGTGGATGCCTTTTTCTGTGGTCATACTTGGTCTTCACTGTTCAAAACACTCACCATAACCTCAGAGCATATGGTTACAAATCAGGAGTCATAGCCTTCCGGCTTCTTAGGTTTTAAAAAAAATGATGGCCCTACGTTTTGGGTTGGAATCTGTGTAGTTTTTCTGGCCTTGTTTCAAATTTTTCTATGCGATTGTGGTGACAGCTTTCATTAGCAAAGAAAGATCAGCATCTGTGCAAGTACATTTATAAACTAGAGTAGAGACACTGCAGCACCTGCCAGTGCCCTGGATCCCACTTCGGCCCCTTTCCAGTTAAATATATGATTCCGGAAGGGCTGTGGGAAGGATGAAAGGGGAATAAATGCAGGGAGCTGAAGTTTCACCGAGGGATGAGTCATCTCAGAGTTCACATTTGTGTGTGTGCGTGCATTTGTGTATGTTTGGTTTTTGGCTTTGTTACTTTCATTAACTTATAGATGGCTAAGCAGGAATCGGATGTCAGCTTCTTCTGACTCCTTTTAAATCCACCATAACCATGTGTCTTGAGTCTTACATTTTCTGTGCGTTTTGAATTCATTCTGCATCATTTCTGTACACTTGTATATAAGTAAGGTTGCTAACAAGTATTATAATTTCTTAAAGCATTGAAAGGGGTGAAGGGAGACTTAGTGGCTGTGGCAGACTGCACCATCTGTCATTCACTGAACCTAGAGACAGATTTTGAAAACTTGAGGCAGTTTCAAAAGTGCTGGAAAGTTACTTGCTGCAGCAACCTCCATCTGGAATTAGTAGTGAGGGTAGGGATCTAAGTTGTTCAGGAGGACAGACAATGGGCAGTGGGTTTATTCTGTATCATTGCCAGCTCTGTGGACATTTGAGTAGAAAATATAGTGGAAATAGTGGCTGTATCAGGTCTGCCAGCTTTCCTGATTTTATTGCAAGGCTCACTGCTGTTTTCCTTACTCTGTCCCAACAATTGTAGTCATATGATTGCACAATAATTTTGGCCTCGGTTTATTGAGAAAAAATTTCTAAACCCCAGGTTGGGGAGGGAAGGCATGAAAAAGTGAGACTACAAATGTGCATGAGATAGATAGATCTAAATACAAATGAAATTTAAATTCAATCTTTTCGTAACTTCATTGTTTTTTTGCTGCTACTCATTAATTTTTGGAAGCTTCCTCAAGATTTTTTCCATGTTTGAGGTTGGCAGGAATGGTGTATTTCCTTTTCAAGGCATATCCTCCACAATGCAAACAGCTGGAAGAGGCTCCTACAGGAAGCAAGTTCTCTCCAAAGTGGGACGATTTGGAAGGACCCAGCAAAGTGTCTCTCTCTTTGTCTTTTTAGATTTTGTGATGTATGAAAGCAAGTCCACAGTTCAGCAAAAGCCTCAAAAACAATATGTTTGCTGTCTGACTACTACTGTAGTAACCATCTTAGGTAAAAGCAAACATGAGCTAGCAGGAATTCTGTGAATTAGTTTAAGGGGAATAGACACAATGGCATTTTTTCTGGAGTAACTTTCTCACAAGAATATCTTCTAAGCTATTTCTCAGAGGAGAAAAAAAAGTTTTTTTCCAGAACAGGTAAATAAATTTGTAATGATTTTTAGGTGTATTACCTGTATCTGAAGTTCCTGTAGTATCCAGGCTCATCTTACAGCCATCTCTTCACTTAAATGGCCAGTAAATGCTGCTATAGCAAGATGTCATACAGTCATCATGCAAGCAAGGAACTTTGAGTTTATGCTGTGTGAAAATACTGTGTAATTAGACATAATACCATGTATTATGACAAGAAAGAGTAGAAATGAAAGAACACCATAAAGAAGATAACAGAGGTGATGTTAAATATGCTAAATCCACGCATACAGTAAACAGAAAAAATCTATAATTAAAGAAGGATTTTTTCCCCATTTTCCTTCCCTAACTTGGTTGCAAAACTCACTTAAAGTGTAAAGCCAATTTTAAAATTACACGTTTTCCTGTAGTTCCTACCTGTATTCATAACTGATTGTAACATAGATTCTATCATCTAGCTAACAAATTTAATTTAAAAGTCTCTAATCTGCTTTACTCTCTAGATAGGATATAAGAAAATTAAGATTCAGTGATTTTATTTTTTCCCCAACTATCCTAATTAAAATTACTTACCAACCACGTACATTGTCTGCCTTCTATCATGCTCTGCCTTGCTGCTGAGATATAGAATCAAGTTTAATTATAAAGGAACTCTCTGTATTTTTTCCTCTCTGTAGAATCCACAATAGAGATGACAGGGAATAAGAATTTTACTGAAATTACAAAGTCAAAACAAGAAGTTTTACTGTTTGTTTGAGTCTCAACAGTACAAAGTGTGAGAAAAAAAATAACTAAACCACCATGGAAGAACTCTCTCCTTTTTGTAGCTTCATTGCTTCTCTATGATTTACGTTCTTCAGATGCTGAATTCAGAAATATAAATTGTTAAGCACAGCTTTTTATCTTGAATACCAACAGAAATATTTTCCCTGGCTTTGTAGAGTAAATCTTTCATTTTATAGATGCATAGATAGCTGTTTCATGTCAAAGCAACAATTTCACATCTATATTTAATTTGTAAAGTTTTTTTATGCTTGTGATCTATTTGCTGAAAAATGCAACATTATTTTACAGCCAGTGCTTCTTTTTTTGCACCATCCCTTCCCATCCCAACACATCCCAGCCTATCTCATCCCATCCCTAAATGAAACATCATTTCTTTTCAAAAAGCAGAAAACATTCTAAAGCTGAAATCCAGCACTTTAAGTTTTCCAGTTCTAATAAGTGTTATATAAAATTTGTTGGAAAAAGTTATTGACTTGAAATGATCTTTTTTAATCCATTCCACAAAAAAAATGTTTGCAGCTTTTAACATTTGTTTCTTCCCGTATTAACTTTTATCTTGTATATTATTTCTCAAATGCGCACACATGATTCTTGTAATGGTTTATTCATTTGCAGAAAACTACAGAAGTCTATAATCACCCCTATTCGGGCCCGACATTCCTAAGGCAATTGTCTTAGGCATATCCTGAACACCCAGTATAAAAAAACACACTCAATCTGTAAGTGATTACTAGAGATCACTGCAAGCAATACAAAGATTATTTTTACATATCTTCATATTCTCATTTCTGTCTCTCTGACACAGTCATAATTATGCCAGTAATTCTCTGAGGAGGAAGAGTGCAATTGGCCAATAGCACTTTTGGGAAGACCATCCCTGTAGTTTGCTCGGTCAGGTGGATAACCAGCAGCTACTGATATTGCAGAGCACAGAGGAATACAGGTTATAATTATAAACAAGCTCTCACTGTGTCTTCTCAGACCTAGTGATGTTAGAAAGAAGAGCTACAGAGCTGGCCAGAAGTCTGATAGCACCCATCAGTCCTGCGGGGTTTGGATGGGGATTGCAATTCAGTGCTCCAGAGAGGACTCCGTTTATACGTACCTGTTTCAGTGCTCTCTGGAAGGGAGTGATAGGCTTATTTGCTTTGAGACAGTCGGCAGATGAGCACTCAGAAGTATTAGCTTTCTTTTTCTGGTGGTTTCATTGACATCTAGCAGATGGCCCTGGTGCATTGTATTCAGTAATAGTTTCACATGTATTCACTGGCATCTCATAGTGTCTCAAACTTATGCAATGATTAAATGCAATTTATCAATATTGTTTTGTATCCATTTTGTGTCCTACAGATACTGCTACTTGCGGTGTGGCAGTTGTTTTAGAAAGAAAGAATTTTTTATGTACTTCTAACCATTGGTCATGCTTTCCACATTTTCTTATACTTTTCTCCTGTATCTTATGGTAGAATCTTGGATATTGAAAGAAGGCGGCAGATTGTCCATT
The DNA here is from genome assembly GCF_965183815.1 of Platalea leucorodia. Classification (NCBI taxonomy): domain Eukaryota; kingdom Metazoa; phylum Chordata; class Aves; order Pelecaniformes; family Threskiornithidae; genus Platalea; species Platalea leucorodia. The sequence goes on along the minus strand of NC_138823.1, from coordinate 57,743,447 downwards.
GTCCATGGACAGATGTGTGTATGATTCTTAAAGTAGAGAAATTTTGTAGTTCAGGATAGATGTGTGTTGAAGAAACTCTAGAGTAGTCATGGTGAGTTGATTCTTAGCCAGATATTGGTGTAGTTTGTGGCTAAAAATATGACTAGCATTTAGGAAAACTGAAGAAGTGTAAATGAAATTAGCAGGCTGATCTTAACTGGCTATTCTCACCTCTGCAGCCGTCTGTTACTCCTGATTCATCTGCTTTTTGTAAAAAAAAAACAAAAAAAACCCCACTTTGATAGGAAAGTGGGATGTTTACCACAGCTGCAAATTTTGGGTGGGATTCTTTAAATAAGAGTAACAGGAGAAGGAAAGACATGATCTATATGTAATTTGAAAGAAATACCTGCCTAGGATTTTTGAAATCTGAAAACTGTTAAGGGAAGAAGTCTGGATTAATGTCTTAGATGGAACAAATAACAACATAAAAATTCATTTTTACTGGGAGTAAAATAGGATAATTGAGTCCTGGTTTCATAAACAGAGAGCAAGCAGAAGTAGTGACAGGGAAAGCAGCAACATCTACATGTTTATGTTCATCTTACCCAGCTGCTGCCTTCTTATTCTGTTTAAAAGTGAATGCATGAAAATATCTATATATGGATATATAATATTTATGGGTATAAACATATATTTACATACACATATAAATGTATATATATTCTTTGTGTGCATTTGTAAGTAGGAATCATACAAAACAATACTGCATATAATAGCTTTCACTGGTCGGATTTTCCAAACAACCACCTAAGTACGATTTGATTTTAAGAGATTAGATTGTGGGACTTGGATGCAATATGTTGCAATATTGTTTGCAACATTCAGCCTAGGAGAAATGAGGGGAAAAAAGATAATTTAACAAGTTATATCCCTTATCAGTTTAATATACAACAACATCAGGGTCACTGAATGAAAAGAAACTTCATTCACTTTTGCCAATTCAGTTATGATGTACTATTGCACTATGAATATGTTTAGATGAAATCTGAAAGCAGTTACAACAGTATTTATCAAAATAATTCCTACAACAAGTTTAGAGGACTATTTTTAATTACCCATACTTTGTCTGCTTCAGAGGTGATTAGTAAACTGGATAAAACTTTCAACTTTTTCATCTATGTTCAACTTTGACTCAAAATTAGAATAAATAACGAATGTAAATCTCTGGAGATTCAAAAATAGTTTGCTAAGTTCTCTCTTTAGTTTTTGCATCTTTATAATTCCCGAGTCTAGAATCAATAGACTTCTGGGAAAGGTTATTCTAATTGTTCTTTGTCAGACACAAATGGAAAGCAGGGCGTATAAAAGTATTACTTGGTGAGACTCCATTCATCTAAAATTTCCAGGTCAGTTTTTCAGCATTAGGAGTTTGGATTCTACAGATAAGAAAGCAACAGTGGTGAAGAAAATTGTCCACAGCTTGTTTCAGAAGACCGGCAGCTGTTACTCTGGTTACTTTCATGAAACTTCAGGAAGATAAAACCAATCTCACTTCATTTAAAAAAGGTGTTGCACTGCTGTCCTTAGTATAAGCTTCATTGATTCCTATACCATTCAAATATGAAATAAGAATGTTAAGTTATTCCTTAGAGGACATGAGGGACTTTGTAATATATTAGCATTTTGACACAGGCATTATTTTAAAACTTGTGCAGTGTTTTCTTTGTCCTTGTCCCTGGTTGCAGTAATTGTCTGGGTATGTTTGTAAGGCACAAGCAGCAAAAGCTGTTATCTGAATTTTAGCCCTTGCACAGTGATGATAAGGGGGGCTAACAAGGCTTGGAAATGTGGACTTCCCGTCCTGGTGCAGGGCTGGAGCTTGTTGCCAGCACACCACTGCAGGTTCTCTCCAATTCTGCTGAGCGTGAGATTCAGGTGGGAACTTGTAGCCCTGTGCAGAAACCCTGCCGTGTGACATGAGGCAGAGCTATGCCTGTGCTGTACCGTGTGTGGAAGTAAAGTGGGGAGAAACGTGTCCACACCCAGCCATTGACATAAGGTCTGCTTGTTTGGTCATACTATTCCTAAAGAAAGCAAAACCATTTCTGAGCAGGGTTTGAAGGAACTGGAAGTTTGCTGCAGTTTACCCACTTGGCTCAGTGGACTGGAAACCAGGTATGATTTTAGCTCTCTCTGGAACTCACCCATTTTATAATTCATGTGTAGGAGAAAATGTCATGTGAATACTGAGAGCTTTCTGCAGGCTCCCACACCTAAGCAGCAGATAAAATCTTTTGCAGATGAAGTAATTGCCTGGGAAATAATCTTAAGGAGTATTGAAACAAATAATTCTGGCTGTGTGTCCAGACACCCACAGACAAGTGCAGAAACAACCCAGGAAAATAATGCCTTTGAAAGCACTCTGCCAGGCTATGCTAATCTACTTGTAAAGATCCCAGGATCATTTGTCCTGGTTAACAGTTTGTATGCAGGCATAACCAGAGGATGGCTTAGGAACATTGCAATAGGCACAGACTTAATCCCTATGCTACTGAAAAGAGCAGTGGTATCACAGCAGTAGTTAGAGCAGAAAAAGCTGATATGGTTTTGTTTTCCTCATCTCCTTGCAAATTATAGCAACACATGTCCAACAAAAATGGTTATTAAAGTAGGATTGAACTCCTGCCCTGCAAGCTATTTCAAAGAAACGCTGTTTTGTAACTTGCTCACCTTTGTATTTTTCTCAGAACTTCATGGGAGACATGACAAGCTGTGTTAAAACTAAAACACAACAAAAATTTAAAACAATAATGACTATTCAAGCTAATAGAAGAATTTAGAGGGTGCATAAAAAGTTTTTAGATTAACAGCCTGAATTATGTTTAGATTACCAATGAGTGGAGAAAGTGTTTCAAGGGTTTCCATTTGTATTTGAGTGACTAAATCCAGGGACAGTCACTTACCAGCACTGGGGATATGGTTTGGGGATTTAAAATGTGCCTTTTCGGTGTTAGGAAGGCAGGAGGGAAGACGGGGTCTGCATTGATGCACCACTGTCAGAAAAGGTATTTATCCGGGTGTTATCCAGGGTTGATCTAGCCTTAAAAGTTGCTCCTATCTGGAGACTGTGCACCATGCACTGGGTGCCATTAGACTCTAATGCATCATGTACTTTATCTGTTACTGCAGTGCTTTCAGCACCACTTAAGATTGCACTTCCCCTTAAGATTGCACTTAGAAACCAGACTACAAAGACCCCAGAAAAATTAACTATTCCCATCAGTGCATGTCCTCTTCAAATATTTCCCAACATACATGAAGTAAGAGTTTGCTTCCTTTCAGTAGCTTTTTTTTCAAGCAATAACCATCATCCTAATTGGCTGTAATTTGTACCCTTATTATTAGGAAATCCAGGGAATGAAAGCTAACAGACCACCACAAGATCTGCTGAATCTGGGTCCCACATGGGGTAATGGTGGATAAATGCTTGCACATACCTGCAGAGCAGTGCTTGCACGCTCGGCCTCCCTGCTGTAGACCTAAGGATTTGGCTTTAAAAGAGCTAAGTCTGGGACCAGCAGGTGCATTGCAGAAGCATTCATAATGCCTACTCCACGGCACCACAATAATACTTGTGATGACAAAAATGCCCTTCTGATGAATATGCTCTGCCTCAAAAAGAAAATAGCATAAGAGTTGCCAAAATACAACTCCCTTTCATGGAGAACATGTTTTGAGGAGTTTTCCAGAAATGGTAAACAGTTTGAAGGTAAGCTTGTCACTGGAAAAAAGATAACTACACAAATACTAAGAAGAAGCAATTTCTGGCCACTGCTGCTCCAAGAGAACTCTGAATTATCCTGAAAGAAGCTCATAAGAAAGTGTATGGAAAGTATTTTTAAAATGTCAGAAAATGAGAAAAAATATGTAAAGATGGTATGAGGACAAAGAAATCAATGAGAGAGATATGAGAGAAGATTTGGTCAGAAGAATGACATTTTTAGTAATATATCTGAAAAATTTACAATTATTGTAGGTAATCTGCAGGCTGACAGTGGGTGTTTACATGTGTATGCATACAGAAAAATGATAAAGTTTAGTCAAAATGTGACACTTTAGCCTTTTGGGATTGTAGCCAAGAACATTCTTGATTTCGAGGACCAGATCTCAGTTAAATGTAAACTGGAGGAGCATGACCGGCTTCCAAGGAGATCCATGGGTTTGTACCACTGACAATCTGTTGCACACATCGTGGGGTGAAAAAGGACCATCTGCATTTTTTTCTTCTTGCTAGTATCCTGTTTACATTGCTTAGAAGCAATGATTTTTGACTTGCTCTTTAGGCATTTCCACTTCATGATTTGCTTTCCTTTCCCATACCTCACTGATATTTAAGCTATTAAGAAAAAATTTTGACCATGATTATGAGCCATTAACTTCCCATGATGAAGATGTATATATGAGAATGCATTATCTTATTAGGTATAAGAATTATCAGGCACTGCACAAATTTTCCTTCAATTAGCAGGTTACATCTAGAGTGCCCTGAACTTCTTGCCCTGATGTTCAGTCAGCAGGCAGCTCTTAGTTTGTTCACAGTCATAATGCTGCTGTTTTCTGAGGAGTTTGACATTGGCAAGAGAGTCTGTAGAACTATTTGGAATTTACAATAAAGGTCCTTAATAACGAGAGATGCTTAGGGATACTTCTAGATTTTTAAAAAAAGTACATAAATTTAAAACACCGGTGCAGTTGTAAGCTAGCTGTGTAGTTGTGTCGCTCTTGTCTGCATTTCAGGCTGTTGTTGGCCACCATGATTTTACAAGATGTGGGTGTAGGATTTTGCCTCTGAGCCAAGGGTAGGAGCCTGCTTAACAAACATGTATCCTTGATGCTGACTGTAACTATGGAGACTGGGAAAGGAAAGAGCTATCTTCAAGGGCTTCTGAGCAGGAGAAGGGTCATAGCTGGAGAAAAAGGCCAAGCAACTCTGCACTCAATAAACTGAAGCAGGAAACCGCAGCATGACTCATTTCTCATGCGTAATGTATCATCAGAGCTCTCCTGTTACAGTTCACTGGTGGAAATGAAGTTCATCTTTCTCTGACTTTCAGGAAACTGCTGAGAGAAAGTTCCTTTAGGGAAGCCACAGCTCCAGTGCTGGGCGTTTTGCAAGCAGAAAGGCAACACGGATACCTGACTGCTGTTAGACACAAACTGATACTTTGCATAATCTTACCCCCAGCTGAAGTATCAGGTTCTCTTCAGAACACCTTTGCTTAGTGAGAACTTCAGTAGCCTGGTATCTGCAGTCTGAATGAGGGAGCACTAGCATTGTAGGCTGGGTGGATCAACTTCTTCTTATGCTCTTGCTGCTACTTTTTATGTCTTAACAGTGATGTGAACAGGAAGCAAACTAACTCTGATAATGAAAATCAGCTAAAACAATGAAGTTTGTTATTAACCCTAAGTTAAACCAAGTCTTGAATGGGAACAAAATTAGATTCTGTTCATATTCTGATTTAATAACTATTTTTAAGGGACTGTGATATGGGACTCTTACTGAACTTCACAACAAAAACAAGATTCTGTTTCCAAGTTTCCTGCAGAATTTTAGGTCAGGGAAAAAAAGCACCAAGGATGTACTGACAATGCCCAGTGATTTGGGAAGATAAAGAAGGGTGTAGAGACACAGACATAGGCAATGATGACCTAGAGCCCTCTTGTTTGTTTGTTCTGAACTAAAATGTCCATAACAGACGATTCCCATCCTGAAATATTAAACCATGGCCCCATGAGCTACAGGCTGTATTTTAAATCTGTTTTTGTTTTCACAAAAAGCTACATTAATAATATCTTGGCATGGTACTGAGCACCATCAATTGTGTAAAATTCTGTTGCCTGCTGTGCTCTTCTATCATTAATAATACATCCGAAGATGGGAGTGAGAACAGAGTCTTGCAATGCTAGCTGATAAGGTAGCTGAAAATGCTTCTTTCATTCCAACTAGGATGATAAAAATAAGAAGGAATCTT